>NC_052159.1:153547226-154296462 GCF_902713615.1 Scyliorhinus canicula
CCCCTCCCCCTCCTCCCCCTCCCCCCCTCTCCCCCCCCCTCTCCCCTTCCCCCTCCCCCTCCCCCTCCCCCTCCCCCTCCCCCCCTCCCCTGAGCAGCACAGGTAAAAATGTTTCCCCGGTTCGATTCCAGATCAGTGATGAGTTAGCTCAGTTCAGTTGGGATGGGCTGTTTTCTGATTGGGCTCTGCAGGTTGGTGTTTATTGCCACAACATCACCAACTGGAAGCATAAAATCGATTGGCCAAATTGTTGCGGTGTCAGATCAACAAATGATTCATCCATTAGTTTGGCAGTCCTTTATCCATTTAATAGCAATGATATTTTACTCTTAAAATTGCTGGAAATGGGTGATGGAGATAGCACATGCACTCAACAGGGCGCCTGGGACTTGAGTGAGGAAGGCGAGCAGCTGTTAACCTCCTTAACCAATCAGATTGAAGAGGACGGATTGAGAATTAAACGTAATTTAGAGTGGGTGAGTTAAATGTCAAGTCCAGAAAGTGAAATAAAAGGAGAAAGTGAAAGATTGGACTAAGAGAGAGAGAAAAAACAGTGACAAAAGCAAAAAAAAAAATTTTAATCTCCAACAACAATTAAAATCTGTGCGAATGAGACTGCACACTTGTAATAGTTCGTTTTCAGTACCAGGGAAGATTTATTTGGCTAGCAACAATACGGTCACATCCTTAAAAGGCAATTAGGCCATAAATGATGACTTAACTTTCTGTGTGCCATTGAAAGATAGCAGGTTTACACAGTTCATTGAATTTCAGTGGTGAAGCAGGCAGTCAGCTGTAATTCTTTCTGACCGACCACCTCTCAGAAAGACTCAAGCATACCCGTTGGCATCACTTGCCCTTCTGCAAGGCCGCCTAGGTATGGGCGATACTGTGGTACAAAGGCAGGCAGCTGGGGTTCCCCTTACCCAACCCTATGGGCTCTGTTCATTCTGGATCTAAAAATTGCCCTATTAGCTGTGCCCAGACGCGAACCCACTGGAAGGTCACGAGGCATACTCTGGCCAGCTTCACGAAGCAACTGAAGATCAGGGGCAGGGGGCTAAACAAGAGGAATAGCTTCTCCTTAAAGTAACTGAAGTAAGGAACATAAGTAGCAGTCCACAGGCACACACATGTCCAAGCTCCATTAGATTGTTGAAACAACATGAGATCTTGTAGTCTGTCAAGGTTCTTAGAAATGTATCGTACACAATCTCTCCTTGCAAATGGATGAGATAGGTGTGCTTTAATTATCCTCCAAGATCGTTATGAAGAATGGGGACTAAATAAATGGGTTTCCTGGTCCTGATCATTATTCCACGATCTGCTCAGAAGTGATGCATTTAGATGTCAGGTGAGTGAAAGAAAGCATGCATTTCTGTAGCACCTTTGGACATCCCAAAGCACCTTACTATGAATGAAGTACGTTTGAAATGTTGTAATGCAGGAATCAGAGCAACCAATTGCTCGCAGCAAGCTTCTACAAAAGGCAATGTGATGTGGGCCAGAATTCTCCTGCTCTTGGGATTATCTGTTCCGGACGACGGTGCAGTCCCGTCCACAGGGTTCCCAGCAGCGTGGGGCGGCTTTAACCACGCGGCTGGGGCACTGGAGAATCCTGCCAGTGGTGTGTTTTAGTGATGAAGATTGATCAAGTCACAGAGAGAACTTCCATTGATCTTTTATGCAACAGTGGCCATGGGATATGTGACATCCACCCAAGTGGGCAGTCAAGGCCTGGGTTTAACGTCGCACCTGACAGCGCGGCATTCTCATCCGGAAGCGCCCGCCTAGATTTTCTGTTCAAGTCTCCAGAGTGGGGCACGAACCCACAACCTTCTGATTCAGCGGCACAAGAGCTACCCACAGCTGCCACTAAGCCGGGACGGGCCACATTAAGCCCGTGGTGCCACCTACGGCGTCATCACCGTGTCGAGCCACAACCTCGTAAGTGAGCACAGAATCAGGATCAGGAGGTGAGAAAGAAGGGCGAAAACCAGCAAGAAAAATAATTCAATTTTTTCTCATCGTGATTAAATCTGTCGCCATTATTCACCCGCTGCTGTGAACAATCCTTTAATTAGGGCTTTCTGATACCATTGCTGCCATTTCAGTGGATATAAAAGCTCTGCTTGTGGCTATCCTCTTCTTTTGACCTACCTGGTTGAACTCTTCAGCATTATTTGCTGTTGGAGTATTACTTGGACACTATCATTTCAAGGATGCGTCAGCGACTTTCCAAAGTTAATACTTTTGCCGATGTAACTTAGATTTAGATTTAGAACAGTAGATTTAGAACAGTACAGCACAGAACAGGCCCTTCAGCCCTCGATGTTGTGCCGAGCAATGATCACCCTACTCAAACTCACGTATCCACCCTATACCCGTAACCCAACAACTCCCCCTTAACCTTACTTTTTTGGACACTAAGGGCAATTTAGCATGGCCAATCCACCTAACCCGCACATCTTTGGACTGTGGGAGGAAACCGGAGCACCCGGAGGAAACCCACGCACACACAGGGAGGACGTGCAGACTCCGCACAGACAGAGACCCAGCCGGGAACCGAACCTGGGACCCTGGAGCTGTGAAGCATTGATGCTAACCACCATGCTGCTACCGTGCTGCCCGTAATTGTCACTTATTGTCACTTCGCTGAAGCAGCCGCCTCAGGCTTACTGGTGATCCTGGTGATAAAAATGGGAGTTTCTGATTGGTCGGTCAGTCAGCACCTGGCAAAGAAATGAGGTCATGAGGACCCTCCATCATTCCGTCTTGTACCTCAATTACAACAACAGCCATTTGCATTTATCCCGTGCTTTCAACGTAGGAAAACATCCCAAGATGCTTCAAAGCTCTGAGTCACATCAGGAGCTATCAGGACAGGTGACCAAAGCTTGGTGAAAGAAGTAGGTTTTTGAAGAACAACTTAAAGGCAGAGAGGGAGAGAAACGGGAGAGGTTTAGGGCGGGAATTCCAGAATTCAGATGGCACAGGCGGATCATAAACCAGAGGACGCAGATTTAAGATAATTGGCGATGGATCCAGACGGCAGAGGAGGAGATTTTGTTCGGGATCTTCCCGGCCCTTCGGATGTGGCTTTGATGACAGGAGGGCTATTGGGAAAACCCCCGTCGCATGAACATCCACAGGGACGGGCGGACAATGAATCCGATTAAGGTCCTAATCAAGCGCCGTTGCTTGATGCTTGGAAACGTTTCCCTCCATAATCTTCCATTAGGGGATTTTCACAGGAGGTGCCCAATGCGTGCAGTTGGATGGTCAGACTAATTTGACAAGTTCTACAGATGTTCCAGAAATGAATCCTTAGGGGAAATGGAGAATATGGGGCGGGGTTCTCCGAGAATTGCCAGGGGTCAATATGAATCCCGCCTCCTGCCCCCCAAAAACCGGCCCGGCGTGAGTCGCGCCGCCTGCCTCGGAGAATGGAGTGACTCAATGGCCGCCGGAACCGCCCGAATTCTCCGGCCTGCGATGGGCCGAAGTCCCGCCCGTCTGTAGACGGTCCCGCCGGCGTAAATCAGAGTAGGTCCCTTACCGGCGGGACCTGGCGGCGCGGGCGGGCTCCAGGGTTCCCTGGGGCGTCAAGGGTGGATCTGGCCCCGGGAGGTGCCCCCACGGTGTACTGACCCGCGGTCGGGGCCCACCGATCCACGGGCGGGCCTGTGCCGTGGGGGCACTCTATCCCTCCGCATCGGCCGCTGTGGTCCTCCGGAGACGAACCCTCCCGCGCATGCGCGGGGATGACGCCAGCATGCACTGGCGCTCCCGCACATGCGTCGACTCGTGCCGGCCGGCGGAGGCCCTTCGGTGCCGGTTGGCATGTCGCCAAGCCCCTATCCCGCCAGCTGGCGGGGCGCCATCCAATCCGGGGCGGGCCTAGCCCCTAAAGGTGCGGAGGATTCCGCTCCTTTGGGGCGGCCCGACGGCGGAGTGGTTCATGCCACTCCGTCCTGCCGGGACCCTCCGCCCCGCCGGGTATGGGAGAATCCCGCCCACGGTGTATGGAATATTCTTTCAGTGATTAATTGTTCTTTGGAAAAGGAAGTTAGCAAATGAAGTGTATGTGGTGTCTAATATCAGAACCAATGACTGTGAACATTTTGAGCTTGGTCATTTTTAGGGCTTAACCTACTTCTTATTGAAATATGTAATTACTCATCCAAAGTTTTATAGGGGCATACAAACCTACACGGTCTCAGTTCTGGATACTATACCAGCCTGGTGACATGACCAACTGGGAGGCACTAGAATCTCATTGACGGAACGTTCCCAGGGATGGACAAACAGCCCGTTGAGCCCTGAACCTGGCACCCTACAGGAACATGGCCTTCCAGCAGCAAGTCAGAGTGCCGCTCCTCTCAAACTCCAAGTGACAGAGCGGCAGGGTTGAAATACTAGAGTCTTTGACACAATTGCTCCTACAAAGGCAACCGTGGGACCGGTAAAAGGTCCCGACCCACATTTCCTTTCTGTGTCGGGACAGTTTCGGCCTACATCTCCTCAATGGTGATGCCTGAAAGGGGAATGGAAGCAGATGCGCCAAAATTACTTTGCCTTTAATGTGGAGAAAGAAGTGATTTGATGCTTAAGTCCAGAGGTCTAATCCAATTGTGGGTCAACTTCATATGAAGAACTGCTTGAAATCAGTAATTAATTTCTCTTTCGCCAGATTTTAATATTTAGAGAAATTCTTCCACGAGGTGGAATGTTGCTGGCTGGGCCAACATTTGGTGCCCATCAAAGAACAAAACAAAACAGCACAGGAACAGGCCCTTCGGCCCTCCATGTCTGTACTGGCCATGATACCAGCCTTGGCCAAAACACTCAGCACTTCCTTGTGTCATATCCCTCTATACCCATCCTATCCATGTATTTGTTAAGGTGCCTTTTGAACTCCGTTAAGGTATCTGCTTCCCTAATTGCCCTTGAACTGAGTGTCTTGCTTGGCCATTTCAGACGGCAATCAATAGTCAACCACATTGTTGTGGGTCTGGAGTCACACATAGGCCAGACCGGGTAAAGATGGCAGATTTCCTTCCCGAAAGCAGCATCGGTGAACCAAATGGCTTTCATGACAATTGATGGTAGTTGCAGGGTAGCTATTACTGAGACAAGGTTTCAATTCCAGAATTATTCGGTGCAATTTAATGGTCAAGCTGCGCTTCCGGGATCTACCCGGCTCACAACGCCTCACGAGATCGAACATGATCTCTCAGACATTGCAATGTCTTTTTAGCAAATCTGCTCATGAAAGCGGAACAGCTAATCTCGCTTTAATGTGCAGATTCCTGACTTACCTGAGGAGTGGGATCGACCTCCCTCACCTGGGAGTCCTCAGGCGAGTGCCATTCAGTGCTGGGACCAGACGGAACGGCACTCATGGGGGTCGCTCAGGGGATCGGAGCCCCCCCAGATGCATGCCCTTTGGGCAGGGTGGCACCCTGGCACTGCTGGTGCCACTCAGGCACCCTGGCACTGCCAACCTGGCACTCTGGAAGTGCCACATGAATGCCAGCCTGGCACTGCCAACCTGGCACTCTGGAAGTGCCACATGAATGCCAGCCTGGCACTGCCAAGGTGCCGAGGTTGCATTTATTGTGCGGATGCGAAAGGGCCACAGGTACCCTGCACGGGTGTTGGAGGTGGTGCGGGGACACCCTCTCATAGTGCGTTGGAGCTTGGGGAGGGGTCGTGTGTTGCTTAGGGGGCCTCGTAGATCAGGACCCCATTTTTAAATGGCCTCCCGATCTCTCGCTACACGAAGGCGTTCCGGCGAGCGGAGTTCCTCAGTGCACAAACCTGGGCTATGTGCGGCCTCGGCCGTGTGTTTCCCATTGAGGCCCCTGATCAAACGCATGTCGCGTGTTATAGCCTTGTGTTTCTCGGTGTTGCGAGCGCTGGCAAACACAAGGCTAGACGCGCTCGCTATGGGACTTTGTTCCCATTTAGTTCAATTATTCCCAACAACTGAATTAAAATTCCACCAGCTACCGTGGTGGGATTTGAATCCACGTTCTGAGAGCACTAGCCTGGTCCCTGGATCGCTCGTCCAGTGACATTGCCACAACGCTACCATTAGCAGCACGGTAGCATTGTGGATAGCACAGTGGCTTCACGGCTCCAGGGTCCCAGGTTCGATTCCCGGCTTGGGTCACTGTCTGTGCGGAGTCTGCACGTTCTCCCCGTGTCTGCGTGGGTTTCCTCCGGGTGCTCCGGTTTCCTCCCACAGTCCAAAGATGTGCAGGTTAGGTGGATTGGCCACGCTAAATTGCCCTTAGTGTCCAAAATTGCCCTTAGTGTTGGGTGGGGTTACTGGGTTATGGGGATAGGGTGGAGGTGTTGACCTTGGGTAGGGTGCTCTTTCCAAGAACCAGTGCAGACTCGATGGGCCAAATGGCCTAGTTCTGCACTGTAAATTCTATGATCTATGATTATCCTCCTTCCTCTCAAATTTGATGATTAAAAATGCCAGTATAGCAAAATGCTAAAAGATCTCCCATTAATCATCACCGGGCTTTCCCCGTTCTCCGTTTTATCCCTTACATTGCCAGCCAGTAACAAAATAATAGTTCCTCGCAATCTTTTTTGCAGCAGTGATAATATCATTTAGTTCTTCATGTGATTCCTCGGTCTGATTCTTGTTGTATCTCAGAGAATACATCAGCTTCCTCACTGATTATATGAGAGACATTGATTCAGAGTTGTGGGGAAGGAAATCTCCCTGCTATGAAATATCTTTCAAAGTTCCTGAACTTTAAGTGAGCACAAAGGGCCTTGTAGATTTACATAAAGTAGAATTCACAGCACAGAAACAGATCATTGGGCTCAACTGGACCATGCTGGTAACTGTGCTCGTCACGAGCCTCCTCACACCATACTTCCTCTCATAGAACATACAGTGCAGAAGGAGGCCATTCGGCCCATCAAGTCTGCACCGACCCACTTAAGCCCTCACTTCCACCCTATCCCCGTAACCCAATAGCACCTCCTAACCTTTTTGGACACTAAGGGTAATTTAACATGGCCAATCCCCACCTAACCTGCACATCTTTGGACTGTGGGTAGAAACCGGAGCAGCCCGGAGGAAACCCACGCAGACATGGGGAGAACGTGCAGACTCCGCACAGACAGTGACCCAGCGGGGAATCAAAGCTGGGACCCTGGCGCTGTGAAGCCACAGTGTTATCCACTTGGGCTGTCCTGCTACCCCATCTCACCCTGTCAGTATATCTTTCTATTCCTTTCTCCCACATGGGAGTTCATCCAGCTTCCCCTTAAATCTTTTCTTCCAATTAAGGGGCAATTTAACATGGCCTATCCATGAAACCCACGCAGACACGGGGAGAATGTGCAAACTCCTCACGGGCAGTGACCCGGGGCCAGGGTCGAACCCGGATCCTCGGCGCCATGGGGCAGCAGTGCTAACCACTGCGCCACCATGCCGTCCTCTGCTTCCCCTTAAATGTATCGATACCATTCACCTCAACCACTCCTTGTGGTATTGAGACCACATTCTCACCACTCTGAAAGAAGTTTCTCCTGAATTCCCTATTGGGGTTTTTAGCGACTAGCATATAGTTATGGCCCCTATCTTTGGTCCTCCACCACGGAAATATCTTCACTCTGTCTCCCCATCCATGGTTCTGGCAGTTGCCACACCCAACCTCAACAGTCAGGCAGCTTATTAGTTAGGCAACTACCTCCTGTTCTGGCAATCCCAAATTCAGCAGCTCTTTAACCCAGAATTAAATGGCCTGTTTTCCCTGGATGACCGTTTTCATTCTGCAGGACTTGTCTGATTCATTTTCACAGTAACTTCATTGCAGTGTTAATGTAAGCCTACTTGTGACAATAAAAAATTCTTATTATTTTATAGAAACAAAGAGTAGTACAGCACTGAAAGAAACCATGCAACTCATTGTCCCTCTGCTGGTTCTTTGAAAGAGTTAATCGTGTGCCACTGGTCTTCCACAGTCCTGTGTCTTGTTTCCTTTCCCAGTATTTATCTAATATCCTTCGAAAGTTACTGTTCCACCGCCCTTTCAGACAACGCACGGTCCTGTCACTCCCTCCCTAACAGCACTAAGGGTGTACCCACACCACATGGACTGCAGCGGTTCAAGAAGGCAACTCACCCCGTACCTTCTCAAGGGCAATTAGGGATGGGCAATAAACGCTGGCCTAGCTGGCGACGCCCACATCCCGGGAAAGAGTTTTCAAAAAATCAAATCGTCATTGCTCATTCATATGTAAGATAACAAGGCATGATCAATAACAATAAGTGACTGTATGGTAGTTATCTGAATATAATAATAATCTTTATTATTGTCACAAGTAGGCTTACATTAACACTAATGAAGTTACGGTGAAAATCCCCTCGTCGCCACATTCCGCCGCCTGTTCGGGTACACTGCGGGAGAATTCAGAATGTCCAATTCACCTAACAGCACGTCTTTCGGGAAAGAACATTTACGATCGACATAGATCTTAAAATAAAATAGAAATAGCAAGGCCCGAAGGTCTATGAGTATGAGAAACCTCAGGTTATTAGTGTTAGTGAAGAAAACGTACTGGAGAAATTAATGGGACTGAATCCAACAGATCCATGGACCTGATGGTAAACCTCCTGGGATTTAAAAAAAGGTGGCGACGGAGATTCTCCAGCTGTTGCGAGTCACTTTTTCCCGCTGGCAGCGCACCCCACCCATCGGTTTCCCAGCGGAATGGGGTCGCTTCAATAGAAAGTCACATTGACAAGCGGCAGGAGTATAGGCTCCCCCCCCCCCCCCCCCCCCCCACCAGCGAAGGGCGCACTGCCGAGAAATACTCACCGGAGAATCCAGCCCCAGTTGTCGGGAATACATCCAAATCTGGTTTAAGGAAGTGCAAACTTTGAGATTCGTAACGTGACTCGGCAGAGCCAATATGGTTCTACAAAGGGGAAATCGCGTTTGACAAATCTATTTGAGTTTTTTGAGGATGGATCAGTTGGGATGGATGAAGGGGAACACGTGGATGTGATATATTTGGATTTTGAGAAGGAATTTGATAACCCAGTCACCGGTGCGGTGTGTACCGGTGCCAATCCCCAGCCCGGTAAATGAGGAAGGTAGCGGAGCAAGGGCTTCGGGCTATAATACCACCCACCAAGCCTGAAAACATGGTGGTTGATATTAAAGAGTGATCAGCTGGCACTGTGGCGATGCCATGTAACCAGAGAAAAAGAGAAAGAAACAGACAGTTGGTACGTTGCCACACGGAAGGATTGGGAGTAATATAATAGCTTGGATCAATAATTGGTTAAAGACAGAAAACACATTTTAGGAATAAATTGATCACTTAGGGGTCTATTTAGGGGCAGGCTCTTACCATTGGGGAGCCACAAGGATCAGCTCTAAACTCTCAGGATGTAGGTAATGAAATGTAAACAAGTTTGCTAACAATGCAAAGCTAAATGAGAACGTAAACTGTAAGGTTGGCACAGAAAAGAGACTGCAAAGGAATATGGTTAGATTACTGACTGGGAAGGAATGCGGCAGATAAGGAAATGAGGCAAAGTGGGATTTTATTCACTTTGGGAGGAAGAAGTGATAAACGGGGTTTTTTTAAATGGTGAGAAACTATTAAATAGCATGAGGGATTTGGGTGCTGTTTCACAAAAAATACAGTGAAGCTAGAACTAGGCGCTGGAGGGTGTGCAGAGGAGATTCACTAAATTAATCCCAGAGCTGAAGGGGTTGGATTATGAGGAGAGGTTGAGTAGACTGGGACTGTACTCGTTGGAATTTAGAAGGATGCGGGAGGGGATCTTATAGAAACGTATAAAATTATGAAGGGAATAGACAGGATAGATGCTGGCAGGTTGTTTCCACTGGTGGGTGAAAGCAGAACCAGGGGGCATAGCCTCAAAATAAGGGGAAGTAGATTTAGGACTGAGTTTAGGAGGAACTTCTTCACCCAAAGGCTTGTGAATCTACGGAATTCCTTGTCCAGTGAAGCAGTTGAGGCTCCTTCATTACATGTTTTTAAGATAAGGATAGATAGTTTTTTTGAAGAATTAAAGGGATTAAGGGTTACGGTGTTCGGGCCGGAAAGCGGAGCTGAGTCCAGAAAAGATCAGCCATGATCTCATTGAATGGCAGAGCAGGCTCGAGGGGCCAGAAGGCCTCCTCCTGATCCTAGTTCTTATGTTCCTTACCTGTGAGCAAAGTAATTAGAAAGATTAATTATGCGTGAGATCTGCATGTTTTCCGGCAGCGTGGGGTGGAACCAGTGGGGAATCCCATTGATAGCAGCGGGTTCAGACAATCCCATCACCAGCCACTTGGGGGCGCTGTCCACCACCGAGAAACACACCATGGGCGGGGGGGGGGGGGGGGGCAAAGAATCTCGGCCGAAATGTGGGCCTTTATTGCAAGGGGTTTGGAATACACTAATAAGGAAGTTTGTTGCAATTGGACAGGACCTTGGTGAGACCACATCTAGACTACTGTTTTGGTCATGGTGCTTAAGGACGGATGTATTTGCCTTAGAGGGGGTGTAGCGAAGGTTAACTGGCTTGACCCCTCAGTTGAGAAGGCTGGGCCATGGGGAGAGATGGAGCAGAATGGGACTATCTTCTCTGGAGCCTTGAAGAATTAGATGTTATTTCACTGAAATGTGTACAATTCCATGAGGGGAGATACAGAGAGGTCGTTTCCCCAGGCTGGGGAGTCTAGGATTTGGGGATCAGCCATTTAGGTTGGGAATGAGGAGAATGAAGGCTTGGAATTCCCTTCCTTGGAATTCTGTGTCCGATTCTGGTCACCGTACTACCAGAAGGATGTGGAGGCTTTGGAGAGAGTACAGAGAAGGCTTACCAGGATGTTGCCTGGTACGGAGGGTATTAGCTATGAGGAGAGATTGAATAAACTGGGATTGTTCTCCCGTGAGAGCCGGAGGCTGAGGGGCGACCTGATAGAAGTTTATTAAATTATTAGGGGTATAGATAGGGTGAACAGTTGGAGGCATTTTCCCAGGGTGGAATTGACAATTACAAGGGGGCACAAGTTCAAGGTGAGGGGGGCAAGGTTCAGTGGAGATGTGCGGGGGACGTTTTTTACACAGAGGGTGGTGGTGGCCTGGAACGCACTGCCAAGTGAGGTGGTTGAGACAGATACCTTTAAGCGACCTTTAAGACTTATCTGGATAGGCACATGAACAGACAAGGTATAGAAGGATACATGCGGTTGGTCTAGATAGGACACGTGATCGGCGCAGACTTGGAGGGCCGATGGGAATGTTCCTGTGCTGTATTGTTTCTTGTTCTTTGTACTCTAGGGAGCCAGATGATGAAGGATAAATTACAGCATAATCCTGATACACTTTATAGACCTTGATTTAAAGAGATACATATTAGCACTGTGCACCTCCAAAGCCACCAGCAGCAGTTTCAATCTGTTCCAACATACAGTGAATCCACAGTTAAGTGCACCAACAGAACAAAATTAAATACTCAAGTACTCTACAATTATCATGGAGGCCTATGGATGACAAGTCACTGAGTATATTCAATAGGCCACGCTATGTGCGAACTCAAAAGGAATCAAGGAGTCTAGGGATCAGGCAGGAAAGTGAAGTTGAGACAGAAGATCAGCCATGATATTATTGAGCCGCGAAGTAGCCTCGAGGGGGCATCTGGCCAACTTCTGTGCCTAATCCTGAGTCTCGGATGTGGTTAAGCTCAGTGAAGCACGTTTTTTATCAATTGGAGTGGAGGGATTTTCGTGCTGAATCTGTTGTTATTGGTCGGCAAAAATCTAGAGCGAAGATCAATGGCTGGGAGCAGCCATTATCGGGAATGAAATGAGGGCGTGTAAGTAAGAAGTATAGGAATGAATCAAGCAGAAAACAACAGAATGTCAGCTGTACGAACAATGGTAATGTGATGAATTGTAAGCAGACACCTCAATCAATTGTTCTGTCTAGCAACCGCACACTTCATCACTGTTGCTGTCATGGTTAGACAATGATAAAAGAGTTCCTATACTGAAAATATCCTTGGAAAGCTGTATCTTTGACAACAAACAGCTCAAGCAGTTAGGTGCAAAGCTCCAGAACTATAACTATAGACGTTAAATAAACAGACTAGTTTTCAAGGACCTTGACTAAATGTGCTTTCAAATATGTAGCTGATCCATGCAGAAAAAGTTAAAGCGCGATCTCCCACTTCCTTTCAAAACTCAGAAATGGAAACTTTCCAAATATTTTTGCCACTTCTATGAAATAATATTGGACACTTTAACAATGCCTTGCATGTGTTTGGTATGTTTTACCCCGTATCAAAGTGCCTCACACCGAGACATTAGGACAGGTGAGGCAGAGTTTGATCAAAGAGGTGGGATTTTAAGGAATGTTTTGTAGGGAGCGTGGCCCCTTTAAGAGGGCGGGGCTGGTGGACCACATAAACAGCTGCCGGCCAAACATGCGGGAGCGTGCAAACCCCGGCCAATAATGAGTTAGCATGGGGCCTTGGGAGAAAGGGACCGGGCGATTGGACTCCGGGATCAGAGAATTAAGACCTATCCTATTGTTCTCTGTACCTGTATAATTACCAGCCTTTGCCTTTCATTAATAAACCCCTTTGTTACGATGGGAAGACTCCGGAGTGTCTCTCGAGCTACCACAGATGGGAGAGAGTTAAAGAGGTGGAGAGATTTCAGGGGGGATTTCCGGAGCTCAGGACTTAGAGGGTACGCCCACCAATGGATTTTGGGTTTGGATTTTGTTTATTGTCACGTGTATCAAGGTACAGTGAAAAGTATTTTTCTGCGAGCACCTCAACAGATCATTAAATGCATGAAAATAAAAGAAAAGAAAAGAAAATACATAATAGGGCAACACAAGGTATACAATGTAACTACATAAACACCGGCATCGGATGAAGCATATAGGGTGTAGTGTTAATGAGGTCAGTCAATAAGAGGGTCATTTAGGAGTCTGGTAACAGCAGGGAAGAAGCTGTTTTTGAGTCTGTTTGTACGTGTTCTCAGACTTTTGTATCTGCTGCCCGATGGAAGAAGTTGGAAGAGTGAGTAAGCCGGGTGGGAGGGGTCTTTGATTATGCTGCCCGCTTTCCCCAGGCAGCGAGAGGTGTAGATGGAGTCAGTGGATGGGAGGCAGGTTCGTGTGATGGACTGGGCGGTGTTCAATCCCAATCATGGATACACAAGGCGCCAGATATGGAGGATCAGAGCGATGTCAGAGGGTTGCAGAGCTGAGGAGGTTGCAGAGGTATTTTATTGGCTATAAAGTTGCTTTGACAGTGAGAGAACCTGAGGTTGTGAAAGGTGCTAGATAAATGCAAGTTCTTTCCCAACTATTCACAATCCTAGGGTGTCTTAAATTTAATAGTTCTGCAAAATGTTTTAATCAAATAAAAGTTTCTCATCTCCTGTTCCCTCCTGTTCTTTTATCTAAAATTAATCCAGTAGAATGGAGGTTTTATTACAACTGAAATGCTGTCAGAATAATTGAAAATATGAGACATATTTCATATGTCTCATATGGAGAAGTCCTTGCAAATTGTAGTGCCCAGTGAAAAACCATCAGAACCCCACCAGAGACCCCCATCAGTGACCCTCCACATCAGAGACCCCTACCAGAGACCCCCATAAGAGAGAAAGCCCCCCCCCCCATATCAGACAACTCACAAAACAGAACACCCCCACTCCCCCTCCCTATGAGTCAACCCTGCCTCAGCTAAACAGCAGTCCAGGCAGAAACTGTCAAGAAAAGTCACTGCTTTTTCACTCACCTATCCTTGACAGCTGCTGCCTCAGGCAAATGTCTAGAAAGCAGCAGCTGTAACTTCATTGAAAGCGAAAACCACATCACAAGGCTTTGAACCCACTCAGACATTTGATCTGCAAGGATTCTATTCAATTCAAAGAGAAATGGGTTGTAATTGACAGCTTGTGGACAGCCAGGTGTCTGGATTGTTTAATTCCATTTCCCTTCACACTTGAATGGATCTCACGTAGCCTGATGTGAATATATAGCACAATGTTTATAAACATCTAGCTATGACTGACAGCTCATGACCAAAAGCAGTTAAAAGCTGTTGAAAAAGAGGGGCAATGTGGTGGCACAGTGGTTAGCACTGCTACCTCACAGCAGCAGGGACCCGGGTTTGATTCCGACCTCAGGTGACTGTGTTGAGTTTTTACTTTCTCCTCGTGTCTGCGTGGGTTTCCTCCGGGTGCTCCGGTTTCCTCCCACAGACCAATGATGTGCAGATTAGGTAGATTGGCCATGTTAAAAAAAATTGCCCCTTAATGTCCAGGGACATGCAGGTTAGGTGGGGTTATGGGGATAGGGCAGGGAAGTAGGCTTGGGTAGGGTGCTCGTTCTAATAGTCAGCGAAGATTGATGGGCTGAATGGTCTCCTTCTATACTGTAGGTATTATGTGAAAGTTAAGGGGTGGACTCTCCAACGGCGGGATCTTCGCTTCGCCGACAGCACACTCACGCCCGCGGATTTCCCGATGGCGTGGGGAGTGCCCACAATGGGAAACCCCATTGGCCAGCTGCCAGGACGGAGGATCCCAGCTGTCAGCGGGGGGCACGCCGTACCAGAAAACGAGTGCGGCAGGACAGGGAATCCCACCCACGTACTTCCTGCTGAGAAAAAGAGGAAGCAAAAGCACTTAACTCCCAGATATTTCTAAACGTTGTGGAATTTTGTAAAATTAAAATCTGCCACTGCTAATGATGTGCAGGTTAGGTGGATTGGCCATGATAAATTACCCTTAGTGTCCAAAAGGGTTAGGTGGGTTTACGGGGATAGGGTGGAGGTGTGGGCTTGGGTGGGGTGCTCTTTCCGGGGGCCGGTACGCACTCAATGGGCCGGGTGGCCTCCTTCTGCACTGTAAATTCTATGATTCTCTGAGAGGGGAGATTGGAAACCTTCGTGTGAGTTCCAGCGAGACCAGTTGACTCACACTGCGACAAGCCTCTGGGGGGGGGGGACTGATGAGAAATCCAGAGACGTTGCTTTGGGTGTCATCAGGGTAAGAGTGTCATATTGTGCCTGTATGTTTACATAGACTGCGCACTTACTGAGAACATTAGAGTATAAGGTAGATTTTGTAACTTGTATTAACCTCACAAATCTGTGTGTATCTGTCAAGGCATAGCTGGGGTGAAGAAGTGGTGTGTTATTGTTCATCTTTTCTTGTTTAATAAATGTTTTGTTCTTTTCTTACAAGTTTATCGGCAGTCATCTGACTTTGTTCATCCATGCATCTAAAAAAAACTAAAAGTAAGAGGGGGGGATTCTCCGTCCCGGCAGCCGGCCAATGGGTTTTCCCATTGTGGGCACCCCCACGCCATCAGTAAATCCGCGGGCATGAGTGCACTGCCGGCGAAGAGGGGGATCCCGCCGACGGAGAATCCCGCCGAGGATCTATCCAGCAAAGTTCCATCCTGGAATCCGCATTGTCCAACACATACATAAACGCAGATGCGCATGGAGCGACGGGGACACGCACACACGACACGGAGATCGCCACACACCAGGGACACACAGACAAACACTCCAACAGGAATGGCGATTTGAAGCTAATAGTTTCTTTCCCGCTCTAGATCAGTGGCACTGGCACCTCGCCCGTAATCAATTAATCGAATGCAGCACAGATTAGAAGTTGAGTACCAAACTGAGCGGGGCACAGGCCCACAGGACTTCAGGGGAGCTCCACGATTTTATCATAAAGCTGCCAGGGGAAAATATAACTGATCAAAAGTGGGTTCATCACAATCGTTGAAAAATAATTGTGATGAATAACAAATGATTTTCCACTGACAGTAAACCCTTTTAACTAGTATCAAGAAATAAGTTGATGAGGATAATATATATGAATCATCTGATCAGGAATATTTTAACATACTGAAAGTCAAAAACCTGGTGTCAAAGTCTTTTCTTCACCATCAGTATTAGCATTAATTTTAGCATTACAATACCTGCTCGTTTTCACTAATGAAGGCATTTGACCTAAGGCTGTATAACCACAGAGAACTAGATGTGAGGAAATTATTAATTTCCACCCCATTGTTTGTTGTAATTAGGATTAGCGACACTTAAGGAATAACAAGTGCCTGGAATTGAATTTTAAACTTTGACACAAAAAGATGTTTCTCGCCTGTATGCTCACACAAAAGATCTTTATTTCATCTTGACTGTGTAGGTTTTAAACTGAACTTCAATCATTACATAATATTAAAACGATAAACTGCCTTTCGGCCTGACACAAAAAGGAAGCTCCAAGAGTCTGGGAGGCCACTTCACTGGACGATGGCCATATGTTCGTTGCTGCATGTTTTGAAAGGGCGAATGCATTTTTGTTCTTTTACCAGGAACCTGTAAATGCGGAGCAATCTCTATTAATTTGCCCATTCCTTTAATATGCCATCCTATACTAATGAATCAAATCCGGTTTCCGGTTTCCTCCCACAGTCCAAAGATGTGCAGGTTAGATGGATTGGCCATGCTAAATTGCCCGTAGTGTAAGGTTAATGGGGGGATTGTTGGGTTACGGGTATACGGGTTACGTGGGTTTAAGTAGGGTGATCATTGCTCGGCACAACATCGAGGGCCGAAGGGCCTGTTCTGTGCTGTACTGTTCTATGTTCTATGTAAATCCTGATTATGCTCGACTGTGAAAAAACAAAGATCAATTTTGTTTAAATTTTAAGATTTTCCCTCTCCAATAGACATATTTTTCAGCCACCATTAAGGAATAGAGAGCAGCCTTGCTAGTAATGTGTTACCGTTCACTCAGAGAGTCTGCGTTCTACATACATCCTGTAGTCTGGAGCTATGGATAGCGATGGTCAAGGCTCCAAATTTTTTTCCATCACACGCCGGAGCAGAAACTCTACCCAGTACATCCCAAGGCTTTCATCATCAAGTTTGCTTTAAAAAATATATAATCAAGAAAAGAAAATTATATATCACCTTCATGGCCTCATGTTTCCCCCGTTTGCATACAATTAAGTACTTTCGAAGTGTGGTTGCTGTTGAAATGTTGGCAACCAATTTGTGCAAAGCAAGCTCCCACGAACAGCAGTGTAATAACGACCCCGATAACATGCCATTCCAATGTTGCTTTTGGGATAAATATTGACCAGACGCCCTTTACCATTCTGTGAAATATCCGTGGAATCTTTTTCATTCACTCGAGAGGGTGGACAAGAGTAGAAAAGGATAGGTTGAAAAGAACAGATGGCTCATCAATTGATTTTAAAATATGAACAGTGTGCACAAGGGCGGCATGGGAGCACAGTGGTTAGCACTGCTGCTTCACAGTGCCAGAGTCCCAGGTTCGATTCCCGGCTTGGGCCACTGTCTGCGCGGAGTCTGCACGTTCTCCCCGTGTCTGCGTGGGTTTCCTCCGGGTGCTTCGGTTTCCTCCCACAAGTCCCGAAAGACGTGCTTGTCAGGTGAATTGGACATTCCGAATTCTCCCTCCGATCGGGCGCCAGAATGTGGCGGCTAGGGTATTTTAACAGTAACTTCACTGCAGTGTTAATATAAGCCTACTTGTGACAATAATAAAAATTATAGAATTGTTAGAATGGTATTTGCAGGATTTGTGCACGGTAGTTTGCAATTAATGCTGATCCATTAATTATCATTATCCGAACTAAAAGAAGGATGTAAATGCATTGGATACAGTTCAAAGAGGGTCTACTGGATGAATAACTGGAATGGGCAAGTTGTCTTCTGAGGACAAGCTGGGTTGTGCCCAGTGGAGTTCAGAGGACGAAGAGGGCAACATGATTGAAAGATATAAGATCCTGAGGGGACTTGACAGGATGATGTGGTGAGGATGGGATGAATTCTCCGCCACTCGCTACCGGCAGCAGTGTTCCCGATCCGGTGGAAAATCGAGTGTCTGACTCGGTATTCCAGTTGCCCGCCAGTGGCAGCTGTCAGCTACATGCCGCCCGCCAGCGGGAGGATGGAAATCGGTAATTTGCACCCGTTTGCATCCAATTAACAGGCCGGAAGCCCAATTCTCCAACGCCGCTGTGACGCACCAGGCCTCTGAGGCGGGAATCACGCGGGGGTAGATTGGTGTCACCATTTCCCAGTGTGGCACTGACGCATTGGACCCTGCGGTGGGTCAATGGGGTACATATGTTACATATGTGCCCCCCCCAAAGTCCATCGGAGGGCCCCCACAATCCTATCTCCCAGCCCCACAGAATGAACAATCCGCCAAGCAGCTGTCTCTGGAGCAATAAAACTGTTCAGCACTGGCCAACACAATTTGAATGGAAGATATGCATTTCAAAGGCTGCCTAAGTATTTCAGCCCTTTGAAATGCACAGGGCTTTTCGGGAAGTCTCCGACACCTTCAACGTGGCTGCTTTAAACACTTCTGTCTGAGGGAGCAGGTGTTAGGAAAGGGGACAATACAACACAATGATTTTGCAGCCTGCTGCCTGGTGTCTGTTGGGGATCTGCTGGGGGTTTCTGATGGGGGGGGGGGTTTGATGGGAGGTCTCTGTTGGGGGTCTGATGGGAAGGTCTCTATCAGGGTCAGTGAGGGGGGTCTGATGGGGGGGCATCAGTGGAGGGGGTCAGATCACCCTCATGCTTGCGTACTGTGTGGGGGGGGGGGAAATGATTCATTGCACCTGTGGGGCTAGGGGAGGATACTCCTGCCTGTCAGTGGAGGGGGGGGCAGGATTTGCATTATGGGGGGAGGGGGTCCATCACCCAGACCTCGGCATCGGGCCGCCCACTCAAAATGGCGGCCAGATACCGAGATTCCGATGGAACCCCACTGGCTCCCCACCATGGATAAATTTGCATGGCAAAGGTGAGGGAATCGCATATTGGGGGCTGCTTCCAGCTCCAGCAGAGACCCTATCGGAGCGTTTCTCCTCCGGCGTGTAGTCACCGAAGTTGGCCATTCCCTGAATACAAAATGGAGGAACGCAAAGCATACAGGATAAAATGGACAATGTTTGCAGCACCAGCAGGCTGCACCTAGCAGGTGTGGATTCTGTCTGCTAAGAAAGCAGACAGCACCGAAACGAACATTCCGCATACTAATGAGGCAATCACGGGGATAATTAGCATGTTAATGGAACGATTCCAGAGACAATGGACACAAATGGGGAAGCAACTGCAACATTGTAAAGGATACCAGCCACTCAGGCACCAGCAAGGTTCGAAAACAAAGAGCCTGAAAGCCTGCCCAGTAGCTAAGGAACAGCCTCAGTATTGGGGGGGATTCAAACATATCGATTGGGAAGAGACCCAATCGATTCCAAACAGGTAAGGGAGTCCGCCCAAAGGGGCGCGGATCCCTGGGACCTATAAAAGACAGGTCCCACACATGGTTCAGTCTTCTCGTCCAGCCCTCCTCTCTCTTTGACCAGCACTCCTCCATGGACCAGCACCTCGACCAGCTTTTGCCAAGAAGACCATGAAGGAGAGAGAGAGAGGTTTTGGGACTACAGCCGCCAGCAAGTAAGTGTCTCACAACGATCGCTACCAGAGATAGACACTCCTGACCCCTTTTAACTTATACCAACCTGAAGTCTGCAGACCAGAGCAGAGCAAGAGGCCTTGTTCCCTGACCCGGCAGTTCCTTCGAGAGAAGTATTCGTTTATTTAGCGGTAGGAATAGCTTAATCCTTTTAGCGTGTGCATGGGTAGTTATTATAATTGTATTATAATAAACTCAGTTGTTTGAACTTACTAATTGGTGTATGGTTTTATTGCTTTGAACTTCACCTTGAACTTGTGGCGGTATCTTAACGATACCTGGCGACTCCAGAGCTAAGTAAAGAAACAGAGCCAAATTGAGTGTTAAGGACACTCACCCAGAACGACCAACAGGCGGGACAATTCTCCCGAACGGGGAATCCTGCTCAAAGTTTCCTTTCGTGGGAGGATCTAAAACGAGGTTGGGGGGTGGGGGGGGGGGGGGGGGGAGTCACTGTTTGAAAATAAGAGGCCGCCCAATTTGAGACTGAGATGAGGGGAAAAAAATATTCTCCCAGAGGGATGTCAGTCTTTGGAACTCTCTCCCTCAAAGTGGAGGCAGAATCTCGGAATATCTTGGAGGCAGAGCTAGATAGATTCTTGACAGGCAAGGGGGTGAAATGCAAGGTGGTGAAAGGTTATCGGGGGCAGGCAGGAATGTGGAATTGAGGTTGAAATCAGATCAGCCATAATCGTAGAGAGTGGGGAAGCAGGTTCAAGGGGCCGAATGGCCCACTCCTGCTCCTAATTCGCATGTCGGTCTGTAAAAACACAGGCTACGGGGAAGAAAATAGGGGAGTGAGTCTCCCTCTACCAATGGTCCAGCAGACAGACGATGGGCTGCACAGTATTATTCTCTGATTCAAGGAATGACAAGCAAGCTTTATAATTAGAATCTGTCAGTTTGTAAAACGTAAAGAAGAGATAATTCAACACGCAGGGAATGCATCTTTGATTCCCAATCTAAAAGGCTTTAAACGGCAAAACTTTTCTTGAAATATAATAATGAACTTGCGTAGTCTTTCTGCAGTAAAAGCTGTTTATTATTTAAAAAACATTTGCTGGATATATTCCCATTTCCAGCAGTCATGCAGATTTGTTCTTTGAATATTAAGCACACAAACACAGCCGCTCCATGTACATATTAATTATGCAAAATTCCATAATTGTTAACAGCTAGGTTATGACTGCACATCTTTCGCATAAGAAAAGATTCACAGAGTGGCGCACTAACTGGCACCTCTGGTCTTACTGCTTGAATCATTAAAACAAATGTTTCAATAGATGGGGGGGGGGGGGGGGGGTGGTGGCAGTTTCGATTAGATTCACCATCATGTTCAAATGCTTCTGGGGGCCTGCGCCAAGCTGCTTGGTATCATTTGAAAAATTAAACACACGTCAAACGCCGGCCTTATAAAGACATGCAGGTGCCTGACAGTATTTTGTTTTACCCACGGAAGAGATTTTAGAGGAATCTATACAGTGGACTCGGAAGGAAATTCTTTCTCAAGGACGTACCTCTTGGAAAGCAATGATTTAAAACCTGGCCGACCCCTGGTCACCTAACACTTGCCGCTTCTAATTACGAATAGTTTTACGAAGTGTTCCCCTGATTGTCATTTCGACGCCGAATTATGCTACCTGCATTTATAAAATTACATCTCCCACACCTACTGGCCTCCCATTCATTTGAATTAAGCTGACATATCACATTGGCGCATATTATGCCAAGATTCGTGTTCAGTTCTCAGAGCTGTGCGTTGCATATTAATACCCTGAGTACTGCTGTTCCTAAAGCTGCAGCTGTAAATAAGACAGGCAGAAACCGAAACAGACATTGGAAAGTCTGATCAGAGTTTGCAAGTTAACAAACCACGATTCCTGGCCTATCCGATTGCAAATGATTCATTAAGAACACAGGAAATCGGACAGGAGTAGCCCTTGCGGCCTCTCGAGCCAGCACTGCCATTCGATACGACCGTGGCGGTCGAACGTTCTGCCTCGCCTTCACTATCCTGTTTGTTTCTTGTCCTTTCTTTCTTTCTTCCACCCTCCCCACCCCTACCCTATCCCAGCTGATGAATCAGTTACTCCTCCATGTTGAACACCATTTGGAGGAAGCACTGAGGGTGGCAAGGGTGCAGAATATACTCTGGGTGGGGGGACTTCAATGTCCATCAACAAGAGTGGCTCGGTAGTCCCACCACAGACTGAGCTGGCCGAGTTCTTTTTTTCAAAAATGTAGAGTACCCAATTCATTTTTTCCAATTAAGGGGAAGTTTAGCGTGGCCAATCCACCTACCCTGCGCATCTTTGGGTTGTGGGGGCGAAACCCACACAAACACGGGGAGAATGCGCAAACTCCACACGGACAATGACCCAGAGCCGGGATCGAACCTGGGATTGTGTTCTAGATTCCTCAACACAAGGGGAGGTGGTGGGGTAGTGCAGTGGTATTGCCACTAGACTAATAACCCAGAGATCCATAACCCAGAGACCCAAGTGAAAAAGACAGGAGTATAGTCCTTTTCACATCCAATGACTTCTGAAGATTAGTCACTGTTAGAATGTTGGAAACACAGCATTAGTTTGCACAATGTTAGATCCCTCAAACACAAATGTGATAATGACCAAATATTCTGTTTACTTTGTGATGCTGATTGAGGAATAAAGATTGACCAGGACACCAGGCAGATTTTTACATCCACTCCTGGAGCCTGATGGGGCCTCGCTTTATCATCTCCATCCCAAAAATAGCACCTCTGGCAGTGCAGCTCACCTTCAGTACTGGACTGAGAAGGTCAGTGCAGATTTTTGTGCTACTGCCGAGGGTGGGACTTGAATGCAGAACCTTGTGATTGCGATAGAATTGCTGCAATGCAGAACAAGGCCATTCGGCCCATCAAGATCGCACGGATCCTCTGAAAGAGCACGCTACCCACTCCCCTGCCCTATCCCCAAATCCCCACCTAACCTGCACATCCCTGGACACCAAGGGGCAATTTAGCATGGCCTAACTTGCAAAACTCAGCTGGGGGCAACCAAGTTCCGGAAGCATGGAATGCTACGATTTCAATTCCAAGCCAACATAGCTCACCCAAAGTAACAGAACGTTCCACGCCTCGAAGTGTGACCAGAACAAGATCTGGAAGGATTGCCAAGCCTCCAGACCATCTGAATTTATTAAGTTAGAGACCTGAAGGGGACAAGGGGAATAAGTGCAGCACGGAAAAAAAGGTTGTACAACAAGCATGGAGGGTAGAAGCTTGGGAGAGGATGTAGTTCAGGGAAGTTTAGCGTTGAAATAATGCGTGTGATACAAGTGAACAGTACTACCCACAGTATGGTGTCAAGAGATACATGACAGGAGACAGGATCCACAGAATCTCTCTCGTGCAAAAGGAGGCCATTCAGCCCACCGGGTCTGCACCAGCCCTCCGAAAGAGCACCCTACCTAGTTGACAGACTCGAGCAGAGATCAACGTGAGATTGGCTCCTAGATTAGGCGACGCTTTATACATGTGTAAATAGTTATGTATTGCCAGTAAGCACTACTGTTCAACATTACTAGTTACTGGTAATAGTTATGTATTGCCAGTAAGCACTACTGTTCAACATTACTAGCCTTTGAACCTCTCCGTGAGACCTACTGAACAAATCCTTATAACAGGATCAAGGTGGGTAGACAGAGTTACATTACAGATCAATCTTAGAAACCATAAGGTCATAATGACACAGAAGGGGACCATTCAGCCCATCGAGTTCATGCCAGCTTACAGTCGAGCATTCCAGTCAGTCCCATCCCCCCCCCCCCCACCCTCCCCGTTTGTTGCCCTCAAGCGCCCATCCAATTTCCTTTTGAAATCATTGATTGGAGATTTTCACCTCGCACCCTTATGGGTGGTTGAGTTCCAGATGATTTCCACTCACTGCGTAAAAGGTTTTTCCTCATTTGCTGAGGACTTTGAGAAAACCCTGGAGTGTGAGTGACACTGTTGACCAGCTGGAAGCCGATTTAAAGCCAAGAGATATTTTGTTTTAATCTGAAGTACTTGCGAATGATATATTGCGCGGAATAATTACAATTACAAATGCTGACTTTACATCGGTGGCCATTGTTTTGCTCGTGAACAAGTACCGATGGTTGAGGATGGACTGCGCTTACTTGATCTTACTCCTCGTTCAACAAGTCATTCATCACATTGATTATACTTTTAACTGAAGTAGTGCAATGAACATAGAAATGATAACAGGGCACCAAAATAAAAAGTGATACGTGTCACTGTGAGTTCAAGTGTTATACCGATAAAACCCGGGCTACTGATGCAAAAAGCTAAACGATAGCGTTGAAAGTCGAGGAAAATAAGCCCCTCTCCCCTTTGAGGGCGAGACAGAGTTTTAAAGACAGAGATGGATCCAGAAAATCTGGGACAGGCCTGTCACCCTACCCCCATGCAGCAGAATGTGTTTCCCTACTTACTCTATCAAAATCCTTCATACACCCGGACATTTCTGTTACATCTCCCCTCAACTTCCTCTGCTCGAAGAAAAATATTTCTAGATTTGCGACTGTCTCCACATAACCGAAGTCCCTCAACACTGGTACCATACTGGGAAATCTCCCCCTTCGCATGCCTCCCAGACTGTGGTGCCCAGGACCGGTCAGAAATGTTCCAGTTGCAGCCTGGTTGGCGACTTGCAAAGGTTTAGCATAGGTTTGTGGTATTGAGGCGAATCCGCATGTCAGCAAAGATGACTAGCTGGGAATTCACGGATGATGTTCCAAGTGGAGGTGACAGAGTTTAACTACCAACCTGTCTGGGGACTTGAATGTGAGATCTTCTGTCTGGGGTGTTGAAAGCTGTTCCACTTGAGATACCAGCCCGCCATCTGTGATTAATGTTTCAGTATAATTACTCATCCAAACTCCACAATATCAATTTTGAACAAGAGGAGGAAAAACCTTGGCGCATTTTGATGCAACAAAAGATTAAACAGCTATCAGTCTGATCTTTCCCCACAACTCACGAAAACAGGATAATCTTGCAACTGAGACCTAGGGACAGCAGAAGCGGGGAATCTATATTAAAAACAGAAAATGTGGGGAACATTCAACAGCATCTTCAGAGAGAGAGAGAGAGAGAGAGAGAAAGAAACCGATTTAGATTGATAACTTTTTGTCAGAACTGGAAGAAATTAGAGATTTAACTTTTTGTTTCAAAGCAAGTGCAAAGCCAGGGCAAGTTGGGTCAGGGAATGGGAAGGGAGGATAAAGGAAGAGTACGAGAGATTAAATTGTAAACGGTGACGGTGCAAGTCAAATGTTGAGCTATAGTTCCGGACTATAGAAGGTGGGCGACATGAGGCTGAGGTCAAAGATTTCACACCCAATTATTACAAGTCAAGTCGCAATTGATGCAATGACTTAAACAGTTGCTGTTGGATTAATGTAAAAAGTGCAAACCTTTGTGTTAAACGTTGAGAAAATATATACAGCAGCCACCTTGTAACAGATAAATTATCATCTGCAGGTTCACATGTCCTCGAGTTCTCATGTGTTTGACAGAAACAAATGCCTGAGTCTGATTTGGTGACAGGCCGCGGTGTGATTGATGGATGTGGACTGAGGTGGTGCAGAGACAGCCTCATTAGATATGGCGAATCCTATGAAAGAAACTGCTGGTAAGGCACAAAGATCAAACCACTTAGATTGCCATCATTTTTTCATTATACATTCTGTGCACTTTTCCTTCCTCAAACACATCTCACATATGCACAGTCTGGGTATTCATTCAGAGCTTCAGTACTTTGGCAATTGGTTTGTCTGTGGGCAGATTTATTGCCGATATAGCAGTGAGGTTAATGGAGCTCGCCAGTGTCTATGTGCAAAACCTGTAGCAACTTTATGCAAGGGTTAAACACAAAGATTCAATACTCTTACCCATAATCTGCCCCAGTGCTGTAAACCAACACAAAAACAGCACCTTGCTGCCTGCCTCATTGTTGACAGACATCAAGGGCGGGATTCTCTCACCCCGGGGCCGGGCTGGAGAATCGCCGGGACCGGCGCGAATCGCCCCACGCCGGTCCGCCGATTCCCCAGAGAGCGGTGCCGGCGCGGTCGGCACGGCACCGGTCGGGGGCCACTCTACGGGGCTCCCCGGTGATTCTCGGCCCAGGATGGGCCGAGCGGCCACGCAAAATAAGCGGAGTCCCACCGGCACCATTCACACCGGCTCTTACTCGGCGAGACCTCGGCATGGAGGCATCCTGGGGCGGCCTGGTGGAGGGGAGAGTGTCCGACCCGGGGGGAGGGGGGGGGCCCACTGTGGCCTGGCCCACAATCGGGGCCTACCAATCGGCGGGCTGGCCTCTCAGGCTGGTGGCCTCTTTTGTTCTGCGCCGGCCCCTGTAGCCCTACGCCATGTTGCATCAGGGCCAGCGTGGAGAAGGGAGCCACTGCGCATGCGCGCATTGGCGACGGTCCCACTGCGCATGCGTAGACCCGCGGCGCCAATCTGATGCCGGGTATCGGCAGCTGGAGCGGCGTGGGTTGCTCCAATGCCGTGCTGGCCCCCTGTAGGGGTCAGAATTTCTGCTCCTGAGGGCATGTTGATGCCGTCGAGAAATGCGGCGGCGTTTACGACGGCGTCAACACTTGGCCTCAGGATCACAGAATCCCGCCCCAAATGTCTTGAAGACCATAAGACCATAAGACATAGGAGTGGAAGTAAGGCCATTCGGCCCATCGAGTCCACTCCGCCATTCAATCATGGCTGATGGGCATTTCAACTCCACCTACCAGCATTCTCCCCGTAGCCCTTAATTCCTCGCGACATCAAGAATTTATCTATCTCTACCTTGAAGCCATTTAGCGTCCCGGCCTCCACTGCTCTCCGCGGCAATGAATTCCACAGGCCCACCACTCTCTGGCTGAAGAAATGTCTCTGCATTTCTGTTCTGAATTTACCTCCTCTAATTCTAAGGCTGTGCCCACCGGTCCTCGTCTCCTCGCCTAACGGAAACAGTTTCTTTGCGTCCACCCTTTCTAAGCCATGTATTATCTTGTAAGTTTCTATTAGATCTCCCCTTAACCTTCTAAACTCCAATGAATACAATCCCAGGATCCTCAGCCGTTCCTCATATGTTAGACCCGCCATTCCAGGGATCATCCGTGTGAATCTTCGCTGGACACACTCCAGTGCCAGTATGTCCTTCCTGAGATGTGGGGCCCAAAACTGGACACAGTACTCCAAATGGGGCCTAACCAGAGCCTTATAAAGGCTCAGTAGCACATCGCTGCTTTTATATTCCAACCCTCTTGAGATAAATGACAACATTGCATTCGCTTTCTTAATCACGGATTCAACCTGCATGTTTACCTTTAGGGAATCCTCGCGTAGCACTCCCAGATCACTTTGTACTTTGTCATTATGAATTTTCTCACCGTTTAGAAAGTAGTCTATGCTTGGATTCTTT
This sequence comes from Scyliorhinus canicula, assembly GCF_902713615.1. NCBI lineage: Eukaryota > Metazoa > Chordata > Chondrichthyes > Carcharhiniformes > Scyliorhinidae > Scyliorhinus > Scyliorhinus canicula. Next base: position 153,574,270 of record NC_052159.1, read on the forward strand.
TTTCCAAAGTGCAAGACCTCACATTTTCTCACGTTGAATTGCATCAGCCATTTCCTGCACCACTCTCCCAAACTGTCTAGATCCTTCTGCAGCCTCCCCACTTCCTCAGCACTACCTGCCTGACCACCTAACTTCGTATCATCGGCAAACTTCGCTAGAATGCCCCCAGTCCCTTCATCCAGATCATTAATATATATGGTGAACAGTTGCGGCCCCAACACTGAACCCTGTGGGACACCGCTGGTCACCGGCTGCCATTCCGAAAAAGAACCTTTTATCCCAACTCTCTGCCTTCTGTCAGACAGCCAAGTCAGTGAAGGCATAAACTAAACCCGCTGCAGATATTCAGGGCAAGTAATTACAACCCTAAATTAACAAGATGATCAGTTTTACTGGGGCAAGTCTTACCCCTGATAGACATCATTAAAGATCCTGCAATAGGTCCGGCAATCGGTCTGGCAATCGGTCTGGCAATCGGTCTGGCAATAGCAAAATCTGCCCCTTTGTTTTCATTGCCTGTATTTTTTTCGATTCAGCAGTTTCCTTAAAAAACAGCACATTCTGGCAATTTGACAAATTTATATGTTCATTTTGGGAGAGATACACTTTAAAAGTAGATAATTCATGTTAAACGGGTCTGAAACTTTGGTTAAACCACACTGGAGTATAGTTCCCATCTCCATATTATCAAGAGAGTACAGAGACACGAGAGAAGGTGTATTTATAAGTAACTAGGCGGTTGTTAACACGTAATATTGAACAGGTTGGGGCCATTTTCTCTGCAAATGAAAAGACTGAGGGATGATTTGATAAAGATCTTTAAAATTATGGAAGAATTTGAAAAGGTAGATGTGGAGAAGATGCTTCATAGGAACACCTTCTTCCCCACAGCTACAAGACTCCTCAACAACTCCCCCTCGGACTGATCTGTTCCCCGTAAGAACGCAATTCTCGACGCCCTATGCTGCTCTTGCTCATGGATTTGCTTTGTTTGGCCCCTTGTTCCGCACTGCAACCAATCACTGTTTGTCAATGTACCATTTGTCAATGTAGTCTGCAATACAATACTTTTCACTGTACTTCGGTACATGTGACACTAAATCAAATCAAATCAAAAAACTTGTGGGGGAGACAAATAAATTAGGGACCATAATATCATCACTAATATATTCAGCTTGGTATTCAGGAGAAACGTTTTCATCCAGAGAGTGGCGAGAATGTGGAACTTGCTATCATAGGGTCAAAGAGAAAAATACACTGCAGGGGAATCTCGATAAATACATGAACACCACTGGCTATCTCAAAACTCTTTACAAACACTGAAGTTTATTTTAGTTTAGAAACACAGCAGCCAATTTACACACAGCAAGATCTCGAACCAGTAATGTGATAATGACATCGATTGAGGGATAAATATTGGCCAGGGGGCACCAGGGGAGAACTCTCCTACTCTTCTTCAATATGGGATCATTTAGGTCCATCCAAGCAGACACATGGGGGGCTTAGTTTAATACCTCATCGAAAAGACAGCACCTCTCACAGGGCGGCACAGTGGTTAGCACTGCTGCCTCACAGCGCCACGGACCCGGGTTTCGATTCAGACCTCGGGTGACTGTGTGGAGTATGCACCGCGTCTGCTTGGGTTTCCTCCGGGTGCTCCGGCTTCCTCCCACAGTTCAAAGATGCACAGATTGGGAGGATTGGCCATGCTAAATTGCTCATTCGTGTCCAAAATGTTTAGCTCACTCAGCTAAATCGCTGGCTTTTAAAGCAGACCAAGCAGGCCAGCAGCACGGTTCGATTCCCGTACCAGCCTCCCTGGACAGGTGCCGGAATGTGGCGACTAGGGGCTTTTCACAGTAACTTCATTGAAGCCTACTCGTGACAATAAGCGATTTTCATTTCAAAAGGCTAGGTGGAGTTACGAGGATAGGGTCCGTGGGTCTAGGTCGGGTGCTCTTTCAGAGGGTCGGTGCAGACTCAATGGGTTGAATGGCCTCCTTCCCCACTGTGGGGATTCTTTGATCCTATGACAGTGCCGCACTAATGTGTCAGTGTAGGTTTTTAGTGCTCAATCCCTGAGATGGGATTTAAACCCAGAGATTCAGAGGCGGGAGAGCTACGAGTTCAGCTATGGCTATACAACAGAATTTAAAAATGTTGTTTGAGTTCACATGGCAAAGGGGTGTGAGGAGATTCATGTGGGCATAAATGCCAGAATTGACAGTTTGGGCCGAATGGCCTGTTGCTGAGCTGTAGCCGCTGAGTAATTCCATGATATGCTCGTAGAGCCAATGTGCAGCTGCATAAAGTACAATCAACATGGTAGCTGGTTAAATGTTTATGAGCACTTCACATGCTGTGTGGGTTATAGAAAGTACTTCAATTTTTAATCAAAAAGCAGGTATGTAGAAAATTAATTTATTCAGAATCTGACCTTTCTGTGCATCTGCACAGTAACTTCTTCATTTTAATAAATAATTTGTTTCCTCTCTGCCAATTTGTGGATTTGGAAGGCAAGTTTCAGGAAAACCATCAAAGTTAAAAGTAAAGTAGGAAATATTTAGCTCAAAAGGCAAAGCTCGCAGTGATTTGGAAGATATGTCTTTGCCGTGTGGTTTTCTAATAGTCCTTGTGCTGCATCAATTGTTATTCCTGCTGACACTCTTTGTGCATTTCAAGGTCAAGAGAGCTATTTTCTTTTATCAGCTGAGTGGAACTAATTGCGAAAGGGTTGGAGCATTTTTAAAATTAATGTTTCATAACTTTGTTACTGATAGGTGGGACGGATCAAATACATCTGTGGCGCGACCCAGCAAAACATTTTTTCAAAGTGGCTGAGAATTTGGTGGCCTGTTCCAAAACCTGTGCGAGGCCAACAGCAACCGGGAGAGAGGTAAACGGAAAAGTAAAAGAGGAACGTCAGGGACACACAACCCAGGGGGAAGGGAGGAGGAAGGGAAGAGGGAGCAGGATGGGGACATAAGGAACAACGCAAAGAGAGGGGTAGGGTGTAAACCCCCCCCCCCCACCACCACCATCCACAAGACGGGCACAGTCAAAATTGGTGGGGGAAATAGGGGGTTAAGGGTGGTCATAAGTAGGAGGGGGAACACATCCGCCGAATGAGCAGGTAGGGCACCGGAGGGGGGGCTAGGGGGGCGGTGGTAAGGAGGATTACACGCTGAGTCAGACAGCGACAAGCTGTAAATAGATAGACCTAAGAAACACTTTTGTTCTGTACAGTAAACAAACACGAGCTGCAACGTATATAAAACTGAAAATGAGAATTAAAAAATTTTTTTAAAAAAAGATTTATTTTACTTTTTAACATTAAGCAGCCCACGGCAGTAGCTATTTACAATCACAGTCCTTGTTGGGAAAACCAACATGACGGTCCCCGCTCGAGCCGGCTTATATGCTCATTTCTAAAGAGCCCCAGCTGGTTGGGCCTCCGCCCCCTACCTGGGAAGCTCGTACTCCACGAGCCCCATGAGGAGATCGATAAAGTTTTCCCAGTGCACCTCATGGGGGTTGTGACACAGTCCGTGAAGATGGATTCCATTGAATGAGACGGGACCATCTTCTGTGCTTACTGGGGTTTCACCAGCTCCTTTAGAGCCACTACAGACCGGGTCAGACCTCAGCGGACGGACTTCAATCAGAGTTTGGCAACTAGGCTTGAGTCCCAACATTAGCCGGCGGGTCTCCCTAAATCACCAGAAGTTATCGTTAATCCCTCAAAATTCCAGAAGATAATTGGATTTGGTTCAGCAACTACTTTTGGTTGTTTGCAAAGCCAAGCATTTAACTCAACAGATTCATGTATTCAATGTTCCTGAATTGGAACATGGGAACAGGAGGAGACCTTTCTACCCCTCCAGCCTCTTCTGTCATTCAATGGGATCACGGCTGATCTGCAATGTAACTAAGTTTTGGTATCTTACTGGTACGTGCACCTTCTAGGGCAGCACGGTGGCGCAGTGGTTAGCACTGCAGCCTCACGGTGCCGAGGTCCCAGGTTCGATCCCGGCTCTGGATCACTGTCCATGTGGAGTTTGCACATTCTCCCCGTGTCTGCGTGGGTTTCGCCCCCACAACCCAAAGATGTGCAGGCTAGGTGGATTGGCCAAGCTAAATTGCCCCTTAATTGGAAAAATGAATTGGGTACTCTAAATTTCTTTTTAAAAATAAAAAAATAAAGTAAATGCACCTTCTCCCATATCTCTGAACCCTCTTGATAATCTGGAGATGAGAACTGTACTCCAGTGTGGTTTAACCAAAGTTTCAGACAAGTTTAACATGAATTCTCTACTTTTCAAGTGTATCCCTCCCAAAATCAACCTATAAATATTGTTTTATTTTCCAAATTGCCGGAATGTGCCTTTTTTTGTCCAAGGTAACTGCTGAAACTAAAACGTTCAGGCAATGAAAAGAAAGGGGCAGATTTTGCTACTGCAGGATCTTTAATGATGTCTGTCAGTGGTAAGACTTGCCCCGGTGTCCTTCAAAAATACTCACCCTGCCCGCGGGTTCCTGGCAGTGTGGAGTGACTTCAACGGGAATCCCCATTGACAGCAGCGGTGGTGGGCCCCGATCACGGGCCAGGCCACCGTGGGGGCACCCCCCGGGGTCAGATCGCCCCGCGCCCCCCCCCCCCCCACCCCAGGACCCAGGAGCCAACCCTGCGCCGCCAATCCCGCCGGTCAGGTAGGTGGTTTAATCCACGCCGGTGGAAGAGGCCTGTCAGCGGCGGGACTTCGGCCCATTGCGGGCCGGAGAATCGCCGCAGGGGCCCGCCACCCGGCGCGCCACGATTCCCGCCCCTGCCGAATCTCGGGTGCTGGAGAATTCGGGACACGCCGGGGGGGGGGATTGACGCCGGCCCCGGGGGTCGGAGAATCCCGCCCCATACTAAATTACCTCCACCGCCTCGCCTACGCCTGATCCGTCCTTACCAGCATCGGGGAATTGACCCCCCTCCAAAAGTGCAATACCCCGCTTTGGGGTCACTGAGAGCCCCTCCCTTTTGAGGCCCCTCCTTTAGCTCCCCTCCCCCACTTTCCCCCCTTCCTTCAGCCCCCCTCCTTCCCTTTCCAGCCTCCTCCCTCCATGCGACTCCATCAGGACACCATCCCCCCCACCCCCATCAATTCACCTCCCCATGGCAGTGCCCCTTGGCACCCTGCCACCAGTCTCTGGCAGTGCCAATCCTGTCCCTGACCATCCAGGGGCTCCTATGACCTCTGAGTCCCCCGGCATGGTCATCACATCTAGTTTCCATGTTTGGAAAGCCACACAGATTCCCTCTGGCCTCATGCTGTGCCGATGGGAGCGATGAATCCCGAAAATGGGGGGAATCGGGCCTCGAAACAGGCTGAGCATATCGTAATGTGGTTAAAGACTCATTTAAATATCGGAGTCTGATTGACACCCAGTGAGGGCTTGAACCAGATCGCATCGGGTGCCGGGGACCAAGAGGTCCATTCGACGCTTGGCGGGAAACACGTTTAGGGGCTCCCCCACTATTCCCCAGTATAGTTGGATGTGGGCTGGGTGCCACAGGGTTTCAGAATCATGCCCATAATCCCTTCCTGGCAGACTCCCTCTGCTGGCACAAGTATGTATGGTGGCCTCAAGTGGTCAAAATATAGAATTTTAGACATTGCCCCCGGCTTCTCGGTTCCCCAGCCACTATAGTTTCTATCTACCTACCTTCTCATCTCCTCTTAATAATTTGAAAACCTTGATCACAAATCGCTCCTCAACCTCAGGAAGGACACACTTGCCTTGGAGGAAGGTGCAGCACATATTCACTGGGGCTGAAGGGTTAGGTTCTGAGGCCAGGACACATACCCTCCAAGGGCATACCCAGGACAATACAAACAATAGGTTTGTATTGACGGTAGGCCCTTGAAAAGTTTATAACTGAGGTTGATATACGTTTGTTGCACAAGGATATTAATGATTATGGAGCCCAGCTGGACAGAGCGGCATGGGGGCACAGTGGGTAGCATTGTTGCCTCACAGCACCAGGGACCCGGGTTCAATTCTGGAGTTTGCACTTTCTCCCCGCGTCTGCGTGGGTTTCCTCCCGGTGCTCCGGTTTCCTCCCACAGTCCAAAGGTGTCAGGGTTAGGTAGATTGGCCGTGTTAAAGTGCCCCTTAGTGTTCAAAGATGTGCAGGTTAGGTGGGGTTACAAGGATAAGGCAGGGGAGTGGGCCTAGTTAGATTGCTCTCTAAGAGGGTCGGTGCAGTCTCGATGGGTTGAATGGCCTCCTTCTGCACTGTAAGAATTCTACAGTTCTATGGTCCTGGATAGCATTAAGATACAGATCAGCCATGATCAAATTGAATGACTCGATGGACTGAATGGCTTCCCCCGCGTCTGCTGGATGTCTTTTGATTATCTATTTATGTTTTATATATTTTCAGAGTTATGACTTCTGCGCCAAATCTGCTCATCTCTGTTGAGGTTGCAGCACAGCAAGTCGCACCACGTCACACATTTAGTGATTGAGCACTTGTTGGGAATCGTGAAGATGGGATTTTTCAGTGTCAGGCACCTGGGGGCCGGGAGGGTCATAGCTGGAGACAAGAGGTGGACAGTGTGGCTCGGAGAAGGACTAACACCGTTTGCAGTCCACCTGGAGGATTCCTCTAACTTGCCAGCAGATGCGGCCAATGTGGACCCCAAGGAAGCTTCACTGGCCAGCGTAAATCTCCTGCCGTTGATGCTGATTTCGTTCAGAACTCACTTCACTGCCTTGCTCTGAATCAACAGCATTGATGGTCAACATCCTAATCGCTTTCTGCTCTTTGGTCTTCGTAAAGCAGCCCATTCTCCGTATCATGCCCTTTAAATTAAATGTAAGCAGTTGAGCTTTTATAATTTGACTTCCCAATTCAAAGGGTTGAAGGAAAGTGTCTGTCTGTTGGTTTGAAATCCAAGTCCTTGTCAATAGTTCATGTTGAAAGGCAAACATCAAGGTTACACTAATGAGCTTGCAATTAATGCTTTGTGTAAAGTCTTCTTGCACACCATTTCTTTTGAAGGCATATTTATGCGCTACACTTTACAACGTGCATGGCAATCGCAATGGGACAAATGAAAGGAAATTATTTATTCATCACTGGGTCCTAATGCACAGTATGTAGGAACGCTCTGTTCTAATGCACTGCCTCCTGCAATAAAAACAAATTGCTACATTTGAGAGACATATCACTGTACAAGCAATAATTTTCCACCAAATTCCTGCAAGGTCTGTAGAATTTAAAATCGTTATAGAATTAGAACAAGACAACTTGGATTTGTATCGCGTATTCCAGGGCCAGCGGACAGCCATGAGCACTTTCAGCCTGTGAAGTTCTTCTGAAGCAGTGTCGCAGATGTGACGTGAGAAATGTGGCCGCAGATCTATGCACAGCAAGATGCCACAGACAGTGATGCGACCTGAAATCCTGCTTTTTAATGACGTTGACTGAAGATAAATAATAACCACTGGACTGGGGAGAACTTTCCCCGTTCCTCTCGGAACAATGCCACATATCTGCTTCACAGCGCCAGGGTCCCAGGTTCGATTCCCGGCTTGGGTCAGTATCTGTGCGGGGTCTGCACGTTCCCCCCGTGTCTGCGTGGGTTTCCTCCGGCTGCTCCGGTTTCCTCCCACAGTCCAAAGACGTGCAGGTTAGGTGGATTGGCCATTATAAATTGCCCTTAGTGACCAAAAAATGTTAGGTGGGATTATAGGGTGGAAGTGAGGGCTTAAGTGGGTCGGTGCAGACTCGATGGGCCGAATGGCCTCCTTCTGCACTGTATGTTCTATGTTCTATCTCTGCCGCATATCCTCCAGATTCAGTGGGAGGGCTGTTGAACAGACAATTGTGTCCTTCGTGAAGCCAAGTTTAAATGTCGCCTGATACCCCAAGGACCATAGACTGCTCTCTCCATTGAGAGAGACAGAGCTGATTGGTGGTGATTTAACCTGAGGGTCACCACACCTCAGGCAAGGGGCAAAGTTGAGAAGGTGGGGGTAACTTCATGAATAACCTCAGCCAGCACGGGAATTGAACCCGAACTGTTGGTGTCACTCCACGTCACGAATCAGATATTCAGCCATTTGAATTAACCATAGAATCATAGAACCCCTACGGTATGGTAAGAGGCCATTTAGCCCATCATATCTGTACTGACCCTCTGAAAGAGAATGCTACCTAGGCCCTGCCTTATCCGTGTAACCCCACCTAATCTACACATCCCTGGACACTCGGGGCCAATTTAGCATGGCTAATCCACTTAACCTGCGCATCTTTGGACTGTGGGAGGAAACGGAAGCACCCGGAGGAAGCCCACGCAAACCGACCCCCTGCTAACAGGCTCCTCAAGCATTCAAACAAAACCCGTGCAAAATGAACATTGATGGACCAGACACTGCATTTGGAAAACCAGAAACTATCTCCTCCACCAGTACCTGTCTCAAACGTGCAACCTTTCAGGGTAGGGCAAAGAAAATGTTTCAAAGACATTCTGCAGCTCTTCCTAAAGTGTGGCAGCATTGATCTGAATAACTGGCAGGAGCTGGGTAGCAATCATTCAGAATGGTGAAAACATGTCCATCAAGCTGGAGCACGATTTGACTCACATCGTCTTGATGATGAGGCAGGGTAATGGCGGAGAAGGAAAGAAAAAAGAAGCAAAGACCTGTGGATCGGGAATTGGTCCTACTCACTCCTTGGGGACCCGTGACAGAAACCTGCAGCCCTGAGAAATCGTCATCTTCGATTAAGGGACTGCCAAAGAGGATGATGTTGACTCTATTAACACGGACGCAGAGTCCAAGGGCCCCAGGTACCCAAATTTAACTGCTGCACTGCCAACCCCCAAACCCAGAAATTTATATCGATCTATCTCCAGCACGGAATTGTAGATGTGTGCCAATGCTATTTTTCAGAATGTGTGTTCTTGCTGCCAACTCCAATCCACAAAGGTTTTCCTTATCCTTGTCACTTTACGGGCGGCGCAGTAGCACAGTGGTTAGCACTGTTTCTTCATAGCGCCAGGGTCCCGGGTTCGATATCCCAGAGATAGTTTCTGGTCTTCTAAATACAGTGTCCAGGGTCACTGTCTGTGCGGACTCTGCACGTTCTCTCCCCGGGTCTGCGTGTGTTTCCTCCGGGTGCTCCGGTTTCCGCCCACAGCCCAAAGACGTGCAGGTTAGGTGGATTGGCCGTGATAAATTGCCCTTAGCGTTCAAAAAGACTAAGGAGGGGTTATTGGGTTACGGGGATAGGGTGGAATTGAGGGCTTAAGTGGGTCGGTGCAGACTCGATGGGCCGAATGTCCTCCTTCTGCACTGTATGTTCTATGTATTATGTTCTATGAGGGAGTGCTGCATTGTCGGCGGTGTTGCCTTCTGGATGAAAAGTTAAATCAAAGCCCCAACCAGGGGCTGGTTTAGCACACTGGGCTAAAACGCTGGCTTTTAAAGCAGACCAAGGCAGGCCAGCAGCACGGTTCGATTCCCGTACCAGCCTCCCCGAACAGGCGCCGGAATGTGGCTTTTCACAGGAATCTTCATTGAAGCCTACTCGTGACAATAAGCGATCTTCATTTCATTTTCATCTGCCCTCTGGAGTGGATGTAAGGAACGCAAGGGGTGAGGGGGTGGGTGTCTGTGGTGTCCTGGGGCAATGTGTGTTCCTCAACCAACATCTGTAAAACAGGTGGTCTGATCATTTTACCATTGCTGCCTTGTCGGGTGCAAAAGGGGCTGGCCCTTTTCCAACGTTCCAAAGTCGTGGTGGGTGCCGCATAATTGCAGGTCAGCCAGCCCCAGTCGAAGTCACCGTTTGTGTTTAGGATCGCCGAATAACTCCTGTGAAGAGTTGAGGCCTCGAGGAACCCAGAGTAACCCAGGGTAACATTGCGGCATCATGTCAGGCAGTGCACAGGACATCCCAGCATCTCTTCCCCACTTTGACAAGGGAAGCAACAGTGAATGACAGTCCAGCCACGAGATTTCTGAAGATAGAAACCTCGCAGCCGGTGTGTTTTCTTTTCAAAGTGCTGTCAGAGGTTGGTAATTATCAAGGGTTTGAATGACAGGACCTAATCAAAAGGGGAATTTTGTTGAGGGAAGTGAATGGAATCCAATTTTAGGATGCTCAAATTTTTCCGCGGAGACATCATTATGTTGCTTATATCTTTATTAGCGTCTGGCCAGATTGACAGATTTCGTGATCCTCGGGTCACACTTTTCTATCTTCAGTTCCGACTCCAGTTCTACCTCATCTGTGCACCGGAGGTAAGCTGTTAAAGTGCAGAAATCATCTGCCAGTCTCAAATAGAAAAGAATAAGTTATATCACACACAGTGTGGCAGCTAATATTTTGCTCCCAAATACCTGAAACCGCTGCTCAGATTTTCTCCCAAGATGTCCTTCGAAGCGCAAAAGAGACAATCATCCCTTCGGTCCGATGCTGGTCACTTTATTTTCTTTCCTTTCCATTTAATCTTTGCGGAGACGAGGGAAGTTGGGATTGTTCCCCTCAGAATAGAGAAGGTTAAGGGGAATGCAAGCAGGGGATTCTGGAAACGCTCAGCAGGAGAGACAGAATTAGAGTTAACGGGCTGGGTTCTCCGTCAGCCGACGCCGGATTCGCGGACCGCGATTGGGCGGAGAATCGCACGTGAGCTGGGACCCGAGGCCGGCGCCGGGTGCCCACCGGAATGCCATGCACCGGTTCCTCAACGGCGTGGAGATGCAAATTGTACAGTGAACGCCGTTGGCATATCATTAACGGGCCGGACCCGGCATGCTCCAGGCTTGCTGCGATGACCCGCCTCCGCAAGGCGAGCGTGCCGACAGCGAGGTTCACTTGTGGTGTTTAAAGGTCGGGAAATAGGCGCCATGTCTGATGAGGGTGAGAGAGGAGGTAATCCATGGTCCCAATGGCAGAGCCATGGGCAGCTGGCCCTGCCACTGGTCGGGGGGGGGGGGGGGGGGGGGGGGTGGGAGTCTGCCAGGGCCGGGGGAAATAGCAGTGGGTGACCAGGGAATGGGGCTATGGGAATGGGGTAACCCCCCCCCCCTCCCCCCGGCTCGGGGTGTCAGGCACGGACCGCCATTGCCTGGGTCTGCAAGGCTGCCATCTGGCTGTGCACTCCACCGACCCCCCCCCCCCATCGTGGCCTGTGGTTGCGCAGAGCGTCACCGGCCGCCCAAGCCCCCCCCACAACCGAGCATCGCCCTGCTGCCGGGGCATCACATGGGTCAATTCAAGGAGGACGCCCACAGTAGGCCCCACAGGAGTGGGAGGGCAGGGGCCACAGAGCGAACCGCAGGCATGGGCTGCACCAGCCTCCGGTGTCCCTACTGGCAGGAACGGGAGCCAGAGTCAGAGCCCCCCACCCACCCACCCCCCCCCCCCCCAACCCACCCCACCACCACCCTGGTGCCGGGCTGGTGTGGAGGGCAAAGCTTTGGGGAAAGGGCCTGGGGCGGGGGTGGGAATGGGTGGGGGGTGTACGCCGGACTTGGTTGGACAAGGGGGGCACCCATCATGTCTGCCCTTTACCCCCTGCAGAGAATGGATTTCAGTATCCAACCGGGCGTGGTTGGCAATTGCCCAGCCGCCGAAGGCTTGGTGGACGCCACGAGGCTGCACAAGCAGGAGCTGCTCGGGGAGGACCCTGCAGCAGTCCAGCCTGACCCAGGGGAACTGGGCCGGCCAGTGAGGATGAGCAGCCGGCCGCCCAACAGGCCGAGGAGGAGGTGGGAAAGAGGCCTCCCATCAGGCTCCCTGTGTACTGGCAGCACCTGTCACCCTGAGTACCTGCCACTCCGGGCGTGTCGTCGAACACTCCGGCTGACCAGGCATATCTGCTGCATAATGGCGCAACTGGAACCATGGGGTATGGAGGAGGACACCTGCTCCCAGTGGCCGTCTAGGTGACAGTCGCCCTGAACCTCTATGCCACGTGATTCCTCCAGGTGCCGAGTAGGGACCTGTCTGCATCTCCCAGACCTCGGTGCACAGGTTCATCCGCGCCTTCACTAAGGCCCTGTATGCCTGGGCAGCACAATACAATCAGCTTGAATATGGGCGGAGCCCACCGGATCCCCGGGCAGGGGAGTTCGCCACCATTGCCAGGATGCCCCAGGTCCAGGGGGTGATTGATGTGATGCCTGTCACCCTACGAGCACAGGCCCATGACGGGCTGGTGTTCACAAACCAAATGGGGTTCCACTCCGTGGGCGTGCAACTGGTGTGACCATGAGCTGCACGTCGTGCACGTCTGCGCCCGATACTCAGGCAATTTGCACAACGCCTTCATCCTGGTGCGCTCAATGGTGCCCAACACATTCAAGGCACACCTCGGGTGAGGGGTTGACTGCTGGGCGACAGTGGTTATCCGCAGCGGTCATGGCTGATGATGCCTACCCGGAGGCCGCAGGCTAACACGGAAACTGCTGCAGTGACGCCCATGCAGTGACCGGGAGCGTAATCGAGCGGTGCATCAGCGCGCTCAAGATGTGCTCCGCCCAGTGGGGCGCCGCAGCAGCGTGACGCGAAACCCCCGCGTCCCCGACGGAAACGGGCGGAGAATTGCTGGGTCCGTGGCTGCACGTGGACCCGGCCTACCTGATAGTGCCCCCCCTGTAACCCCCCCCGCCCCCCCCTGTAACCCCCCCCCCTGTAACCCCCCCCCGCCCCCCCTGTAACCCCCCCCCACCCCCCCCTGTAACCCCCCCCCTGTAACCCCCCCCCCGCCCCCCCTGTAACCCCCCCCCCTGTAACCCCCCCCCCCCCCCGCCCCCCCTGTAACCCCCCCTCGCCCCCGCCTATGGAGAAAGAGCGGGGATGTGGGACTAAATGGATAGCTCTTCCAAAGAGCCAGCACTGGAACGCTGGGCCAAATGGCCTCCTTGCCTCCATGAATCTAAACGGCCTGTGCCTAATTCAGATTGTCAGAAATGAACAACTTTCCACTCTGCGATCCCAGCAGTCGCAAAGTCTCCTGGGTAACGTGCCGCAACCATGGAGACAATTTTACCAAACGCTAATGCGCTCTGGAAGGAGTCGGGGGGAGGTGGGGGGGGGGGGGGGGAGGTGAAGGCAGAGTTAGTCAGGGGCTGGCGGAATAGGTGTCGCCCCCCCCCCCCGGGTGTCCCTCCTCCCGTTCCATTATCTGAAGCTCTCGGCTAATGAAAGGCCATCCTTCAAACAAACGATTGCTGAGGAGGAGCGCAGTGAAACGTCGACTGGCTGTGCTGAGAACACCGCTGAAACATGGGAGCTGCCAGAATTGTTTCCCAGTTGAGAAATGGTCAGTTGCAACGTACGGGGCTGATGGGCCTTCGGAGAAAACCTCTCAGAAATGATGCAGCTGTTCAGCTTAAACTAATTTCATAAATTGGAAGCGCTCAGATGTGCCTGTTTAAGAATCATCTATTTAATGGAACTAAAGTGGCCCCCAAAGAATTATGTTGAGAGGATGCCGCGTAGACAGATACCTGCATTTAAATAGGCCTAAAGCAGTTTAAACACTGCCTGCAATCCTTTTAATCCCACAGCAAGATCATCATTTTGTCAAAATATTGTCACGGGGCTGAACCGGCGAGTCAAAGGCCAGCTGGAGTCAATTTACATAATGTTACATTAAAGGGGGGGACACAGAAACAGGCCCTTTGGCCCATCTGATCTATGCCAGTGTTTATGCTCCATGCACGGCTCTTCCCACTCTTAGCATCTCACCCCAACAGCATATTCTCCCTCCTTTCTCCCTCTTGTTTATCCAGCTTTCCCGTCAAGGCATCTCACATATTGGGCGACATTCTCCAACCCCCCCCCCCCCCCCGTAGGGTCGGAGAATCGCCCGGGTCCGGCGTAAATCCCGCCCCCGCCGTGGCCGGAATTGTCCGCCACCCGGGAATTGGCGGGGACGGGAATCGCGCCGCGCCGATCGGTGGGCTCCCCGCGCTGATCGGCGTGCCCCCCGTGGCGATTCTCCGGCCCGCAATGGGCCGAAGTCCCGCCGCTGAGAGGCCAATCCCACCGACGTGGTTTCAACCACCTCTGGTGCCGGCGGGATTGGCGGCGCGAGCAGGCCCCCGGGGTCCTGGGGGAGGTGCGTGGGGCGATCGGACCGGGGGGGTGCCCCCACGGTGGCCTGGCCCGCGATCGGGGCCCACCGATCGGCGGGCGGGCCAGTGCCGTGGGGGCACTCTTTCTCTTCCGCCGCCGCCACGGCCTCCACCATGGCGGAGGCGGAAGAGAACCCCCCTACCACGCATGCGCCGGTGGAGACGTCAGCGGCCGCTGACGCACTGGCGCATGCGCGAACCGGCGAAGGCCTTTCGGCCAGCCCCGACGCCGGGCGGCGGGTGTCAAAGGCCGTTGCCGCCGGTTTTGGCGCCAGTCGGCATGGTGCCAACCACTCCGGCGCAGGCCTAGCCCCTAAAGGTGCGGAGAATTCTGCACCTTTGGGGAGGCCCGACGCTGGACTGGTTGGCGCCACTCCGCTACGCCGGGACCCCCCGCCCCGCCGGGTAGGGGAGAATCCTGGCCATTGGGTGCGATGCTAACACCCTGTTGCCCTCGGCGTACCTCGCGCTGTCCCTGGAGAATAGCGAGAGAACACCTAAACGGGGTTTGCGCCAGGCACCAAACAGAGCGCGATGAAGGTTAAGGCAAGATTTAATGGGGCGTTGATGGGGCAAATTATAGAATTTACAGTGCAGAAGGAGACCATTTGGCCCATTGAGTCTGCACCGGCCCTTGGAAAGAGCACCCTACCTAAGCCCATAACTCAACCCTATCCCCGTAACCCAGTAACCCCTCCTAACCTTTTTTTGGACACTAGGGGGCAATTTAGCATGGCCGATCCACCTAACCTACACATCTTTGGACTGTGGGAGGAAACTGGAGCATCCGGAGGAAACCCACGCACACACAGGGAGAACGTGCAAACTCCACACAGACAGTGACCCAAGCCTGGAATCGAACCTGGGATCCTGGAGCTGTGAAGCGACAGCGCTAACCACTGTGCTACCATGCACCTTTAGGAGAAGCTATTAGGCAGCACGGTGCCGCAGTGGGTTAGCCCTGTTGCCTCACAGCGCCGAGGTCCCAGGTTCGATCCCGTCTCTGGGTCACTGTCCGTGTGGAGTTTGCACATTCTCCCCGTGTCTGCGTGGGTTTCGCCCCCACAACCCAAAGATGTGCAGGTTAGGTGGATTGGCCACGCTAAATTGCCCCTTAATTGGAAAAATGAATTGGGTACTCTAAATTGATTTTAAAAAACAGGGGAAGCTATTTCCACTGACAGAAGGGTTGGTAACCAGAACGCACCGATTTAAGGCAATTGGGAAAAGAGCCCGGCGTGTTACGAAGAGATTATTTTACAGAGCTCGGTTATTCTGATATGGGAAGGGTGGTGAAAGCCGGTTCAGCGGTAACTCCCAAAGGAGAACTGGATAAATACCTGAAGGGGTGAAAATATTTGCAGGGCTATAGCGGAAAAAGAAGCGGAGTGAAAATAATTGGATAAAAGCTTTTCAAAGAGCCGGCATGATGGCCGAAACGGCCTCCTTCTGTCTGTATCATTGTTGTGCGGCATTTAAATAAAAAATAGAAAGCACTGTAAACTGCAGGTTCTTTGCAGGCAAGATTCTGAACTTGGACATTGGGAACTCACACAAAGCCCGTTAAGACGTATTCCTTTTCAGTACAATGGTGTTACCATTTTAAACACCATTTTTATTCAGTGTCCACGTGGGGATGAATGTAATTTGTCTATTCACTTGGGCAGCCTTTCTTTACCAAGGTGAAAGTGCATTTCGCACAAGACCAGTTTCATTTGTAACACAAGCCGCCTCGTGAAGTAAAGATTTGAACAATAAATTGGCTCTGCTGTCATTACCGCATGAAGCACTTTGGGGCAGCTTACAAAATCTACATTCAGTCGGTCCTGTGAAGCGGCTTGCAATGTTTCATTATATCAAAGGCGCTGTATGGATGCAAGTAATTGTTGTTGCTGTTGTTGTTGGAAGATGCTATGTAAAAGCAAATTGTTCTTGTGCACTAGGCGTAAAGAGTCTATTATGAAGGAGTGTTTCATCGCAGGATTGTAATTTTCTGTTCAAGTGCTGGGCTTGGATGCGGAAATCTTTGCAATGGGAAGTAAGTTGGCGTATCAGAGCTCGACGTTTGAACCAGTAATAAAATGCCGCGGGGGGGGGGGGGGGGGAGGGGGGGGGCACACGGCTGGGCAGTGGTTAGCACTGCTGCCTCGCGGTGCCGAGGACCAGAGTTCAATCCCTGGTCACTCTCCATGTGGAGTTTGCACATTCTCCCCGTGTCTGCGTGGGTCTCACCCCTGTCATAATATACTCCAGTATATCATGGTGCAGACACACACTGATGGACACACACAGGGACCAATCAACACCGCAGCCAATCACCAGTTAGAATACACACTATAAAGGCAGAGGGCACCACGGTTCCCGCTCATTCTGGGTGCTGCCTCTGAGTGTAACAAGAACTCATCCAGCCCAGCACAGACTCACACCATGTGCTGAGAGAATCAACTGGTTCGGACAAGGCTTAGGTCTCTCGTTTAAGTTAGCATCATTTAGACCCCCAGTCATCGTGTGTTAGTTAGTTAGAAGTTAGTTAATAAAATTGAGTTGAACCTTCATCAGTGTTGGAAGTGTCTGTTCATCTCTCAAGTCTACACTAGCCAACACTTCAACCCCCAAAGATGTGCAGGGTAGGTGAATTGGCAGCGCTAAATTGGCCCTTAATTGGGGAAAAAAAGAATTTGGTGCTCTAAATTTTAAAAAAATGCCTGGGGTGTACATTTATCTGATGAAATCATTGTCGTAAAAACCCAATTTGTTCACTAATGCCCTTTGTAATCTACCGAACCTGCCCCTCTCTGGCTGACACGTGACTGCAGAGCCACAGCAATGTGGTTGACTCATTTATCACACAGTTCAAGGACAATTGGGGTGGGGCAATAAATGCTGGCCCAGCCAGCAACGCTCACATCCCAAAAACAAATTAAAAAACCAGAAAGAATTCCAGTCACTGAGGCAGCCCAAGGGAATATTGGTCCCTGTTGGTGAAATTTACATGGGATTCTATTTGTCTTGCAAGGTAGTTACATGAAACTGGGAAAACCAGTCCCACCAGAAATTAAGCAGTGAGTGGAGAAGGCAATCTTTTCTCATGCCTGAATGTCATTGGGCCAACTGGGAGTCTATAAATATTCGACGGGGAAGCTGAGATGGTTAGAACGGTGAGGAAGCTTGATGCTGCAACGGTGACAGTGGAGTGTCAATCTGGAAGCCCTGGAGTGCAGCAGGGGAGTAGGTTGAGCCTCAGTTTGGAAATCTTAGAGATGCCGAGAGCTCGAAAATCAACCAAACCCCATGATACCTGAACATGACTTTTAAAACTAAATGTCATTTGGCTTTGGGGCTTTGATACAAGTTTTCAGCTCAAGTTTGTGTTATGGAAAGAATTGTAGAACATAGAAAAAAAATAGGAGCAGGAGGAGGCCATTCAGCCCTTCAAGCCCGCCCCGCCATTCATTATGATCATGGCTGATCATCCAACTCAATAGCCTAGTCCAGCTTTCCCCCATATCCTTCGCCCTAAGTGCTATATGTAACTGCATCTTGAAACAATACAATGTGTTGGACTCAACTACTTCCTGTGGTCATGAAATCCACAGGCCGACCACTCTCTGGGTGAAGAGATTTCTCCTTATCTCTGTCCTGAATGGTCTACCCCGTATCCTCAGACTGTGACCCCTGGTTCTGGACACACCCACCATTGGGAACATCCTTCCTGCATCTACCCTGTCCAGTCTTAGAGGTTTATAGGTTTCTATGAGATCCCTCCCTCATTCTTCTGAACTCCAGCGAACACAATCCTAACCGATTCAATCTCTCATCATACGTCATTCCCGCCATCTCGGGAATCAGTCTGGTAAACCTTCGCTGCACACCCTCAAT
Source organism: Scyliorhinus canicula (assembly GCF_902713615.1). Taxonomy (NCBI): domain Eukaryota; kingdom Metazoa; phylum Chordata; class Chondrichthyes; order Carcharhiniformes; family Scyliorhinidae; genus Scyliorhinus; species Scyliorhinus canicula. The sequence continues at coordinate 153,592,297 of NC_052159.1, forward strand.
AGCAAGAACATCCTTCCTCAGATAAGGAGACCAAAACTGCCCACAATACTCCAGGTGTGGCCTCTCCGAGACCCTGTACAATTGCAGCAATACATCCCTGCTCCTGTACTCGAATCCTCTCGCAATGAAGGTCAAAATGCCATTTGCTTCCTTTACCGCCACTGCACCTGAAATGAAAATTGCTTATTGTCACGAGTAGGCTTCAATGAAGTTACTGTGAAAAGCCCCTAGTCGCCACATTCCGGCGCCTGTCCGGGGAGGCTGGTACGGGAATCGAACCGTGCTGCTGGCCTGCTTGGTCTGCTTTAAAAGCCAGCGATTTAGCCTTGTGAGCTAAACCAGCCCCTCTTGCATGCTTACCTTCAGTGACTGGTGCACACAGACACCCAGGCCTCGTTGCGCATTCCCCTCTCCAAATTTATTGCCATTCAGATAATAGTCTGCCTTCTCGTTTTTGATACCAAAGTGGACAACCTCACATTTATCCAAATTATACTGCATCTGCCATTCATTTGCTCACTCACTTAACTTGTCAATATCACACTGAAGGATCTCTGCATCCTCCTCACAGCTCACCCTCCCACTCAACTTGGTGTCACCTGCAAATTTGGAGATATCACATTTTGTTACTTCATTTAAATCATGAATGCATATTGTAAATTACTAGGGTCCGAGCACCGATCCCTGCGGTACCCCACTAGTCACTGCCTACTAATATGAAAAAGACCCGTTAATTCCTAGTCTTTGGTTCCTGTCTGCAAACGGGTTTTCTATCCATCTCAATACACTACCCCTAATCACATGCCCTTTAATTTTACACGCTAATCTTTTATGCGGTACTTTATCAAAAGCCTTCTGAAAGTCCAAATATACCACATCCACTGGCTCACCCTCATCAACTCTGCTAGTTACATCCTTGAACAATTCCAGTAGATTTATCAAGCATGATTTCCCTGTTGTCAATCCATGCTGACTCTGTCTGCTTTTGCCACTGTTTTCTAAGTGCTCGGCTATAAAATCTTTGATAATGGATCCTGGAACTTTCCCCACTGCTGATGTCAGAGTTACTGGTCTTTAATTCCCTGCTTTGTCTCGACCTCCCTCTTTAAATAGTGGTTGTGTGTACAATATCAGAGGCAGTGGGTGGGATCGAGTTTGAAGGCTGCTAAATAGACTGGTTCACTTTGAGAAAAAGGAAATGCCGCACTTGCCAAGAATTGGAAGCCAAAAACAGAGAATGGTGGAAATACTCAGCAAGCCAGGCGGCATCACTGGAGTGAAAAACAGATTTAATGGGCTGGATTCTGGGATGCAAAACGGCCACCGATTCCACGTTTTGCTGGGGGGCTGGCAGGACGGCAGCGTAGAGCACCCGGCTCCAGCGGCCAATACGCCCCGGATAATTGCCGGGTCCGTGGCTGCGCGTGCGCACGGCGGCGGACAGCAGCAGCCGTACCCTGCTTCATAGCGGGTGCCGTTTGCGGACCCAGCCTGCGAAATCGTCCCTCCCTTCGACCGGCTCGCGCGTCCCGGACCGCCCCACCACAGTGCCCCCATCCCCGAATAATCCCCCCCTACCCACGGATCGGCCCTCCCCCGACTGTGGCGGCGCTGGATTGAGTCCGCAGCCGCCGTGCCAACGTCCCGACGGATGAGACAACACGTGTCCCGCATCCCGGCGGGAACGTGGCCGGTCAGGGGTGGAGAATCGGGGGGGCGGGCCTCAGGCAATGGTCTTAGGGCGTCGATACCGCGCGCGGCGTACTCTCCGCGCACACCGCTTTGGAGGGGGAGGAGCGTCGCTGCACCGGCACCGCCCTCGATTCGGTCGGGAAATGTGACTTTCTGGCCGTTCGCCAAACACGAGTTCTGTGTCGGCGACCGGAGAATCCAGCCCAATGTTTCAGGTTGATGACATTCCATCTGCTTTAATTCACTCCCTGCTCTATTGCCCTCCCTATGTTAAGCTTCATTCAATCTTGAGCAGAGGTAATTCACACAGACTCTCGTATTTGTGACCACACCCAGGACACAGCCATGGACTACCAGCAGGATTTAAGGTAAATACTACTTTAAGTCTAGATGAATATCTTAAAGAGTTCTGTGTAACATTAATAAGACTTGGATTCTGTATTAGAAATTAGATAAACTTAGCTTTCCTAGAACTATCGATGTTGCCCATCAAAAGAGAATTGCATGTTTGGTTCTTTAATAAACCTTTATGCCATTTAGAAAACATATTGACTCATAAAGACTTCCAAACTCAAAAACTCATCTCCATGGGGACGTACACTTTTAGCCTTGCTCGGACTCTTAAAATATCCAGGTTGTTACAACCTGGCTAAAACTTGTTAACAAGGCAGATAGTTACTTGTTAACAAGGCGGAAGGTGGAGGATAGTTAATCTGGCTAAAATATATTAACAAGGCTGTCTGGAGGATTGTAATGTTCTTTGGTGTTTCCTTGCCCCCACATCTGTTCTTTCTAGAAAGCGCTCGAATACAAAGAGACAGACTCTTTAAAAAAAACTGTGGTTAGAAAACCAACTGCTCCCCTGAGTTAATGGCAGTCATATAAATAAAAAACCTTAATCTTCCCTTTGAAACTGCCTGGACCTGTCAATCAAAAAGCTCGTAATAGGTAATAGCCCATGAAATTGATTAGAAACATTGCAGTTCAAAGCTTTTAGTCTTCTAGGCATAAAAGTGGGCTTCAATACTTTAAAGGGCAATGAAATTGACTGTGATAGAATCACGTCAAAAGTTTGCACCACATTCAAGGCAATACTTTACCTTCATCCCACAGATCTTTGAACTTGGCATACTGACAGACAAGGGTTTAAAGATACAGATGAGATCACATTCACTTTATTATGGACTACAAGCTTCCATCTCTCCGTTTCTCAGGACTTGCATCAATTCACACCAGCGGGACTCTCAGCTGGGGTTGCTGGATCATCCCAGAGGTCAGATGAATGGGGTGCCCTGCCTATAAATTACATATGAAAAGAGCTGCTTACAGGTTCCCGCTATAACCTCTTCAGGATCGTTAGGAAGCCCGAGGGGCCAGCAGGGCAGGCTGGGAGACTCTGAATGGGCTTCACCCATGAAACCCGCTTCTGTCCCCACGCACGATTCCACCAGCCACCGGAATTCCCTCTGCTGGTCGGCAGCCCTGGAGAATCCCGGCCATGGTCTCAAAACGGGAGGATTCCACCAGTAATTTGCAGGGTACCTTGAACCTCACTTGCTGCGTGGGAAACTCCCATGTTTAAGTGTAATGCTGATTTTGTTTTTCACCTGGCCAATGGGGAGAACTGTACTGTATTCTGCCAGCTGGGTAGCAGACAGAGTTGGGTACAATGTTGGTTTTGCGCTCCATTGAAATCAATGAATCATTTTGGGTGGGTGCAGAATCCATGTTCCATCTCATGTTATGGGTTTTCCACCCAGTGAGTTGCGTTAAAATTGCTCTCCAATTGGCTCCTAACAGTTGCAGTCCCTCTACACAGGCCATTTAATAGATGGAGGGGAAATGCAGGTAACCAGTCTCAATGGGCAGGACAAGACAGAAGAGACATGTTAACCCAATGAAACACAATACCGGTAACTATAGGCCAGTGAGCCTAACGTCTGTGGTGGGTAAAGTCTTGGAGAGGATTATAAAAGATACGATTTATAATCATCTAGATAGGAATAATATGATTAGGGACAGTCAGCATGGTTTTGTGAAGGGTAGGTCATGCCTCACAAACCTTATCGAGTTCTTTGAGAAGGTGACTGAACAGGTAGACGAGGGTAGAGCAGTTGATGTGGTGTATATGGATTTCAGTAAAGCGTTTGATAAGGTTCCCCACGGTCGTCTATTGCAGAAAATACGGAGGCTGGGGATTGAGGGTGATTTAGAGATGTGGATCAGAAATTGGCTAGTTGAAAGAAGACAGAGAGTGGTAGTTGATGGGAAATGTTCAGAATGGAGTTCAGTTACGAGTGGCGTACCACAAGGATCTGTTCTGGGGCCGTTGCTGTTTGTCATTTTTATAAATGACCTAGAGGAGGGCGCAGAAGGATGGGTGAGTAAATTTGCAGACGACACTAAAGTCGGTGGAGTTGTAGACAGTGCGGAAGGATGTTGCAGGTTACAGAGGGACATAGATAAGCTGCAGAGCTGGGCTGAGAGGTGGCAAATGGAGTTTAATGTGGAGAAGTGTGAGGTGATTCACTTTGGAAATAACAGAAATGCGGAATATTTGGCTAATGGTAATATTCTTGGTAGTGTGGATGAGCAGAGGGATCTCGGTGTCCATGTACATAGATCCCTGAAAGTTGCCACCCAGGTTGATAGGGTTGTGAAGAAGGCCTATGGTGTGTTGGCCTTTATTGGTAGAGGGATTGAGTTCCGGAGCCATGAGGTCATGTTGCAGTTGTACAAAACTCTAGTACGGCCGCATTTGGAGTATTGCGTACAGTTCTGGTCGCCTCATTATAGGAAGGACGTGGAAGCTTTGGAACAGGTGCAGAGGAGATTTACCAGGATGTTGCCTGGTATGGAGGGAAAATCTTATGAGGAAAGGCTGATGGACTTGAGGTTGTTTTCGTTAGAGAGAAGAAGGTTAAGAGGTGACTTAATAGAGGCATACAAAATGATCAGAGGGTTAGATAGGGTGGACAGCGAGAGCCTTCTCCCGCGGATGGAGGTGGCTAGCACGAGGGGACATAGCCTTAAATTGAGGGGTAATAGATATAGGACAGAGGTCAGAGGTGGGTTTTTTACGCAAAGAGTGGTGAGGCCGTGGAATGCCCTACCTGCAACAGTAGTGAACACGCCAACATTGAGGGCATTTAAAAATTTATTGGATAAGCATATGGATGATAGGGGCATAGTGTAGGTTAGATGGCCTTTAGATTTTTTCCATGTCGGTGCAACATCGAGGGCCGAAGGGCCTGTACTGCGCTGTATCGTTCTATGTTCTATGTTCTAATACATAGTTTGTCTTCTGACAGAATAAAAATGGTAGCATTATTTACAGATCAATTTGCATTTTATAAACACCTGCATAACAAAAGAGAATAACGGACCGTCGTTGTCCATCGCCCTGCATGGACAACAGGTTTGCTTCCAGCAATGAGCTAATCCACTGGCAGTGAAGCTGGGGGATGGGGAGGCATCTATTCCCTTCAGACAGCGGACACCCTCCTCTCAAGGCTCGGTGATCTCCGGACCTCCCTCCCCACCGATCTATCCCCTGAGATCCTGATCTCGCCTCACCCTCAGGCCTTCCCTGCCCAATCCCCACCCTTGACCTCTGTCACTACCTTTTCTCCAGTCCCTGTCACTTAGTTCCAGGCAGCTAGCTGCAGTGCCTCTTCTGGCCATCGCAGCGCTGTTCCTGGAATGACTGGAGAGTTGGCCAACAGCTCTCCAAGACGGGACTTCCTCTCAGTGATGGGCAGAAGTCCCACCTCTGCCCACCGATACTGGTTGGAGCGTGAGATATCATTCGGCCTGATGGAGTTGGGGGAAAGTGTTCCTAGCCTAGCACCCACTCATCTTGAGAATTAAAGACATTGTGTCAGCCGTGACTCAGTCAGCAGCAGGCTTGCCTCTGACTTGATGAGTTGTGGATTCAAGCCCCAACTCTAGAAAGTGAGCACATCATCCAGATCCAACACATCCTTATGCAACACTGAGGGGTTGCTGCTCAGTTGTAGATGCTGTCTTTTGGTTGTCATCTCCAGAGGACATACAGGATTCCCATCACTAAAACCAATCATCTGGCCATTATCATATCGCTGCTTATACAGTTTACTGTAGAACAACTTGGCTGCCGCTTATTCTACCTTCCAATGTGAAATACATACACTTCAAGCATGTGCCTTTGATATGTTCTGTTTAGCTGGTTTAGCTGGTTAGCTAGGGGCTGGTTTAGCTCACAAGGGGCTGGTTTAGCTCACCAGGCTAAATCGCTGGCTTTTAAAGCAGACCAAGCAGGCCAGCAGCACAGTTCGATTCCCGTACCAGCCTCCCCGGACAGGCGCCGGAATGTGGCGACTAGGGGCTTTTCACAGTAACTTCATTGAAGCCTACTCGTGACAATAAGCGATTTTCATTTCATTTCATTCATATTGTGAAAGGAACTATGTGAATGCTAATCTTTATTTTTTTTTAAATAATCAGTTAGTGGATTCAGAAACAAGTGTTCAGCCTTGCTTACAGTTGCCCACTTTACCCAGTGGCCATTTGTGCTATGCCATGGGTGGCACTGATCTCCTGAGAGCCGTCCGGCCGTCCCATATGCCCCCTTGAGGTTCAATGACGGGTTTGAACACGTTTGGCCAACAGTGCAGCTTTGGAAAAGTCAGACGTTCGCATTATCGACGTCTTGATAAGATTTAACAGCGGGCCGATAGCTGTTCTGCACAATTACCTCAGGCTTATCAATGTATTAGGTCAAACATTAAGGCTATCTGTTTTTTGCTGCGAGCAGGTTCTGATGAAAGGCAAAGAAGAGCAGAGGAATCCATGAGCTATAAGTAAGATGTTCCATTTTCTGAAATGATCACCCCAGGTTACTGCACAGTCCGTCCATTAGGGAGTGTTCAGCTGTGTTGCAACACTTAATGACCTGTAATTATTAAAGGTATTAAAAGTACAGCACAATGGTGTTTAGCGTGTGTCCATTGCTGTTTCTCTGCTGTTCCAGATACCAAGACAAATTGAGCCATAAAACACCTTTCGTAAATGATGAGGTAGCAGAAACTTGATGCGGTCGACACGATAAATCTTTGTATGGTTGTGCGCTGGGTACTGCTAATGACAAAAATGACTAAACAATTAACCTTAAGGGACCATTAGGGTTTTAAAAGTTAATGAGGTGGATGCTAGATTAATTAGCGCTCAAACAGAACCTTATAGCATGGATTGTATAAACATCCTGGCTGACAAATGGCACGGCAAATGGTCTTTTAATGCACTATTAAATTGCGGCTGTCTTGGGTGAAAGTGATAATGCACATGGCTGGCTTGTAAACATTGACTAATACATCATCCCCTCATAAGTAATGGCCAAGCAGGATAGAGGAAAATCACTTTCAAAGTTTTTATTTGAAGAACTGGATGAGCGCTAACATTCTGCTTCTGTCAATTCCCCAGGCATTTTCTGCTGTTGCACTGGAATCAGTTTATAATGGGGACGGAGCAATGTTCATAAGATTCATTAATCGATTAGTGAGTTCTCTTTTACTGTTTTGCCGGCACATAAATTATTTACGGGATATTTTCAAGTTTGAGCCCGAGGTTAACCCTCACTAGGCTGGACAAATCAATGTCTTGAAGTAAACGCAGTAAACAATGGATGTTCTGCGGAAGGATCGTTTCGATCTGAACCCATTAACTGTTTCTCTCCGCAGATGCTGCCAGACCTGCTGAGTTTATCCAGCATTTTTGGTTTCTGGTTTCATTACTCAGTGGATTGCTGGGAAATTTCAGAGGGCAATCTGGAGTCACATGTAAGCCAGACCGGGTAAGGACGGCAGATTTCCTTCCCCGCAGGGTATTAGTGAACCAGACGGGTTTTTAATCACAATTGAAGATAGTTTCACGGGCACCAATACTAAGACTGGTTAGCACAGGCATTTGTTTTTTAACTAATTTGAATTTAAATTCCACCAGCTCCCATGGTGGGATTTGAACCCATGTCCACAGAGCTTTAGCCTCTCCCAGTGAAGAAAATGTTGAGAGGGGATTTGGTAGAGGTGTTCAAAATGGGGACCTATATTAAGAAGGTAAGAATAAATTGTTCCCACTGGCGGAATGGTCAAGATCCCGCCCACACAAGTGAAAGGGCAAAGGAATCAGCCGTTGAATAAGGGAAAACTTTATTACACGGCATGTGGTTAGGATCTGGAATGCACTGCCTGAGAATGTGGGGGAGACAGATTCAATCTTCGCTAATTTCGACAGTGAGTTGGATAAGCATCCCCAATAAGAGACCAGCAGATCTCCAGTAACAGCAGCGCCACCAGGAGCAATGGCCACTGCCGGTACTGAAGTGTGACCAACACCATTGATGGACAACTGGGGCTGGCTGAGCAAGTGCAGCTTAAGTGCTGCTCGACCTTATTAGCGGGGGGGGGCTGGCGAGCGTGGTGCCGGCGAATCAGCTGGAGAGCTGACATTTGCGGCGAGAAGCCCGTGAAGCCTCGTTAAGCGGGCCAATTAACATTGAAATGCATTGCTGGTCTCGCTGGGCCAAGCATCGAGAAGTTCACGGCAATTCCCGCTCGCTACTGCACTTAGAATTTTTTTCAGAGAATCGCGCCTATTGACTCATAAAGTCTTCGAAAGTCGCAAACTCATCTCTGTACACTCTTTAGTGGAGACGTAGCCTGGATCCTTATAATATCTGGATTGTTATAATCTGGCTAAAACGTGTTAAAAAGACTATCTGGTAATGTTCTTTGATCCTTCCTTTCCCTCAGGGAGAGTTGGATCTGTTCTTCAAATCCATTTAAGTGCCCGTGGAGTCTGTAAGTCTCAACCTTAAGTGAGGTTGATCATCAGATCCAAAATAGTCTCAAAATAGGGTCTAGGATGATAATCCACTTCAGAAATCTTCCAATCTGATTTTCATATTTTTCTGCCCTGTAGTTTATTCTCTATTTTCTTCCTCTTTATTAATTTCTCGATCATCCTTTGCTGACTTTGAAACCAGCCAACTCCCAAAACTAACTATTCCTTTTAGAAGCATGATAAATTTCTTTAAATCTAATAACATCCTCAAACTGCTGTGGTTTTCTGTGGCTGTACCACTTTGCCAGTAGAGATTTTATTCCTGAAGGGAATGTGCATTTGTTCAGAAATGTGTGTCCTGACCAATTCCTCAATCAACATAACAAAATGAGATTAGCTTAGTGATTTATCTCATTGCTGGCTGCGGGAGCTTGCTATGCACAAATTGACTGCTGTTTTCCCGGCATAGCAAGTGATTTTGCTTCAGAAGTGATTCATTGGTTGCAAAATGATGCGCGATATACTGTGAGCATCAAAGAAGCTACACTGATGCACATCTTGCCTTCAGCCTCAACCAACGCTGTGAGATTATGACCCCCCTCATTTTGGTTTCAGGTTGAAATATATATGTTAGCCACAACTAATTCTGGTGATTTATCACATTTCATTCAACAGGAGAGGCAAAATGATTTTCTTTCACACAGATCAAATGGGCAGGCCAATGTCATTCTGATCACTAAGACTTTAGGAATATAACAGATTTCACCAGAGTCTTTTGATTTCTAAGCCAAACAGTTTTTCAACTAAACCTTCATAAGTTATTCTTTTTATTCTGGGAATACATTGAATAATGAGTCCCTTTGCTGCAGGCGGTTAGAAATGTGCTCTCTTTTCAAGTCAAGAATAGCACGTGTCTAAAATTGAAATCAAGTTTGGAAGATGCATGCAAAGAAAATTTGTGAATTGACTTACCCAGGAAAATATTTCAATGTGCCCAATGTTGTTTGATTTAAACACAATAAGCAAACCAATTTTTTTTTTTATTCTTCCATGGAATGTGGAAGTCGCTAACAAGGCCCAACATTGTTGCCCATTCCTAATTGCCCTGAACTGTGACGTATTTAAGAGTCAACCACATTGCTGTGAATCTGGAGTCACATGTAGACTATTCTAGGTAGATTTCCTTCCCGAAAGGGCTTTTACAAAAATCAACGATGGTTTTATGATCATCATTACATTTCAAATTCCATACTTTTATTTTATTTATTCAGCAGAGTCATCTTGCGATGATGAAAATTGACATAATGTACAATGATTCACTGAGCCGTCATTTCATCCCGAATCCCATTCACCACCCAAATAGGGTTTAATTTCACCTTCAGTTTCCTACTGGTGACTTTGCCATGTCCCAGACATGGGCAGCTTTCTGATATCTCGCACATCTGGCTGAATACAATGATGCTGGAGGCTCAGAGGGCATCACAGTTAAGGTTGATCATTTGATTTATCTGAGGTCTGTGTGGAGTCTGCACGTTCTCCCCGTGTGTGCGTGGGTTTCCTCCGGGTGCTCCGGTTTCCTCCCACAGTCTAACGATGTGCAGGTTAGGTGGATTGGCCATGCTAAATTGTTTTTAGTGTCCAAAATTGCCCTTAGTGTTGGGTGGGGTTACTGGGTTATGGGGGTAGGGTGGAAGTGTTAACATTGGGTAGGGTGCTCTTTCCAGGAGGCAGTGCAGACTCGATGGGCTGAATGGCCTCCTTCTGCACTGTATATTCTATGAAATTCTATGAATGCAGTGTGGGTAAGTTTAACACTGTGGACAATGATGTAAGGTGAGAATAAAATGGCAACTAGACCCCAACTACACAATAAACATTCGGCAGGTGTACCTCCCACCTTCTTAACAGAGCTGGACATAATGGGTTTTACATAAATGAGTCTGCGGGTCAGCAACTTTGAATTTCCCCTTGGAAAAGTAGCCAATGCAAACTTCCCATAGGTGGTAAGATGTTTGGATTAGGTTTAGGTTATGATCCTGCAAGCACAGCCTCTGACACTGGGATCGCCATTGACAGACCCTCGGGGTAAATTTATGTTCCCTTTCCCCAGTATATTTGACAGGTCTGGCAGGTTTTGGAAGGTTTCTGAATACCTGTCTGGTTTGACAGTTTGTGAACCTTGGAGGAAGCCCGCTGAGGAGTCGGGAAAATGCTGACAGGTCAGGGTTAAATGGCTTGACAACATCAAAGTTCATTGTTAGATGCTGCCTTATAAGTTAGATATATTTTTGCCACAGTGTTTTACCACAGATCATAGGGCTCTATCTCTATAATGTAGGTTTATCATTACATCGATCAGCATTGTGTAAGTTTTGAGATGTATTAGAGTACCTTTTCCATTGGGAAAAGTACTAATATGCATTCAGGACTAAAGAAAACAAATCTTTGAAACTCTAGAGTCATAATGTGAGGTGATTTAAATACCCACAGTGCTGTAAATTTGAAAAAGAAAATGGGCTTTCTGATTTCCTTTCATCCCTGGGATCAGGGATGAAAAAAACACAGCCACCTGCTGCTGGAGTGCTTTGATTGACAGGACATCTGATGCAGCTTGGAGAAAACCTAGTCATCCTTTACTGAAGATGCAAAATGCCTAATTATCCGTAACTATAAGGATTCTTTAACAACAGAGCCTATTAAGAATGCTTGGCTGAGTTTCAGAAACATGAAAACCAATCATCTTAGCAGGGGTTGTGTTCACGGTATAATTAGCAGTTTTAAGAGGTTACTAGATTATCTGGCTTTGATACAGTTACTGGGTAGATGTTTGTTTGTCTAATTTCACGACTGAATGATCGCTTGAGGTGATTTATGTTTTATACTTGTGAGTGGTTGAGTATTCAGTGATAGCTCAGTTAGATTGCTAGAGATGTACTTTTTAAATGTCAAGTTCAAAGGATCCCCAGTGCTATTGCGTGGCTTCTGAGGACTACATAGTGGATGCTGGGTGAGTGAGTATGGGTGATACATACTTCACGACCCACAGTCCTCTGACACTGCTTCAGCCTTTCTGCAAATGGCAAATGATGTCTGATCAATAATTAATGTTAAATCTGAGATTGACGGATTTATGATATCCAATGGGTATTAAGGGGAATTTATGGAGAAAGGTCACGGATCAGCCACGATCTCACTGTTTGGCAGAACAAACAGGAGGGGCTGAATGGCCTCCTTCTGTTCGCATGCTCCTCCTACAGCCCCAATTACCAGAACACAGGATAGGGACAGGCTGAGTAATCAGGATGAAAACGGGAAACATTGAAAGTACTGAAGCAGGGCTGTGGGGGAGGGGGGGGGGGGGGGGGGGGGGGGGGAATTGAGTTAACAGGGAGAATTTTATCAGCCACCTGGAGGTAGCTTTGAAGCCATTGTTTATCCCTCGGCTAACCTCACTAAAAGCAAATTAGCTGATCATCGGTAAATTGGCTGTGCACAGGGCAGCACGGTGGCGCAGTGGGTTAGCCCTGCTGCCTCACAGCGCCGAGGTCCCAGGTTTGATCCCGGCTCTGGGTCACTGCCCGTGTGGAGTTTGCACATTCTCCCCGTGTTTGCGTGGGTTTCGCCCCCACAACCCAAAGATGTGCAGGGTAGGTGGATTGAACACGCTAAATTGCCCCTGGAAAACCAATTAATTGGGGACACTCAATTTATAAAAAATTAAAAATTAAAACATTGGCTGTGCACAAATTGGCCGGTGCACCTCCTCCACCTCAACAGTGACTCCACTTCACTTGACTGTAAAGGGCTTTGAGATGTGCTGAGGTCGTGAAAGGCAATATATAAACGCGAGCCTTTCTGTCTAATTAAATGTTAATATCCAAAAACCATTCACAGGCCAAATAACAGTGCTTCGGGAACTTTGACATTGACACCCTGGTTTTATTTTATTAATTAAAGTCATGCTGCTGAGCCGAGTTAAGCAGCTTGTCATCTGTATATTTGACAATATGTGGCTCGGAGATAGGCCGGGGCCAACAACGCAGCACCAATTCAACCTTTTCTTTCATCCCCTGCTTGATGATGCAAAGAGGGACTCAGACGGATTTCACCTCCACCATATATAGCAAGCAAGTTGCAAGCACACAAACATACCCCTTTATATGCATTGGGCAATGTATTGTGTCTCTAGATGACTCTGCGACTGATTCAGTTTTGTCTGTTGCCATGGTGAGTGACTGCTCCTGTCTGCTTCCTGCCCCTGCTATCAGGTCAGCAGATCAGTGTGGAGCCACTCTGAGAGATTGCCCCTCTCAAAGACACTTACTCCAAGCAGGCCACTGCTGCTGGGCTCCAAGGAAAGGGTGAATCAGACTCTTTTTGAAGGCTGCTAATGCTGTACTACCAGGACGTTGTGCTTGAGAGATTGAGAGTGACTGATTTACGGGTGCTGGGGAGGTTGGGGTGGTAATATTTGAGAGTGGAGATTACGGAAAATCAGTGGTCCTGGCCCTCACTTTGCAGAACTCTCTGGATTGACCATCTTTCTCCACACCTCAACAGTCTCACTCCCACATCCAGCTTTAAAAGCATGTTACTATGCGGGGCAGCACGGTAGAATTGTGGATAGCACAATTGCTTCACAGCTCCAGGGTCCCAGGTTCGATTCCCGGCTTGGGTCACTGTCTGTGCGGAGTCTGCACGTCCTCCCCGTGTCTGCGTGGGTTTCCTCCGGGTGCTCCTGTTTCCTCCCACAGTCCAAAGATGTGCAGGTTAGGCGGATTGGCCGTGATAAATTGCCCTTAGTGTCCAAAATTGCCCTTAGTGTTGGGTGGGGTTACTGGGTTATGGGGATAGGGTGCTCTTTCCAAGAGCCGGTGCAGACTCGATGGGCCGAATGGCCTCCTTCTGCACTGTAAATTCTATGATAATCTCTATGACTATTGTGTACATCGAGCGATAGAACAGCTGGAGGGACTAAGGGGTTATTATGATTAAAATGAGCAGGGATGCAGCGTCTTATAATGAAATCAAATATGGAACCCTGAGAGGCAAAGCAACTGGAATCAATTTGGGTGAAATTCTACAGTGGCAGGAAAGGAAAACATTATTGTATCGAAGCAAAGTGAGCAATGCTGACTTTGAAGAGTGGTCCTATAAGGGGAGGCTGATGGAACGTGTAAAGCTGTGATCATGGAGGATTTCAATTATCCGAGACAGCCAGGGGTCATTCTCAAAGGGAGGCAATCAATGTGTTCAGATAGCTCAGGTTTGCATTGCGGAGCATCCACAGGTTACGTTTAATGTTCAACACTAAGTGGAAAATCATCAGTAAGCTGCAGACGGAGAAAAATCAAAGCGCAAGCAATCATATATTATTAAAGTTAGTATGGTTATTTCAGGTGAAGGTGCGTGCCTTTATAGATTACAGCTTCAATACAGCAACGGGTAACCGGGAAGGATCAATTGCTGGAATCTCACGGGGAAAACTAGAAGATGTTCAGCTAAAATGCGCAAATCAAAAGACAACGAGACAATTGGTAATGTGCAAAGCGCAATGGTAAAGTTTGTCCAGTTCTTTATTTTTAAATTACTTTCCTTCACTGCTAGGATCCCCCAATGCACAGAATAACAATTTAAGCATTTAAATAGCGGATTCAACATAGCAAAACATCCCAAGGTGCTCCACGAGATCATTATCACGCAAGAATTGGGTGGTGCTTAGGACAGGCGAGCAAAAGGCTCGGTCAAAGAGGTAGGTTTTATGGAGCGTCTGGAAGGAGAGATAGGCAGAGAGATGGAGACGTTTAGGGAGGGAATCCCAACACTTAGGGCTTAGCTTGTGGGAGGCATGATCGCGTACGGTGCAGCAAAGTAAACTGGAGACATGAAAGAGGCCAGAATGTTGCCTCTGTGTGCGCCTGCTCTGGATTCCACCCCACTGAGTTACCAACCAAAGGCTCTTATGACTCTCCCTCCAACATTCCCAATTGGAATAGAGCTGGCCATGCTGAGATACGGGGAGGGGGGATGGATGTTGAGGCTGATTTCAGCCAACACGTGAGCCCACACATTACAGACACCTCTCCAATTGAGGCCAACGGAACTTTGACACTATCGATTACCGTCCCTCATCTTCACCTGTGTGTTAACCTGCAACCTTAAGATTAACGGGAGAAAGCTCACATACATGTTATGTAATCCAGTTATCAGACAATGGAGAGTAAGGTTTAAAGTGCAGAATGTTCCACTGCTTGTTACATTTGTTCCTGCTTTGCAACAAGGTCGGAATCCTCTTGGAGGGTTTTGATAGGTCACCACATCAGTTCAAGAGGCAGTGAACAGCAGTTCGGCAGAAGTCAGTTGGAGTCAGCCAGTTTTAATCACTAGAGTCAAAGAGTGGCCCCGAAAGAGGGACAAGGGAGGGGGGCAAGGAAAGGCCCCAAAACGAAATCCCAGGTAAGTGACAGAAACAAATCTGGTTAAGTTAAGAGAAAGAGAGGAGTCAAGAAATGGGCTTCAATTAGAAACTGCGGGGAGAAGGCGTGAAGTGAAGAGGGCTAAGAAGAAAGCCTGAAGATCCAAGAAGGCACCTGAAGGTTGGTGACCATGTGTTGCTCACCGTTTAGGCAAAGATACCCTTTTGGAGGATCAACATTCTGTTAAAGATCTAAAATTGAGCTTCTAAGTTGATGGTTGAATGTACTCAGGAATTCAGGAGAACGTAACCTCAAAAGGCGGGATTGAAACCCTGCGAGATTGGCCGTCATTGAAGTCATCCAAGTTGGAGCGAATTTTGGAGCCAATTCCAAAGCGAGAACTTCAAAGTGAAATATTTGAAATTCTTGTGAAAGATAGAGAGTTACTGTGAAATTCGTTGACTCACAGTGAACAGATGTCTGGGTAGGTAATTGCAAAATCCATGGAATCGGTTTTGGTTGCATTTGGCATTTATTGTGTAATGTGTTTGACCACAGTTGGCTTGTTAATTCTCATGTCCCTTATAACTATCCTGCATTTTCGAGCATAAGATAGTGTTAGGATCCTGATGGGAACCCAACTATATTTACTTTGTAAAACTGTGAGGAAAAGCTACTGCAGCACAGGAGTGATAACACTGACCAATAGGTATCTCTTATGCTAAAACAAACTTTAATTTGAACACAGAATTAACCACATTAGCAACAAAGCAATTGCTTTACAGGTAACAGTTACAACATCCTATCTTGCTTCCTAAATCGGACTCTATATATTTGGATTTGGAGTTGTTTACTGTCACGTGTACTGATACACAGTGAAAAGTATTTTTCTGCGAGCAGCTCAAACAGATCATTCAGTACATGAAAAGAAAAGAAAATACATAATAGGGAAACACAAGATACACGTTGTAAATACATAGATACCGGCATCGGGTGAAGCATACAGGAGTGTAGTATTAATCAGGTCAGTCCATAAAAGGGTCGTTTAGGAGTCTGATAACAGTAGGGATGAAGTTGTTTTTGAATCTGATTGTGCGTGTTCTCAGACTTTTGTATCTGCTGCCCGATGGAAGAAGTTGAAAGAGTGAGTAAGCCGGTTGGGAAGGGACTTTGATTATGCTTCCCGCTTTCCCAAGGCAGTAGAAGATGTAGACTGAGTCAATGGATGGGAGGTGGTTTCGTGTGCTGGACTGGAATCCCAGGTTCGATTCCCCACTGGGTCACTGTCTGTGCGGAGTCTCCACATTCTCCCCGTGTCTGTGTGGGTTTCCTCTGGGTGCTCCGGTTTCCTCCCACAGTCCAAAGCCGTGCAGGTTAGGTGGATTGGCCATGATAAATTGCCCTTTGTGACCAAAAGGTTAGGAGGGGTTATTGGGTTACGGGAATAGGGTGGAAGTGGGGGCTTAAGTGGGTCGGTGCAGACTCGATGGGCCGAATGGCCTCCTTCTGCACTGTATGTTCTATGTTCTATGACTGGGCTGTGTTCACAACTCTCTGAATTTTCTTGCAGTCTTGGGCCGAGCAGTTGCCACAGCAGGCTGTGATGCAGCCAGATAGGATGCTTTCTATGGTGCATCTGTAAAAGTTGGTAAGAGTCAGTGTGGACATGTCGAATTTCCTTAGTTTCCTGAGGAAGTAAAGGTGCTGTTGTGCTTTCTTGGTAGTAGCGTCAACGTGGGTGGACCAGGACAGATTATTGTTGGTGTGTACACCTGGGAATTTGAAGCTGTCAACCATATCCACCTCGGCCCCGTTGATGCAGACAGGGGTGTGACCTGACTGTCGACAGACCAGCAGCTTCTCTCAACGCAGTTTAATTTTAAAAGATTTTGCCCGTGAATAGATCAGCAGTTTCTGAAAAGGTTGGCAAGTTAAACAGTAGTTTGGCACAGGCATGAATCTGCAATCTGGTTCCTCAAGGATCTCTCAAAGTGGTTTATCCAAGACATTTCTTTACAGCAAGTATCCGTGGGCTGGCTACCTGCATTTGAAAGTGGATTTTGACCTGAGGTGAGTTGTGCTTGAGTTGAGATAAAAGGTAGCAGTTGGGATTTAGTGTTTCATTGCTAAGCATTGTTCAACGGGGAATTGTAAGCTATTTTCTTGTATGATGTTAGCGTTATTTTACTGCTGTGTTAGTATTAATGTTTGTTTTAATATACCACATTACTGTGTGTGCTCCTGGAGCAAAATTTCCTTTCCTTATAATCTTACAAATAAAATATTGGGGTTTCTGTCCAGTATCCCAGAAGCCGTTGGGCTCTGGTTCGGGATCATAATATATTTCAATTAGATCCCCTCTCATCCTTCTAAATTCCAGAAAATACAGGCTCGTCAACCCAATCTCTCCGTATATGACAATCCTGCCATCCCGGGAATCGGTCCGATGAGCGTTCACCGCACTCCCTCTCTGGCAAATATATCCTTTCCCAAAGTCCAGGCGTAGTCTCACCAAGGCCCTGTACAACTGCTGTAAAACACCTCTACTCCTCTGTTAAAGGCCTCTTCATTCTTCCTTGTAAACTCTTACATGATCTGTCTCTTCAAGTACAGCCAACCCTACCACCCCGCCATTCCCCCCCCCCACCACGCCCTCTTCCTGCCACTGCTGATATTGAACCATCCGTGGTCGGGCCTGTCACCACACGAAGCACTCGGCATGCAAAACCTGTGCAGGTTTGGCGTAGTCTCCCGGCGGTGAGAACGGGTTCCTGCCTTTGAAGCCTCCACGTCTGATGCAGGGGATCTGGCATCAGAAGCGCGGGGGGGGGGGGGGGGGGGGGATCGACACGCTAAGAGCCCCCCGGATGGCTTCAGGCTCCTGCGCCTCTGCTGGACGGTTGTCATTCCAGCAGCAGCCACAATCTCCTTGGCGCCGCCGCTGAGCAAAAGAGCTGCCAGCCTCTGATTGGCCAGCAGCTCTTGGTGGGGAGAACGTCTCCCCGCCGGGTTTTGATCCCGCGGAAGGTCTGCCGGTGACCTCACAAATACCGGAATGGGGTATATTACCAGCGGACCTTCCCGGAGGGAGCTACAAAGCTCTCTCACCAGCTCTTCAATAGAGCAGTGGGGGAGAGTCGCCAACAGCAGGACCAGTAAATCCCACTGGCGGGAAAGGCGGGGAAATTCCGCACCTGGACTTTGATCACCGTCAATGATTTCAATCATTGATGCTTATTATCATTCAAAACATACACACTTTAATCTTTCGATTACGACAAAAATGACAGGGGGAGGTGACAGGCCCCGGTGTCCGTAAATAAAACAAAATGTCAAAAGGAAACATAACTAAATAAACCAAAATGTCATTACCAAGGGTGAGGATGCCCCACAACCCCCACGGAGCCACATACAAAACACATTGATGTTAAACCAATCAGTTTGAAGGGTCGATTGTGTAATTTGAATCCGACATGTCTCTGTATATTTGTGGCGCTGTTATTCACTTACGTAGCTTGTCCCTCTCAGTCACTGCTCTTTTGCGCAGTTAATGGAAGATTGCAAGTGAAAACAACTTGATTTTGCCTCACTGGGGTCTGGTTATGTACAAACTGAAGCTGAAAGTACCTCACCTTCAGGTCTGTCTCACATGTGGAAGCACATTGTGAATATCGGCAAGCTGTTATTTCTTGGGGTTGGGGCATCACCCCCTCCCACACACACACACACACACCCAGCTCCTACCTGCGAGGGGCGTTGTGTTTGTGGGATGTCCCAGTGCGAGGCTGGGTCTGGGTTTTTTAAATAATTGCTCTGGAGTTTGAAGTGAATTTATTTTCCTTAGAACAGTACAGCACAGAACAGGCCCTTAATGTTGTGCCGAGCAATGATCACCCTACTCAAACCCACGTATCCACCCTATACCCGTAACCCAACAACCCCCCCCTCCCCCTCTTAACCTTACTTTTTTGGACACTAAGGGCAATTTAGCATGGCCAATCCACCTAACCCGCACATCTTTGAACTGTGGGAGGAAACCGGAGCACCCGGAGGAAACCCACCACGCACACACGGGGAGGACGTGCAGACTCCGCACAGACAGTGACCCAGCCGGGAATTGAACCTGGGACCCTGGAGCTGTGAAGCATTTATGCTAACCACCATGCTACCATGCCTCTAACTCTTTCAGAGTAACTATCAGGATAGAACTGGGAGAACCATCTGAAGTTAGCGATTTACATTGCGTCTGTCGGATAGTTTCCCGCCCAGCGCAATTGTCCAGAGGAAGTTCGCACTTGTGGGTCATTGGCGGGTAATCCCTTACATGGGAATTTCCTGGAGGGATTTCCCAGTGCATCATTGTGGTACCCCGAAATGCAATGCTGGGAAAACCGGGACATTATGGGCCGAAATGTCTTTTGAGATACGGAAATTGGTGCGAATCATGCTGGCTGTTGCGGCGTAATTCTGATCGCGATCTTCCCGCACATCGTCATTTTTTGGGGGGGGCTCGGGGTGATTTGTGTCATGAATGAGATGTGTGGGATCCAATGACAGCAGCTAGGCCAGATCCTCAGAGATCGGGGCACCATTAGGGCAGCACGGTAGCATTGTGGATAGCACAATCGTTTCACAGCTCCAGGGTCCCAGGTTCGATTCCGGCTTGGGTCACTGTCTGTGCGAAGTCTGCACTTCCTCCCCGTGTGTGCGTGGGTTTCCTCCGGGTGCTCCGGTTTCCTCCCACAGTCCAAAGATGTGCAGGTTAGGTGGATTGGCCATGATAAATTGCCCTTAGTGTCCAAAATTGCCCTTAGTGTTGGGTGGGGTTACTGGGTTATGGGGATAGGGTGGGGGTGCTGACCTTGGGTAGGGTGCTCTTTCCAAGAGCCGGTGCAGACTCGACGGGCCGAGTGGCCTCCTTCTGCACTGTAAATTCTATGATCTATGATCTATCTCCGGTGCTAAAGACACCCCTTTCCCACTGGCATCAAGCCCCCCCAACACAATCATCGTTATCAGCCCCCCCCCCCCCATAGCCGGTACCAGAGAAACACCCCCCACTCCCCCCAGGAGTGACATCCCGCTATGGGGCTGCCAAAAGCTAAGTCCCCTTCATGCCCTGCCCCTGGCACCCAGGAAGTACCAACCTGGCAGTGCCAGGTGACCGAGTGCCAAGGGCAGTGCCAGGGTCTGTCCTGCCCTGTTCGACCAGCCGGAGCTACAATGGCCCTCGAAGCCCCCACTGTGGTCATCACACATCTCTGTTTGTGGAGACCAGTAATGAGTCAGGTCGGCATCACATTGCGCCAGCGGGTAATTGAATGGACTGGTCTGTCTCGGGATTGTAAAATCACACAGAACTTCAATGCATTCTAAAATTTTTGCTTTCTTACTTTCAGTATCTTCGATGTGACATCGAAACATCGGACGACACATGGAGCAGCTTCATGCACTTATTCTGATTGCACTCGAGTCAAAGGTTCACCATTAGCCAATTGTGCCTTTGTCATTCATCCATGACAATGCTTGCCCGTAAGTTTTATTGACAATTATTTCACAGGGGAAAGGCAGTGACAATTAATGTGACAGACAGGGTGAATTACAGGACGTGCGGTCACAGTGGAGGTTTGTCACACATAAGAATACAGAAATAAAGTGACACGAGAATCTAGCGTAGTTCAAACTGAGATGCAAATCCACTGAGTTAGGTGAGGATCGAATGCAAATTGACTGTGGGGCCATGGAATTATTGAATCTCAGAGAGCAGGGCAAGACAATTTGGCAAATTGTACCTGCAATTCTGGCTCTTCGGAAGAGCTTTTCCAATTAACTCCACTCCCCCGCTCGTTCCTCCCAGCCCAACAAAGTTTTCCCCTTCAAATATATACCCGAGTTCTATTTGAAAGTTACGGTTGAATCTGCTTCATCCCACCCTACCAGGCAGCGCATTCCAGGTCATAACAAAATACGGCATAAAAACGCTTCTGGCCATCCCATGCATGAGTTCAAGGGTCAGGTAAAAAACGGGGGCTGCATAATTATTCACATTCCTCTGAAACATTGCCTTGGAGATTATATGACCTGGAGAACCCAAGAACCTGTGTTCAGAGAGCAATTGTTTAGCTGGACTGCTAAAGCCCATGGCATCAACTTCATAACAGAGCTTCTCTTCAACTTTACGAAGGGAAATATATCATTAGGACAACTTCATCTCTGCTTGTAATTCCTCAAATTGGAATCGCCCTCTTCATATTATTCCTAAAATGAGAAACTTGCCTCCGTGCCATGACAGACGGTTGAACAACAATGCCCGTTCCACTCTGAGGTTCAATAATTCTATGGCCCCCACAGCCACTTTGCATTCGATCCTCACCTAACTCAGTGGATTTGCATCTCAGTTTGAACTACGCTAGATTCTCGTGTCACTTCATTTCTGTGTTCTTATGTGTGACAAACCTCTACTGCAACCACACGTTCTGTAATTCACCCCGTCTGTCACATTAATTGTCACTGCCTTTCCCCTGTGAAATAACTGTCAATAGAACTTAATGGGCAAGTATTGTACAGAGTTCTGTTGGGTAACATTACATCTTTACTCCAAACCAGGTGGAGTTTTATCTCACTTTTCTTTCCATTAAAAAGAACCAGCGCTTGATCTCTTCACTGGTGCTTATAGCTACTTCCTTAGTAAAGATGGAAATCTTTGTCAATCGATCCTGTTTCATTTAGATATAAACCTTATGATAAAACTAGCATCGGGGAAAAATTACCAGACTTGCTTCTCTGCTTTAATTCCAGACCCATTGTCTAGTGCCCAAGCATTGGAATGAAGACCCCTGAGGCCATCTGTCCCTGGACAAGTATCCATGCACACAATGGATATAACTATCTTGATGGTACAGATTAAGGCAACAACCACCTTTTCTGTATCTCAAGCAGACCTGAAGCAGTACAAACTCAGAAACCCATCACCAGTTTATTTTATTTTGTTGTTCAGGTTGAATACCCCACCCACCAAACTGTGACGGCAAGTGTCAGAGGAAGAATGTTAAATTTCCCGCAGGAGGTGTACTTTATCTCACAAAAGGAAATTCAACTTCTAAAGGTCAAAGCCTCTTCCCACCCAACTTGCTGTGATATCCTCTGATTTGGTTATTTGGATGTCTTGAATGTGCAGTGTTGAACAAAGAACATCAAGTTAAGTAAATTAGCAAAGCTGATTTATTACCCCTACTTTAATAATACATAGAATTTACAGTGCAGATTCAGCCCATTCGGCCCATCGAGTCTGCACCAGCTCCCAGAAAGAGCACCCTACCCAAGGTTAACACCTCCACCCTATCCCCATAACCCAGCAACCCCACCCAACACTAAGGGCAATTTTGGACACTAAGGGGAATTTATCATGGCCAATCCACCTAATCTGCACATCTTTGGACTGTGGGAGGAAACCGGAGCACCCGGAGGAAACCCACGCACACACAGGGAGGATGTGCAGACTCCACACAGACAGTGACCCAAGCCGGAATCGAACCCGGGACCCTGGAGCTGTGAAGCGATTGTGCTATCCACAATGCTACCATGCTGCCAATAAGATTTGAATGTATTCCTAGGTATAAGGTTACTAAACTAAACTAAGCGTTATCTGTAACTATAGAACTCTCAACTATACAACTAATCTCTCTCAAGCCTTCCCCAAGTCAAGGGATGTCACATGATATATATATATGTGACTGCTCTTGATCACCCTCTGGTGGTAAGACGTATGTACATGAAATTGTTAACTCTTTATCTCCTATACAATATACATATTGTTACACTCGCCATTCACCGTCTAGCCTGGGGATGTTTCACTTCTTATCTAAAAACAAAAGAGTACGTCACAAACTTGTAAGTTGTGATATTATATTTTTTTGTTATAAAAAGAAGCTAATCGTCTTTTTTTAAAGGGACACAAGAAATCTTAAAAATGGCTACCGAACGCCACCTGACCTTTTCAGCTGGAATGTTGTCAAGCTCCCAGAGAGCTTTAAGTGGATTGCAGGCAGACGTACCCAGACATGGAAAGATTTTTGAAATTCAGTAAATCCTCAAACAGACAACGGCGTTCGTTAAACGTGTGAAAACGTCGACCTCTTTTGAACGATGAGGCTGATAAGGGAACTTCAGATTGTTAAATGGGATTACTGCTGCCTTATTTGAAAGATGATTCGGTGTTTTTGCCCCAGATGGCACGAGGGCAGCTATGTTTGAGGTTTCTTGCGTCCTTTTTTTTTTAAAATGCCGATTAATTTTTCTTCACAAAATCTACAAGGCGTCAGCTGGAGCCCTGGAATAAAAATGCTGGGAAAAAAATCTGCAGCACCGACAGCAGCTGTAGGGAGAGAAACAGAGTTCGGGTTCTGACAAAGGGCCGTCGATAATAAAACCGTTCGCTGGTTTTCCGCTGAACCAGCTCTGTATTTCCAGCATTTTCTGTTTTCGTTTCGCTCGCTGCTTCGGCGTTGGGCATCAAGACAGCGTCTGCTGAGCAATAAAAAACAAACGCTCTTTCCGAAGCAAGCCAAGAGTGAAAGGGGAATGTTTGAACACACGGGAATATGATTTCCTTAAGCAGACATTGTCTTAAGTGATATTTCCCTGTGGGGCAGTGGAAAAGATCAATCTGCATGCAGATATTGTAACTTCCTTCACAGGATGAGGAATATAGTTTGTACTGTAGGTAATTTAAGATTCTGATGGAATACAGCCCATATCTCTTGTAGTGAAGTTTAAAGACTAGAGGATTGATACGTTCCTTTCCCAAGTGACATTCATAATGCTCAACTAACGGTAATATTCTTATCTTGTGAATGACAATGCCAGGGCACAGTTTTACATTGAAATGAAATGCATTTTTCATCTTGTTCAGATTATTCATACATAATGCATTTTAAAAGTACATAAACTCATATTTCTTAAAAAATATTTTCAGACACTGTCTCTAACAATTCATAAAGAGTCAGTACATTATGCATTATTCATGCGCCGTCGGAAGACTGGGCATAAATCATCGGTTTGATTACATAAATACATTAAAGGCCTCCTTTTAAAATATTTAACCCTCTATGCGTGTGCCTGTAACCAGATGGTCAAAATATTCCCTTCAGGCGCGCTAACTATTCCCTCAAGCTGCAAATTGAAATGAAACCATCTAATAATAATAATCATTTATTGTCACAAGTAGGCTTACATTAACATTGCAATGAAGTTACTGTGAAAAGCCCCAAGTCACCATATTCTGGCACCTATTCGGGTACACACAGGGAGAATTCAGAATGTCCAAGCTACCTAACAGCACGTCTTTTGAGACCTATGGAAGGAAACCAGAGCATCCGGAGGAAACCTACGCAGACATGGCGAGAACGTGCAGACTCTGCACAGACAGTGACCCAAGCCAGGAATCGAACCTGGGACCCTGGTGCTGTGAAGGAACTGTGCTAACCACTGTGCTACCATGCTGCCCTGGGTTTTCTGGCCAGGTGATGTTCTTAACTGTTACAACAACAGCAACAGCACCGCAGTATGTTTGACACAGTGGTCCTCACGATAGCGCCTTTCAGCCACTCGAAAGCACCAAGAATCATAGAATCGTCCAGCACGGATGGACGTTTTTCAGCACTTCATGTCTCTTTGCCAGCTCTTTGGAAAATGTATCCGAACAATTCCACTATTGGACAATCAACTTGGGGAAATGACTTAACCTCAAGAGAGTTCCATTGTACTTATCTTTGCAAACAGTAAACAGTAAAGCTATTTCCCCACAAACTGCAACTAATTTCACAATTAGTGTCAGCCGCGATTCACTGAGTCGGGAAGGAATGGGGGTTCAAGTCCCACAGCTCGGGCGGGATTTTCCGATATTTTTTTTAAGTGTCAGTCCCGGCGAGGAAACGGGAGAGAATCCCTCCATCGCTGTTGGTGGGAAACGTTGCCGGATATTCAGCTTCTTTCACAAAAACTTTTCTCACGGGTTTCACGCCATGTCTGTGGCAGCCTGCCCCTGATTTTCTCACCCTGCCACGACTTAATGGCTTCAATTGGTGGGGCTCGCTAATTAAACGCCTCCCCAGCACTTGTTCCAAATCCAATCGGGGGATGGCTGCCAGAAAGACTGTGCCACGCTTTACTAAGGGAGCTCTCAGCATAGCACCTCTGGATGGGGTGCAGCCAAGGTGGGAGACCCTCTACGCTCGTTTGGGCACACATCCTACCAGCAACATCACCAGCCCTGCCTGGGAGGATGTGGCCTCGATTGTCAATGCCAGCTCATGGATGGGCGGCACGGTAGCACAGTGCGTTGCACAGTTGCTTCATCACTCCAGGGTCCCAGGTTCGATTCCCGGCTTGGGTCACTGTCTGTGCGGAGTCTGCACGTTCTCCCCGTGTCTGCGTGGGTTTCCTCCGGGTGCTCCGGTTTCCTCCCACAAGTCCTGAAAGACATGCTGTTAGGTGAATTGGACATTCTGAATTCTTGATCTGTGCACCCGAACAGGCGCCGGAATGTGGCGACTCGGGGATTTTCACAGTAACTTCATTGCAGTGTTAATGTAAACCTACTTGTGACACTAATAAATATTATTATATCTCAAACCTCTTCCATTTATTTCCATCGTGTTTAGCTTTTCTGGGATAAACCAGTCATAAATTTACTTCAATCTAATGTGCCCTTGGATTGCACATCTGTAATCGACTATTCCTATTGGTTGTGGTCCTTTCCAATGATGCATCTTGAACTTTTCCACCACCTTGTCCTAAACTCTATCATCTTCATTGAGGGAGAGATTCCCTAGAACTTTTGCTTCTCTGTCTGCACTTACTTGGTCTACACAAAATTGTACTGTTTGCAAAGATAAGTACAATGGGACTCTCTTGAGGTTAAGTCATTTCCCCAAGTTGATTGTCTGAATTCTAACTGGAATATTTCCTGACGGAAACAACCTTCTTCTGGGTGTCCACCTGGTGATTGATCTGTGGCTTCTGTCTATCATAAAATAGAAAGTGCTGAAAATACTCCTCAGGCCTGGGAGCACCTGTGAGAGTTAGCGAGCAGGAATTTCCAGCCCCGACTCAATGACTTTTGGCTGCTCTCCAAAGTTTCCCGTTTCACCTGTGCCAATTCCCGCTGTGGGAGGGTTCGGAAAATCCCGGTGTGATGATATGCATAAAGCAAGTCCGTACATAATGTTGTGCACGACCTCCAACCATTAGGTGACAGTGTAAGCCCACCACGTGACCTTGTGGCTGGGGAGTTGGGAGTAGGTCGTGCTGGAGGATAGAGGTATTTTACAGCAGCTCTACAATAGTTAATTAGTGTCAGTAGTTTATTATTTGAATTATCCAAGTTTTCTTATCATATAGTTGTTCCATAATAAATTATTTAAACTAGATGTTCTGCAGCTCATCATTCACTGCGGACATGACAGCCGGTCATTAACATTTCGAGTCCAATATCACAGAATTTACAGTTCAGAAGGAGGCCATTCGGCCCATCGAGTCTACCCTGGCCCTTAGGAAAGATCATCCTACCTAAGCCCACACCTCTACCCAATCCCCGTAACCCAGTAGCCCCACCCAATCTTTTTGGACACTACGGGCAATTTAGCATGGTCAATCCACCTAACCTGCACATCTTTGGACTGTGGGGTGAAACCGGAGCATCCGGAGGAAACGCACGCAGACACGGGGAGAACGTGTAAACTCCACACCATCAGCCAAGCCAGGAATCGAACCTGTGACCCTGGAGCTGTGAAGCAACTGTGCTAACCACTGTGCTACTGTGCCGCCCGTTATGACTCTTCTTGTGAAGAAGGGCGGGCTCAGATTCAACTCAAAACGTTAACTCTGTCCCTCACTCTACTGCCAGACGCGGACAAGCCTGCTGAATTTAGATTTAGATTTATTGTCACATGTACCGAGGTACCGTGAAACGTATTGTCCTGCGTGCAGTCCAGGCAAGTCATAGATACATAGAAGACAGGAGCAGGAGGAGGCCTTTTGGCCCTTCGAGCCTGCTCCGCCATTCATCACGAACATGGCTGATCATCCAACTCAATAGCCTAATCCTGCTTTCCCCCCCATAGCCTTTGTTATGTTTTATGCACTCCTGGTACCATGTTATGTTTCTTGAAAGAATGCTCGAAGTGGTTTATAAGTTGAAGGATGGTTTATTGTGCTCCATAATAAATTGCTTCGTAGGTTTTTGACGTACAGAATTGCACTTGAGAATATACTGCTTTCCAATGCTCTGCAACTAGGCCCAAAAGACTTGCAGCCCTGAGCTCAACTTCCACGTCCTGCCTCCTTAACCCTCCGGTCCAAATGGGCGAGGGCGGGCCTTCGGCGTCCCTCTTATATGTCCCCGCGCTGCCCTCTGGTGGTACTTCCATTTCCCATCAGCCCCTTCTGTACACACTCAGGCGAGGATCACTACAGCCTTCGATCCCATTCTCCCCAAGATCGCTCCATACATGAAAAACAAAGGACTAATGAATATTCACAGTCTGTTTGCATTTCAGGTTTCCATCAGCCACGGTATTTGGCTTTTACCTCATGGCTCTCGGTAATGATGGTCACATGAGCACGACTCCGAAAATGCATTTGTTTATTTATCCCAAGCATTGAACTTTGTGTTCAATTTACTTTAGTTCAAGTTTCTTATGGATGGAAGATTAATAGTTCTCATGTGTCACCTCACGTAAACTCAAGGTGTACTTAACGCAGGAAATTACAATTTTGCTGGTATAAATTTGAATGTTGCAACAGTCCAATGTGTGTTGCATTTTACTTTCAGATTTAGTTGCAATGGGTTCTAAAAGCAAACACCTACGTTCCCCCGTTTAGCACGTGTTGGGCTGCGAGTAGATGTTTCCTTGAAGTTCCTATTCTCTATCTCGTAAACACCTTACTTTCAAGGGTACAGAGCAATTTACTGCTGTTTCCCGCCTCCTGCATTTCCCACTTACTGCGCTCCTTCCGGTAAAATATTACATGTCACCTTCAGCTGGCAATTGTTGAATTGAGAGGTAAGTTTTTTTTTTAATATTGTGCCCACCTTGGGAAACTCTGCTTCTCGCTCATGGGAGTGGGAAGGAAAATGTGTTGTGAGTGTTACTTAAAGTGCATGCCTGCAGGCTGAATGCAAGTAGATCCAATTTATTTCCGTGTGACTGATAGCACTGATTGGGTCTAAACTATGACAACATCATTTTATTTGCAGAAGGACATTTTAAAGTTAAAAGCAAAGTTCCATTCAATGTTTTTTTTCTTCTGTATAAGTTGCATTTATATAGCGCCTTCTACAATCTCAGGATGTCCCTAAGGGTGTTACAGCCAATGAGGTGCTCTGATGTGTGGCCAAACTGTGAGACAGGGAACACAGCAGCCAGATTGCCAGCAGCATGTTCGCACAATCAGCAAATGTGATAAGTGCCAGAGAAGCAATGGCTGAGGAATAAATATTAGCCAGGGCACCAGGGAGGACCCCCGTGATCTTACGTTTGTGGCCATTCCCCTAACAGCGTTCCCCTGTCCCGCACTAATTCCATCTCCTTTCCACTGGAGGTCAATCAGCAGACGAGCCCGGACCATCCTCGTGGTCCCTGGGACACCACGGACCCAAGCAGCTCGGAGGCAGCCATCTTGGTACAAGGATTGACGAGGCATCACCCACACTCTCCACCAGCACAGATACCCGCACCTCAATGGGATTAGAGATGGCAGCTTTCTGGGTCACTCACCGGTGAGCACCTCACACATGATTGATAATATAATAAGAATAATAATCGCTCATTGTCACAAGTAGGCTTCAAATGAAGTTACTGTGAAAAGCCCCTAGTCGCCACATTCCGGCGCCTGTTCAGGGAGGCTGGAACAGGAATTGAACCCGCGCTGCTGGTCTTGGTTCTACATTGCAAGTCAGCTGTCTTAGCCCACCGTGCTAAACCAGCCCCTATGATCCAGAGCAAGCGGAGGCAGGGCAGCCCGGGTATCCGGCACTCGGGTGAATGCTGGAGCCCAGAACTCTCTTCAGCCCCAGGCCGTTGACCTGCCCCTGGGTACAGTTGACCAGGGGCTGCTGGAGTCACGGGCATCAAGTAGGATGATTGTTCCTCGGCCTGCAAGGCCGACTGGAGGAGTCCATTCCCCTTCTGTATGAGGAGACAGTGACGTCAATCCAACACAACGGGATGAACACTGCGAGGGTGGCGTCCACCGTGGAGGACTTGGTGCCGGACAGATACTCCAGGGCGGGGAATGTCTGCTCTATGGTCACGACCTCTATGGTGCAGGCACTGGTGGAAATCCAGAGGACGGCAGGGCTTCCGGATCTCCCTCCAACTGCCCCTCTATCCAGGGGTTCAGGGGTCTCCAGGCAGCCAAAGGGAAGCGGATCAGAGGAGCACAACCCAGGGTCCCCCACCCAGGAGACTTGAGTTCTTGACACCCTAATCCTGGTCATCCCCAAACTGAGAGGCTGTGAGGGTGTCCTAGCCCTGCGCCCCATGTGGGCCCTGGGCATCGCCCGAGGTCCTTCCTCCTCCTCCTCCTACGTGGGTTTCCCCTCGCCATCCTCTTCAACATCCTCCTGATCACCTCCATCTCCTCCTGGTCCAGCTGCTCTCCTGCTGCAGTCCCAGGTTGTACAGAGCACAGCAGAGCACAATGGTGTGGGACCCCCTCTGGGGGCTGTATTGGAGGGCTCCCCATGACCAGTCAAGGCAAAGGAAACATATTTTGAGCAGGCCAATCACCTGCTTGACCAGCGCAGGTGTTGACACATGAGCCTTGTTGTAGCGTCTCTCAGCAGTGATCTGTGAGCCTGGGAAACAGGCACACACCTGCATTATGAGCATGGTATGGCCACACACTATCTGAAAATTAAGGGAGTGGAATCTCTTGCATCATGAAGCTGCCATGGGGAATGCAGAGTCGCGTGAGTGCAGTTGATGATGCCCTGCACCTGGGACAGGCTAGCTATGTGGGCAAAGCCAATGGCCCGGGCATCCTGGCTCACCTGGTCCCGGACAAAATTGATGTACATGTGGGTCTTACAAATACCGCACCTGTACCAAATTGGTTACTCCGTGTCCAACACTGACTGCAGTTTGAACGAGGTACATTTAACCATGAAAGCCACTACATAAATCCAAGTCATTTATTTCTTAAAGCACTTCGGGATGTCCTAACAAAGTGATGGGCACCAACCCACCAACTGTGACCCCACAGTCCACCCCCTGGCCACCCCCCACCAGTACCCCCCGCCCTCGTGGAACCCCCCCCCCCCCCCCCCCCCCCCCACCCAGGCCAGCGGCACGGATCCCGGCCAAGAATGGCAGTGCTGGACACATTCCACAGCCATCACGCCGGGTTCTCGCACAACTGATACCACACGTGTCCTACGGCTTTGGGGGCGGAGCATCACGGGTGGGCCGGCCAATGACGCGACAACGCTGTTGAAATGGCGCATGGCGAGCATCACGATGACGCCGGTTTGGAGCGGGCAGAGCATGGCGGACCGACGTCAAACCGGCGCCGGCCCCGATTTCGGCACAAAAATCCTTTCTCCGCCCGATCGTCAAACGCGATTTTGCTGTCGGTATTCGGAGAATCCAGGTCTTTGCTACAAAATTCTTTCCAGGATATTGAATGGACCGCTACTTTTATTACAATTACTATGCGGAGTTTGCACTTTCTCCACGTGTCTGCGTGGGTTTCCTCCGGGTGCTCCGGTTTCCTCCCACAGTCCAAAGATGTGCAGGTTAGGTGGATTGGCCATGCTAAATTACCCCTTAGTTTCCAAAAAGGTTATGTAGGATTACTGCATTACAGGGATAGGGCGGGGGGGGGGGGGGGGGGGGGGGGGGGTGGACCTAGGTAGGATGTTCTTTTGGAAGGTTGTTGCAGATGCGATGGGCCGAATGGCCTCCTTCTTCACTGTAAGGATTCTCTGTTTTCTTGTAATTGAGTTGTTTCATGTCAAGATCCCGTAAATGAAACCAAATCTTTACTTGTCATTATTATTACCCACGCCTTCTGACCTGATCAAAGACAGTAATTAGGTGATAGAATGTGTGAGCCATTGCAGAGTTCGAGGGCATAATTTCTCCTCTACATTGGAATAAGTTGCTAATGCCCTTTCTCTGAACGATGGAAAAATACAATTTATTTCTCATTTTGAGACAGATTTCATCGCTTGCGATTTTGCCTGCTAGCCTCCGTAACGGAATTGTTTTGTGCTGAAATTGAAACAAATACTGTTCTGATTAGATGTCTCTGTGTATACACAATTACTTCCTCTGGGTTAGTTTCTGCTCTCTGGGTATTCAATATTTTGCCATCTGCATGTAAACCTTGTTGTGCCCAAGCAAGAACATCCATAACAGTATATTCATAGTGTTAAATTTGCACAAATATCATTGTTTATAATCATCCTTTGAAAGAATTATAGAATCCTTCCAGTGCAGAAGGAGCCATTCGGCCCATCGAGCCTGCGCCGACCTTCTGAAAGAGCACCCTACCTAGGACCAATCCCCCTATGCCTGTAACACCACCTAACCTAACCTTAAGGAGCAATTTAGCATGACCACGCAGACACGGGAGAACGTGCAAACTCCACACAGACAGTCACCCGAGGTCGGAATCGAACCCACGTTCCTGGTGATGTGAGGCAGCAGTGCTAACCACTGTGCCACTGGGCCGCCCCATGGAGGAAGGAGTGCATTACTTCCATACTGCCGTCTGCTTCCCCTCAATCAGGTGTTGCTTGCTTTCAAAACTATTTTTTAAAATAAAAACAAATAAAATGCAGAAAGATGTTTTACGGCGTTCCCTCAGCTTGCGCTCCCTGCCAGAAATTTTCTCCGGGAAGCTCCTGATTACCCTTAGCAGAAATTCCCAGCAAAGAAGGCTTCAGCTAATCTGACACTGAAGTTGGAGCAGTCAGTACCATTCAGAAGAACGTCACAGCGATAGCCTCTCTTACGCTCCCTCCATTTTTCTCGCCGTCTTTAGAAATGAGAATGGTTATGGTCACTACTATAAGTGCTTAGCTTATCTATCTGTGCATAAAACCCAACTTGCGATATCCAGTTTAAAAATTCAATTTTGGATTGAAGTGATAGACTTAGAACAGTACAGCACAGAACAGGCCCTTCGGCCCTCAATGTTGTGCCGAGCAATGATCACCCTACTCAAACCCACGTATCCACCCTATACCCGTAACCCAACAACCCCCCCCTTAACCTTACTTTTTAGGACACTACGGGCAATTTAGCATGGCCAATCCACCTAACCCACACATAGAACATAGAACATAGAACAGTACAGCACAGAACAGGCCCTTCGGCCCTCGATGTTGTGCCGAGCAATGATCACCCTACTTAAACCCACGTAACCCGTATACCCGTAACCCAACAATCCCCCCATTAACCTTACACTACGGGCAATTTAGCATGGCCAATCATCTTTGGACTGTGGGAGGAAACCGGAGCACCCGGAGGAAACCGGAGCACCTGGAGGACGTGCAGACTCCGCACAGACAGTGACCCAGCCGGGAATCGAACCTGGGACCCTGGAGCTGTGAAGCATTTATGCTAACCACCATGCTACCGTGCTGCCCCTGATAGTAAACAGAGAAAAATACATTCCATCTCGCAATCTCCATTTAGGGCCCCACCGCCCCCTCCTCTGATTAATACACTTTCTAATCTTTATATATCAAAAACAAAAGCTACAACAGGTAAGTGAATCAGAACACAATCATTTCCATTGCCCGTTAGGTGGATTGGCCTTGCTAAATTGCCCGTAGTGTCCTAAAAAGTAAGGTTGGGGGGGGTGGGTTGTTGGGTTACGGGTATAGGGTGGATACGTGGGTTTGAGTAGGGTGATCGTGGCTCGGCACAACATGAAGGGCCTGTTCTGTGCTGTACTGTTCTATGTTCTATATCCAAAAGATAAAGAGACTCAAATTTTTCTCAGTAATAGTGCGCCGAGATGAATCGCCACGTCAAACTATTTCTTTCACTCCATCAGCGAGCTATGCTTCTCAGTATGATGTTACTGAGTTGTTCTTTATGACAGCAGCAATGGTTAAATTTGAAAGTGATTAATCTATTTTCTGTTTTCAAGGAGACACATCAAGCCATTGGTTTGTTTCTGAGATGCTTATCAAGTTCCGTGATTGATGCTGCATCTCGTTGAGAATAGATCAGTTCTTCATAGGAAACATATCATCATAACCCTTTGTCTGGGAACAGTTATTTCCCCAGCAGTGTAACTATCGATTGCCAGGCACGCTGTCAAGGGAGCTACAGCCAGAACGCCTCAAAGGAAAATAAATAGCTTACAAACGCACTTCCTGTTAAGAACCTCACTTCTGACTGCAAGAAAACATCCAAGACATCACTGATTTTAAAACAAACCTCCAGGTTTTGGGGGGTGTCAAAGTCCACAAAGTGTAGCAGTTTTCACCCCCGCGGGTGAATTTAAAAATTGAAACTAATCCCAATGAAGCTTGAAAATGTCAAAATCAGCATTTTCAAGCTCTGGTGTGGAGTGTGCGAATGCCTTTCCCTTTCAGCTTGTTAACACCTAACCTTCTGTCTCTGCTGAGGGGCAACATTTGGTTCATGGAGTTACATCGAACTCACAGCACGGGAAAAGGCCCAATACGCCAAATGCCTCTGCTCCACACAGAACTCTCCCACCCAATTTCATCTCATCCTGCCCACCTGTCCTTCTATTTTCCCTTGCGCATTTTTACAGCCTTCCCCTGCGTGCATCTATGTGGCTTACGTCAACTGCTCCATGTGGTAGTGAGTTCCACGCTTTCACCGTTCTCCCAGCAGAGATGTTTCTCCTGAACTCCCGATTTGATTTATTGCGCAAATATCCAATGGGCGGGATTCCCCCGCCTTGTCCGTGGTGGGACCTGTTGCGAGGGAGAACGGAAAATCTGGCGTTCCAGCCGAAACCCCATTCGCTCTCAGCGATACCAGAAATTCCCAGCCGCAAACGAGGGCGGAACATTTTGGTCTATATTTTTAGCCCTTCAGTTTGCCCCGACCCCCGACCCCCGCCAGAAATGGAAACATGGTCCAGGATGTTCTTGCCCAGCTACCATGGATGTGAAGAATCAGCCAAATATCCATTGCCTTCAGCAGCATCAGTAAATCCTGCCGGTGGGCGGGACGAGAAGATGCCACCAATTTACCCGCCATCTGAAACATTTTCATTCTTTTGTAGATCCCTGTTTATGGAACACCTCCCGGTCTTCTCTTTTCGAGTGCAGCACACCTTGCAGTTCCATGCAGGTGGTGACAGATACTGATATCCACCCACTCTTTACCCATCAGAAAAGAAATGTTCAATTTACTGATTAAACCTGGGACTTTCCAATTATGGATATCAGCCGATAATTCGATCCTGCTTGAATTGTGCCTAATGGGGGCAGAACGTTGGACCACTGTGGTGATTTGTGGTGATTGTTCCTTTGGGGCAACACAGCAGAGTAAGGGTCACTTGGCTTGGGGGGAACAACAAGGAAACATAGTGGGTAATCACCCGAGGGGGTGGAGTCCTCTCTTAGGCAGAAGACACATAGGGAGCTCAGGGCAGTCGAACTGCTGTACAGTTTTTCTGATTAATAAATACCTTTTGTGTTTCTGATGAAGTCTGTGAAATTGCCTCTTTACAAGGAGGCACATTGGTCCATCAGCAACCACAGGGTGATGATATCTTAACAATTTTGACTTGGATGGTAGATGTTAGGGTTGATGATTGGAATATGGGGCGGATTTTACTCTTAAATGTGCTTGAGCCTTGAACAGTGAAAAAAGGAGGAAATTCTGTGGGGGTTTTTCTTGCACAGGTTCACCTGCGTCAGGAACTGTGGACAGGTGTAGAGTGAAGTTCCCTCTCTGATGCTCCAACAGCTTGCTTTAACCTCCCCCCCCCCCCCCTCCCCCCATCTCAGAAGAGGAATTCCCACCTCCATCCCCACGACCCACCCAGCCCCCCGACTCCCCAGCTGCTCTGTTGACCCGGTATTCCTGTGCAACATTGCTCCGATCTGTCTAAGTGAGGTGACAGGTACAGTTCAATGTTAGCAAGTGTAAAATAATTAGTATGGGAACAAGGGACCAACAAAATGACAGTCTGTGATAAATGAAACAGTCATAAGATCGTCCTTGCAGGTGTAGATGTTTCTAAGTCGAGCCTATTATGAGGAGTTTTAATGGGGTAAATCAGGAGAAACTGTTTCCACTGGCAGGAAGGTCAGTAACATGAGAATACCGATTTAAGATAATTGGCAAAGGGGCCAGAGGGGAGATGAGGAGATTGTTTTCTTTACACAGCGAGTTGATATAATCTGGAATTCGCTGTCTGTAAGGGCGGTGGAAGCGGATTCAATAGAAACTTTCAAAAGGGAATTAAATGAATACTTTTAGGGGAGGGATGCACGGTAGCACAGTGGTTAACACAGTTGCTTCACAGCGCCAAGGTTCGATTCCCGGCTTGGGTCACTGTCTGTGCGGAGTCTGCACGTTCTCCCCCTGTCTGCGTGGGTTTCCTCCGGCTCCGGTTTCCTCCCAAAAGTCCCGAAAGACGTGCTTGTTAGGTAATTTGGACATTCTGAATTCTCCCTCAGTGTACCCGAACAGGCGACATGGGGCTTTTCACATTAACTTCATTGCACTGTCAATGAAAGCCTACTTGTGACAATAAAGATTATTATTATAATTATAAAGAGGGGAGTTGGATTAATTGGGTAAATCTTTCTAAGAAATGGATAGGCACCTGCAGCTCCAAATTGCACAGACAAGCTATTAGATAATGTCAACCATTGATTTATTACAAAATATTTAAATATTTGTTCTGCCCCCCCATAAAGCTGCCATCATCCAAACTTCTCTTACTTATATATTAGCTCAGTTCCACTCACCTATCACTCCTGTGCTCACTGATATACATTGACTCCCAGTCTGACAACATCTTGATTTAAAAATTCTCATTCCTGTTTTGAAATCCGCCCATAGCCTTGACCCGCCCTGATTTCCTAATCCCTTTTAACCCCAAATACAGTTGCTACAAGAGCAGGTCAGTGGTTGTGAATTCCATAGGAAATAAGGTATAGCTTCACTCCCCAAATCCTGTCCACCAGCTACAAGGCACAAGTCAGGAGTGTGATGGAATACTCTCCTCTTGCCTGGATGAGCGCAGCTCCAGCAACACTCAAGAAGCTCAACGCCATCCAGGGCAAAGCAGCCCCGCTTGATTGGCACCCATCCACCACCTTCAGATTTCACGCCCTCCACCACTGATGCACTGTGGCAGCTTTATGAACCACCTACATGATGCACTGCAGCAACTCACTAAGGCTCCTTCAACTTAAACCCGCAAACTCTCCCACTCAGTAGGACAAGGGCAGTAGATGCATGGAAACTCACCTATCACTCCTGTCACACCATAGAAAGCATCCTATCGGGCTGCATCACAGCCTGGTATGGCAACTGCTCAGCCCAGGACCGCAAGGAACTTCAGAGAGTCGTGAATACCGCCCAGTCCATCACACAAACCTGCCTTCCATCCATGGACTCCATCTACACCTCCCGCTGCCTGGGGAAAGCGGGCAGCATAATCAAGGATCCCTCCCACCCGGCTTACTCACTTTTCCGACTTCTTCCATCGGGCAGGAGATACAGAAGTCTGAGAACACGGACGAACAGACTCAAAAACAGCTTCTTCCCCACTGTCACCAGACTCCTAAATGATCCTCTTATTGACTGACCTCATTAACACTACACCCTGTATGCTTCAACCGATGCCAGTGCTTATGTAGTTACATTGTATATCTTGTGTTGCCCTATTATGGATTTTCTTGTATTTTCTTGAATTTTGTTTAATTCCCTTTTCTTCCCATGTACTGAATGATCTGTTGAGCTGCTTGCAGAAAAATACTTTTCACTGTACCTCGGTATACGTGACAATAAACAAATCCAATCCAATCCAAACGCCACCACTTGCAATGGTGGCACTCTGTAATGATATGTATATAGGAAAGCTAATGAAGGGTTAATTATTACCTCTCTGTGTAATTGAAACACTAGAGGGCACCACCATTTCTCTGTATATAAATCAGAACTCAGGGAATGCTGGGTAGTTAGTGAAGGAGAAAACCGGAGACAACACTAGGAGAGTATTAGATTAGAGAGAATTAACACAAGGTTATTATTAGTGACTATTTAGATTATTGATTACTGCTAGACAGATTCAATATTACTTTATTACTAACTATAGCTCAGTAGCGTGTGCAAACTTCATTTAGTTCATCGTTATACAATAAATTAGTTTTATTTCAATCTAATGATTTGTGGATTCTTTGTCATCAACTTGACTGACCACAGGGGCTGGTTTAGCTCACTGGGCTAAATCACTGGCTTTTAAAGCAGGCCAGCAGCACGGTTCGATTCCCGTACCAGCCTCCCCGGACAGGCGCCGGAATGTGGCGACTAGGGGCTTTTCACAGTAACTTCATTGAAGCCTACTCGTGACAATAAGCGATTTTCATTTCATTTCATTTTCATTCTGGAACAAAAGACAAAGAACACAACATATTACCACCAAGGGTAATATAACGCCCTCCAAACCACTCCCCATCCGGACTTGGAAGTATATCGCTGTTCCTTCACTTTCACTGGGTCAAAATCCTGGAACTCCCCCTCTGCCAGCACTGTGGGCGTGGCTACATCACACGGACTGCAGTTCAGGAATACAGCTCACCACCACCATCTCAAGGGCAATTGGGATGGGCAATAAATGCTGGTCTTGCCACGAACGCCCATGTCTCATAAAAGGATACATTTTAGAAAGGCCTCCAAGATATCTGCGCGTCTCTAATTCTGGCCTCTTGATCACACCCAATTTCCATCACTCCGTCACTGGCGGCCGTGCTTTCAGTTGAGAAGGCCCCATACTATGGAGTTCCCTCCCTAAAGCTCTCCGACTCTTTTCGTCTCTCTTTAAAGTTTACCCCTTTGACCAAGCTTTTGATCACCTGGCCGAATATCTCCCAGCATTGCTGGGTGTGAACTTTTGTTTGATAATACTCCAGTGAAGCATATTGGGACATTTTATTGCCTTATAGATGATATATAATATAAGTTGTTCCTGTTAGATGCAGGTAAAACACCTCTGTCAAACCGGAGCAGAACAGTCTTATGCAGTTATGATTTTAACCTAGAGGGCATTGCTCAAAATGCAGCCAGCTCTTCTTCTCAATGAAGTCAAGGTCGAGAGAGAGGTGAACAAACATAGTGCTCTATGTGTGCGACCAAAATGACGGAGGAGAGATCATTGGAAAACGACAGGTATGAAGAGTACGGATTGTCTTTCCGGGAATCCTGACTGTACACTGTTGAAGCTGCTGCCAATTCAATGGCAATTGATTTGTGCAATTATTGGACATACGCCGAAATCTGACCATCCCCAATTAATTTCACGCAGGAGATGGTAACTCAATATCACAATTACAAATTGACTTGCGGTTTTGTGGGAATAACCCAGTTGGTTTCATTCCCGCATCACCATGTCTGCCTGCGAACATCACCATCCAGGCGAAGGGGTCATTTGGTGAAGCACCCAAAGTGACGCGAGCAAGTGCAATCCTCTTGATCACCAAACGCCGGAGATCACTGGAAGGTGGCTAGCTCAGAGACAGGTTTGTAATTGGGTATTGACTGTTCCTTCAATGCTGGATGTAATTGGAAGCACAGTCACAGGTTCATTATTAGATTCAGCTCTGAAGAGAGCAGGATGCAATAAAGGTCTGACAAAATAAATACGCAGAGGGGAGCTGCAGGTTTAGATGCTGCTGCGAGCACTTTCACACTCTTATCAATCTGTGCATTTACCTAGTGGCAATTATTTAGCTTTCAGCAAGAAAGCAAAACATTAATTACGACTGTGATTAAGGCAAGTCTATCTCCTCCCTTGTCTATGGTTTGAGCTTCGAAGATGCAGCAATCTTATAAGTACTTGTCCTTATGTCACCTTTTTAGCATATTCACACGCCCATAGAAAGGAAATTTGGCCTTTAAACAAATAAGAGTGGTTTCGAGCAGATGGGTTGACTGATTTTTGGTCAAGGAGTTTGATTTTAATGAGTCTAAGGAAGGGAGAGGAGAGAGGTGGAGATGTTTAGGGAAGGACTTTAGGGCCTTCACAGCAGAAGGCCTGGTGCCAATGGTGG
The DNA here is from genome assembly GCF_902713615.1 of Scyliorhinus canicula. Classification (NCBI taxonomy): domain Eukaryota; kingdom Metazoa; phylum Chordata; class Chondrichthyes; order Carcharhiniformes; family Scyliorhinidae; genus Scyliorhinus; species Scyliorhinus canicula. Next base: position 153,631,513 of record NC_052159.1, read on the forward strand.
AGTGATTAAACTGGTAAGAAGCCAGAAATGAAGATCTCAGAGGGAGGAGATTATGGACATAAGGGACAGGACTATGGTGATATAACCACTGTAGTAATGCGTACTTGCAGTAGGGGGATGTATGCCTGTACCTGTAATACAGGTTCCTCCGGTAAGCCCCTGCCGGCTGTGTTGTTCCCCTGTGTATATATAGCTCTCCCGTGCTCCCTCTAGTGCTTGCTCAGTTGTATTGCATCTACTCAGATCTACAATCACCACATTGGCTAGCTCCGCCCACAGGGAGCTTGTGTATAAATATGCGTGTGAGTCACTCAGACCTTTAGTCTACAGTTGCAGATGGAGGGACAGCATCGTACAACAATAAAGCCTCTATTGTACTAGTCTCTCGGCTTTGAGTATAATTGTTAGCGCTACAATTTATTGTTGTACGATTTCCCAGTCACCATGGACATCAGAATCAAGCCTGACCGTCTGCAGCTGGATCCGCATTCGCCTCACGCCAGAAAAGACTTTGTTCACTGGCTCGCAGTCTTTGAGGCCTACATCTCTTCAGCAGACCCTCCCCCGACGGAGGCTCAGAAAAAGCAACTCCTGTACTCCAGACTTAGCTCCAGCGTCTTTCCACTAATTCGAGATGCGACTGACTACACCGCAGCTATGGAACTGCTCAAGGAGAACTATACACAGTCGGTGAACAACCTGTTTGCGAGGCATCAACTCTCTACTCGCGTCCAGCAGCCGGGTGAGTCGATTGAGGACTTCTGGCGTGCCCTTATACCTCTGGTACGAGACTGCGACTGCCGGGCCCTCACAGCCACGGAACATTCTGATTTACTCATGCGCGATGCCTTTGTTACAGGCATTGCATCGGACCCCATCCGGCAACGACTGCTGGAAGGGGCCGCCCCCGACCTCGCGGCCGCAAAGGCCCTGGCGCTTTCCATGACGGCCGCCTCGCGTAGTGTGCGAACTTACTCCGCTAGCCACTCGGCCCACCCGTCCTACCCCTCGTGGACCCCGCAAACGGCCCCCCAGGCCCACCTGTCCTACTTCTCGTGGACCCCGCAAACGCCCCCCCAGCAGCCGCCCCCGCGCACTAGGCCTGTGCTACCCGCCGCACCGCACCCCCTGGGGGTCCCCACTGTTACTTCTGCGGCCAGCAGAAGCACCCCCGCCAACGCTGCCCGGCCCGCACAGTGACCTGCAAAGCTTGTGGCAAGAAAGACCACTTTGCAGCGGTGTGTCAGACCCAGACGGTCGCCGCTATCGCGCCCCCAGTCCCCTCGCCTCAGCCGCTCGCTCAATGGGCCCCGCCGTCCGCTTCCCCCGACCCCACGTGCGATCAGTGGGCGCTGCCATCTTTCGCCGCCCCCACCACATGCGCTCCATGGGAGCCGCCATCTTCATCCACCACCACCATGTGCGTTCCATGGGCGCCGCCATTTTGTTCCGACCCCACAACTTGCGCTCCATGGGCACCGCCATTTTACCCACAGGTACTGCAGATGCCGCCATCTTGTCTCCAGATGCCGCCATTTGTCCTCTCCCCAGGACGGGGCCACGGGACACGGGTCGCTACCGCTCCTCGTCGGACTCATCTGACTCAACCGCCGATCGACCACTGCTCGCCTCCGTTACGCTCGACCAGTCCCGTCCTCGCAACCTGGCACCCTCTTCCACATCGGTGCTGGTCAACGGCCACGTGACCTCCTGCCTCATCGACTCCGGGAGCACCGAGAGCTTCGTCCACCCAGACTCGGTAAGGCGCTATTTGTTCGGTCGAGGCACAACAGGCCTTCGCCCACATTCGATCTGACATAGCCAGGGCGGGGATGCACACAGTAGACGAGACACTGCCTTTCCAAGTAGAGAGCGACGCTTCAGATGTCGCACTTGCCGCCACGCTGAATCAGACAGGCAGACCCGTGGCATTCTTTTCACGTACCCTCCACGCCTCCGAAATTCGGCATTGATCTGTTGAAAAGGAGGCCTAGACAATCGTTGAAGCGGTGCGGCACTGGAGGCATTACCTGGCCGGCAGGAGATTCACTCTCCTCACTGACCAACGGTCGGTAGCCTTCATGTTCAACAACACGCAGCGGGGCAAGATTAAGAATGACAAAATCTTGCGGTGGAGAATCGAGCTCTCCACCTTTAACTACGAGATCTTGTATCGCCCCGGCAAGCTCAACGAGCCCCCAGACGCCCTCTCCCGAGGTACATGTGCCAGCACACAAGTGAACCAGCTTCGTGCCTTGCACGAGAGCCTTTGCCATCCGGGGGTCACTCGCTTGTATCATCTAATCAAAGCCCGCAATCTGCCCTACTCCGTCGAGGAAGTACGGACAGTCACCAGAGACTGCCAGATCTGTGCCGAGTGCAAGCCGCACTTCTACCGGCTAGATCGCGCGCGCCTGGTGAAAGCATCCCGCCCCTTTGAACGACTCAGCGTGGACTTCAAAGGGCCCCTTCCCTCCACCGACCGCAACACCTACATCCTTAGTGTGGTCGATGAATTTTCTAGGTTCCCCTTTGCCATCCCATGCCCAGTTATGACGTCTGCCACCGTCATCAAGGCCCTGGATTCCATTTTCGCCCTGTTCGGTTTCCCCGACTACATCCACAGTGACAGGGGATCCTCGTTCATGAGCGATGAGCTGCGTCAATTCCTGCTTAGCAGGGATATCGCCTCCAGCAGGACGACCAGCTACAACCCCCGGGGTAACGGGCAGGTAGAGAGGGAGAACGGGACGGTATGGAGGGCCGTCCAGCTGGCCCTATGGTCCAGGAACCTCCCAGCCGCTCGCTGGCAGCAGGTCCTCCCTGATCCGCTCCATTCTATTCGGTCGCTACTGTGCACCGCAACTAACAGTACACCCCATGAACGTGTTTTTGCCTTCCCTAGGAAGTCCACATCCGGGGTGTCGCTCCCGACGTGGCTCACGACTCCGGGCCCAGTCCTTCTCCGTAGGCATGTACGGCACCACAAGGCGGAACCCCTGGTGGACAAAGTACACCAACTCCCACGCCAACCCTCAGTATGCCTACGTGGAGTTCCCCGACGGCCGCCAGGACACAGTTTCGCTCCGGGACCTGGCTCCCTCGGGTGACGATCCCATACCCACGCCCCATTCTCCCCCCGCGCCAACCCCAGCGCCCCCCTATTCGTCCCCACCAGGTCCATCACTCATCCCCCTGCCCACCCTGGAGGACACGGAAGATTTCGGCTCGCTCTCGGAGTCATCCCGCCAACAGCCAGCACCAACACCGCCAACACCTGCACCATTGTTGCCATCACCGCCTGTGCCGACGTCGCCACCACAGCTACGCCGATCACAGCAGAACGTTCGACCACCGATTCGGCTCAACCTATAACCTGCTAACCAGATGGACTCTTGATTTTCCTTGTTTGGACCCTCTTGTAAATAGCATCCTTTGTATTAGAGTTACATGTCACCCCCGCCGGACTCATTTTTTTAACAGGGGGTGAATGTGGTGATATAACCACTGTAGTTATGCGTACTTGCAGTAGGGGGGTGTATGCCTGTACCTGTAATACAGGTTCCTCCGGTAAGCCGCTGCCGGCTAGCTCCGCCCACAGGGAGCTTGTGTATAAATATGCATGTGATGCACTCAGACCTTTAGTCTACAGTTGCAGATGGAGGGGGGGGGGGACTTCGGCGAGGGCTGGGGGGGACTGGTGGGGGGGGGGGGGTGGCCTGGGGGTTTCCAGGGGGGCACTATCTGGCAGGTTGGGTCCGGCTGGCGCCATGCTGTACGGCACAACCGCAGCAAGTCGTCACCCTGCGCATGCGCGTCCACGGACCCGGCAATTCTCCGGCTGTTTATATCGGGAAGACCGTGCGTTTTACATGGCACAGCTGCTAGCCCCCTCCCCGGTCGGATATCGGTGCTGGGGCCTCGCTGAATTTTCCCACGGTTCCTCCGGACATAGCCCCAAGATTGGAGAATACAGCCTCATGTAGATCAGCAAGCACAGGAAAGAAATCTCCAATGGCATTTTAAGCGTGGAAATAGAAAAGAACAATTTCAGCCATCTGGCAAAATATACATTGCAGTCTTTGTCAAACAGTGGCTTTCCAATTCATTCTGCTCTCCCAGAGCAACTGGAGAAGAATAAATATAATCTCATCTACTCCAGCAGACATCTATGTTTGCCTAATCTCTGGATTTAGAAAGGAGATTGCCTGTATTTAAACTCCTGTAGTTCAGGGTGCTTCAGTTTCTACCCCCAATTTCCCTGGGTTACAAGGCACTTACTATTTGGAAACTAGCAGGTCAACAGAGAGATTTGTTTTTGCTTCTACCAATTTCATAGAACATAGAACATACAGTGCAGAAGGAGGCCATTCGGCCCATCAAGTCTGCACCGACCCACTTCAGCCCTCACCCACCCTATCCCGGTAACCCACTAACCCCTCCTAACCTTTTTTGGTCACCAAGGGCAATTTATCGTGGCCAATCCACCTAACCTGCACATCTTTGGTCTGTGGGAGGAAACCGGAGCACCCGGAGGAAACCCACGCAGACACGGGGAGAAACTGCAGACTCTGCACAGACAGTGACCCAGCGGGGAACCGAACCTGGGACACCGTGCTGCCCACACGTGTGATCTAAAGTGAACAAAACGTTAAATCAGCTCCAGCGACTGTGAGCTGAGCCAATAACAGCGAACTTTGCCCATCAGCTGCCCTTCCTGGAAAATTGCCTCCACTCGTTCCCAGGATTTAGAGAACCAGCAATTATGGATGGCGTTGCCATGGGTTACTGGGATGTGCCATTGTCAGGTGGCGCCCAAAAACACAGAAGAACACAAAGCTAACTGTTTAGATGAATGTCAATGGGTAGAATTAAGGGGGTCGGAGGAGAATTTTTTTTAAGCAGAGCGGCGCTTCCTGTTTTCTCTCTTTTGTTCGGCCGAGCTGTCATTACAGTTTAAACGTCAAGTTCCTTGATTGTTGCGATGTGCGGTTTGGGACAATGGGCGGAGTTTTCCGGTCCACCAGCTCCCTGTTTCTCGGCCGCTCGTCATGCCCTGCCAGCGGGATTCTATCCTCCCGCAGATTGTCAATGGGATTTCCCATTGAAACCATCCACAATCTCATGAAAACCCGCTGGGGTGGGGGGGGGGGGGGGGGGGGGGGGGTGCGCTGCCAGCGAGAAAAGTGAATCCCAACGACCAGAGTCTGCTCCGCCATTCAATCATGGCTGATAATTTCTCATCCCCATTCTCCTGCCTTCTCTCCATAACCACTGATCCCCGTATTGATCAAGTCCTGGGGGTGGAACTCGAACCTGGAGCCCCCTGGCTCAGAGGAATGGACACCACCTCCTGTTCCACAAGACCTACTATACATTTATTCGGGGGGGGGGGGGTTGTACCCAAGCTTTCCTTCCAAGTTTCATCATTGTTGAAGTTGAAGATGAAGATGATTGATTTGTGACCAGAGCAGGTTTCGGAGAGCCTTGTGGCGGGTTTGTTGCGCTTGAAGGTCTCTGTGGATGAGGAGGTCCAAGTTGCTGCTGATACGAGTTATTTCTATGCCTGATGCTGCCTCACATCCAATGAGGGAAGCGGCAATATGAACCACAGAATTGGAGTTGATCTCAGAGTTCCAGAGATTACCATCATTACTGAGTGACGCTGTGAGTTTGGTGTGATGATTTAAGGCCCACACGCACAGTAGTGAGCTATCAGGAAGATCATGCCTACAGCAGAAGTAGGTAGGATGGTGGTCTTTGCACCCCAGCCGGTGAGCATGTGGATGATGTCTTGGTCTTTTTGACACTCTTTCAGATGTAGCGATGGTAAGTTCAGAAGAGGTCAAGGGTAGGTGGGAGTTGGGTCATGCTGCACTTTTTCTCCAGCGAAGGTGACATTTCAGGTGCTGTGTGCCTTAGGGTTTTAATAATAATAATAACCTTTTATTGTCACAAGTATGCAACTATTGTGAAAAGTCCCTAGTCGCTACATACCGGCGCCTGTTCGGGTAAGCAGGAACGGGAATTGAACCCGCGCTGCTGCCTTGTCCTGCATCACAAACCAGCTGTCTAGCCCACTGAGCTAAACCAGCCCTATAATAATAACAATAATAATAATAATTTTTAATATAAATTTTTTTATTGGGTTTTTGAACAAAGTATATTTACCCTTATGTACACAGAATAAGAAATATATATATATACATATATAGAAGAGAAGGACACACCCAAACATACCCAAAAAAAAGTAATAATAAAAAATAAAATAAAAAATAAAATAGAATAACTGGTGGGGTATTGTGCACCAGCTCAACAGCAGCAACTCTGTACAACTGGCAAAATTATTTACAACACATAAGTAGGCAACTGTTTGGGGTGGGGGGGGGGGGGTGGAGACTGGGAAGGTAAATATACATTTAGGAGCTGTAGAAACAATTACAGAGGGCAATACTCGAATGGGTTTGGTGTTGGTGTTGTCACTTGCTTCTCCCGGACGGATCTCGCTGCCGTTGTCGTCTCGCGCTCACCTCCACTTCCGCCGTTCGCCCCGTCTTTCGCCTGTATTTTCCTTGTTCTCTGTTCCTGGAGATGCCAAGTTTGTTATCGTATCCCGTGCCCTCCTCCCGGCTGTCATTTCCCTTCCCCCCCCCCCCCCCCCCCCCCCACCTCCCTGGTTCTTCTCTCTTGTTCCCTGTCCCTTCGCTCTCCCCTGCCTCCCCCTCCTGTGGTTTGCCTTTCTTTCCTCTTACGTTTAGCTGCCCCCCCCCCCCCCCCTCCCGGTCCATCTCTCCCTCTCACGCTTTGGCTACTTTCCCCTGATTCTTGGCTACCTGGCTATTCTTCCTCTTGTTCGTTGGCCACAAACAGGTCCCGGAACAATTGGGTGAATGGCTCCCACGTTCTGTGGAAGCCGTCGTCTGACCCTCGGATGGCGAATTTGATTTTCTCCATTTGGAGAGATTCCGAGAGGTCGGACAGCCAGTCTGCGGCTCTGGGTGGTGCTGCTGACCGCCAGCCGAACAGGATTCCACGGCGGGCGATCAGGGAGGCAAAGGCAAGGGCGTCCGCCCTCCTCCCCAGGAATAGATCTGGCTGGTCCGAAACCCCGAAGACCACCACTTTCGGGCATGGCTCCACCTCACCCCCACGACTTTGGACATAGCCTCGAAGAAGGCTGTCCAGTACTCCACAAGTCTGGGGCAAGACCAGAACATGTGGGCGTGGTTGGCCGGGCCTCCTTGGCACCGTTCACATCTATCCTCCACCTCCGGGAAGAACCTACTCATACGGTTTCTTGTTAAGTGGGCTCTATGTACCACTTTTAGCTGCGTCAGGCTGAGCCTTGCGCACGTGGAGGTGGTGTTGACCCTATGCAGTGCTTCGCTCCAGAGTCCCCACCCTATTTCAATCCCCACATCCTCCTCCCATTTCATTTTTGTTGCGTCTAGTACGGTGTTGGCCCTTTCTACCAGTCGGTCATACATTCTCATACATACGGTCATATTTCCTTTCGTAGGAAGTTTTTGAGTTCTAGATACCTTAGCTCGTTCCCCCTGGCTGGCTGGAATTTCTCTGTTAGTTTGTCCAGTGTTAAGACCCTGCCGTCCGTGTATAGGTCCCTGACTGTCAGTGTCCCTCCGTCCTGCTCTCACTTTTTGAAGGTGGCGTCAGTCAGTGCTGGTGTGAACCTATGGTTGTTGCAGATGGGAGCTTTTCCAACATTTTGGTCAGGCCAAATTGCTGCCGTAGTTGGTTCCAGGACTGGGGAGTGGCTATCACCACCGGGCTGCTGGAGTGTTTTTTGGGTGGGGATGGGAGTGCTGCCGTGGCGAGGGCCCGGAGGGAGGTCCCCATGCAGGAGGCCTCCTCCACGCGCACCCAGTTGGCTTCTGGCTCCTTGATCCATCCCCTTATTCGCTCCCCCCCCCCCCATACGAACACCATGATTAGTTTGTCCAGCGCTTTGAGAAAGGCCTTGGGAATGTAGATCGGAATGGATCTAAGTAGGAAGAGGTACCTGGGCAGTAATTTCATTTTGATCATCTGTACTCTCCCCGCGAGGGGTAGTGGGAGTGTGTTCCATCTTCTGTCAGACTGGTGAGGTTCCATTTGTGGATCCTGTGGTAATATGCATCACTGTAAATACACAAGGGGTTAATGTAAATACACGTAGACTAGGTAGACACTAGAGGGAGCACCAGAGAAATGACACACAGGCACTCAACCAATAGAACAGTTAGATAGGACACGACTGATGGACATTCACGATACACACAGAGGTGACACCACATCAGGAGGGCATTACACCAACCCAGATATAAAGGACACAACATACATGACCTTCTTCTTTCCAGTGGAGACAGTCAGTGAGTAGAGACACAGGGTTGATTCAATATTACACCCACCACGTGGATTGTAGCAGACTGGTTTGTCAGTCTGAGTAGCTATAGAAGGATTAATAGTAGTGGCGAACCCGAGTAATAGAATTGTAAATAGTTTGAAGTTATCTCCACGTCTGAACCTTCCTTTGTCAAGTGCACATCAAGGAAGCCGCTTATGCTACGCTAAGAGCATAACAAGACAGATCCCTTTCCAGTCATGGGCTATTTAGATCCCCAGGTAGCGGAATTTGTGTCGGGCTTGTTTGAACGGCAGTCCCATTAGTACTGCCCCCCCCCTACTTGTGGGTGTACCGGGAAGATCTCACTTTTGCTCATGTTGAGTTTGTAGCCCAAGAAGGTGCCAAACATTTTCAGGAGCGCAATGATTCCATCTATGCTGCTTTGTGGTTCCGAAATGTAAAGGAGCAGATCATCGGCATAGAGTGAGACTCTGTGCTCTCTGCCACCCCTTCAGATCCCCCTCCAGCTTTTTGCTGTTCTGAGCGCGATTGCTAGTGGCTCGATCGCCAGAGAGAACAGCAACGGGGACAGTGGGCATCCTTGTCTGGTCCCCCTGTGCAGCTGGAAGTATCGGGAGTTGGTGTTGTTGGTCCGTACGCTCACCATGGGAGCGTTGTATAGGAGTTTTACCCAGGAGGTGAACCCTGTTCCAAGCCCGAACCGCTCCAGTACCTCTATAAGATATTTCCATTCGACTCTGTCGAAGGCCTTTTCTGCATCTAGGGAGACGATCACCTCTGGTGTTCTCTCCCTGGAGGGGGTCATTATCACATTTAACAGGCGCCTGATGTTTGAGGTAAGCTGTCTACCTTTGACAAAGCCCGTCTGGTCCTCTGCGACCACTTCTGGTACACAGTCTTCTAGCCTTTTGGCTAGGATTTTGGCCAATATTTTGGCGTCTGCATTCAGCAGTGAGATGGGTCTGTATGACCCACATTCCATTGGGTCTTTGTCTTTCTTATAAAGGTGTGGTGAATGTATAGTACTAGTAATTCACCAGTGTATTAGTATCATGTTCTGCCATTGTGTTACAGCTATGTTATGTTGTTGACCTTGTGGGCTCCACCTATGGGCCATTGTGTGGCTTCACCCACAGGGGGATATGTTGGGGCAAGTACGGGCTCCGCCCATGGCTCCTCCCCCTGAAAGGAAGTATAAAGACCAGTTGACCTGTAGGCAGTCCACAGAATTGTGCCAGTCGCAGGCAGGCACTGTTTACAACCTGATTAAAACCTCGGGTTACTTCTACCTGTGTCTTTCAGTGAATTGACGGTCGCATCAATAGGTTCCAAATATAGGTCTGGATTCTCCAGTCCCCCAGCCACATGTTCCTCGAGGGAGCGCTGCTCACTGGTGCCGAGATTCTCTCTTCCCGTCGCTTCCCATTGAAACCACCCCATGCCACTGGGAAACCAACCGGCGGAGGGGTCTTGCCAGCGGGAAAAGAGAATTCCGACAGCCAGAGAATTCCGGTCTCCGTTTCTGAATTAGGTGCATCTTAACTGTAAAACCAACATATTCAGAACAGACTTCACAAGAAAGGCACATTTCCATCAAGGAGCCTGGATAACTTCATCTCAGTAACACTGATGTGAGTTGACATTGTTTTAAACCGAAATGAAATACAGCTTTCAATAAAATAATGAATACACGGCATTATATTATCCTCAAAACTGAAATTAATTTCTAAGTAGTATAAATCAATGCTTTAATTTAAAGGCCTCATAATTTTGGAATATTAAAAATAATTTGAGATGCAGCAAATCCAGTCCTTGTTTCAACTGCTCTCCCCTGTCTAATTATAAAATCAGATTCTCATTACAGTACTTTGGAAACCTTGCCTTTCATCGAGATTAAACCAGCGGAAATTATTTTAATGTATATGGTTAAAGAAGACAATCGGTTCCATTTGGATACAGAATAAAATATAATGTTATTTCGTATATACGGGGTGGCACGGTAGCACAGTGGTTAGCAAAGTGGCTTCACAGTTCCAGGGTCCCAGGTTCGATTCCCCGCTGGGTCACTGTCTGTGCGGAGTCTGCACGTTCTTCCTGTGTCTGCGTGGGTTTCCTCCGGGCGCTCCGGTTCCTTTCCACGGTCCAAAGATGTGCAGGTTATAGAACATAGAACATAGAACAGTACAGCACAGAACAGGCCCTTCGGCCCTCGATGTTGTGCCGAGCCATGATCACCCTACTCAAACCCACGTATCCACCCTATACCCGTAACCCAACAATCCCCCCATTAACCTTACACTACGGGCAATTTAGCATGGCCAATCCACCTAACCCGCACATCTTTGGACTGTGGGAGGAAACCGGAGCACCCGGAGGAAACCCACGCACACACGGGGAGGACGTGCAGACTCCACACAGACAGTGACCCAGCCGGGAATCGAACCTGGGACCCTGGAGCTGTGAAGCATTGATGCTAACCACCATGCTACCGTGAGGCCCCTGAGGTTATGTGGATTGGCCATGATAAAAATTGCCCTCAGTGTCCAAAAAGGGTTAGGTGGGGTTATTGGGTCACGGGAATCGGGTGGAGGTGTAGGCTCCACCCTCCACCCTGTGGGGTGCTCTTTCCAAGGGCCGGTGCAGACTCGATGGGTCAAATGGCCTCCCTCTGCACTGTAAATTCTATGAATCTATGATACAACCGCCTGCTCTCCCAGTTCACAGGTGCTGCTCTTTTTTACTTTCCGCTCATTACATTCTAACGTTTGCCATCCACGGATTTCACCCTCACATCTATTTTCTGCTCATTTTATGCCCGCTGCTACTTTCTGCTCACTTTATATAATCCTCACCCCTCTTTTCTTCTTATTTCAGTCTCACATCTGCTCTCACATTCTATTTTGCCCTTCCACCAAATTTCTGTTCACCTGACCATCGATTACATTTGCAACATACGGAATGCATGCCCTTAAAATGTGGAAATTTGCCGACTGTTTCCTCATGACATTGAACCGCACGGTTTTAAGTTGGTGCAAACAATGACGACAAATTCTGATGACTCCTCTGGGAACGGGTTAATGAGTGGCGACAACACAACATTTCCTGCAGTCAGCAAAATATTCCACCTTCAACTTCGCTCCACTACTTCGCATCAGGCTAGCTTTCACAATTAATACAAAATATTGCCGCTCATCAGGACAAACGCAAGAATGCCAAGTTTCAAACCGTTTATACCACAGCAATAAAGATGCTCATTGGTAGGCCAAGGCGTTTCCATGGAGACAGTAATGGGAAACTATAGGCTCCCCAAGGGTCTGGTTAATTGAAACAAAGGTGCAAGACTCGGACATATTCCTTTTGTTGGCCGAGGATGGGTTCCTGCGTATGAATGTCCCTGCGGGGGGAAACCCACGCAGACACGGGGAGAACGTGCACAGACTCCGCCCAGACAGTGACCCAAGCCGGGAATCGAACCTGGGACCCTGGCAGCTGTGAAACCACAGTTTTAGCCACTTGTGCTACTGTGCTGTGTATTGTGATGATGCTACCTGCATGCATTGCAGAGTAAGATGTGTGACGTTGGTTGTTAGTGTAGCAATAACATGTAGAAAATATTTTCCTTTTTTTAAAGTCTGTAGCCCAAAGGTCAATGACATGGCCTGAATATGTCAGGTGATGCCAAACCATTTTTTACCCAAAGTACAAATACATGCTTGCATTTATCGTAACACTTCTACTAGAGGGCGACAACTACGCACAGTTCCAAATATGGTCGTGCATGGTATTCTTCCATTAAGGCTCACTGCTTTCCAAGTCCTGTTCTGCGCTGACCAACGATTACGTACTTTACTCTGCAGATGGTATCACTCTGCAATCCTTTCTTGATCCTTTTCTCTGTCTCTACAATGCATGCACCATCATCACAATACGCAACATGGTAGCGCAAGTGCAGTGCAGAAGGAGGCCATTCGGCCCATCGAGTCTGCACTGACCCACTGAACCCCTCACTCCCACCCTATCCCCGTAACCCAATAACCCCTTCCTAACTTTTTTGGTCACTAAGGGCAATTTAGCATGGCCAATTCACCTAACCTGCTGGTCTTTGGACTGTGGGAGGAAACTGGAGCACCCGGAGGAAACCCACGCAGAAACTGGGAGAACATGCAGACTCCGCACAGAGAGTGACCCAGCGGGGAATCGAACCTGGGACCGTGGCGCTGTAAAGCCACAGTGCTATCCATTTGTGCTACCGTGCTGCCCACAATATAGCACAGGGACAGTGCCTGTACCGGTATGATACCACCCTTGACCAAAACCCTAAAGAACAAAGAACAATAAGCATCTGCTTCCTCCTCTGCCTGTAGTTTGCCCTTAGGCTCCACCAATTGGCGTTTGGTCTGAGCCAGTTCCAGATCCATCACCTTTACCCTGACATCCACCTGAGGTACCCTTGGGTGAACCGACAATTTTAAATGGTGCTTTCGTTGACAGAGTTTAAAGTGGCACGGTGGCGTAGTGGTTAGCACTGCTGCCTCATTGTGCCGAGGACACGGGTTCAATCCCAGCCCTGCGTCACTGTCTGCGTGGAGTTTGAACATTCGGCCTGTGTCTGCACTGGTCTCACCCCCCCCCCCCCCCCCCCCCCCCCCCCGCCACAACCCAAAGATGTGCAGGGCAGGTGGATTGGCCGTGCTAAATTGCCCCTTAATTGGAAAAAGAATGTTAAAACTACAATCTTTGTTAAAAGAATATTCTCCAGTGGTCACAGTCTTCAACCTGTTTTTCCGTGCGTTCCGCGGGTGTTTCACGCAGCGCCAGTGCTGGCTGCTTACGGGTAGAGGCGCCGATGTTCCGGTGTGAAACAGCACGGATCCTTCGTTGCCGTCAGCACTTCGCGCAGCAACGGTGAATCCAGCCCCATTTGTCTGATGGAACCATTGCTCCATCAGCATTCCAAACATGGGGCGGCATTCTCCCCTACCCGGCGTGACGGAGGGTGCCGGCGTAGGGGAGTGGCGCCAACCACTCAGGGGTCGCGCCTCCCCAAAGGTGGGGAATTCTCCCCACCTTTGGGGGCCAGCCCCGCGCCGGAGCGGTTGGCACCAGAAGACTGGCGCAAACACCCGGCGCACCCGGCAGTGGGGCTGGCCGAAAGGCTTTCGCCGGTCGGCGCATGCGCCGGCAGTGACGTCAGTGGCAGCTGGCCGCTGACGTCACTGCCGGCGCATGCGCGATGTGGTGTTCCCTTCCGCCTCCGCCATGGTGGAGGCCGTGGCGGTCACGGAGGAACATAGTGCACCCAGGGCACTGGCCCGGAGTCTGAGCGGGGGGCCCCGATCACGGGCCAGGCCACCGTGGGGGCACCCCCCGGGGTCCGATCGCCCCCCCGCCCCCCCCCCCAGGACCCCGGGGGCCTGCTCGCACCGCTGATCCCGCCGTTCCAGAGGTGGTTCAAACCTCGGCGGCGGGAGAGGCCTCCCAGCGGCGTGACTTCGGCCCATCCGGGCCGGAGAATCGCCGCAGGGGCCCCTCCGATCGGAGTGGCGAGATTCCTGCCCCCGCCACTTCCCGGGTGGCGGAGAATCTCTGGCACGGCGGGGGCGGGATTTTATGCGCCCCCAAGCGATTCTCCGACCCAGCTGGGGGTCGGAGAATTTTGCCCATGATTTCCAGTTCTTTGCAAGAAATGTCCAGTTGACTGCCACCTTTCACAGTTTAACTCTGTGTTACTGAGCACATCGGAGTTCTTCCTCAAACCACTGCGGGGTTTTTCCTGTCAGAATGAGTTTCTCTTGTCAAACAGAATCACAATCATTTTTTGCTCTGATTTTGCAATCTGTTCGGTTTATCTATTTCAGAGTTTCTTCCATGGTGAATCCATAACTTCCTTCTGACAACGTTTGATAACGATCTCTCCCTTCTCATGCTTTGCATGTTTTCAGAGAACTGACACATTCCTCTTGTAGCTACTTCTACATTCATCATTTCTTCCTTCTTCGTGTCATATTTGTTGGGAAATTCTCCTGAATTGCACATTTGTTCCAACAGTTGTGTTCCCTCTTTGGGCTTGTCCATTGCTAAGTCCTCCTGCCCACTCTCAAACACCAGACAGAATGCCAACTTCTCCAGTTCATTAGTGTATTTCACACAACTGGCAGTTCGATCATTCAATTGGATCGCTAAAGAATTCTCAATAATGACTGGTAAATCCTTAGAATCGACCGAGTGCAGAAGGTTGCCATTCGGCCCATTGAGTCTGCACTGACCCTCTGAAAGAACACTCTACCTGGGCCCAATCTCCCACCCTATTCCCGTAACCCCACACATTGATCATGGCCAATTGACCTAACCTGCACATCTTTGGACTGTGGGAGGAAACCAGAGCCCCCGGAGGAAACCCCACACAGGCATGGGGGGGAAAGTGCAAACTCCACACAGACAGACACCGAAGGCCAGAATTGAACCCGGGTCCTTGGTGTTGTGGGGCAGCGGTGCTAACCATCGTGCCACCCCAATGATAGCGCTGCTCTAACTTCTGCTTCAATAATAGAGACTCTTGCAGTAGGTGACACAGGATGTCCTACATGAGCACCATGGATCAAATCTTTGACACGTTTCACTCTGAGATTGGTATCCTTCTCACCCATCACAAAACCCATAGCAGTTGTTACATGGGATTTCCTTGGCTCTTCGAGCTCCAGGCTATAACCACAGTCGCTGAGTTCTGCTTCTGCAACGTAAACATCTCGGACGGCGAGTTCCATCTGCTGAGTGGCTGTAACGGCCTGATAGTTACAGTCGCGCACGAGGGCTTTGAGGCCGCGCAGATAGTCATCTAGCGATCCCCGGGGCAATGGCGGTGAGTGGTGAAGATATGTCGCGCGTAGACTTCATTCACGGGCCGCACGTAGATGCGTTGAAGTGTCGCGAGGGCCTCAGTATAGGAGGTGGCTTCGTCGAGTTGGGTAGAAATGAGATGGCTCACCCTGGCATGGAGAAGACTCAATCTCTGTTCGTCCGTGACGGATGATGTCGACGACGCGGCCAGGTAGGCCTTGAAACACCGAAGCCAATGTGAAAAAATGTCTTTCGCCTCCGCGGCCTGTGGATCGATTTCCAGTCTGTCAGGTTTGAGGGCTGACTCCATAGTAGTTCTCTAAGCTGATTAAATTGATGCGACCATCAATTCACTCGGAGACTCGAGTCAAAGTAAACAGTGGTTTTAATCAGCTTACAACTTTGCCTGCCTGCGACTGGTACATTGCTGAAGGCGGTCCCGCAGGTCAGCTGCTCTTATACTTCCTACAAGGGGCGGAGCCATGGGCGGAGCCCGTACATGCTCCACATCTCCCCCTGTGGGTGAAGCCACATAGTGGCCCATAGATGGGGCCCACAGGGTTAATGGCATGGCATAATGCAACACAGTATATTGGTGAATTACTAGTGCTTATACATTCACCACACATAGTGCCTTTTCTTTTTCTTAGCTTCGATATAGATGGGCTGTCGCTCATTTAGATCAGGGTCACAAACTTCTACCTCGTTTTCTATTTGCTGTAGTTCTCGGTGAGGTTTATCCAACTCTTTTTTTTCTTCGCTTTTACTACTTCTGCTGTGGCTTATCTTACTTTCTGACCAATTACAGATTTATTGTTTGCTTGTAATTTATTGCTAAAACTGTCAAGGAACTTCTCATTAGAATACAAAATGATGGGATGCAATTGAATCTTGCTTACTTTCAGCTCTTCATTTAGTCATTTCAGGTTTTTGGTACCTTCCTTCTGGGGTACATTAGTACCCTCCTTCTGCAGAATCTTTCACTGACTACTCTGAGTGTAGTGTTGCCTGTTACTCTGAGGTGTTCACTGCCTCCTTTGAAGCCCTGTGTTGCTTACGGACCCCCTTTTTGAGAGTTGCCCTCTACCTGGGGTCTTCTCTGATTTTCTTGTCCCTTGCCCCTGTGTTCCAACTTGTGGTTGTTGCATTAAATGTGGTGCAACTTTAAATGCGTTACCGATTTAAGAGTGTCAACGTTTTGTTTAACTGCTACAGCTGCCAATTCTCTCTGTGTGCTTTCTTTCGCGCTTTTTGGAGTTTTTTTGGGTGGAAACTGCAGCTCCTCCTTTTCGGACCATTCTTAAACCGTTTAACCTCGCGACAGTTTCACAGATTTTTTCTGGCTGGCTGGAAAATCTGCGTTCCTTTCCTTGTTGTTGGCTAGTGTAGACTTGAGAGATGACACAGACACTTCCAACACTGATGAAGGTTCAACTCAATTTTATTAACTACTTCTAACTAACTAACACACGATGACTGTGGGTCTAAATGATGCTAACTTAAACTAGAGACCTAAGCCTTGTCTGAACCAGTTGATTCTCTCAGCACGTGGTGTGAGTCTGTGCTGGGCTGGATGAGTTCTTGTTACACTGAGAGGCAGCACCCAGAATGAGCAGGAACCGTGGTGCCCTCTGCCTTTATAGTGTGTGTATTCTAACTGGTGATTGGCTGCGGTGTTTGTACATGTTGATTGGTCCCTGTGTGTGTCCATCAGAGTGTGTCTGCACCATGATATACTGGTGTATATTATGACAGTTGTAATATCGATCTTTTTGTTAACTTCCCTGGGAGATCCAGCTTGTGCCGTTCAGGGCAGGTTTTAATAAAAACGTTTTAACTTTGTTCTGTTTAAAACAGGTTGGTGACTTCTCCTCGAAACACTAGAGCTTCTCTGCTGGAAATCGCTCAGTGCAGGGATCCCTCTCTGAACCCCCCCCCCCCCCCCCCACCCCGCTGGCTCCGATCAGGCGGGGAGACCTACAATAGCTCCCTGTGGCTTTTCTTAACCTTTTTTACTCTTTTTAACATCTGAACTGCAGCAATCTCTGCCTTTGATTTCTTCTTTTCAAATCTGGACCACAGTTCTCTTCCAGCTGGGTATTGCTTCAAACACTCCTGCCCAATGTTTCTAGTTTCTCTTCAGCTCAAGTTTTGCTGCACTTCCTGCTGGCGCGAATCTCTCTTCATTTTAATTTTCGGGGGGCGATTCTCACAAATGGAGCCCAAGTGTTCGCGTTTCACGACGGCGCGAAACGGGCTCGGGACGTCCGATTGGGGGCCAGAACGGTACTGGCGCCGCTCCAGCCTCCCTTCCCGGCGCCACATGGGCGCCACGCCAACCCGCGCATGCACGGGGGACTTCTTTAGCACGCCGGCCCTGGCACAACACGGCGTTGGTGTTCAGGGGCCGGCCGCACGAGAAAGTAGGGCCGTGGGGGGGGGGGGGGGGGGGGGGGGGGGAAAGAGGCCGGCAGGCCGATTGGTGGGTACCGATCGCGTGCCAGACCCCATCAGAGAGCCCCCCCCCCGGGGACAGAGCCCCCCCCGGGGACAGAGCCCCCCCCCCCTCCACACAGGCCGCCCCCCCGACCGTTCGCACAGAGTTCCCGCCAACAGCGAGCACGGGTGAACGGCGCCGGCGGGACTCTGTCGTAACCGCGCGGCCGCTTGGCCCATCCGGGCCGGAGAATCGGCAGCCCCGCCGATTCCAGCGGCCCGCAGCCCACGTCCCCCCAAACGCACCGGCGCAAATGGCACCGATTCTTTGCACCTCCGAGGCGTCAGGGCGTCGTGGCACGGTTGCGGCGATTCTCCAGCCCGGCGCGGGGCTCGGAGAATCGCCCCCTCTATGGGCGGGATTTACCAATCGCCCCACCTGCGGCGGAGGCAACCTGCTAGCAGGATCTATCGGTCACGCCGTTGTCAACGGAGTTTCCTATTGCGTGCACCCCTCGTCATGGGGGAACCCCGTGCGCCAGCGTGAGCAGCCGGTAAATCCCGCCCGAAATCTTTCCAAATCTCTTGACTGGCTGACCACACCAGGTTAATTTCTTTGTCTGCCCCTTAGGTTTTGACACTGCCTGGCCAGGTTTCTCTGCGTCTATTCGCCAAAAACCAGGTGATTTATCCCTCTTTTCCAAACTCCAATTAAATCGGGTAATCACAGGTTGGCTGCAACATCCAATTGATCCACCTCGTCGCCAGTATAGATCATAGAATTTACAGTGCAGAAGGGTGCCATTCGGCCCATCGAGTCTGCACCGGCTCCTGGAAAGAGCACCCTACTCAAGGTTAACACCTCCACCCTATCCCCATAACCCAGTAACCCCACCCAACACCAAGGGCAATTTTGGACACTAAGGGCAATTTATCATGTCCAATCCACCTAACTTGCACATCTTTGGACTGTGGGAGGAAACCGGAGCACCCGGAGGAAACCCACGCAGACACGGGGAGGATGTGCAGACTCCACACAGACAGTGACCCAGCCGGGAATCGAACCTGGGACCCTGGAGCTGTGAAGCGATTGTGCTATCCACAATGCTACCGTGCTGCCCAATATTATGTTACGCATTGTGGCACTTCTGACGTTGTCAAGAAACTTCAGACTTTGTTAGGGACAAGAGGTATTTATTAATAAAGAGTAACTTGGTACATGAGATTTTGCAGCACAAAGCCGCCTTGGAGCACAGATCAAGTCCATGATTGTTTACCATATGGCTCCTCGATGTATTCTCCCAAAAGAGGACTCTATCCTCTGGGGTGATTACTCCCTCTTGGTTCCCATTGGTCCCTGAGCAGGACTGTCTTCAAGAGACAGATACCACAATTAATACAGAAGGAAATCCTCCACCTTTTTGTGACCAGGCTTCCACGTGACTCCAGACCCCCAAATATGTACTCTTAATTGTCCACTGAAATTGTTTAGGAAGTCACTTAGCTGTTAAGGAAATGGCTCAACACCAACTTCTCAAAGCCTTTTAGGGTTGGGCAATAAATGTCAGCCCCAATATCATCCATAGAATCAAATTCATAGAATCCCTACAGTGCAGAAGGAGGCCATTCAGCCCATTGAATCTGCACCGATCCTCCGAAAGAACACCCTACCTAGGCCCAATCCCCCGCCCTATTCCCGTAACCCCACGGAACTTGCACACCTTTGGACACTGGGATGATTTAGCTTGGCCAATCCTCCTAATCTGCACATTCTTGGACTGTGGGAGAAATCCGAAGCACCCGGAGGAAACGCAGATACGGGAATAACGTACAAACTACACACAGACAGTCACCCAAGGCTGGAATCGGACCTGAGTCCCTGGCGCTGTGAGGCAGCAGTGCTAACCACTATGCCACCCTAAATCATACATTTAACATCAGCAGTAAGCCCAGGGTGATTGCCACTTGCTTTACGTATTTTATGCAACTTGTAACAATCATTTCCAATTCTACCTTTTTTCTGTTGTATGTATGATGCAGAATGGAGGGACTTTAGCTTTCTGCAATTGAGTTTGCTCTGATGGGACCGAAGTGTGTAGAAAGATCATAAACAATGGAAATCTGCCATCTACAAAATTCAATATAAACCTCATCCATAACAAAATAAAATGTACACTTAAGGTCACCTCACTAAAGTCACATATATACAGCTTTAATTAAATCATATCTCAGTTGCCCAGGATACAGATCAAGTGTGGAAATATATCCATCTTTGGAAATAATCTTCCATCACATCTAGTGCATTATTTCCTATAAAGATATTACTTTTTCAAAGGGTCCTGAAGGATTTTAGACTTTTTAATATGAACTTTTCATTTTATTTTTCAAGATACTAAAAGAATGGCCTTGAAACCATCAATTACTCGGTAGGAGAAGGTGGCTTTACATTTACCTAGCAACTTCTCTGTCGCCCAAAACATCCCAAAGTATAGATATATAGATATAGAATTTACAGTGCAGAAGGAGGCCATTCGGCCCATTGAGCACCCTACCCAAGGTTAACACCTCCACCCTATCCCCATAACCCAGTAACCCCACCCAACACTAAGGGCAATTTTGGACACTAAGGGCAATTTAGCCTGGCCAATCCACCTAACCTGCACATCTTTGGCCTGTGGGAGGAAACTGGAGCACCCGGAGGGTGTACTAAGTAAAGTACTTTAGACCCAATAAAGTACTTTAAAAGTGTGGTCACTGTTGTAAAGCCGTAAACACAGCAGCCAATTGGCACACAGTAAGGTCCTGAAAACAGCAATATGGTGATGATTCAACCTCGATTCTACTAATTGAGAACAAACTCCCACAGCGAGCGAGTTTATCCATGTGTTTCCCAGCACTCGCAGACCGGGAAATACGCGGCTATACAACGCCACTCAGCGGGGAACAAGTGGCTGAGGCTGCACGAAGCCCAGATTCCGACATCGCGGAGCTCCGCTCGCCGGGACTCCTCAGCGTAGCAACAGATCAGGGGCATCCCTATCTCCGAAGATTCAATGCGACCTCCAACACACCCCCTTGCACTCCCCAACACCCGCACAGGGCACCCCCGGCCCGATCGCTAGCACACAAAAAAATGCCAGCTTGACATCTTGGCCGTGCCAACCCAGCACCATGACATTGCCCCTGCCAGCTGACAGTGCCTCCTGGGCACCTTGGCAGCTCCAGGCTGGCACCCAGATGGCACTGCCCAGGTGGCACCAGCAGTAACAGGGTACCACATAAAACCACTACAAGTGTTTACAGTAGGATTCCACATACATGCAGAACAGGATTAAGCACAAGTGGAATATTCATTATCTCAAGAAGATCAATCTTATGTCTTGAGTTAGAACATAGCAGAACACAGAATTCCTACAGTGCAAAAGGAGGCTATTCGATCCATCAAATCTGCACTGACCTTCTGAAAGAGTACCCTACCAAGACCCATTCCCCCACCCTAATCCTGTAACCCCACCTACCCTGCACACCTTTGAACTGTGGGAGGAACTGGAGCATCTGGAGGAAATCCACGCAGACACGGACAGAATGTGCAAACTTCACAGACAGTCACCCAAGGTCGTATTTGAACCCGGGTCCTTGGTGATGTGAGACAGCATTGCTAACCACTATGGCACCGTGCTGTTCCTTGTATTACGGGCTACGGTTTAGAGAACCCCAAAGTGTACCTTGGAGTTCACCAGACCCACAACTTTTAATAGATTGTGGTTATGGGGGCCCCACTTTACAGGTGTGATGCAACAGAGATCTAAAGTACTTTTAAAACAGAACAATGTTTATTATATGAATCCAGTTAACATTTTATAAACACACAGTAAGCATCTTAGCAACTATCAACTCAAATACTTCCCCCAAAGAATACAGTACTCTATAAGTAACCCTTAATCTTTCCTAGCAACATCCATAAGGCTCTTTAACAAAGACAGCAGGTTTAAATTCTCTACTGAGAGCAGTTATCACTTTTAAATTAGCAAGTGATCTGAAGACTTTCTTTTCATGCAGAGAGAGATCAAAATGACACCTTGTTTGGCTGGATGCAGCTCCAACTCTGAAAACGCAACTAAACACACACTGTGGCTGCCAGCTCAAAAACGAAAGTAAAAGCAGACAGACAGCCCAGCTCCACCCACACTCTGACATCACTGCAGCTCTTTGATAAACACCCATTTCTTAAAGGTATTCTCACATGACACTTGTAACAGGAAAAATAAGGACTTGCATCCCTAAGGGTAACACTAGTTATAAAGCTTAACTCATACGCGGACATTCAGAGTAAATACACAGTCCAGTAAATCAATAGGCAACCAGTGGTCAGGCACACCGCAATTTGAAGCCAAGTGACCAATGTCACTCCAAGCCGATGCCATGGATCTCTTATTAACTCCCCCAGACACTTGTCACACATTCCGCCAGGGTCCAGCAGGGTCCACCTCCAGGGTTTTGGTATCTCCTTCCGATGATCCTCTGCCCTGGATTGCCACGTGCATTCAAGCTTTGCCTTGCACGCACTCTCTCTCAGATACTCAGCCATTGCAACAGGACTCCGCTGCTTCACAGGCCCGTAACGAGGATCATCTGGCTTCTCGCAAACCCACTTTGCCTTGATTCAACCCCCCTGCAGCATTTTCTCTCTTTCATTCGGAAACTTTTCCTGTGCCCCTTACTCTAACGTCCCTGAGCACGATCTGCACCAGACTCCCGGTCCTTCGACTTAGCTTAAAGATCTCCTTGGAAACATTCTTCTTTTCCTTGAGGATCTGCTCCCTGCAGTTCCCTCCCCCATTAAACTGCTGACAACTTGGTGTCTCCCTTGATATCCGAATCCGACATTGACTGTTACTTTAACACTAGAGCAGCTCACCTCCGATTCTTAGATTTATTTTCCTCAGCATTCTGCTAGTACGTCCAGCTGGAGAGAAGCAAACCACTCCCTTCACCTTAGAGTATGATCGTCAACTGATCTCAAACTGCTTTCTGTTCCCTTGTGGCTTCCCTGTTGATAGGCGACAGAACAATGTTCTCCATTTTGTTTTAACTTTCCTAAGTCACTTCAAGGGTCATAAATACTCAGGTTCCCTCTTTCTTAACATATAAATGCGGAAATATAAATTAAAATTAAACTTAAAGCTGTAGCGTATTCCTAGCACCCACAAACCCAAATACAACTTGACACTTAACTCTATTTCCTAACATTAACGGGTGGGATGGCTTCAGCCCTGACCCTGGCGGGGCATTGTCACGGGGGAGGGACGGAAAATTTGGAGAGACATCGCTCCAAATGCTCTCATCCCCCCCCCCCCCCCCCCTCCCCCCCCTCCCCCCCCCACCACCACCCTGCGTGACGATGCCTGTCAGTGTGAAGGCTGGAAGATCCCACACAACGCCTCAATGAAAAGGTGGTCCTCTGACAAGGCACTTCGAATGGGACTTCAAACTAGAGCTGACTGACTGGAGAAACGATTACTTTCAATCTACTTAAATACCGTTGCTTTTGTGTGTCAACTTAAATTCTTTAAAGTTGGAAAATAACTACAGAGCGTCTTGATTAATCAGACTCCTAATTTAGCGGCAGGAATTGTATTTTTAGTCACCTTTGATTCCAATTACAGCTTGTTCAGATGTTCCCCGCACTCTTCTTGCAATGCATTAAATTGTCTGTTAGCATCTAATTGGTGAACCTGGTTATAAGTACCACACGTTGTCCATCCACATACCAGCCCTCTCACCCAGGACCAAACTCACCTCTGTGTTTGACCAGTTAAATTAGCCGAAAACTTAAGCAGCTCTATTTTTCCTTCCGTCTCATTTGTTGACGTTCGATTTCCCAAACTCAAATACTCTTTATTATCATCACAAGTCAGCTTACATTCACACGGTGATGAAGTTACTGTGAAAAGCCCCTCGTCGCCACATTCCGGCGCCTGTTCGGGTACACAGAGGGAGAATTCAGAATGTCCAATTCACCTAACAAGCACATCTTTCGGGACTTGTGGTAAACCGGAGCACCCAGAGGAAACCCACGCAGACATGGGGAGAACGTGTAGACTCCGCACAGACAGTGACCCAAGCCGGGAATCGCACCTGGGACCCTGGCGCTGTGAAGCCATAGTGCCAGCCACTGTGCTACCATGCTGAACTTTTCTGCATTCAAATGAATGGAAATTTGAAGCAGCCTGCAAAGAATATTTACTATTCTATAGTGAAGTGTTGTATTAGAGCAGAATTGTATTTCCCCAAAATAAATCTCTGCACTGTTTTCTATGAGGTGCTCATAGAGACCTTCTCAAAGAAAAAGAACATGCTCCAGTCTCACCAAATCTTCTCGAGTCCATTTCAAAACAAGATTAAGCACGTTATAACCCATTTCCTTCAATACGATTGTTCTTTTACCTGCACTTGTGCGCTATAATGTCATTTCAAAATATTCAAAACTACAGATATAATCAGAACCAAAATAATGCTTATATATTTTAATTTATTTCTCCCCATTCCTGTCACAAAAAGACGCAATGGATAAATTGATTTTGTCCCTATGATTCTCTATTTCCTTATCTTGATTTTGGTTTCAAGGAGTAATGGTGCGCACCGCTCACTCTCCATACTGGTATCAGATGAGGCACTGGCTCTAAAGGCAGCGCAGTTCACTCACAGCCATAATTTACAGCTATTTATATCCTCAGCGTTTTAAATATAAACCCAGTTTAAATTATCACTTTGGCTGTGACATAAGTGGAGGAGTGAGTTCTGGTTACCAACAGTACAGTGCTAAAATAGCAGGGGGTGGGCACAGTTAAAACACTTATTTATAATTTGTTGTGAATTAGAATGCTCGGAAGCTCAGGAGTAACAATTTCAAAGCAACTGCATAGTGCATTATTAAGATGTACAATCATTGAGACCATATACGTTAATCTTCACTAACAGGATTTTCAAAGCAACAGATGCGATTCTCTGGAGAGTAGGGTAAACTACTTCATATAAAAGCATAAAGGGGATATTAAAGAAATTTATAATGGGGGCACTCAATTACAATCGACGTGGTGATGAAATAAAAATTCAATTTTACTGCGGGGTACACTAAATTCTCAGAGGTACGAAATTGAATAAGGAATATGTGGGCCTTTTGCTCTCACACCCATGATATTAATGTATTATTTAGTTTGCATTCCTGAAAAAAGTTTCAGATGCAAGTTCTTCCAATCCGGGATCTGGTATTTTGCAAAGACTGATATAATGTAGCATCTAAGCGATTTTTCCTGGAGGACTTTACACACCACCTTGAAAACTCTGCCAACGGAGATTAAAGTTAAAGGTTGCGGAACAAACGTGGACATCAATAATTTGTTGTGGATGCTGCCTCAGTTTAAAGTTCCCTTTGGTTTTTTTGTTTAACGTTCAGAATGTTTTTTTTTCTTCTTTATTGGTAGAAACCTGCTGTTTGAATGAAATCTGAATTGTGTTCTGGGGAACAGCGAGTCAAAAACAATAGCTTCCCTTCTTCCCCTCACTGAAGGTACGGCTGAATTAGCCCTGACACCTCTCGAGTTAAGGATTGTGGGTTCAAGTCCCCACTCCAGCGATTTCAACTCAGGATCCAGGCTAGCACTCGCATTTCAGCTGAGTGCTACACTGTCAAAGCGAGCGCGATTCTCCGCCCCCCACGCCGGGTGGGAGAATAGCGGGGGGGCCTCCCGGCATTTTTCACGCCCTCCCGCTATTCTCTCCCCTCCCCCCCCGCCCGACTCACGCCACGAATCTGCGCTCGCCGTTTTATACAACGAGCGCCGATTCTCCGAGGCCGATGGGCCGAGCGGCCAGGCCTTCACGCCCGTTTCAACACGGCAGCAAACACACCTGCTCGCTGCCATCGTGAAACGGCCGGCAGATGCCCGTTTGGGGCATGTAGAGGCCCGATTAGCACGGGAGCACCACGTCTTGCCGGGCGGCTGAGGAGAAAGACGGCAACTGCGCATGCGCGGGTTGGCGTCGTCCAACCTGCGCATGCGCGGCTGACGTCATCGGCCGCGTCAGCCGCCGTGACGCTTGACGTGCGGCCTTGACGACCGTCGTCAAGGCCGTGACGCACGGGGCCGCGCTCCTAGCCCCGCCCGGGGGGGAGACTCGGCCCCGGAAGTGGCCATGAAGGCTGCTGTGGGTCACGGCCTGTCCCACGGCAACCTTTACGATTCTCCGCATTTGCCCGCAACCTTTTGGAATGGAGCCCCATCTGTCCTCTCAGAGATGTGGACTATCTCCAACCAGATTTCAAAGAAGACAAACAGGGGCAGCTCTCCCTGGAGTCCTGGGCAATACTTATTCCTCAACCAACATCACTAAGGTATCAGAATACTATTTGTGGGATTTTTCTATGCACAAGTTAGCGTCTCCTTATGTCACTGCAATGACAACACTTTAAACATATTCCATTGGCTGCCTTTGCGAATGGCTTGCACGAGCCAAAGAAACACAACGCTTTCTATCTTTAACCCCAAGTGCAAAATTATTTTGTTTGATCTAAACACTACAATGTCAATAAAATATGACTGTGCCCGACTTAGCAAGGCAGCCTTTAATTAATTCCATTAAAATATATGAGTAAAACTAATATATCAACATGAGGGATATAATTTAATTAGAAACTTTGCTGGTGATGAAACAGAAGTTCTTGGTTTATTAATTGGATGCCCCGATACCCTAACCTAAATCACTAAATTCAATTAAAAATTGCATGGACCTCCAACTCGAACTAGGGGGCATCGCCTCAAAATAGGGGGGAGCAGATTTAGGACTGAGTTGAGGCGGTTGAAGCATTTGGCTTGAGTAGGGTGCTCTTTCCAAGGGCCGGTGCAGACTAGATGGGCTGAATGGTCTCCTTCTGCACTGTAAATTCTATGATTCTCCTGCCTTCTCCCCGTAACCCCTGATCCCCTTATTAATCAAGAACTTATCTATCCGTGTCTTAAAGACACTCAGTGATTTGGCCTACACAGCCTTCTGCGGCAAATAATTCCACAGATTCACCACCCTCTGGCTGAAGAAATTCCTCCTCATCTTGGTTTTAAAGGATCATCCCTTCAGTCTAACAATGTGCCCCCGGGTTCTTGTTTCTCCTACAAGTGGAAGCATTCTCTCCACGTCCACTCTATCCAGGCCTCGCAGTATCTTTTAAGTTTCAATGCGATCCCCCCCTCATCCTTCTCCACTCCATCAAGTACAGACCCAGAGTCCTCAACCGTTCCTCATACGACAAGTTATTCATTCCAGGGATGAATAACCTCCTCTGGACCCTTTCCGAGTTCAGCACATCCTCCCTTAGATACGAGGCCCAAAACTGTTCACAATACTCCAAATGGGGTCTGACCAGAGCCTTATACAGCCTCAGCAGTACATCCCTGCTCTTGTCTTCTAGCCCTCTCGACATGAAGGCTAACATTGCGGGTCTTTCATGACTTCAAGATATTCACAGTCACAATGTACTTTTAAACCATAGTTGCTATTGCAATCGAGGGAAACCAATAAGCTAAATAATCATTTTTCATTCCAATTCTCTCCCCCCCCCCACACAGTGGTGCACTTTCATTAGCTAGTCATTCTCAGAACATGTTGCTGGTCTGTCGTAAGGGGCTTATAGCTTAAGATGCACATTCTACATTAAACTTGGCTGGCCTGGAGTCTCTCACACTCTTACCATCAGCTACTGGCCTGTTTTGAAGGATTTTCAGGTTGATGCACTCAACCTGTCCAATCACGTAATGGACACACCTTAGGCTCAAACTCGGAGTTTCTGGCTCAGACGACAGAAGGGAGATAAATCACTTGGTTGCATGGTGCACCGAAAACAACCTCTCTCTAAATGTCGGAAAAACCAAGGAACTGATCAACTGATCAACTGATCATTAACTTCAGGAAGGACAGCGCGACACCCCCCCCCCCCCCCCCGCCCCCGTCTACCCCCCCCCCCCCCCCCCCCCCCCCCCCACCTACATCAATGACTCCGAAGTGGAGATGGTCGATAGCTTTACGTTCCTGGGGGTCACCGTCACCAACAGTCTGTCCTGGTCCACTCACGTTGATGCAACAGTCAAGAAAGCCCAACAACGTCTCTACTTCCTACAGAAGCTAGAGAAATTCGGCATGTCTGCATCGACTCTCACAAACTTCTACAGATGTGCCATAGAGAGCATCCTATCCGGCTGCATCACAGCTCGGTATGGCAACTGCTCGGCCCAAGATCGCAAGAAACTGCAGAGTGTGTTGAACTCAGCCCAACGCTTCACACAAGCTTGCCATCCCCACATTGATTCTGTCTACACCTCCCGCTGCCTCAGGAAGGCAGACAGCATTATCAGAGACCCCTCCCACCCAGGCATTGCCTTCTTCCAGACCCTTCCATCAGGCAGAAGATACAGAAGTCTGAAGATCCGCACATCCATATATAGGAACAGTTTCTTCCCCATAGCTACTAACCTCCTCAATGACTCTCCCTGGGACTGATCTGTTCCCTGCAAGAACACTATTCACAATGCCCAATGCTGCTCTTGCTCATTTATTTGCTTTGTTGTAGGCAGCAGGGTGGCGCAATGGTTAGCACTGCTGCCTCACGGCACCGAGGTCCCAGGTTCGATCCCGGCTCTGGGTCACTGTCCATGTGGAGTTTGCACATTCTCCTCGTGTTTGCGTGGGTTTTGCACCTCAACCCAAAAATGTGCAGGGTACGTGGTCTGGCTACGCTAAATTGCCCCTTCATTGGAAAAAATTAATTGGGTACTCTAAATTTGGGGCTGGTTTAGCTCAGTGGGCTAGACAGGTAGTTTGTGATGGAGAACAAGGCCAGCTGCGCGGTTTCAATTCCCAGACCAGCTTACCCAAACAGGCGCAGGAATGTGGCGACTAGGGGCTTTTCACAGGAACTTCATACTTGTGACGATAAAAAGTTATTATAATTTATATTGAAAAAGATGTATATATTTGCTTGTTTGGCCCTTATCCTGCACTGTAACCAATCACAATTTGTCGATGTACCATTTATCAGTGTACTCTGTTGATTATTCTTTTTGTCCACTGTGTACGTACTGTGTATTTTCCCTTGGCTGCAGAAAAATACTTTTCACTGTACTTCGGTACATGTGACAATAAATATCAATCAGTCAATCAAAGAAGCAGGGACGCCGCCCACTGCGTCATGAGACCTCAAATAGAACATAGAACAGTACAGCACAGAACAGGCCCTTCGGCCCTCAATGTTGTGCCGAGCCATGATCACCCTACTCAAATCCACCCTATACCCGTAACAACCCCCCCCCTTAACCTTACATTTATTAGGACACTACGGGCAATTTAGCATGGCCAATCCACCTAACCCGCACATCTTTGGACTGTGGGAGGAAACCGGAGCACCCGGAGGAAACCCACGCACACAGGGGGAGGACGTGCAGACTCCGCACAGACAGTGACCCAGCCGGGAATCGAACCTGGGACCCTGGAGCTGTGAAGCATTTATGCTAACCACCATGCTACCCTGCTGCCCCTAAATAATAATTTTACCGTATTTTAATACAGATATTTTCTGTTCCTGGATCTTGCTTCGTTACTTTCACTATGCTTGTACATTTCCCCTCAACCTCCCTTAGTCTGACAATCTTACTTTCGGTCCAGCACACGCCTTCTGTTCTCACAGCAAGCACAGCAGTCGCATTCTCACAGACCGGGAAGTTTCGATGCTTGCTTTTACTGTAGATACTGTATCACAGCCCCAGTGAGCATGTATTAAGAAGCAGGCAGCTGATCCCTGCGGCGTTGAGTGCACAAAAATCAATATTGTTTTCAATTTAAATAACCTATTTAACTTAAGGCATATCAAGTTGATGTACGCTCTGGTTGGAAGCAGGACCTGTAATGGGATCACTAGGGTGATTACTGAAAATGCCCCCGAAACCGAATCGCTCTTTGATGGCTTCCCTGGCCTTCGGACTCTTGGGTCTTGAAATGTAGCAATACCCCAGGTTTATTATTCAGCGAATAACTGAACCTTATTCTGTAGCCAATATATCACACTGATTTTCAGTTGCGAGAACATTAAGCTCGCTCCTTGTTTATTTCTTTGTGGATGTTGTAATGATTTTCCAGGATGTCATATCCAGCATTCGGATCAGATCAGTGCAGCCCGGCAAGTAGCAAATTATTTTCATGAAATCTCTTTTTAAGAATGTCCAAACCTCACCACATTGGATGGGATTACATTCATTCTATAATCTCCAATTCTTTCAATCTTGTTCTCCATCCTTTTCCAGCACGAAGAGTATTGTTATTTTACTTTCCTGGTAACTTCCGCTACATCTCAGACACATAAGTCAGTTCCATTATCCAACAACAACCAGTTGGCATTGCGAGAATACTTTTAATGTAGTGTCAGGAGGCTAAGACCTCACACTCTATATTTTTATAAGATAAAAACATGTAAATATCCTCATGGCTAATTTAGAAAATGTTTCAAACTGGACAAAGGCCTCTTTTTAAAGTATCTAAAGCTACATCTGGCTCTGACCCTCGAACAACAAGAGCTAATGTGACAGTTTTGCAGAAACTGATACCTCGTTATCTCTGAAGAGACCTTAATAACCGCTGTGAGCTGCAGACACCAAATACAAAGGCCACTATATAAAGACCATCTATATTTTATAAGCCATGCCTGTCCAACAAGAGCCAATTCATTTGTTAGGGCATAGGACCCCACATCTTCCCTTCACGGCTTAATGGTTGAAACACTAGCAATCTTAGGGACGCAGACAAAGGGAGACACACCCTTTGTCAAAGCCAGAGTGGAGAGATGTGTGTTATGTGACACGAACCCCTAGCTGGTGGAACTGGTAATATTGCATTGTGGTTCCGAAGAATGTTAGTCTGCCGTTTATCCATCTACCTCGCAGCAGAATAGTAAAGAAGCTCTGCTGGGTTGAATTCCTGGTCCCATCTGCACTGTTTCGACTCGACCTTCTCTACCATTGCCTGCAAGGCTGATTCACCTCCCATCATGGAAGTCATCCGGCATCAGTTTTAGTCTCCCACCCTCTGTGAAGGTGTATCTACACCTCAAGCACGGCAGCGATTCAAGAACGCAACTCACCACCACCTTCAGACGGTTGTAGGTTTAAGCACAACTCCAACTCCAGCCCTCAAGCTCAAAGGTCTCGGATGGCAAGATTGAGAAAGAGGCGGAAAAGTTTGGGGAAGGGAAGTCCAGTGCTTTGGGAATGTTGGAGGTGCGGCCTCTTGGAAGAGGTCTGAAAGGAGGGCTCCGTCTGCTCTCCCAGGTAAAAGATCAAAAGGAGAGCAGGGGAGTTCTCCCCCAATGCCACGCTGGCGTGCCGCGGGACACCATCGTAGGAAACAAATGACCTGCTCATTACCTGGTTGTAGCAGCTTGCTGAGTGCATATTGGCTGCCACATTTCCTACCTTCCAACAGCAGCTACACTTCGAATCTACCCCAGTTACTATAAAGCATCTTTAGGATGTGCTCAGGTGCAGATAAGTTCACTTGAGCACAGGGCTCACATATGAGGGCAGCACGGTAGCATTGTGGATAGCACAATCGCTTAACAGCTCCAGGGTCCCAGGTTCGATTCCAGCTTGGATCACTGTCTGTGTGGAGTCTGCACATCCTCCCCGTGTCTGCGTGGGTTTCCTCCGGGTGCTCCGGTTTCCTCCCAGAGTCCAAAGATGTGCAAGTTAGGTGGATTGGCCATGATAAATTGCCCTTAGTGTCCAAAATTTCCCTTAGTGTTGGGTGGGGTTACTGGGTTATGGGGATAGGGTGGAGGTGTTAACCTTGGGTAGGGTGCTCTTTCCAGGAGCCGGTGCAGACTCGATGGGCCGAATGGCCTCCTTCTGCACTGTAAATTCTATGACACTATATAAATCCAAATCTATCCTTCCTTTTTGTGGCTGAGCGTCAAACGTTAGTTGATAATGTTCCTCCCTGTTAAGTACGTTGCAATGCTTCACTGCGTTCTAAAGGTTCTAAGTTGTTATCGAAGTGTGAAGTGACCTGGAGTGTTAATTAAACCAATAACTTCCTGGCTCAAAAGTGTCCGGAAGACTCTTTCTCCTTATCTCTTGTAAAAACACATCACTTTTTTAAGATCCACATTTATAATAATTTAGTTCATTAATATCTCCATGATGTTTTAACATCTCAGTGACTAAGGTCAGACGCGTGCGAAATCAAAAATAGCCCGCTTGAGGTGTACATTTCGGAAATTCCACTGGAACATTGAAAACTTTAAGCTCACAAGTCTTAATATTTAACCTGGTTCATCCTTGCATTATCGTCCGACCATAGTTATCATTGATCATCATGATTGCTCCTCGCTGCAACTTGTTCAGTCTCGCTTACAGTGAGAGGTCCTTCTAATCCTTACGTCAAAAGAGATGAAGATTTGTAAAGATCCATGTCAAACTGCAACCTAATTAAGAACAAGAATCACCGCAGTTATTTTCATTTCAAATACTCCGAGAGGGGATTTAATCGTGATCATCTGACCCACTACTGAGATCGTTGACCAGAATACTAATTGGAGTAGTAAATATGGGAATCCAGTGAGATATAAACGCAAGGCTTTCTTTCGCCAACTTTATTTTAAAAGAAACGGGTAGGCACGGTAGCGTAGTGGTTAGCACTGTTGCTTCACAGCGCCAGGGAACCCGGTTCGACTCCCGGCTTGGGTCACTGTCTGTGCGGAGTCTGCACGTGAAATGAAATGAAAATCGCTTATTATTGTCACAAGTAGGCTCCAAATGAAGTTACTGTGAAAAGCCCCTAGTCGCCACATTCCGGCGCCTGTTCGGGGAGGCCGCTACGGGAATTGAACCCGCGCTGCTGGCCTTGGTCTGCTTTACAAGCCAGCTATTTAGCCCACTGTGCTAAACCAGCCGCACGTTCTCCCCGTGTCTGCGTGGGTTTCCGCCGGGCGCTCTGGTTTCCTCCCACAGTCCAACGATGTGCAGATTACTTGGTTTAGCCGTGCTAAATTGCCCCTTTAGTGTCCAGTGGTTAGCTGGGGTTACTGGGTTACGGGGATGGGGTGGTGGCGTGGACTTGGGTAGAGTGCTCTTTCCATGGGCCGAATGGCCTCCTTCTGCACAGTAAATTCTATGATTCTATGATTTAGCCCCTCAGGGAAAGACGTAAAAAGATAAAAAAATTAGAAGATGAGACATTGGCTGGGGTTTTACGGCTCTGCCACATCATCGTGGGTGGGACGGGATAATTTGGAGAGCAAACAAAAGTTATTTTTCCCACCTTTCCCGCGACAATGCCCGCTGCTGGCAGGAGCAGGAAGACCCGGCCATTATTAACGTTGTCTATCCTACCTCCAAGAAAAAAAGATCAGCTTACCCATTCACATTATTCAACCTCAAATCATTGCAGTTCTAAGGTGAGATTCCCACTGGGCCCCGGCAAGACTGAAGTCAAGATTTTCCAATGGGTCTGCAGTGCCAAGCAGTCAACGTGAGGTTGGAAACGAACCGGGCGCAGTGACCAGGGTGGAGGTTTGATTCAGCGCCATTGATAGATAAAAGGTTCTGCAAGAGGGTGGCCTTGGTGCTCAAGAACTATTGGAGCGTAATCAGATCGGGGAGGTTTCCTCCTCGGCATTCTGGGAGGCATTGAAGGTGTATGTCCAGCGGGAGGTTATATCTTGTAAGGCCCACAGGGATAACGTTGAGAGGGAGGGGAGGCCGAGGTTGGTGGATGCTATTGTGGCGGTGGATTGACGGTACTCAGGGGCCCCAAATAGGGAGCTGCCGGCTGAAACTGCAGGGGCAGTTTGACCCAGTGACAACAGGGAAGGCGGTGGGTCAGCTTCGCCGCTCGAGGTGGGTTCAGTATGAGTTTGGGGAGAAGGCCAGTCGGCTGCTAGCCCATCCGTTGAGGTGGCAGGTGGCTGCACAGAAGATTGCGCAGGTGAGGGAGGCAGGAGGGAGGGTGAGTGACGGCACGGGAAAAAAAATGAAAGAAGCATTTGAGGCCTTCTATCGGGGGGCTGTATAGATCTGAGCCCCGGGACGAGAAATGGGGCACTTGTTTGGGCGTTGGTGTTCCCCGAGGTGAATCGGAGGCCCCATTAGGGTTACAGGAGTGTGTGGGGTTGATGCAATCAGGGAAGGTACCGAGGCCACGTGGCTCTTCGGTAGAATTTTACAAACAGGTTTTGTCAGAGTTAGCGCCCCACCTCCTGGATATGTGCAATGAGTCATAGATTCATAGAATTTACAGTGCAGAAGGAGGCCATTCGGCCCATCGAGTCTGCACCAGCTCTTGGAAAGAGCACCCTACCCAAGGTCAACACCTCCACCCTATCCCCATAACCCAGTAACCCCACCCAACACTACGGGCAATTTTGGACACTAAGGGCAATTTAGCACGGCCAATCCACCTAACCTGCACATCTTTGGACTGTGGGAGGAAACCGGAGCACCCGGAGGAAACCCACGCACACACGGGGAGGATGTGCAGACTCCACACAGACAGTGACCCAAGCCGGAATCGAACCTGGGACCCTGGAGCTGTGAAGCCATTGTGCTATCCACAATGCTACCGAGTCATTGGCAATGGGGGAGCCATCGGCCACGCTCGCGCAAGCTTCTATTTCTTTGATCCCAAAGATGGATAAGGACCCGACAGAGTGTGGGTTTCTGTGTATTCAAGTGGCTCATGAATGGGCCACACTGCATAACTGGAACCTGGCCAGTCTGGTAGAGGAGGTCAAAGGTGATTTGAAGAGGTGAGATATCTTGCCGCTATCTCTTGGCCGGGATTCAGTGGGAGTGGATTGGTGTTAGCATCTTTTAGTATGACCCTGATACGGTAGACCTCGTGGTGGGTCAGGGGATAATTATGCATTATAGGTGCCACCAAAGCCCCATTAAAGGGTCCCCTCCCCTCCAAACAATGTAAATCCTGCCCACTCCATCCCCCATTAGACCCCCCCATATGACCCCCCATCAGACCCCCATATCAGATCTCCTAACAGACCCCATCAGATCCCCGAACAGACCCCCCATCAGACCCAATATTAGACCCCCATATCAGAGACCCCCCCATATCAGAGACACACCATTTCATAGAACCCCTATCAGGGATCCCAAAATCAGTGACCTCCCGTACCAGAATCCACCCTTCAGAGACCACCCCACATCAGAGACCCCCCCCCCCCAATATTAGTGACTCCCCCACCACCCATCAGTCAGCCCTGCCTGGAAGCTAAAGAGTAGTCTAGGCAGAAACAGGGGGAAATCATTGCTTTTTCACTTACCTGGTCCTTGCACCTGCTGCCTCAGACAGAAGTGTAGAAAACAGGAACTGTTACTTGATAGTAAGCCAAAAACATCACAAGTCTTTTAACCCCCTCAGATCTTTTGTTTTGCGAAGCTTCTATTCACTTTCAAAGAAAAATAACTTTTAGTAGGCTGTAATTGACAAAGCTTTGCAGTGTGCTGCCAGCGGGTCAGTAGGCAGATGACCATTAGATTCCCTGGGTGGC
Source organism: Scyliorhinus canicula (assembly GCF_902713615.1). Taxonomy (NCBI): domain Eukaryota; kingdom Metazoa; phylum Chordata; class Chondrichthyes; order Carcharhiniformes; family Scyliorhinidae; genus Scyliorhinus; species Scyliorhinus canicula. The sequence goes on from NC_052159.1 coordinate 153,666,753, forward strand.
CTTCCTGCTCCTTCCACCTGCACCTGACCTGTCTACAGTTTTACAGATGGGGTTGTGGATGAGGCCAGTGCCTGCTCTTGCCCCAGTTGAGGCACTTAAGTGGTCAATTATTGGTCAATTAAAGTTGGCAAGAAGAGTTCATGAGCAGGGAAGAAGCCTGACAGATCAACCAGACAGGAAAGGTGGTGGGCCTCTCTCTAGGGTCCTCCTTCCAAATTGGGCCACACTCCTCCCCCACAAAAGTCTGCCCCACTCAAATGCTCCCACCCTCTGCTTCCTCGATCAAGGCCCCGACTCATATCCCTTATTAATCTCTTGCCCAAACCTTAAGCCCATGTCCCTCATCCTGTGCTTTCAGATAAGAGGAGCAGCGGGCTGGATTTTATGAGGGTGAGGGGACAGGGAGGGTGGTGCATACTGTTTGCCTCACCGGACAGAATGTTGTTTCCAAACCAATCGACTAGAGGTAAGACCACCCCAGTGTGACTGCACACTGCCAGTGGTCTCGGCATGCTGGGAGTGGGAGTTACACCCCTCAGAGGAAGGAAGACCCGCCTTTGGGAGCTGACGGCCAATCAGATTGGCCAATCGGCCAGAACCCAGTAGGGTCGTCACCTGGACTGTAACGAGGCCCCCGGGATGAAGAGGACACATCTACCGGAGAGAGGCAAGTCTGTGCTTTGGACGGTGAGGGATGGGGAGCCTAAGAAGGGAGATGCAGATTTTAGAGGCCAGGCAGATTGGTAAAATGGGGTGCAACATTTTGTGGGGGGAGGGGGGGGGGGGGCTCAGTGGTGCCAATGCACACAGGGCAATCCCCAAATAAGTAACCTCATTTCCATCCCACCTTCTTGACAGGTTTGATTTTTCAAAACGGCCTACTCACTTTCAGCCACTGTTTAGCACAGACAGTTAAACAGCTGGCCTGGAAGGCAGAACAGAGCCAGCAGCGCGGGTTCAATTCCTGTACCGGCCTCCCCGAACAGGTGCCGGAATGTGACAACTAGGGGCTTTTCACAGTAACTTAATTGAAGCCGACTCGTGACAATGAGCGATTGTTATTACGGTAATGCCTGGTGTGAAGGCCTTAATTAGGCAATAATTAGCCACTAACTGGCTTCAATAAGCCGAAGAACGGGCAGACAGAAGGTCGCTTTACTCACATCCCCTATTATAGGGACCGGATCAAGGATGGGCAGGAAGGCAGTTTAAGCCGTTACAGTGAAGTGCCTTTTGTGAGGAGCCACGAAGAATCCAGCATGAGTTTCTAGAATCAAACAGAAAGTAACTTTATTTAAAACACTATTTAACGTTATTTAAAATAATGATTTATTTACAGCAGCAGTTCACCATTACGTCCTTCTCTAGCCGGTACCACACTGACCAGCTCTATTTATACAGCTGTAACTACTAATGATTGCCCCGCCCCCTCATTGGGGGATCTCATATTCCCCCAGAGCCCTACAATACATCACGGGATAACCACGACCCCAGTTTTCACATTTTGATTTAATGTTTTTAAGTTTGCGATCCTCATTGTTTTTTTTCGGGCCTGTGCTCCATTTGTGTTTTAGGAGTTGCCCCTTTTAATTTCTCCCCCAGTTAATTTCTGCTCTTCTATTTAGTTGATTGGGCCTAAAATACAACATCATGGGATAACCAATTGTCCCCGGTCAATAGGATCCAGGCAGGAGATAACAGTGCCCCTCTGCCAAAAGAGGGGGCCATAAAATCGAGTCCAGCTTTTCTTTGTCCATCTTATCTAAAGCTGTCATAACCTTGTGCAACCTCCTATCCTCCAAGGAAAAGTGAACAAAGCTTCTGTAACCGAACTGTTTAGCACAGGGCTAAATTGCTGGCTTTGAAAGCAGACCAAGGCAGGCCAGCAGCACGGTTCGATTCCCAGAACAGGCGCGGGAATGTGGCGACTCGGGGCTTTTCACAGTAACTTCATTTGAAGCCTACTTGTGACAATAAGCGATTTTCATTTCAAATCCTCTCATCGCTGAAATTATTCTGGTAAATCTCCTTTGCACCCTCCTAATGATCTTCACCTTCTTCCATAAAAGTGCATTGCCCAGTACGTTGGTCACGGCCTAACCAGGGTTTATTTCTCCGATACATTGACGATTTAATGGAAATTTTAACCGTAGCTTTACTGCCGAAAACTGGTGCAATTTTTAGTACTATTTACACCCAGGTGGCTGATTGCACTCAAAGGAAAAGTGCTATGGCTTTATGCTTCAAAATGACATTTAGTAGAATGATTAAGATAAACCATTTTCAACTACTGTACCCAGACACTTTTGTTAGACGACCTTCGAGGCATTATCTGCTGCTCCAGACCCATGCCCATAAAATTTTACATTCTTCATCAAATGCATCATCGTTCACAGAAAAATTAGGCCTTTCAATGCGGAGAAAATAATCTCAGAGCTCATACATAGCTCATATGTCTCGAGTGAAATGGTTGGCTCAATAACTCAGCACCACCATCCAAATGATTTACTTTCAAAATATCAGACCCATCTCAAAGTAACAAACGGGTAGTCAATACAGAGCGGGAAAACTGCTCAAATTGGCGGCCATGTGCCCGGGAAGATCCACAGGGAAGTGGAATTATTGCCAATTCAATGCTTCTAAATCTCTATCCGATTTTGTATAATTTGAAGCATCAGCTTTGATCCCTTGGATGAAGGGTGTGCCGGTGGTGAATATTCTGACAGTAGTTAGTCGGAGAAAGAGCATTTTTAAAACAGCCAATAAGTAGGCGAATAAAAACTGTTGCATTTCATCTTGCAAAAGCATGACCAGAGTGTGAACAGCAATGATATAAATTTGGCTTTCCTGTGAAAAAGCCTAGTTAAACAGCAAACTATAGAAAACACTCTCCTAAATCTAGTTAAACAGCACACTACAGCAAACAGATTACGGAGGCGAGTTAAACAGTACACTATAGAAAATTGAATAGTGTAGTACAGCAAGTAGTCTACAGCAGCCATTTTCGAACACAGGGTCGCGACCCGTGGGTCGGTCGCTGGTGGCTGTTGGAGGGTTGTTGAACGATCAGTTGCGGCATTCCCGATCGTTGGAATAAGTGCCCAACAGTTGCGACCGGCTTTTAAAAATGTCAGCGGGACTGGCTTCCAAGAATGCCGGCTGTGCTGCGCATACGTGCCCCCTCAGCCTGATCTAGCAGTGTACAGGTCCACAGCCCAGTGGGGTAGACTGCTTCCTTCTGACATCAGTACCAGGATCGATTTTAAAATCGATGGAGTCTTCCTACCAGAGGCGGCTGCAGAGAGCAGGTCACACGGTGACTTCACGTGCTCTGGGTGCAAAATCATGAACGAGAGATTCCTCGGTTTTGTAGCGGCCAGCAAGCAAGCAACAGGATTGTGTGAAGACCTGAAAATGGATCAGTTTGTAATAAAGGGAGAGAGGGCCAGTGACACAAACAGGCCAGGATCTCACAATTGAATCTGCTGGAGAGACCTTTGCAGGAGAGTCGCAGGACAAAGCAGTGTTGGCGTGAGCCTTATCCAGAGCTTCATGGCCTCTGGTGAACAAACAATTAAGAAGAAACTGAAATTGGGAAAAAAGCAGGAGAAAGATGATTTCTTGAGGTATGGCTTTGTTAATTGTGCCAACGCAACTCAGTCTGCAAAGCCGATGTGGGTTATATGCAGGGAAGTACTACAAAAAGAAGAAATAGATAAACACCCGGCATATTCAATAAACACATATACACCTTTCTCCCTTCCCCTGAAACAAACCCCCCCCCCCCCCCAGGGTTGCTGCTGCTGCCGGCCTACTTTCCTACCGTTCTGCCAGGAAGCCCAGGAAAGGCTGCCACCGCCTAAAGAACCCCTGTACTGATCCCCTCAGTGAAAATTTCACCTTCTGTTTGCTGTGAGTCCAGCCGTAAGTCTGCAGCTCATTGGCTATCAGTTCTTTCCTGCGATGTGGTTGTTAAAGCAAAGCTAAACCTTGTTGTCTAATGTCTATTCCTACTTGCTCTTCAACTGAGTGGCTTGCTAGGCATTTGGAGGCAGCTGAGAGACAACCACATTGTGGGTCAGCAGCTAAATGTAGGCCAAATGGCAGATTTTCTTCCCTAAAAAACATAGGGAAGCAGATGGGTCCCCATCACCAGCTTATGGTGGTATTTGAACCCATAACCCAGAACATTAGCCGGAGCCTATGGATTACTGGTCCAGCAACATTATCTCTACACCACCATCGCCGTAGAATCCGTACAGTGCAGAGGGAGGCCATTCAGCCCATCGGGTCTGCACCAACCCTCCAAAAGTGCGCCGTACCTAGGCCCACTCCCCCAGCCTATCCCCGTGACCCCGCGCGTTGATCATGGCGATTCCACCTAACCTGCACATCTTTGGACTGTGGCGGGAAACCGGAGCACCCGGAGGAAACCCACACGGACACGGGGAGAACATGAAAATTCTACACAGACAGACACCCAAGGCCGGAATTCAACCCGGGCCCCTGGCGCTGTGAGGTGACAATGCTAACCATTGTGCCCTCGTGCTCTCCCCAGAAACCTCTGTTCCTTTCTCCCTCTTGTGTCTATCAAGCTTCCACTTAAATATGTCCGCCTTATTTGCCTCAACTTCTTACAGGTTCCAAACTCGCACTCGTCTCTGGGTAACGAGGCTTGACAGGATAAACATGGTGGGTGGAACGTTTTCAAGATATAAATATGTGGGGAGTCCAAAGCTAGGAGCCATAAATATAAGATTGCCATGAATAAATGGAACAAGGAATTCAGGGGAAATTGCTATTCCCAGCGAGCAATCTTACATGATTCTATGCTGATGGGTAAAAGATAAAACTGGGCTCTGAGTGTGGCTGCGGCCACTGGGCTTGTTGAGTGTTTGGCAGGCGGCGATGGGAGTGTTGCCGTGGCGAGGGCTCGGAGCGTCGTCCCTGTACAGGAACTCTCCTCCATCCTCACCCATTCCAATTCCGGTTCTTTCACCCACCCCCCTCACTCGTTCCGCAGTGGCTGCGCAGTGGGTAGTATTTGGAGGTTTGGGACGGCTAGGCCTCTCCCCCCCCCCCCCCCCCCCCCCCCCCCCCCCTCCTCCCCCAGGTTCCTTTTTCACTGCAGGACCTTTTTGGGGATCTTTGGGTTTATCATAGAATTTACAGTGCAGAAGGAGGCCATTCGGCCCATCGAGTCTGACCGGCTCTTGGAAAGAGCACCCTACCCAAGGTCAACACCTCCACCCTATCCCCATAAACCCACTCAACACTAAGGGCAATTTTGGACACGAAGGGCAATTTAGCATGGCCAATCCACCTAACCTGCACATCTTTGGACTGTGGGAGGAAACCGGAGCACCCGGAGGAAATCCAGGCAGACACGGGGAGGATGTGCAGACTCCGCACAGACAGTGACCCAAGCCGGAATCGAACCTGGGACCCTGGAGCTGTGAAGCAATTGTGCTATCCACAATGCTACCGTGCTGCCTAAACGCGCCAACCGCACCTCCCCATACGCACAAATACCATAATCATTTTGGCGACCGAGTTAAAGAAGGCCTTGGGGAGAGGGGTGGTCAGGAACAGCCAGAATAGACAATGGGTGGGGGGGGGCCAAGAACAAGACCACAAAGATAGGGGCCCGCCGGCAGAGATGAAGGGCCCCAGGACAAAATGGGAGCCGGCCAAGGCCGAACTGCTCGGTACAGGGAGGGGCACCAACCGCGCCCCACCGCCCCAGGTGGAAAAGCCCTTACCAACCGGCCGACCCAGCCATGTGACCAACCCGCTGGGCAAGGCACAAGACCCATAAGGAACACCTAAAACAATGGAGGGGGGGGCAGGGCAAATCGACAGGGGGGGGGGGCAATGGGAAGGGGGGGGGAAGAACTATACATATGTAAATGCATGGGGGCTGAGGTGGGGTTACTTCCAACGCTGAGTTTTTATAGATTGTATCTGGTCCACAATTTGTTTATTTTGTATTGTATAAAATGAAAAACTTCAATTAAAACACACGAAAAAAGATAAAACTAAATGCTTCGCAGCATCTTGGTTGGGTCGTATTTTATGTATCTGAACCATTCATTTGTATTCCACTTCAAAGCATCAGCCTTGTCTCGATAGACCTTATTGCTGTTAATTTTCTTTCAGAGAAGGAACCCTTTCAACTGAATTGAATTATTAATTATGCCTGCGTTTGAAATTCCCAGAATGTTGCAGCTTGACCATTCACGGATGTAACTTTCCAAAGCAAATGGATAAATACTTGCAAAGAAAATCTTGCACGTTAGTGGGGATAAAGCAGGGGCAGATGGTGCAGTGGGCCAGAGGCCCAGGCCAATGCTTTTGGAGGTATGGGTTCAAATCCCAGGGCAGGGATGTACTTCTGAGGCTGTATAAGGCTCTGGTCAGACCCCATTTGGAGTACTGTGAGCAGTTTTGGGTCCCGTGTCTGAGGAAGACTGTGCTGGCCTTGGAAAGGATCCAGAGGAGGTTCACAAGAATGATCCCTGGAATGAAGAACTTGTCGTATGATGAACGGTTGTGGACTCTGGGACTGTACTCGTCGGAGTTTAGAAGGATCGACAGGGGATCTTATTGAAACTTACAGGATACTGCGAGGCCTGGATAGAGTGGAGGTGGAGAGGATGTTTCCACTTGTCGGAAAAACTAGAACCAGAGGACACCATCTCAGACCAAAGGGACGAACCTTTAAAACAGTGATGAGGAGGAATTTCTTCAGCCAGAGGGTGGTGAATCTGTGGAACTCTTTGCCGCAGAAGGCTGCGGAGGCCAAATCACTGAGTGTCTTTAAGACAGAGATAGATAGGGTCTTGATTAATAAGGGGAGTAGGGGTTATGGGGAGAAGGCAGCAGAATGGGGATGAGAAAAATATCAGCCATGATTGAATGGCGGAGCAGTTTCGATGGGCCGAGTGACCTAATTCTGCTCCTATGTCTTATGGTCTTATTGCAGCTGGTGGAAATTAAATTCAATGAATAAAATCTGGAATTGGAAGTTAGTCTCAGTAATGGTGAACGTGGAGCTCCTATGCATTGCTTCATTTTCTTTTAGGGAAGGAAATCTGTCGTCCTCACCCCATCTGGCCTACATGTGACTCCAGATCCGTAGCCTTATGGTTGATTCTTAGCTGCCCACAGAAATGGCCGAGCAAGACACTCTGTTTCAGGGCAATTAGGGATGGGCAACATTTGCTGGGAGTCCACATCCTGTTAATTGTTCAATTCTTCACCCGGTAGTTTGGCTCAATAAAATGAGAGATGGATTTGTAGGTATAGTATCATTTAATAATAACCAACTTGCAAGGCTTACTCTTAGGACCTCAGAACACACACACAGCTGTCTTCTGGGAGCCCAGAGCAAGAGGGACCGAGGACAAAAGGATCTCTGCAGATATATTCAAAATCACAGTAAGATTCACATATAGGCTTCCCATTGGTCATTCTGTACACCTCCTGACCTGGCCATATATCCTGATTGGCTCACTTCGCATTCCTCAATCCTGGGCCCCTTGTTACCCAGCATCCTTTTCACCATTCTCTCCACGAGGCTACCCTCCCCCTTTCTAGCCAGGCTTTGCTGAATTCCTTTGTCCTTTGTCTGTGAGCTCACCACCATCGGACCGGCCCTATTATCTATACTATTTTAACTAATAATCCTATTTTATATCACATTGTTTACCCTAATGATTTTGAAAACAAGTTGGAGAATTCACTTTTAAAAAACCTGTTCAGGCAAAATTTTAAACAGATTTTCGGGTGATGTGAGAACTCAACAGAAGGCTTTTTTTTGTAGGATGTGGGCGTCGCTGGCTGGGCCATCATTTGTTGTCCATCCCTGGGGTCATTTAAGGGTCATTCCTGTGGGCCTGGCGTCACATGCAGGCCAGACAAGGTAAGGACGGCAGATTTCCTTTCGTAAAGGACATTAGTGAACTAGATGGATTTTTATGACAATCCATCGGGATTTGAACATATGTCCCCAGAGCATTACCGTGGGCCTCTAGATTACTAGTAAGAAGTCTTACAACACCAGGTTAAAGTCCAACAGGTTTGTTTTGAATCACTAGCTCCTTCCTCAGTTGAATGAAAAGGTGGATTCCAGAAGCATATATGTCGACAAAGTCAATGATGCAAGACGATACTTTGAATGTGAATCTTTGCAGGTAATTAGGTCTTTACAGGTCCAGGTGGAGCAACTGGAGAGAGGGATAATCACAGTTTAAAGAGATGTGAATTGTGCATTAAACACCTCTTTAACCTGTGATTATCCCTCTCTCCAGTTGCTCTGTCTGGACCTGTAAAGACTTAATTACCTGCAAATGCTCGCATTCAAAGCATTGCCTTGTATCATTGACTTTATCTATATATATGTTTCTGGAACCCAGCTCTTCGTTCACCTGAGGAAGGAACAGTGCTCCAATAGCTAGTGATTTGAAACAAACCTGTTGGACTTTAACCTGGTGTTGTCAGACTTCTTACTGTGCCCACCCCAGTCCAACGCCAGAACCTCAACACCTGGAGTACTAGTCCAGTAACAATATCACTATGCAATGGCCGCCCCAGGTGGGAAGGAAACGATTGTCTGAGAGCAATAGAGTCTGTGCTGGAAGGAACTATACAAACATAATGGCTGGGATCGCACCCCACAACATTCAGAAGACAAAGTTTGGAACAATAATGATTACATTTACCCAGAACATTGATTATTTCCATGGATGGTTTTTCTCAGAATCATCTTTCCGAACAGTTCAGCATTAAAGCTGGATTTAAGATTAAAGAGGGTTTTTCTCAGAACCCATTGTTACATCAGTTGAAGAAAGGTAATTTGTAATTTAGCAAGATGTCACGTTCTGATCATCCTGTGATGCCGAGATTCTGCAGATTGCAGTAACTCTCTCAGTGCAACAACTCAAAGGGCACCTTTCTTTCAAAGTTCTAACGGCAATTATAGGAACATAGGAATTAGGGGCAGATGGAAGCAATTCAGCCCTTTGAGCCTGCTCCACCATCCAATCAAATTATGGTTGATCTCTTCCTGGTCTCAAATCAATCTCCCTATGTTCCCCATATCCCTTTCGCCTGTTTAAAAAAAATCATAAATATATCTATCTCCCTCTTGAAACCATTTAATGATTCAGATTCCACCGCACTATGGGGCAGCAAGTTCCACAAATTCACCACCCTCTGCGAGAAGTAGTTCCTCCTCATCTCAGTTCTAAATCTACCACCTCTCAGCCTATATCTGTGACCTCGCGTTCTAGATTGCCCCACAAGCGGGAACATTTGGTCTACATTTATTTTATCAATCCCCTTTAGTATTTTATACACCTCGATCAGCAACAGTACGTTTGCTTTCTCAGATGATCTCGAAACAAGCTCCTTTGGGAGCTACTGCCATTTGTTTAGGCCCATTTGCAGGAACTGAACGGTGAACGCAGATGCAACTAAGGCCCCACGTTGGTCCAACTGATTTATTGAAACAAAAACACTGATGGAGGAGATAAGCTGGATGATGCACACCTTCTATCCACCAGGATATTGAGCTGCTGAAGTGGTGTCTGTTTTTGACAGATTGACTGCGGTACTGAGGGAATGCTACACCGCCAGAGGCACTGGCTGGGATTCTCGCAAACGGCGACGAAGTGCTGACGCCGGCGTAAACAGCGGAGTGTTTCACGCCGGCATCAACAGGCCTCTTGGCGCAGGAATTCCGTGGCCCACAGGGGGAGAGCACGGCGCTGGAATGCTCTGCGCTACTCCAGCTGCCGTACCCGGCCCTGTGCTGCCGGCCGCGGGTCCGCGCATGCGTGCGGCGGCCGCTTCTGAGCCGGCCCCGCGCGACATGGCAGACCCACGCAGCGGGCCGGCGTGGAAGAAGGTACCCCCCCCCCCCACCCCCCAGATCACACGCACCCATCGATCGGTGGCTCCCGATCGTGGGCCTGGCCGTCGTGGAGGCCCCCCCCCCCCCTCCGGAGACTGAACCAACCGCTCCCCCCACCAGGTCGGCCACCGCAGCCGTGACGCCAAGCTCCCACCGAGTGGAACCATACGTGAACCACGCCGCCGGGAACACGGCCGGTTTACCGCGGAGAATCGCCGCGGGGGCCTCTTCCAATGGGACCCGACTGGCGCCGCGTCGACCGGGCGTGGCTGCCGCCGATTCTCCGGTCACCGGAGGTTCGCGCCCCGGCGTCGGATCCGAGCATGATTTCGGCGCAGAGGCTCGGTGAATCCCGGCCGCTGTGTTTGAGTTAAGGCTTTAAATATAAGGGTAATTCTGCTTAAACTGTCACAGTTTAAATTTCCATGGCGAGTTGAGTTCATATCGACTGCACAGTATGCACAGCAACTTTCCAGCAGTTGATGGATCTATAGCCACCCATCTCCGCACTGGCCTGAAGTTGCTACAATATTTACACATAAATACCAGTGACAGACATCAGCCTAACCACTATTTTGACAACAAAATCTGTTATCTACGCCGACAAGCTGAGTATTTAGTATATCTGTTCAGGAAAGAGTATTTTACTGCATTTTTAATCTACAGTGATGATCTATATTTTGGGGAAAGCACCTGACAGTAACAATTTATATTCCCCACCTTTCCATTGATTTCTGCAATGGTAGTAGCCAAGGAACATTTCAATTCAATTAATTTTCCTTTGATTGCTTCCTCCTTGCACAGGGGCCTCGAGAGCACAGAGACGGCCGTCCGTAAGTGGCAGACGAACCTTAATAATGGACGCCAAGCAAAAGGACGTCAAGTTTTCCTGCTCTGAGGTGGAATGGCTTCCTGCGACGCAGCAATCCACGTCACAATCTGGAGAAGGGCGAACGAAACTCAACCAACTTGAAGTAAATGAATTGCAGGAAAGTAACAGGAGGGGTTTTCCCCCAAAAATGGCTGGGTGGCAGGTTCTGGCTGAAACCCGGCGTTTTTCTCCACAGACAGGTTTTCTCTCCAGATCTCCTGATACATTGTCAAAAACAAGCGGGGGAGGGGGTGTGTTTTGCGCCCTCACCCTGACGGGGCGGGGTCTGATAGAGCCGACAAGCTGGGTTCCGCAGAAGTTCTTTTTTAAAGGACACCCTTTAAAGCGAAAGTAGGGGATGGTCTCCACCCTCTCCATCAGCGCCGACGTCACGTTCTCAGTGCCCCCAACCCACCCCACCACTATTGCCGATGTCAGGGGTGTCGTGGTATTCACCCTGGGGTAACACGGACTGCAACCGGATGCAGTTGGATGGTAAAGCATACGCCAAACTTCAACGTTGGTTCAATAAGATTTATTGAACTTCTTTAACAATGCACACAGCTTGCTGTGGTTTGACACTCCACTAGTCTAAGTGTACTAACTCTAACTAACTAGACCAGACTAGCTCTGATCCACGTGTAGAAGGTGCTAACTGATATATACACCCTGACTGTCACTACAGTTGTCACCAGTGGAAAGAGGCGGAGTGCTGATGTCTCGTGTGTTTTATAGTAGGAAGCCCCCTGTCATAATATATATCTATGTATATAATGGAGTGCAGACAGGCAGTGATTGACACACAGGATGACCAGTAAGCACACAGAACAGAGCAGCCAATCACCAGACAGATAAAGCAAGAGGGCACCAGTTTTCCGGCTCTCTCGGGACCAAGCCTCTGAGACAGTCAGAGCTCGTGAGCTAGTCAGTGCAAACACCATGTGGTAGTCAGTAAGTCTGGTCAGGCTAGTATCAGGTCTCCAGTCAAGTCAGCATAGTGCCAACCCACAGTTGAACATGTATAATAGTTTAGACGTTAAATAAAATCATGTTGCATCTGATCAAGTGTTGGAAGTCTGTCTCTCGCTACACTGCATCCAGTGCAGTCCACATCGACCCAGCCTGCCCAACATTTCACCCCCCTCTAGTGTTCTGTCTGGTAATTGGTTGTGTTCTGTCTTGTGTGTTGATTGGCTAACCTGGGTGTCTGTCACTGCCTGTCTTTACCTCATGGTGTGCATGGGTACATATTATGACAAGGGGTTCAGTGCACCTCCCCCCCCCCCACCCACTACCACCATCGCCGGCATTGGGGGCTTCAGTGCCAGCCTCCCACCCCCACCACCATCGCTGGCATACACACATAGCGGGAGCCCTCCCACAATGGGGTTCCCTGTCGGTCCCGCACCCGGGTAGTGGCCACTGGGCAAGGCCAAAGTGCCAGGAGGCAGTGGCGGGCACGGCTCTGCCAGGTCCCCGGCCACCCAGGAGCTACACTGCTCCCAATGTTATTGTTCCTCGTGCATTTCGGCTGAAACTTCGCAAATCTTCCCTTTCTTATGTAGTAACAGCTAATTCATGCAGCATTTAAGGTTTGGGAGCTGCGACTTTTGTAGGGGAGAAGCACACTTGAATGTTTTTGTCAGGAACTCAAAAATGGCAAATCAGTAACTTGATTAATATCACAGAATGATGCAGTGCAGGATGGAGCCAATTGGCCCATTGTTCCTGTCCATAGAATCCCTGTAATGCAGAAGGAGGCCATTCATCCCTTTGAGTCTGTACTGACCCTCAGAAAGAGCACCCAACCTAGGCCCACCACCCACCCCCCCCCCCCCCCCCCCCCCGCCCTATCCCTAGCCAGCACATCTTTGGACACTAAGGGGTAATTAAGCACGGCCAATCCACCTAACCTAACCTAACTTTGGGCTGTGGGAGGAGACCCAAGCACCCAGAGGAAACCCATGCAGACACGGGAAGGAAGTGCAAACTCCGCACAGGCATTCAAGGCTGGAATCGAACCCGGGTCCCTAGAACTGTGAGGCAGCAGTGCTAACCACTGTACCATCGTGACGGATCTTCGAATTAGCCTCACTCTCCCCTGCTCTTTCACCAGAGCCCTGCAAATGTTTCCTTTTCAAATATATATCCAATTTCCTTCTACATGTTCCCACCGAATCTGCTTCCGCCGCCCTCTCAGGAGACACAGCCCAGATTCCAACAACTCGTAGCAAAAAAGTGTTTGTCCTCCCCTACGCTCTGGAACTTTTGCCAATAACTGCAAACATTCCTGTTGGGTTTTCAAAATCAAGGCCAGGGCGAATAATGTTTAAGATGTAAATATGTTCTCCTGTGCACAAACATGCGAAATGAGTGCGCAACTGCACAGTGGCTGACACGTTTGCCCTTGGAATACAAATTGGAGCTCGTGTGTCCTCCTGATGGGTTTATCTCTCCTGACCTATGGGTCATGGTCCGTTACCATTTCCTACCGCCCTCCCCCGGCCATTCTTCCCACTCAGCCTCTTTCTTTCCAATTCTGATTTCAATGCTCTTCCCAACACCTTCCTCTGTTCTCTGTAGACTGTTTGCTGTAATGTGCTGTTTAACTAGACTCTGTAGACTGTTTGCTGTAGTGTGCTGTTTAACCAGACACTGTACTTTGTTTGCTGTAGTGTGCTGTTTAACCAGACACTTTACTTTGTTTGCTGTAGTGTGCTGTTTAACTAGACACTGTACTCTGTTTGCTGTAGTGTGCTGATTAACTGGACACTGTAGACTGTTTGCTGTAGTGTGCTGTTTAACTAGACACTGTACTCTGTTTGCTGTAGTGTGCTGTTTAACTAGACACTGTACTCTGTTTGCTGTAGTGTGCTGTTTAACCAGACACTGTGGACTGTTTGCTGTAGTGTGCTGTTTAACTAGACACTGTAGACTGTTTGCTGTAGTGTGCTGTTTAACTAGACACTGTAGACTGTTTGCTGTAGTGTGCTGTTTAACTAGACACTGTACTCTGTTTGCTGTAGTGTGCTGTTTAACTAGACACTGTAGACTGTTTGCTGTAGTGTGCTGTTTAACTAGACACTGTACTCTGTTTGCTGTAGTGTGCTGTTTAACTAGACACTGTACTCTGTTTGCTGTAGTGTGCTGTTTAACCAGACACTGTGGACTGTTTGCTGTAGTGTGCTGTTTAACTAGACACTGTACTCTGTTTGCTGTAGTGTGCTGATTAACTGGACACTGTAGACTGTTTGCTGTAGTGTGCTGTTTAACTAGACACTGTACTCTGTTTGCTGTAGTGTGCTGATTAACTGGACACTGTAGACTGTTTGCTGTAGTGTGCTGTTTAACTGGACACTGTACTCTGTTTGCTGTAGTGTGCTGTTTAACTAGACTCTGTAGACTGTTTGCTGTAGTGTGCTGTTTAACCAGACACTGTACTCTGTTTGCTGTAGTGTGCTGTTTAACTAGACTCTGTAGACTGTTTGCTGTAGTGTGCTGTTTAACTGGACACTGTACTCTGTTTGCTGCAGTGCGCTGTTTAACTAGACTCTGTAGACTGTTTGCTGTAGTGTGCTGTTTAACCAGACACTGTACTCTGTTTGCTGTAGTGCGCTGTTTAACTAGACTCTGTAGACTGTTTGCTGCAGTGTGCTGTTTGACTGGACACTGTACTCTGTTTGCTGTAGTGTGCTGTTTAACTAGACACTGTACTCTGTTTGCTGTAGTGTGCTGATTAACTGGACACTGTAGACTGTTTGCTGTAGTGTGCTGTTTAACTGGACACTGTACTCTGTTTGCTGTAGTGCGCTGTTTAACTAGACACTGTACTCTGTTTGCTGTAGTGTGCTGTTTAACTAGACTCTGTAGTCTGTTTGCTGTAGTGTGCTGTTTAACTAGACACTGTACTCTGTTTGCTGTAGTGTGCTGTTTAACTGGACACTGTACTCTGTTTGCTGTAGTGTGCTGTTTAACTAGACTCTGTAGACTGTTTGCTGTAGTGTGCTGTTTAACCAGACACTGTACTCTGTTTGCTGTAGTGTGCTGTTTAACTAGACTCTGTAGACTGTTTGCTGTAGTGTGCTGTTTAACTGGACACTGTACTCTGTTTGCTGCAGTGCGCTGTTTAACTAGACTCTGTAGACTGTTTGCTGTAGTGTGCTGTTTAACCAGACACTGTACTCTGTTTGCTGTAGTGCGCTGTTTAACTAGACTCTGTAGACTGTTTGCTGCAGTGTGCTGTTTGACTGGACACTGTACTCTGTTTGCTGTAGTGCGCTGTTTAACTAGAGTCTGTGGACTGTTTGCTGTAGTGTGCTGTTTAACTAGACTCTGTGGACTGTTTGCTGTAGTGTGCTGTTTAACTAGACTCTGTAGACTGTTTGCTGCAGTGTGCTGTTTAACTAGACACTGTACTCTGTTTGCTGTAGTGTGCTGTTTAACTAGACTCTGTAGACTGTTTGCTGTAGTGTGCTGTTTAGCTAGACTCTGTGGACTGTTTGCTGTAGTGCGCTGTTTAACCAGACACTGGACTCTGTTTGCTGTAGTGTGCTGTTTAACTAGACTCTGTACTCTGTTTGCTGTAGTGTGCTGTTTAACTGGACACTGTACTCTGTTTGCTGTAGTGTGCTGTTTAACCAGACACTGTACTCTGTTTGCTGTAGTGTGCTGTTTAACTAGACTCTGTACTCTGTTTGCTGTAGTGTGCTGTTTAACTAGACTCTGTACTCTGTTTGCTGTAGTGTGCTGTTTAACTAGACTCTGTACTCTGTTTGCTGTAGTGTGCTGTTTAACTAGACTCTGTACTCTGTTTGCTGTAGTGTGCTGTTTAACCAGACACTGTACTCTGTTTGCTGTAGTGTGCTGTTTAACTAGACTCTGTGGACTGTTTGCTGTAGTGTGCTGTTTAACTAGACTCTGTGGACTGTTTGCTGTAGTGTGCTGTTTAACTGGACACTGTACTCTGTTTGCTGTAGTGCGCTGTTTAACTAGACTCTGTAGACTGTTTGCTGTAGTGTGCTGTTTAACCAGACACTGTACTCTGTTTGCTGTAGTGTGCTGTTTAACTAGACTCTGTAGACTGTTTGCTGTAGTGTGCTGTTTAACTAGACTCTGTACTCTGTTTGCTGTAGTGTGCTGTTTAACTGGACACTGTACTCTGTTTGCTGTAGTGTGCTGTTTAACCAGACACTGTACTCTGTTTGCTGTAGTGTGCTGTTTAACTAGACTCTGTAGACTGTTTGCTGTAGTGTGCTGTTTAACTAGACTCTGTACTCTGTTTGCTGTAGTGTGCTGTTTAACTGGACACTGTACTCTGTTTGCTGTAGTGTGCTGTTTAACCAGACACTGTACTCTGTTTGCTGTAGTCTGCTGATTAACTGGACACTGTAGACTGTTTGCTGTAGTGTGCTGTTTAACTGGACACTGTACTCTGTTTGCTGTAGTGTGCTGTTTAACTAGACTCTGTGGACTGTTTGCTGTAGTGTGCTGTTTAACCAGACACTGACTGTTTGCTGTAGTGTGCTGTTTAACTAGACTCTGTACTCTGTTTGCTGTAGTGTGCTGTTTAACTGGACACTGTACTCTGTTTGCTGTAGTGTGCTGTTTAACTGGACACTGTACTCTGTTTGCTGTAGTGTGCTGTTTAACTGGACACTGTACTCTGTTTGCTGTAGTGTGCTGTTTAACTAGACTCTGTACTCTGTTTGCTGTAGTGTGCTGTTTAACCAGACACTGTACTCTGTTTGCTGCAGTGTGCTGTTTAACTAGACTCTGTAGACTGTTTGCTGCAGTGTGCTGTTTAACGAGACACTGTAGACTGATTGCTGTAGTGTGCTGTTTAACCAGACACTGTACTCTGTTTGCTGTAGTGCGCTGTTTAACTGGACACTGTACTCTGTTTGCTGTAGTGTGCTGTTTAGCTAGACACTGTGGACTGTTTGCTGTAGTGTGCTGTTTAACTAGACTCTGTAGACTGTTTGCTGTAGTGTGCTGTTTAACTAGACTCTGTAGACTGTTTGCTGTAGTGTGCTGTTTAACTAGACTCTGTAGACTGTTTGCTGTAGTGTGCTGTTTAACTAGACTCTGTAGACTGTTTGCTGTAGTGTGCTGTTTAACTAGACTCTGTAGACTGTTTGCTGTAGTGTGCTGTTTAACCAGACACTGTACTCTGTTTGCTGTAGTGTGCTGTTTAGCTAGACACTGTGGACTGTTTGCTGTAGTGTGCTGTTTAACTAGACTCTGTAGACTGTTTGCTGTAGTGTGCTGTTTAACTGGACACTGTAGACTGTTTGCTGCAGTGCGCTGTTTAACTAGACTCTGTAGACTGTTTGCTGTAGTGTGCTGTTTAACCAGACACTGTACTCTGTTTGCTGTAGTGCGCTGTTTAACTAGACTCTGTAGACTGTTTGCTGCAGTGTGCTGTTTGACTGGACACTGTACTCTGTTTGCTGTAGTGCGCTGTTTAACTAGAGTCTGTGGACTGTTTGCTGTAGTGTGCTGTTTAACTAGACTCTGTGGACTGTTTGCTGTAGTGTGCTGTTTAACTAGACTCTGTAGACTGTTTGCTGCAGTGTGCTGTTTAACTAGACTCTGTACTCTGTTTGCTGTAGTGTGCTGTTTAACTGGACACTGTACTCTGTTTGCTGTAGTGTGCTGTTTAACCAGACACTGTACTCTGTTTGCTGTAGTGTGCTGTTTAACTAGACTCTGTACTCTGTTTGCTGTAGTGTGCTGTTTAACTAGACTCTGTAGACTGTTTGCTGTAGTGTGCTGTTTAACTAGACTCTGTACTCTGTTTGCTGTAGTGTGCTGTTTAACTAGACTCTGTAGACTGTTTGCTGTAGTGTGCTGTTTAACTAGACTCTGTACTCTGTTTGCTGTAGTGTGCTGTTTAACCAGACACTGTACTCTGTTTGCTGTAGTGTGCTGTTTAACTAGACTCTGTGGACTGTTTGCTGTAGTGTGCTGTTTAACTAGACTCTGTGGACTGTTTGCTGTAGTGTGCTGTTTAACTAGACTCTGTGGACTGTTTGCTGTAGTGTGCTGTTTAACTGGACACTGTACTCTGTTTGCTGTAGTGTGCTGTTTAACCAGACACTGTACTCTGTTTGCTGTAGTGTGCTGTTTAACTAGACACTGTACTCTGTTTGCTGTAGTGTGCTGTTTAACTAGACACTGTACTCTGTTTGCTGTAGTGTGCTGTTTAACCAGACACTGTACTCTGTTTGCTGTAGTGTGCTGTTTGACTGGACACTGTACTCTGTTTGCTGCAGTGTGCTGTTTAACTAGACTCTGTGGACTGTTTGCTGTAGTGTGCTGTTTAACGAGACACTGTAGACTGATTGCTGTAGTGTGCTGTTTAACTGGACACTATACTCTGTTTTCTGTAGTGTGCTGTTTAACTCGACACTGGACTCTGTTTGCTGTAGTGTGCTGTTTAACTGGACACTGTTCTCTGTTTTCTGTAGTGTGCTGTTTAACTGGACACTGGACTCTGTTTTCTGTAGTGCGCTGTTTAACTAGACTCTGTGGACTGTTTGCTGTAGTGTACTATTTAACTAGACTCTGTGGACTGTTTGCTGTAGTGTGCTGTTTAACTGGACACTGGACTCTGTTTTCTGCAGTGCGCTGTTTAACTAGACTCTGTGGACTGTTTGCTGTAGTGTACTGTTTAACTGGACACTGTTCTCTGTTTTCTGTAGTGTGCTGTTTAACTGGACACTGGACTCTGTTTTCTGTAGTGCGCTGTTTAACTAGACTCTGTGGACTGTTTGCTGTAGTGTACTATTTAACTAGACTCTGTGGACTGTTTGCTGTAGTGTGCTGTTTAACTGGACACTGGACTCTGTTTTCTGCAGTGCGCTGTTTAACTAGACTCTGTGGACTGTTTGCTGCAGTGCGCTGTTTAACTAGACTCTGTGGACTGTTTTCTGTAGTACATTGTTGAAATAGACTCTGATGAGTAAATATACTCTACTATGGAGAAAGTTTGCTGTAAGCCCTGACGTAAGTAGCTAACACACTGGGTTCAATAAAGACTTCAATGGATTGGATTAGTAATCCCATTTTCCTCTGCCTACAATACTCAGTTCTTGCAGAAATATCACTCAGTGAACAGCTGCCTGGGCCTTCCTTGCACTATTTCAGCTTTTTAAATGGATAATTATTACAGTTCATTGCCATATTATTGATTCATCCACTTCCTTTGATAACCTGCTGTGTGAATGTTACAGTGCATGATTCAGTGCTCTTCCAAGACATATTAAGAAGGGATTGTGGACCAGCCTATCTAATGATTTCCCCCCAAATAAACCCAAGCAACATTCAGTTAACCCTTCACTAATAGTCCCCTGGTAGCACAGAATATGAGTCTTGCTGAATATTTCAGTAACAATGCTGGAATAGTCATTTCCAGGCTGTATAATTCAGAATTGCATGAATGTTTCTGTTTTTTGCAATCTCTGGATCCGAATGAAAGTTGAGCTAAACTCTTCATTTGTTTAGAGAAATGAATATCTGTCTTTTCTCAGCTCAATTGTGAATGACTTGATATCTTTGTATTTGCATTGGGCAGCACGGTGGCACAGTGGTTAGCACTGCTGCCTCACAACACCAGAGACCCAGGTTCAATTCCGGCCTTGGGTGGGTGACTGTGTAGAATTTGCGCTTTCTCTCCACATCTGCGTGGGTTTCCTCCGGATGCTCCAGTTTCCTCCCACAGTCCAACAATATGCAGGTTAGGTGGATTGGCCATGTTAAATTGCCCCTTAGTGTCCAAAGTTGTGAGGTGGGTTTCCGGAGTCAAGGGGATATGCAGAGTTAGGTCGAGGTAGGGTGCTCTCTCAGAGGGTTGGTGCGAAGTCGATGGGCCAAATGGCCTCCATCTGCACGTAGGGATTCTGTGATTCTATGAAATTATATATCCTGGCACAGTTTAAGAAAGGAACCCAGGAAACTGTTGCCATGAGGAAAGGTTACTTGGCTGTTTTCTTTCAGCTTTGTCGCATTAATCTACCTTCCCCAGTCATTCCTTCATCTTCTTTTTCTCCAGAAAGATGTCCATCAATTAGTCAGATTGGACAAATGATCAGTGGTGGCAGCGCATGGTAAAACACAAGCGCGTGTGCGCAGCAACTGCTACCAGCAGCAAGGAAAGCTTCGCAGACAGTTCACTCTGTCTAAATCTGGTGGGCCGAAACATAGGAACAGGGTTAGGCCATTCAGCCCCTTGAGGCTGTTCTACTAGGACATAGAAAACGAGAGAAAGGGGCTCAACCATATAGGGTTACCCAGATCTCGGAAGGAGATGGTGTAGAGCAGGGGTGGGCAAACTTTTCCGTGCAAGGGCCACATTCAGAAATTCACAATTCACAAAGGGCCGCATAGTATATTAAGTAAAATAATTACTTCACCCGGTTATGATTCTGGGCGCCTCATATAGAACATAGAACAGTACAGCACAGAACAGGCCCTTCGGCCCTCGACGTTGTGCCGAGCAATGATCACCCTACTCAAGTCAACGTATCCACCCTATACCGGTAAGTAACCCAACAGCCATTAACCTTAAAAAAAATTTTTTTTTAAAAAATTTTTGTTTTAAATTTTTTTTTTTTTTTTTAATGACTTGGTGGGCCGCAGAAATACCTTTGGCGGGCCGCATGCGGCCCGCGGGCCGTAGTTTGCCCACCCCTGGTGTAGAGGAACGCAAGGAGGCGATTCAGCCCCCCCTGATCGCACCAGCTCTCCGAATGTGCAGTTAGCCGAGTGACGTTCCTTCACCTTTTCCCTGTCACCTTGCACATTCTTCCTTTTCATATAACAGGCTAATTTCTTTTTGAATGCTTCAATAGAGCCTGTCTCCAGCACACTGTCAGGCAGCGTTTTCCAGACCTTAACCATTCACTCTGAAAAAGCTCGTCTTCGTGCGACTGTTGCTCCTTTTGCCAATTACTTTCTATCCATGCCCTCTCGTTCTTGATCCTTTTGACAAATGCGATCGTTTCGTCCCAATCTACTCTGCCAACTAATGTCCTTTTGGGAAGGCAATCTGCCATCCTCACCCACATTTGATTCCAAATGTACATTAATGTGGTTGATTCTTAAATGCCCTCCCCAATGGCTGAGCGAGTTATCATAGAATCATAGAATTTACAGTGCAGAAGGAGGCTATTTCGCCCATTGAGTCTGCACCAACTCTTGGGAAGAGCACCCTACTTAAGCCCGCACCTCCACCCTATTCCCGTAACCCAGTCACCCCAGCTAACATTTTGTGGACACTAAGGGCAATTTAGCACGGCCAATCCACCTAACCTGCACATCTTTGTACTGTGGGATGAAACTGGAGCACCCGGAGGAAATTTGCTTTGTGCAAATTGCTGCGGCAAACTTTATTTTTATTTCAAATGCAAAGATTAAAGGTGCAGGGTGCACATGGCTGTTCTGTTGAAATATTAATTCAAGGAGATATTGACAACTTTCGAAGGCATGTTTTTTGTCCTCTAAGAATGCGTTGGCAAACATGCCTGAGGCGCTCTGTTACAGAGTACCCTGAGGCGATCTCTTAGCTATTCAGAGCTCATCGCCGCTTTGAACAAAGTAGCAAAAATGCAAAGGAAACTGGTGGTGGTGGGGGGGGGGGGGGGGGGGGGGGGGGGGGTGGAGGGCGCGGTGCTTGGGAGGGGGGTGGCAGCAGGGGCGCGGAGGTGAAAGGATCTACTGCTGAAAATCAGTTTTCTCTTAGCTGGGGAAGGCTGAGGAGATGACCCAACTGAGGCCTTTCAAGCGTTGAAAGGTTTTGATAAGAGTGAATACGGACAGAATGTTTCCAGGTCTGGCCAAGGGCAAAGCAATCAGCCACCTTTCGCCCTCGAGAACCCCAATAGGGAATTCAGAAGAAAGGACCTTACCCAGTGACTGTCGACAAGGTGGAACTCTTTGGGGCAGACAGTGTGGATGCATTTAAGGAAGGCTGGATACATGCACGAGGAAGCATGTGGAGGGTTATCAGATAGAGTTCGATGAGAAAGGATGGGAAGAAGCCTGAGCGAAGTATAAAATTGGCAGGGACTGACTGGGTTGAGGCTTGTTTCAATCTGTGAACAGTCTGTGTACGGAGTTGGAAGGATTCAAGAAAGCGAGTTGTCCTTTCCCGGGGTGGCCACAGACTCCAAGCATCAGGACATTCACGCCGCTGTGTTCCTGAGTGATTTCAAAGGCCCGGGGGGGGGGTCTCTGCAGAGCGAGATTCACAAACAGAAGCTGTTCAAAACTAACCGGTAGAAAGGAAATGGCCGCTTACCTGTGATGGATCTCCATGTGGGAACTATCCAGTTACACTCACTGGAATTAACTTCTCCTTTCTTTTGAAAGTTGCAGGAGAAATGAACACCACACCAAAGCACTTTCGGCGCTTGTACAAAATTTTAGATTCCACAACTTTTAGACTTATTCAGAAAAAAGCAGAAGCAAGGCCATGTCGATGATAGGGGGTCAGTTTCTCACGGTAACACATTGTTCTGCGATCCAATTTTTTGGGGACTTGCGTTCCCAATAATATGAAATGAAACTGCCTTATCCTGGAAACTGCTATTAAAATGAAACAATTGTGGTGTTTGGGAACATTCTCATCTGTCCATTAATGTTGTCATTTGAAAGAAACTTGGTCTTGATTTCAATGCCTCCCCGCGGATATGCAGGAGGGAGTGGGCCTTATAACATCGGCATCATGCAACGCAACCCCAATCCAGCCCATATCGACCATTGAAGTTTCTCGTGCCTGAATCAAGATAAGGATAAGGAACGCAGGACGGGATCTATAGACAGCATTCAATGGATCAATAATGTCGAATTGAATGTAAGCTTGTTACTTTCCCTCACTATCTGAGGACCAGTAGCAGTTCACAGACACCAATTGCCGAGCATAAGGACTGGGCGAATTCCCAGATGGGACCCCAACTATTTGCAATTTGTAAAACTATGAGGCAATGTTACTGCATCACAGGAATGATAACACTGGCCAATCGATATATTTTATGTCGAACAACTTTAATCTAAACACAGAGTCAACCACATTAACAACAGAGAAATAACCTTTCAGTTAATAGTTACAACAGTTCTTAAATGAAAGAGAAACATTCACTAACTTCCTAAACCTGCCTCTGTATTCCAATTAAGTAAACCAACATAGTTCAAATACCACTTATAAATAATGATGTGGATGTGGAGATGCCGGCGTTGGACTGGGGTGAGCACAGTAAGAAGTCTTACAACACCAGGTTAAAGTCCAACAGGTTTGTTTTCAAATCACTAGCTTTCGGAGCACTGCTCCTTCCTCAGGCGAATGAAGAGGTAGGTTCCAGAAACATTCATACAGGCAGAGTCAAAGATGCAGACGATACTTTGAATGTGAGCATTTGCAGGTAATTAAGTCTTTACAGATACAGAGAGAGGGGTAACCCCAGGTTAAAGAGGTGTGACCTGTCTCAAGCCAGGATCTGAGGATCCTGAGGATACTACCTGCCTTGAGACAATTCACACCTCTTTAACCAGGGATTACCCCTCTCCCTGGTTCTGTAAAGATTCAATTACTTGCAAATGCTCGCATTCAGAGTATCGTCTTGCATCTTTGACTTTGTCTATATATATGTTTCTGGAACCCACCTCTTCATTCACCTGAGGAAGGAGCGGTACTCCGAAAACTAGTGATTCAAAACAAACCTGTTAGACTTTAACTTGGTGTTGTAAGACTTCTTAGTGTACTCATGAATAAAGTTAACAACCAGGTTTCTATTTACTTTTCTCTGTTCCATTATCTTTGGAGAGAGAACCTGCCCAGACCAAAACTGAAACATTTGTGCAGATTACAATCCTCGGAAGAAGTAACTTTTCAGACAGACCTGGCTCTTCCCCTTAATTACATCATCTGTACCCGAAGCATATGGTATTCTTCTGTCTCCTCAGGCAAGCTGCCCCTTGACCTGTTCAGCCAGGACCAAACACAATACCCCTCACAAATTATCTACACCCTAGGGGCCCTTCAAACGTAAACAATACTCCATTAGCAGAACACTTCACTTGCAAAATCAATGATCAACTCACTTTTACAACCCCTTAATCACAGCTTTAGCAGACATGCTGTCTGTATACATCTTAACACAGGCTTTAATAACATTACTACAAGAAGTAACACAATTTCTTACATTCATCAACATTTTTGCATGAACAGGCATGAGTTTTGAAAGAACTCACACATCTGAGACATAATAAGATCCGCCATGATGGTATTGGCTGACGGGGTAAGATAAAAGGGCTGAATGGCCTATTCGTGCAACTAGGTCCAATGTTCTTAAGTGTGAGCAGTTGAAGACTCAGCTAAATTCAATGCCATAATAGTGGAACAGTGCACAGGTATGCAGCAGACACCTGTCATCAGGCCAACCATGGTATAGTAACAGTAAGGTTACATCAAGTGTTTTCTCTCCTGGTACTATTCAAATCTCTCTGAGGCATCTTTTCACCCGCATATTTATTCTGTGTCAGCAAGTGCAGCGAGCACCTGTGGCTACAAATAAAAGGATGTCAGACTGATACTGTCGGCCAACTCCCATACTATCAGAACAGCAGAGCATTTCAGAAAAACATTCAATGATCTCACCCGACCTGGCAAGGTAAGATACTTACAGTGCTTTTTTTATTCTTTACTCACACTCAGCATTTCTACACTCTTCACCCTCATAAAGAACACCCATTGCTAAGCTTTCCCACTGTACCTTAACACATTAAGACTATATTGTGTGAAAAACCCCATCAACTCAAATTTCTGAATGGTGGAAGTCGTTAGCCTGGCATAGCATAGTGATTTCCATTGAGTGTTGTCCATAACATTCATTTCAGATGAATAAACAGGTTTAATATGCTTGAAGACGCTCATTGTGGGAGAAACGTTGGACAGGATGCAAGAGAACGTCCTTACTCGTCAAAGAGCTCCATGAGATCTTGCATGGCCATTGGGTGGCACAGTGGTTAGCACTGCTGCCTCACAGGGCCCGGGACGCAGACTCGATCCTGGCCTTGGAGACTGCCTGCACAAAGTTTGCAAGCTATCCCCGTGTCTGCGTGGGTTTCCTATGAGTGCCCCAGTTTCCTCCCGCAGTCCAAAGATGTGCAGTTTCGGTGGATGGCCATGATCATTGCGCGGGGTTACGGGGATAGGACAGGGTAGTGGGCCAAAGTAGAGTGCTCTATCGGAGGGCCGGTGCTGGCTCAATGGGTAATAGCCTCCTTCTGCACTGTAGGGATTCTATGGATAAACAAGTAGAGGCGGTCTTAGTTTGACATCCCATCTCAACCAAAGCAGTTGCAACAGAGCAGTCCTGGGGCTTGAGGTTATCCTTCTGACTTGAAAGAGAAAGAGAGAGAGGTGGGAACAAGTACACATTTATTTGTGGCTGGGAATTTACATAGAAATTGGTTTCCGAGATTTGTGTGAGTGGTCGTTTTTGTACAGAAACAACCAGATTCTTCAAAGTTATTCAGAAACCAATCGTCACTAATAAATGCAACAGAAATTCAGATAGCATTTCTTTAACTCAAGGTTTCGTCATTAATTCATGAGATGTGGGCTTCACTGTCTAGGCCAGAATTTATTGCCCATTCCTAATTGCCCTTGAGAAGGTGGTGGTGAGCTGCCTTCTTGAGTTGCGGCAGTCCATGTGGTGTAAGGTGCTGTGAGGGAGTTCCTGGATTTTGACCCACGAAACCAAATTAGGATGGTGAGAGACTTGTAGGGAAATTCCCAGGTGGTGGTATTCCCATGTATCTGCTGCACTTGTCCATCTAAATAGTAGCGGTCTTGGGTTTGGAAGGTGTTGTCTATGGCGCCTTGCTGAGTTCCTGCAAATGGCACACATGGCTGCCACTGTTCATTGACGGTGGAGCGACTGAATGTTTGTGGAAGGGATGCCAATCAAGCGGGCTGCTTTGTCCTGGATAGTGTCAATCTTCTTGAGTGTTGTGGGAGCTGCACTCATCCAGGCAACTGAAGAGCATTCTATCACAATCGTGGTGTGTGCCTTGTAGATGGTGGACAGACTTTGGGGAGTCAAGAGGTGGGTTTTGCTGCAGAATTCCCAGCCTCTGGTCTGCTCTAGTATCCACAATATTATATGGCTAGTCCAGTTCAGTTTCCGGCCAAATGGTAGCCCCCCAGGATATTGAGAGTGAATGTGAATGTGAAAATCACTTATTGTCACGAGTAGGCTTCAAATGAAGTTACTGTGAAAAGCCCCTAGTCGCCACATTCTGGCGCCTGTTCGGGGAGGCTGTTACGGGAATCGAACCATGCTGCTGGCCTGCTTAGTCTGCTTTCAAAGCCAGCTATTTAGCCCTGTGCTAAACAGCCCCTGTAGTAGGGGATCCTGTGATGTTAATGCCATTGAATGTCAAAGGGCAATGATTAGATTCTCCCTTGGTGGAGATGATCATTGCCTGGCATTTGTGTGGCATGAATGTTACTTGCCACTTGTCAGCCCAAGCCTGAATTTTGTTCATGTTTTCCTGCATTTGGACATTGATTGCTTCAGTGTCCAAGGAGTCACAAATGGTGCAGTCAACGTTGTACAGTCATCAGCGAACATCCCCAATGTTGACCTTATGATGTAATGACGTCATTGATGGAGCAGCTGAAGATTTTTAGACCAAGGTTACTACCCTGAAGAACTCCTGCAGTGATGTCCCTCCAACAACTACAACCATTCTGCTAAGTATAATTCCACAAGTGGAGAGTTTTCCCCTGATTGCCATTGAGTCCAGTTTTGCTCAGGCTCCTTTATGACATACTTGGTCAAATGCTGCCTTGATGTCAAGGGCAGTCACTCTCACCTCTGGCACTCAGCTCTCTTGTCCATGTTTGAACCAAGGCTGTAATGAGATCAGGAGCTGAGCGAACCTGGCAGAACCCAAATTGAGTGTCAGCGAGCAGTTTATTGTTGAGCAAGTGTCGCTTGATAGAATTGTTGATGACAGCTTCCATCATTTTACTGATGATTGAGATTGGACTGGTGGGGTGGTGAAAAGCCAGGTTGGATTTGTCCTGTTTCTTGTGTACAGGACACACCTGGGCAATTCCCCACATTGCCGGGTAGATGCCAGTGTTGTAGGTGTACCAGAACAGCTTGGCTAGGGGTGCGGCCAGTTCTGGAACACAAGTCTTCAGTACTATTGCCGGAATATTGTCAGGGCCCATAGCCTTTGCAGCATCCAGTGTCTTCAGCCGTTTCTTCATATCCAGTGGAGTGAATCAAATTGGCTGAAGACTGACATCTGTGATGCTGGGGACCTCTGGAGGAGACCGAGATGGACCATCCACTCGGCACTTGTAGAACATAGAACATAGAACAGTACAGCACAGAACAGGCCCTTCGGCCCTCGATGTTGTGCCGAGCAATGATCACCCTACTCAAACCCACGTATCCACCCTATACCCTTAACCCAACAACCCCCCCCCTTTAACCTTACTTTTTAGCACACTACGGGCAATTTAGCATGGCCAATCCACCTAACCCGCACATCTTTGGACTGTGGGAGGAAACCAGAGCACCCGGAGGAAACCCACGCACACACGGGGAGGACGTGCAGACTCCGCACAGACAGTGACCCAGCCGGGAATCGAACCTGGGACCCTGGAGCTGTGAAGCATTTATGCTAACCACCATGCTACCGTGCTGCCCCTACTGGTTGAAAATTGTTGCAAAAGCTTCAACCTTATCTTTTGCACTGATGTACTGGCTGTTCCCATCACTGTAGAGTGAATTGTTTAATTGTTTATCATTATTCACGACAAAATGTGGCAGGGCTGCAGAGCTTAGATCTGATCTGTTGGTTGTAGAATCGCTTAACCTTGTCTATTACTTGCCGCTGATGTTGTTTGGCACACAAATAGTCCTGTGTTGCAGCTTCACCAGATTGCCACCTCGTTTTTCAGTATGCCTGATGTTGCTCCTGTCATGCCCTCCTGCACTCTTCATTGAACCAGGGTTGTTCCCCGGTTTAGTGGTGATGGTAGAGTGGGGGATATGCTGGGTCAAGTGGTTACGGATTGTGGTTGAGATCCATTTTGCTGCTGATGATGGCCCACAGCGCCTCATAGATGCTCAGTCTTGAGTTGCTCGATCTGTTCAAAGTCTGTCCCATTTAGCACGGTGGTAGTGCCACACAGCACAATGGAGGGTATCCTCAATGCGAAGGCAGGACCGTGTCTCCACACTGGACTGTGTGGTGCTCACTCCTACCAGTATTGTCCCGGCCAGGTGCATGTGCAAGAGGCAGGCTAGTGAGGATGAGGTCAAATATGCTTTTCCCTCTTGATGGTTCTCTCACCACCTGCTGCAGTCCCAGTTCAGCAGCTATGTCCTATAGAACTTGGCCAGCTTGGGGCGGCACGGTGGCGCAATAGTTAGCACTGCTGCCTCACGGCACTGAGGTCCCAGGTTCGATCCCGGCTGCGGGTCACTGTCCGTGTGGAGTTTGCACAGTCTCCCCGTGTCTACGTGGGTCTCACCCCCCACAACCCAAAGATGCGCAGGGTAGGTGGATTGGCCATGCTAAATTGCCCTTTAATTAGAAAAAATAATTGGGTACTCTAAATTTTTGAAAAAAAAGAACTCGGCCAGCTCAGTCTGTGGTGGGACTACCGAGCCACTCTTGTTGATGGACATTGAAGTCCCCCCACCCAGAGTATATTCTGCACCCTTGCCACCCTCAGTGCTTCCTCCAAATGGTGTTCAACATGGAGGAGTAACTGATTCATCAGCTGGGATAGGGTAGGGGTGGGGGGTTGGGGATTGTGGGCGAAATGTGGTAATTGCCAGGAAGTTTCCTTGCCCATGTTTAACCTGAAGCCATGAGACTTCATGGCGTTCAGAGTCGATGTTGAGGACTCCCTCCCGACTGTATACAACTGTGCCGCCCGCTACCTCAGTGGGTCTGTCCTGCTGGTGGGCCAGGACATACCCGGGATTGCTGATTGCGGTATCTGGAATCTGTTAGGCCCTGACTGGTTGCAGCACCTCAACCTGAACTGGCAACAAATTTTCACCTGCAGGCCTGTACGAGGTGTTGGGCAAGGTTGGGAAAACCTGTGCGAGGTTTTCCAGCCAGGAAAATTAAGGAGGCCATGGCGAAAATACCGGTGGATCCAGACGCACAGTCAAAATATCTTCTTGCGCGCTGTTGGCAAAGGCTGAAGCTGAACTGAGCCGGCGAGAGAGCCTCGGGATTACCAGGCCTGTGTGGGTCGCCGAATGGGCGGCTCTAATGGTTCCCGTGCTTAAACCGGACAGAACGATTCGGCTCTGTGGCGACTCCGAGCTGCTGGTAAACGGGGTTTCCAGGCTGGTCTGATACCCGATGGCACACATCGAAGGCTTATATGGAAAACTGGCCGACGGTCATTCATTCATGGAACTGCACATGAGCCGTGTATACCAGCAGCTCAAACTGAACCCTGCATCGTGGCAATGTGTCCCCGTCAATACCCACCGGGGGCTTTATGAATGTTCGAGGCTTCCCTTTGGAGTAATCATGGGGTTGTGTAATTTTCCAGAGGGGCATTGCCACGTGTGCCGATTTATCTCGGCGTTGTGGTGACTGGAACGTCAAAACAAGTGCCCTTGAGCAATTGGACGAGTTCCTCTGCTGTTTCCTGGAGACTGGAGTTCGCCTAAAAAGGGAAGAATCCACGCGAAGGAGGTAATTTATCTTGGCTACCGTGCGGACCGGGAGGGACTGCACCCTCTCACGGAGAAAGTGCGGGCTATCCAACAAGCCCCGACACCAGAGAACCCGACTAAACTGCATTCCTTCCTCGGGTCAGTAAGCTACTGTGGGAAGTTCATCCCTGGTCTCGCAGCTGTGTTAGCCCACCCCACATCTCTGACTGAAAAAAAACCAGAAGTGGATGTGGAGAGCCCAACAAGAAAAAGCCTCAGCTCCAGTCAAAGAGCAGTTGTTCTCATCAGGCTTGCTGACGCATTACAACCGCTCATAGTCACGTGTGACACCTCGCCGTGTGGCATTGGTGCTGCCTTGTCTGACCGCGTGGACGACGGCGGAGAGCGGACGGTCTCGTTTGCCTCCCAGACATCGGCCACGGCAAAGAGCAATTATGCACAGATTTAGAAAGAGGGGTTGGCTGTCATATTTGCCGTAAAAAGGTTTGGCCGTCTGTTCGCGATTCTTAACACTCCACGTACCGTTACTGGGACATTTTCAAGAGGACAAAGGAAAGCGGGGGCAGGGCGGGGGTGGAGGGGGGTTGAGGCAAACAAAAAGGAATGCGAGGGATGAGCAGGAGGGATAATGCAGCAAGGGACCGGTCCGATGGCAAGCCACGGCCCAAACCAAATTGCATCTAAATGCCTGTAAACACGTGTCGCAGCCATAATGGGGGATGTAAAAATATGTATGCTGGTTAAAGGCTGGTCACGGCCGCAGTAGTTCATAGAATTTACAGCGCAGAAGGAGGCCATTCAGCCCATCGAGTCTGTACCGGCTCTTGGAAAGATTACCCTAACCAAGGTCAACACCTCCACCCTATCCCCATAACCCAGTAACCCCACCCAACACTAAGGGCAATTTTGGACACTAAGGGCAATTTATCATGGCCAATCCACCTAACCTGCACATCTTTGGACTGTGGGAGGAAACCGGAGCACCCGGAGGAAACCCACGCACACACGGGGAGGATGTGCAGACTCCGCACACACAGTGACCCAAGCCGGAATCGAACCTGGGACCCTGGAGCTGTGAAGCGATTGTGCTATCCACAATGCTACCGTGCTGCCCTTTGTTGTTCTGAAGATGCTCCCTTGTAAATATACGTATTGGGTTTTGTGCATTTTTTTTCTGATGAATGTATAATTCATAATTTGTCAGATATAATATATGAAAACTCAATAAAAATACATTTGCAACAATCAGCATTGTACTGAGGGAGCCGACCTGGCACACGGGCTCAAATCCATTGGTGCTGAAATATTCCAATAGCCTTTCAGATTGTGGGTGAGCTTCTCCTTGCATTATTCTTACTCGTCTTCGTCGGGCAGCTGTGAAACGGTTAATATTCAGAATACCCGAGCCATTTTTTATATTCAGCAAGCATACACAGCAAATCTTTTTTGAGCCTAACTTGTCTTATCATGGTTTGGTTTACTCTGAATTCCCCAAATCAAACAGCTCAACCTTCCCGAGCTCTCTTTGGTTCTGAAGTCCTCGTCTTCCATTTATAACCTCCGATCAGCACTGTTAAAAATGAATGGGTAGTGTTTAGACATGTTACCAGCTTGCTCGTAGCCGAATGAAGCACAAAGCTGTTGTTCTGATCCTAACGTCCTTTGAGGTGTTCTCACTGGTCCACTCTTCTCTAAAACAGTTGAATTAAGTGCTCTCGGCTCGTACAACCCAGGCGATGCACCAAGGAATGAATCACGGGCTGCCCCTGGAGATTGAATCCTTAAATTTCAAAACATTGGAATGATGAAATGACCCAGCTGCAAAGATTTCCCTTTCTTCTACAAATACTGTCAGCTCGGTGACTACTTGAACATCGTTAATAAAGCCGTCGACTGGCACAAAACAAACCACCCTCCAGCACACCTGTTGTAAATTCTAACGTCTGTGTCACCCTCAGAAAAAGTTACATGTTGTCTCTGACCAGATCAATGTTTTCAGGATCTGGAATGTGCTGCCCGAATGGGTGGAACAAGCAACGTTGGTAACAACTTTCGAAGGGAAATAGTGATAAATACGTGAACGGGAAACATTTGTAGGATTATGGGGACCGGGCGGATTGGCAAAACTAAGTGGATAGTCCTTTGAAGAGCCACCATAGGCATCATGAGTTGAATGGGCCTCCTCCAAGCTACTGTCATATGATTCTGCGATGGAAGCTCCTCTCTTCTGAAACATTGCTGAATCAAGTTTCTGTGCTACTTATAACGATATTGCTGAAAAAAAGGGCACACGCCGTTGAAGTTTTTTGTCTTGCTTGTGTCAGGGCAGATTCACCAATTCCAAAGGGAGCAACAATTTATACCCCATGAGAGGAGGGGGGGGGGGTGATCAGTCGGCAAGTGAACTCTAATTGACAGAGGCTTTGCCATTGAGAATGTACCAGGGAACAGTTAACTGCCAAGATTTTGTTTAAATCAAACACCAGGTGGATTTTGATTGGTCAAGGCATTGCCATGGGGAATGAATTGGTATTCTTGTGAATCTGTCTTGATGAGTGTAAGATGGAAATTTTTTAAGCATCTCTCTTTTTGCAGCAATACTCAAGTGCTGTACAACCAAACGACCACTTAGAAAGATGGGTCAGTCTCTCACGTCTCCACCATTCCTAATCAATCTACATATGGTAAATTTAGCAGTGCGTACGCTAAATTTCTATTCCACTGAATCAGACCTTTGATGCATTCCTGTGTTTACATGAATCTCAAATCCGTGTGTGCCCCATTCTAGTCCCTGTGGGCCAATAGTGCCTTTTGAAGAAGGACTGAAAACACCAGGATCTGTGAATAGAAAAACATTTCAATTGAGATCAGATCCATCCAGCAGTCAGCAGAAACTAGCTGAGCCGCAATGCTGGCACAGTGCTCCACGCGAGAGCGGAATGATGAAGATGTGAGGGAATTAGAAATGAAAATTTGCACATCACAAAATGAAAGGAATGGTAATTTTCAAATCAATGCAAAAGTTACACACTGCTCCAGTTGCAAAGAAGAAGGCTTTTGTGAATTTTGCCCTCGTGCCTTTCTGAAATGTTCATTTTCTGTATGATTACAAAACTCCTTGAACAACCTAACTCAGTAATCCAAAGTTATCATTCCGCCCAACTCTCAGTCAATGGTAGTTTATGAAGCTATTTAGCTCATTTGTTTTCACATTCAATTCCATCTGATTTCAACTTTTCAATCTGTTCATACTTCTATTCAAATGGATAAGAATCTGTTGGCTTATAAGCTTCAACTGTATGGCATGGCGGCACAGTGGTTAGCACTGCTGTCTCACAGCGTCAGGGCCCCGGGTTCAATCTGACCTCGGGTGACTGTCTGTGTGGGGTTTGCATGTTCTCCCCGCGTCTGCGTGGGTTACCACCAGGTGCTCTGGTTTCCTCCCACAGTCCAAAGATGTGCAAGATAGCTGGCTTGGCCATGCTAAATTGCCCCTTAGTGTCCAAATGTGTGCAGGTTAGGTGGATTGGCCATTCTGAATTGCCCCTTAGTGTCCAGGATTGTGCAGGTTAGATGGAGTTACGGGAATAGGGCAGGGGATTGGGCCTAGGTGGGATGCTCTTTCGGAGGGTCGAGGGGCCGAATGCCCACCTTCTGCACTGTAGGGATTCTATGGATTGCACTGTCTTGGAAAGCATTTCCCATCCACTGTGTTTCAAAGTCCATGGTCTGATCAAGAGCAAATCTAAGAACACCATCGGATTTTTCATAATGAAAACAACAAAACAATCAGGTTTAGCAAAGTTCAAGACTGCGAGGTTAGAAATGTGGAGGAATAAGGTCCAAATTCTGGGGATGCACAGTTGCTCTTTATTTTGTATTCTTACATTCAGAGACATTGTACTGATTGTGTTGAGTTCCACTATACTTGCTGTTAATTTGTTCCACTTTACTCTGCAATGAATTATTGTCAGCACTTCTGGGCACCGGACCTGAGAAAGGACAGCCCAAATCCTCCAAGAAATGGTCATCACCGTCAGATTGTCACTGAATTCTGGCCTTACTGTGCTACACTGGAGCTCCACATTTCTGGTCGGGACTTTTCCGATGCCGGCTTCTCCGGAAATCTGAAGTGTCCCTGAAATGGAATTGCTTCTTCCTCATGCTGGAGTGTCCGGGGAAGACAAACCACACCACCGACCCACCTCACCCTGCCCACTCTCCAGCTTTAATGGCACTCACTGCCGGATTCCAGTAAGTAGTTTAAACGTCCCAAAGCTTCTTTGAAGTGATTCTGAGAGAAGGTACGTGGTAAGGGAGCAGGTTGTCAGCTGGGTATTGTCGTAGGTGGACAGGGTGGCAAGTGTGTGAGTTGGCAGGTGGATAGGCTGGTAGGTGCTTCATACAGTGGCAGGTGGGTGAATGGGTAGGCAGGCCGGGTGGCATCGGGAGGGGTTGTCAGGTCAGGTTGGGGGCAGGGGCAGTGTGTGATCAGGGGGTAGTTGGGTGGGAGGGGTTAGTAGAGGGATGGAGGAGGTGGAGAAGGGTGCGGAGTGGTGGTCACCAGATCAGGGAAGATAGTCAATGGGTTGAGGGAAGAGTCAGGAGTTGGGTGGGGCAGTTGAATGATTCAGTCGGGGGTGGGGGTCAGTTGTATACTTACCGAGGAGTTTGACTGGGTTCTTTTCTGTCTAATGTTTCCTGGGTAACTATCCAAGTTAAGTAGTCGGAAATCGAAAAACTCTAACTCAGAGTTGTAGATTTCAGCGGGGTCACGGGGAGCTGGGGAAATGCCCATCAAAGTTCAAACTTCCGGAGCAGTACCCAGGGAGTCAGTATATTGGGGCTTCCGAGGGGTTTCACAGAGCAACGTCAATAAATAACTTTAAATCTGAGATTGAGAGATCTTTGCCGGCCAAGTGTCAAATTGAATGGACGGAATTAGGATACAGATCAGGCACGGCTAAGTTAAATTAAAGTTCGAGGAACTGTGTGGTCTCCTTCTCTTACCACGTTGCCAGAAATCCATTCATCAGTTCATATCAGGTCCCATCCCATCAAACGCTGAGAGAATTGGGTTTGTGTTCTCCGAAGCTGAGGAGGACGAGGCAATCTCATTGAAACCCTCAATACGTCTGATGGGGATTGAGAGGGTGCGGAGGCATTGAGAGATTGTTACCCTGGTCAGGGAATCGAAAACCCGGGAGAACATTCTCAGGATCAGAGCAGTCAATCATCTAGGACTGAGGTGAGGAAAAGTTTCTTCACTCAGAGGGTTGTGAATCTTTCAAAGTCTCTCGCCCAGAGGGTTATGCATGCTCCTTCGCTGAATATATTTAAGGGCATTATAGAAATAAAGCAAGTGGTTGGGAAAGCTAATCGAATGTTATTGTTTATTTTGAGCGGCATTGGACACAAACGTAGGGTGGTTATGCTTCATTTCTATGGGGCAGCGGTGAGACCACATCTGGAGTAAAGGTAAGGGTAAAGTCACCACAGTCCCAGATGACCGTAGGCTGCCTTCCCCTTTGAGGAGGAGAGCTGACTGGGGGTGGTTTAACCTGAGGGTCACCACCCCTCAGGCGAGGGGGCAGGGTTGAGGGGGTGGAGCCTTCATGAATAACTGGAGCACTGTGTGCTGTGGTCACCTTATCTAAGGAAGGTTCTAAATGCATTGAAAGCAATTCGGAGGTTTCCCAGACTAATGCTTGGAATGGGCAGGTTGTCCTGTGAGGAAAGGATAGACAGACTAGACATGCATCCGCTGGAATTTAGAAGTAAGTGTAAGAGGCGACTTGATTGAAACTTATAAGATCCGGAGGGGTGTTGACAGGGTGGATGTGGAGAGAATGTTTCATCTTGTGGGAGAACAGGGAATCCCACTGGCCAGAGAATTCCAGGTTAGAACTAGGGGTCACTGCTTAGAATAAGGGGTCGCCCACTTAAAACATCCTGAACAACTTTCCCCAGCAGAGGGGTACATGCTGGAGAAGGAGGAGAGCGCCAGGTCTCATATGACAAGGATGAGGAGCGGGTCAGGAAGAACCAGGCATGGAGACCTGTTGGCCAGGCAGGCTGCCCAATGTGTGCTCCAGAGCCGCCGCCTACATGACAACCTCTCCAACGCCCGATTTGCTGACAAAGAGACCTGGCCACCGGCGTCTCCGCCGCCCAGTTAGCAACTTTCCAAATTGCTCTGGAGCGAAGCACTGCATAGGGTCAACTCCACCTCCACGTGCGCAAGGCTCAGCCTGACGCAGCTAAAAGTGGTACATAGAACCCGTATGAGTAGGTTCTTCCCAGAGGTGGAGGATAGATGTGAACGGTGCCAAGGAGGCCCGGCCAACCACGCCCACATGTTCTGGTCTTGCCCCAGACTTGTGGAGTACTGGACAGCCTTCTTCGAGGCTATGTCCAAAGTGGTGGGGGTGAGGGTGGAGCCATGCCCGATAGTGGCGGTCTTCGGGGTTTCAGACCAGCCAGATCTATTCCTGGGGAGGAGGGCGGACGCCTTTGCCTTTGCCTCCCTGATCGCCCGCCGTAGAATCCTGTTCGGCTGGGGGCCAGCAGCACCACCCAGAGCTGCAGACTGGCTGTGCGACCTCTCGGAATCTCTCCAAATGGAGAAAATCAAATTCGCCATCCGAGGGTCAGACGGCGGCTTCCACAGAACGTGGGAGCTATTCATGCAATTGTTCCGGGACCTGTTTGTGGCCAACGAACAAGCGGAAGAATAACCAGGTAGCCAAGAATCAGGGGAAAATAGCCAAAGCGTGAGAGGGAGAGATAGACCAAGAGGGGGGGGCAGCTAAACATAAGAGGAAAGAAAGGCAAATCACAGGAGGTGGGGGCAGGGGAGAGGGAAGGGACAGGGAACATGAGAGGAGAAACAGGGAGGTGGGAGGGAGGGAGGCAGGGAAACGAGAGCCGGAAGGAAGGCACGGGATACAATAAGGAACATGGCATCTCCAGGAGTAGGGAACAAGGAGAATACAGGTGAAAGACGGGAGGAATGGCAGAAGCGGAGGTGAGCATGAGACGGCAGCGAGATCCGTCCGGGAGAAGCAAGCAACAACGCCAACACCAAACCCATTCGAGTATTGCCCACTGTAATTGTTTCTCCGGCACCCGAATGTATATTTACCTCCCCAGTCTCCACCCCCCCCCCCCCCACTCCCACCCTCCTCCCCCGCAAACAGTCGCCCACTTATGTGTTGTAAATAATTTTGCCAGGTGCACAGAGTTGCTGCTGTTGAGCTGGTGCACAATACCCCACCAGTTATTCTATTTTATTTTTATTGTATTTTTTTAATTATTCACTATTTTCTTTTCTTTGGTATGTTGGGGTGTGCTCTTCTCTTCTATATATGTGTGTATCTATATATATATATGTTTCTTATCCTGTGTACATAACGGTAAATATACTTTGTTCAAAAACCCCAAAAAATACATTTATAAAAAAAAACTTTCCAAATAGCACCTCCTTCCCAATAGCCACTCACAGATCCCTTAACTCCACCTTCCCTGGCCCACAGCCCGTCGCTCCATCCCACCACCGTCCCCCAGACCTCTGGCCCCGTTCCCTCCCATCTCTCGCTGAGGGTGTTGCTCGTCATGCTTTTACTTAATTGCTCTGTTTTAATAACCTTTGCTCTAGAGTCGCCAGGTGTCTTTCTGATACCACCACGAGGTTCAAAGCCAAGTACTGATCAATAACTCAATACACCAGTTAGTAAGTTTCAAATCAAAACACATTTATTATACATACAGTCAATCACTATTCATGCATAAACTCTACTTACTAAACTATCACTGCTACTAAAGACCTATACTTAGCTTCGGATGGCCCACCAGGTCAGAGGAACAATGGCCTTTGTCCGGTTCTGAATCTGCTGGCTTCAAGCTGGTATGGAATAGTAGCTAGGAGCATCTATCTCGTAGCGTGTGTTGACTGGAGACTTACTTGGTTGATGCAGCTGCTAGGCAGGTCTCTCCTTGCTGAGAGTCACAGTCAAGAGTTCTTTCAGAGCTGCCAAGGGAGCGAACTGAACTTGGGGGCCCTATTTTACAGGTCCCAGGGGTTTCGCGCCCTTTTGGGTGGACCCCAGACTTGGTCCCAATTAATTGGACCATGTCCCAATCGTTCTTATCGATTTCTCCAATACCAGAGGTGTTCCCTGATAGTTGGGCGGGCCCTATGTGTCCTTTGACCTGCCTTTGTCTTAGCTCCCACTGGCGCTGGGGAGTCTGTCTTGGTCTCGATTGATTCAATGTTTCTAATTCTTCCTGGGGATCGCTCATTAGTATGTAGATGGCTATTGGTTTCTGTTTTGTCTGGGTTCTGCAAATCTTAATACACAGGAAACCTTGCACCTGCTTGTTTTTCCTTGTAGCTGGCCAATTTTCCCTGTATTCTTTGCGGGCATCCATTTTGGAATCGGAACGTGGCCACCCCAGGTGGCTACAGGGTGACCCCAGTTGATACATTAAAGCACGCTGGGGGCCCAACCATGCCTCTACATCAGGGCTCTTCAAAATTGGGACCACAACCCAGAGGTGCACGAGGACAAGTGTCAGGAGGGTTGCGGAGCAATCAGTTGTAGCATTCCCAATCACGGAAGAAACGCCCAACAACCGTGACCAGGTTTCAAGAATGCTAGCCATCCCGGGCATGCGTACCCCCTCAGGCAAATCCAGCAGTGCGCAGACCCGGAGCCGAGCGGGGCACAACACCTCCTCCTGATGTCAGCGCGCTGTCCCAGCCTCACCTCCTCCTGACGTCAGCGTGCTGTCCCAGCCTCACCTCCTCCTGATGTCAGTGCGCTGTCCCAGCCTCACCTCCTCCTGATGTCAGTGCGCTGCCCCAGCCTCACCTCCTCCTGATGTCAGTGCGCTGCCCCAGCCTCACCTCCTCCTGATGTCAGGCCACTGTCACAGCAATGCCTCCTCCTAACGTCAGCGTGCTGTCCCAGCCTCACCTCCTCCTGATGTCAGCGCGCTGTCCCAGCCTCACCTCCTCCTGACGTCAGCGTGCTGTCCCAGCCTCACCTCCTCCTGATGTCAGCGTGCTGTCCCAGCCTCACCTCCTCCTGATGTCAGCGCGCTGTCCCAGCCTCACCTCCTCCTGATGTCAGCGCGCTGTCCCAGCCTCACCTCCTCCTGACGTCAGCGTGCTGTCCCAGCCTCACCTCCTCCTGACGTCAGCGCGCTGTCCCAGCCTCACCTCCTCCTGATGTCAGGCCACTGTCACAGCAATGCCTCCTCCTGATGTCAGCGTGCTGTCCCAGCCTCACCTCCTCCTGACGTCAGCGCGCTGTCCCAGCCTCGCCTCCTCCTGATGTCAGTGCGCTGTCCCAGCCTCACCTCCTCCTGATCTCAGCGCTCTGTCCCAGCCTCACCTCCTCCTGACGTCAGCGTGCTGTCCCAGCCTCACCTCCTCCTGATCTCAGCGCTCTGTCCCAGCCTCACCTCCTCCTGATCTCAGCTCGCTGTCCCAGCCTCACCTCCTCCTGATGTCAGGCCACTGTCACAGCCTCACCTCCTCCTGACGTCAGTGCGCTGTCCCAGCCTCACCTCCTCCTGACGTCAGCGCGCTGTCCCAGCCTCACCTCCTCCTGATGTCAGCGTGCTGTCCCAGCTTCACCTCCTCCTGATGTCAGTGCGCTGTCCCAGCCTCACCTCCTCCTGACGTCAGCGCGCTGTCCCAGCCTCACCTCCTCCTGATGTCCCAGCCTCACCTCCTCCTGACGTCAGCGCGCTGTCCCAGCCTCACCTCCTCCTGATGTCAGGCCACTGTCACAGCAATGCCTCCTCCTGACGTCAGCGCGCTGTCCCAGGATCTAATTTATTTTTAAAAACAATGGGCTTTTCCTGCCAGAATTGGCGGCAGAGAGAAGGTCACGCATCCGGCACGTACACTGATGTCACACGTCCTGTACGTCTGTGCTTTGACCGCAAATTCATGGAGGAGAGATTCCACCATTTTGTAGCTGCCAGCAAGCAAGGCAACAGGACTGCGAAGAATTAAAAATGGATTGTTTCAAAATAAAGAGAGGGCTCGAGTCACAAACAGGCCAGGACCTCACAACTGAATCTGCTGGAGAGAGCTGCACAGGAGAGTCCACGGCAGGACAAAGCAGCGCTGGTGTGAGCTCCAGGGCCCCTGATGAACAACCATTGAGAAGAAGCTGAAATTGGGAACAAAGACCTATAAAGGTGTTTTCTTGAGGTACGGCTTTATTAATTGTGTCAATGCAAATCAGGATGCAAAGCCCGTGTGTGTTATATGCAAGGAAGTACTGGCAAATTAAAGTTTAAAATCCTCAAAACTTCAAAGACATTTGAAGACTAACCATGGCGTGTTCCAGGACAAACCTCTTGCTTTATTCAAAGGATGTAGCGAGAACTTAAATCATCAACTGAAGTTCTGAGCAGAAATGTAACATTGAATAACAAAGCAAGTGAGATAGTGAGGACCAAGCAGGCTCACCTGTTGCATTGAAGGTAAGTGTAAATGGTGGGTTGCGAACGTCAGCCCGCGTGGGTCCTGAAGGTCAGCCGGCGTAGGTCCCATGGGTCAGCCGGTTGATTAAAGTGGATCCTGGGGGGAAAAAGTTTGAAAACCGCTGCTCTACACCCAGACCCAGCCCATCCTTAACATCCTTCAGACAGAGGATTAAGGCAAGTCAGAATGTTGGTGACAAAGTATTTACTGGTGATTATATACATTGTTGTGCCTTAACCCCTAACTATCACCTATGTGCTGCATGCGTGCCAATTTAACTTTCTAATTTCCCATGCTCTACCGCTCCAGCATGTGTGAAGTGCATGCCAGAGGGTGATCCAGGAGCCTCTTCACTAAAATGCCCCACCGAGCCTGCAGACCCGTGCATCCAGACATAGGAACAGCTTCTTCCCCACAGCTACTAGACCCCTCAACGACTCTCCCTCGGACTGATCTGTTCCCTGTAAGAACACTATTCACGACGCCCTATGCTGCTCTTGCTCATGTATTTGCTTTGTTTGGCCCCTTATTCTTCCCTGTAACCAATCACCGTTTGCCAATGTACCATTTGTCAATGTTCTCGGCCGATTATTCTTTTTGTCTACAATGCATGTACTGTGTACGTTCCCTTGGCCGCAGAGAAATACGTTTCACTGTACTCCGGGAAATGTGACAATAAATCGAATCAAATTAGGTGACAGTCTCCACGATGGTGAAGGCTACAGGTGACAGCAATGATGAAAAGTCTGTGTCTTCCCCAGACTGGTGCTCCGGGGTGTGCTAGGGATGTGACTGGCGCGAGGTAGCCCAGAAAGCTCGGCCTTGTCTGATGATGATCCTGCAAGAAAAGGACAAGGGAGATGCTGGGAATGAGTGGTCTGTGGGAGAGGGGTGACTCACTTGCTATAGGGACATTTTGCATCGGGAACTCACTTGTTTGTTGCAAACCAACCTCTGCTCCTGAGGTCTCTCTTCTGTCTTGTCTGCAAGTTCCATCACCCTCTGCTCCGTGGGGATCTGGACTCTCTTTAAACATTTGTGAGTTTGTAAAGTTTACAATGGCAAACATTTATTAACAAAAATCATGTTATAAATTAAAAATGTTGATACTATGTTAACATTGAACTTAACATTTAACATCAGCAGCTGCTGTATGA
The DNA here is from genome assembly GCF_902713615.1 of Scyliorhinus canicula. Classification (NCBI taxonomy): domain Eukaryota; kingdom Metazoa; phylum Chordata; class Chondrichthyes; order Carcharhiniformes; family Scyliorhinidae; genus Scyliorhinus; species Scyliorhinus canicula. Next base: position 153,707,929 of record NC_052159.1, read on the forward strand.
CATTTCGTTTAATAACTACCTCAACCTTTCCAAATTTCTTGCAATAAAATATATTTTTTCACTTTAACAACAATTTTCTTTTACTTGAACACAGCTGCACTGTGTCCCTCTGTAAAGGAGAATGGGAGTAAGGGAGGCGAGAGAGGCGAGGGTGGCGAGGGGAGGGAGACAAGAGAAGGGGAGGGTGGGCTCAATGTCCAAAAGCAGCAGTCAGGTGAGCTCGATCTGCCCTTGCATCACCTGGAGCCTGGACCTCCTCACCTGCACAAGGGGGTATGTCTGCATCAGGCTCCAAATTGCCATGCTCCAGTTACTCCACCTCTGGTGGCAAGTCTTCATCCAGGTGACTGCTCAGTCCATGCTGACGGGCAGAGTTGTGCAGTGCACAACACACTCCAACTGTTGTGAGTTTTATCTTCACTATTAACACATTGTGGCAGTTAGGGTTCGGCTTCAGGTTTCCCTTCAACATTTCACAAGTGTATCCCACTGCTTCCTTGCTGAAGTACAGTCTCCTGACTCGCATCTCATCTGACACCATTCCATGTGATACCTTTTGCGTGTACACATTTAAGGGTGGGTAATTGATTTGTTTCCTCACCAGGCGGATAAATAGCCTGATTCCAGAATTTGAATCGGCACTGGATTCTGCAATAACTGTCAGACAGATAGTTCATATTGTTTTTACAGGAGGGTTGCATACGTCAACTCAGGCATTAAACTTTGCCAAAGCATTTTGAAGTAATCGCTGTGGCTTGTAAGGGTGAACAATACATCAGGGTGCACAGCTTAAAATACATTTCAAAATCCAAATGTACTTCAGCTCTGCATCAGCTGGGAGAACCGGGTTGCTAACATCTTTGAGGGAGCCAGGAGCACCAGCATCGAAGCCATGATCATCCGAAACCAACACCACTCGGCCGGCCACGTGCTTAGACCATCAGAGTCCCGGCTGCCGAAGCAAATCTTCTTCGGCTAACTCAAGGAAAGCTCTGACCAAGAGGAGAACAAAGGAGATGCTTCAAAGGCACCATGAAGATTTACCTCAAGAAATGCAACATAGGTGTCAACGCCTGGGAGACCGTTGCTCAGAATGGACCGACCTGGAGGTATTTCCTGATTGAAGTGACACATTTCTTCGAAGGCACCCAATGGCACAAGGAGGTCCAGAAAAGGAGCCTGAGAAAGGAATACCAGCGGCCGAGAGTCCGTGGGCTGATCCCCCCATCCCGCAAACTCCTGCCAAGTGTGAGGATCGGTCTCAGCAGCCACACAAGGACCCACAAACCTGGGGACTGTAATTACTGGCCAGCCAGAGACCAGAGACTCTGGGTAATTTTCCAAGAATTATTGGTTAATTTCAATTGTGTTGTGACTCTGGGTCAAGTAGGGCTGGAATTGACCACGCACTAGCCCAAGGTGACATAACACAGGGGTGCGACAGAATATTTTCCACTTGCCTGGGTGAGCGTCGCTCCAGTAACATTCAAGTGGTTCAACACCATCCAGGTCAAAGCAGCCCCGCTCGATCATCACCCAGTCCACCTCCATTAACATTCACTCCCTCCACCGCCGGCACATAGTGGCAACCGTGTGCATAAGCTACAAGGCGCACTGCAGCAACTCACCGAAGCTCCTTCAGCAGCGCTTTCCGAACCTGTGGCCTCTAACTCCAAGAAGAACAAGGGTGGCAGATGCATGGGGACGCCGCCATCTGTCAGTTCCCCTCCAAGTCACTCATCCTCCTGAATCGCCGTCCCTTCACTGTCACTGGGTCAAAATCCTGAAACTCCCTCTCTAAAGGCACTGCGGGAGTTCCTGCAGCTCAGGGACTGTAGCGGATCAACAAGGCTGCTGACCGCCACCTTCGCAATTTGGGATGGCCAATAAATGCTGGCCTAGACAGCGATGCCAACCACGCATTTTAAAATCTGTTTCATTTGCACAAACATGTTGGCGGAGAGAGACAAAACCCAGAAAACAATAAATATAATCATAATTCAATTAATATGCAAGCGCAATTTGTGAATGAGCCAAACCATAAGACAAACGGTTAATCTGTGCCTTGCATTGTATTGGCGAATATGATTCATCGTGTGCCACCCCTCTTATCACGGCTCTGTTTTCCAGCTGCATTCGATTGTACGTTCAGCATCCAAATAAGGAGAGGGATTCTGTGTAAGAAGAGTAACCAGAGGTGTAAAATGCAGCAGTGGGAAGGCCCCGTGGGAGTGAAGTCATTCTTTTCACGTAAGAAATGAAACCAGGAGGGTGTCGATTTCCCTCTGTAATTAGCGACCCCGCAATAAGATCTGATTCTCAGCAGAACGCACATTTCAAGCTGTGCATTTGTGCGATTTCATTAGCAGGTCTGTTAATTAAAGATAAATATCTCTGTACCATCAGCTGAAAGAGTCAGCGAGTGCGTGAGTGATTGATTGATTGATTGACAGATCAATCATCACGAGCTCCCTGATGGAGCTGGAACACAGCCAATGAGAATTTTAAGTCTGGACTTGTTTCTAACTCCAGGTAGAGAGATAGACAGGCGGAATTTTAAAAAGAAGCAAAAGCAATTTTCAGGGCTAGAGGGGGGAGAAAACCAGGTGGAACGACACTTATTGGATGGCTCTTTCAAAGGGCTAGCACAGTCACGATGTGCTAAATGGCCTTCTTTTGCACTCCCTGATGGTGATTTAAGCCCAACTAGTTTTCGTTGATGCAAATGAAAAGTTTTCCAAACATTTTTTAAAAATAAATTTAGAGTACCCAATTCATTTTTCCAATTAAGGGGCAATTTAGCGTGGCCAATCCACCTAGCCTGCACATCTTTGGGTTGTGGGGGTGAAACCCACGCAGACACGGGGAGAATGTGCAAACTCCACACGGACAGTGACCCAGAGCCGGGATCGAACCTGGGACCTCGGCGCCGTGAGGCAGCAGGGCTAACCCACTGCGCCACCGTGCTGCCCAAAGTTTTCCAAACATAAAAGCTCATTCAACCAAAGACACATCACGTATCAGGGTAGGCTTGCATGACAGGTTATAACCACCCCCAGGACGTAAGGGAGGCTCACATCTGCCTGGATACAGAGCGAGCCTCACGTATGGACCACACCGCTTACCGAATATACCAGCAATGCACATTTCTGGATTCTTGTCATATTTTCACAGACTCCAAGAACAAACTAGAATGACAAGATACATGATGGCATTCAGAGAGAAGGTTTAACAGTGATGATAAATAAAAACAGATTGGACAACTTAGGACAGACAATGATTCAAAAGCACAATGAATTGAAAACACAAGGCTTCTTATTGCCATGTCGGAATCCGATTTTGACAACTGTGAACCAATATTGAGCAAGGCAAATGTCCCAAAATGTTGTTTTCTGAAAGAAATCTATCCAATTTTCACTGGAATGAGTCGATCCTAGCGGTCCCTGGGCAGGATGTTCCATGGATTGACCACTCGATGAGATATTGTTTCCTCAGATTGGTTTTGAATGTAGCCAATTGTGCTCCTTCATTCTGTATGCTTTGTACACAACTCTGTGAACACATGGAGGAATCTACAACGGGAACACAGGATGGAATTGCAGCTCCAGAATGATAGGTGAGATACCTTTGGCGGTCATTCCAGGAACATCCTGGAATGCAAAGATAAACACACCGCTTTGGCCCAGCTTCTGGTCATCTGTCCTCAGGTGATTTAATGTCAACTTATTTCCGCTAACATTCTCCTGTGAAACTATTTTATTATGTTAAAGGTGCTATAATAATAATAATAATCTTTATCATTGTCACAAGTAGGCTTACATTAACACTGCAGTGAAGTTACTGTGAAAATCCCCTAGTCGCCACACTCCGGCGCCTGTTCGGGTACACTGAGGGAGAATTCAGAATGTCCAAATGGCCGAACAGCAAATCTTTCGGGACTTGTGGGATGAAACCGGAGCACCTGGAGGAAACCCACGCAGACACGGAGAATGTGCAAACTCCGCACAGACAGTGACCCAGCTGGGAATCGAACCTGGGACCCTGGAGCTGTGAAACAACAGTGCTAACCACATGTGCTCTATAAACGCAGGCTGTTGCTGAATGTACCGTATTTAAGCGCTTGCCATTGTCCTTTGGTTCTACTGCACCGGACAAGGTGAATTCACATACCATGAACAAAATCATCTCATCTCTTACAAATCCTAAAAATCGTAATACGTACAAACCTCTTTTCCCCTGAGAAGGTGTAGCATTTCCGTAATCACTCCTCAAAACTCAATCCTTCCGTCTTGTCAATCATTCCAACCGTTCTATTTTGTAACCTTCCAACAGCTGCAACATCCTTTCTGTACAGCGGCAAGCGTCCTGCACTTAAAATGTGGTCAAGCCAATGATATATGAAGTGGGAGGATGGCCAAACGCTTTCAGCTCTACATTGACCTTCTATTAGATTTCCACAACTGATTTTCTTCACTCACTTGTCACCAAGCAATAGCCTCAATTTCCTGATGATGAGAATCCCAGAATTCTTCCATTTTTGCAGATACATTGTACACTTTCCATCAAAGCAATGTTCCTGCTTGGATTCTCTGTCTCCACGCGATGCAGTTTGCATTTCTCTGCATTGAATTTCAGCTTCAGTGTCAGGATATACGTCATTCCATTATGCTACCAGCTACAATTCCGTTCTATATTCAACTAGTTCCCGCTAATTTGACAGATATGATTGTGGTAGTATGACTAGAGGTACTACGATACCTGGGAATGTGAGCTACCATTGGTGGAGAAGGCTCGCTGCTCATTGGCCCAAGTGTTTGGCTTCTCATTGGTCGGGACGTAAGGTAACTCCGCCCAATGAGGCGAGGTATAAGAACCCGTGTTTCCCAGCAGCCATCCTTCTTTCTGTACTCCAGCTGCTGGGGAAACATCTTGTAGATTAAAGCCTTCAATTCGGACTACTCCTTCGTTTCAGTAGTTATTGATTGCGCATCAATGATTGGTATTTTATAATTCCAGGTTAAGAAGATGGGACCTTCATGAATAACCTAATCTGGTACAGGAATTGAACTCGCGCTGTGGGCGTCATGAGCCAACCGGCCAGCCACGTGAGCTAACCGACCCCTCAGGGGGTCGAAAGGCATAGTGTATCTTTGTTATTAGAAACATAGAGTACCCAATTCATTCTTTCCAATAAAGGGGCAATTTATTGTGACCAATCCACCGACCCGGCACATCTTTGGGTTGTGGGGGCGAAACACGGGGAGAATGTGCAAACTCCACACGGACAGTGGCCCGGAGCCGGGATCGAACCCGGGTCCTCGGCGCCGTGAGGCAGACGTACTGTTTAATAAATGCTTTATTCTTGTTGTTAAAATGAATTAGCAGTCCTGTGACTCTGTTCCTCCATGTTTTATCAAAAATAAATAAAAGTTAATTTTTTTTGAGCCAGGGTTCAATTCTGGGACCTTCCCGTCCAGTTGTAACATCAACTGGGATCGTAACAGTGGTGTAATTGTAATTTCAAAGAGAACAAAGAACAAAGGAAATTACAGCACAGAAACAGGCCCTTCGGCCCTCCGAGCCTGCACCTACTATGCTGCCCGTCTGAACTAAAACCCTTTGACCTTCCGGGGATCATATAAAGAACAAAGAAAATGACACCACATTTCACTGGATGATTAGCTCTGAGGCCAGGCTAATGTTCAGGAGACATGTTCAAATCCCACCAAAGTAGATGGTGGAACCTAAGCTCAGTTAATAAAATCTGGAATTGAAAGTTAGTCTCAGTAAAGGAAACCATGAAACTATCATTGATTGTTGTTAAAAAAAAAAATACAGCTCAGGAGCAGGCCCTTCGGCCCTCCAAGCCTGTACCGGTCATGATACCAACCTTGGCCAAAACCCTCAGCACTTCCTAATACCGTAATCCCTCCATACCCATCCTATCCATGTATTTGTCAAGGTGCCTTTTGAACGCCGTTAATGTATCTGCTTCCACAACCTCCCCTGGCAACGCGTTCCAGGCACTCACCACCCTCTGCGTACAAAACCTGCCTCGCACATCTCCTTTAAACTTTGCCCCACGGACCTTAAACCTATGCCCCCTGGTGACTGATCTCTTCACCCTGGGAAAGAGTGCCTGCCCATCCACTCTATCCATGCCCCTCATAATCTTGTAGACAAGTCATTAATCAAGACTTGCTATTAACAGAGAAAACTACAAAGACTATATTTTTTTAAATAAATTTTGTGTACCCAATTCATTTTATCCAATTAAGGGACAATTTAGCGTGGAATCCATCTACCCTGCACACCTTTGGGTTGTGGGGGCGAAACCCACACAGACACGGGGAGAATGTGCAAACTCCACACGGAGCGTGGAAGAGAGCCATAACTTCCTCTCCATGATTATGGGAAGTAAGGGAAAGGGTAGAAGGATTTCCTCTCCTGCCCGTAACGCTACACTGAGACCTGTAAAGGTTTCATGAGCATGAGACGGCATTAGTGAGTTTCCCAGTAATTTACTGATTTCTTTTTGTATTGAAGAAGCTTCTAAAAGTGTTCTGACTGGTGCCTGTGCGCCTACGAGAATGGACGTCATGGAAGAAACTTCGTGAACTAACACAAATAGCAGAATTTTACCAATTTGGCTTGAGAAATGTGGTCAGTTACATGGGTGGTGCCTAATGCAATTTAATTAGATATTGAACAGCATAGAAAATTGTGGAAAACATATGGGCAAATGGTTTGGGGCATGTGGTAGTATGACTAGGGGTATTACGGTACCTGGGAATGTGAGCTGCCATTGGTGCAGAGGGCTCAATGCCCATTGGCCCAAGCACCGTGTTCTCTGTATTCTCATTGGTCGAGAGGAAGGTAGCTCCGCCTACAAGGCGGGGTATAAGAACCCGTGGTCCCCAGCAGCCAGGCCATTTCTGTACTCCTGCTGCTGGGCTCACTTCTTGCTGATTAAATTGATGCACAATCAATGGACACGAAACATAGGAGTAGTCCGAATCGAAGGCTTTAATCAGCAAGCAGTGAGCCCACCAGCAGCAGTACAGAAATGGCCTGGCTGCTGGGGGAACACGGGTTTGATTGTGCATCAGGGCATACATTTAAATTTTCCCAATTAGTGTCCTTGGCAATTCCACCATGGAATCGCTGATGTATCAAGGGGCAATATCAAAAAGTCACCCCTGGTAGTTCAATGAGGAGATTAGGGACATGGTACAGAGAATTTGAACATTAAAAGGGACAAGATTGTCTTGGTTCACCACATAATCTTGTCTCTTGACATCCCAAACTGATAGCTTTTCCTTGAGCAGCCACAGTAAATGCCATGTCTAATGGTTTAGTTGTGGTGCAGTTGGCAACACTCTTGCCTCTGAAACAGGGTGTCGTAGTTTCAAGGCTCACCCCATGACTTGACCACAAACCTTGATGCACCAGTGGAGTACTGAGGGCACGCTGCACAATGGAGATGCTGTCTTTCAGATGGTCTGCCTTGTCTCTCAAGCGGTTGGAAAGATCCCGTAGCCCGATTTTGAAGAAGAGCAGGGCAATTATCTCCAGTGTCCCAGTTAATGTTCATCCCTCGACTGTCATCATTAAAAACAGATCATTTGGTCATTACCCACATTGATGCTTTTGGGATCTTTCAGGGTGCAAAATGACTGCTGCATTTTCCTACAAATACAGCCCGGCCTACTTAATGTACCATCAATTGAACGCGAGACGAGTTGCTGGACAAAAGTATGGCTTTAATCAGCTAGATGTTAGCCCTGCGGTCGATTACAGTATAAGGACGACCGCCGGGAGTACTGGGTATTTATACCCCGCCCCGGAGGCGGGGTTAACTCAGCCTCTCGACCAATCGGGGAGCCGCCACATGACTGGTCTCAACCAACCAGTCGAGAGGCACATGACCGACCAGGGCCAATGGTAACCCGGTGTTCTGCACCAATGGCAGGCAGCTATGCTAATCATACCACTACACTACTCTTCAAAGTTACATCATCACCTGCAAAACGCAAAACTTTGAGATGTCCAGTGGTTGCGAAAAGCACAGTATGAGTGCAGGTCTCTCTGCAAACGATTTATCCAATGCAATAGCAGTTTCTTCGGAAGGCCCGTGTAATGAGAAAATAATTCCCTTTAACCAATCATTCCTTTCAAACACACACCGTGGAATGTATGGGCAAATGAGTCTCCGTCTGATTGAATGTTCCCTTTAACTTCATTTTCCCATTATCACGCTGCTGCTCTTTTTTTTGAACTGGGTGGTTAATTATCTAGGTAATTTGTAAGAAAATATAGCTACTAATTAACCATGAGGTAATGGGTTTAACTGAGTCACATTCGATATTCCTGGAATATTTGAAATCACTTACGTAGAAAAACTACAGTTTATTAAAGATATTAAACAGCCAACTATTGCAATAAAAAGTAATTTGTTGCTCCGATGTTACTGCTGTGGAAGGTGGGCGAGAGTGACAAGTTTCTGATGCACTGAGAAGAGGGTAGATGAATTCATTTAGTCGTGACTCCGTTAGTAGCACCCTCACCTCTGGGTTAGAAGATCCTGGGGTCAAGTTCTCCCTTTGGACCAATCGGTACAAAATCGAGGCTGGAACCCCCTAGGCTAGCACTGAGGAATGATGCAAAGTCAGAGAAGCAAGTTATCCCTCATCCCACGGGACTTCCCAAGAAGGAGAAGTCTGAGTAAGTACTGCGGAGGTGACAACTATTGGATCAGATGTTAAACCGTGGCCCCCACGGGCAGCAAGGTAGCACAGTGGTTAGCACAGTTTCTTCACAGCTCCAGGGTCCCAGGTCCGAATCCCGGCTTGGGTCAATGTCTGTGCGGAGTCTGCTCGTCCTCCCCGTGTGTGCGTGGGTTTCCTCCGGGTGCTCCGGTTTCCTCCCACAATCCAAAGATGTGCAGGTTAGGTGGATTGGCCGTGATCAATTGCCCTTAGTGTCCAAAAAGTTGGGATGGGGTTGCTGGATTATGGGGATAGGGTGGAGGTGTGGCTTGGGTAAGGTGCTCTTTCCAAGGGCCAGTGCAGGCTTGTTGAGCCGAATGGCCTCCTTCTGTAAATTCTATGATTTGATCTCTCAAATCAGGTCAAAAATACAAGATATTGAAGGAAATTAATTGATCGGGTTGACACTGAGAGATTCTTTCCATTGACTGGAGAATCCAGCACATGAGGACACAGTCTCAGGATAGGGTGTCGGACATTAAAGATTGAAACAAGGAGTTCATAACGTTTAAAGCATAAAATGTGTTTAGTATGGAATCTTCTAAAACTCACTTTTGTTTATAAAATGACTAATTATGGGCTTCAAAAGATGGCCGTTGAGGGTCTCCTGACGCAAAGACTGCTGCACTGACTCAAAAGGACTAAAGGATGCATTCCATCTCTTGAAACCACCCAAAAAGGTATTTCCTGACTTGTATGGGCCATTCTGAAATGAAGACATCGATTGTCCCAAATTCCACAGGGCGCATATCTGCAAACAATAATCCAGGTTTTGACTAAGCAACCAAACTCCAACACCATAGTTAGAAAGGGAAACTGCGAGAAATAGCATGGCAGTCCAAAGATGTGCAGGTTAGGTGGATTGACCATGCCAAATTGCTTCTTTGTGTCCAAAAAGATTAGGTGGGGTTACTGGGTATGGGGGTGTGGGCTTAAGTAGGGTGTTCTTTCAGTGGGCTGGTGCAGACTTGATGGCCTGAATGACCTCCTTCTGCACTGTAAATTCTATGATTGTATGACTCTAAAGTACGGGTCCCACCATTTATTCTCTAAATGCTGTCCTCAACGTGCTAATAATTGCAGAAACAACAGCAACATCTGTGCACTAAGTATCTGGAGACTGTAACATGGTAAGGTCTCCAGGCCTGTGTCCTTTTAAGACCAGCAATGCAGCAAACCAACCTCCAAACAACAAAAATATAAGTAATTAACTCAGCGAATGCAGAAAGCCCATCAGTTTGAGAGACTCCTGCAACAATTCTGGGTTAGAAATTCAGCAATTGGATTCACCCGATTACATTTGAGGAATGGAAAACCTCTTCTTCACCACGCCCGCAACATGTGTTTTCCAAGATGCGTCAACCATATAAATTATAAACTATTCTTTTGTTTATACCTTGTAAAAGTGCGGTATTTTCTTTAACTGTATTTTTATCGAGTGTATGTATGTGAGTGTGCTCTATTTTTGGAGTGAACACGTGAATCGATCATTCTCTTTATTTGAACACATGATAAGCTTGCTGCTGCTTATTAATATTGTCCAGACATTTGGGGTTACAAAACGCACACATCTTCCTTTTCAAAAAAAAACAGACTGATTAAGGACACTAAGGAAAGAGAACAGTGATTTCAGTTCTTTCTCATTCCTGTTGGTAACGGGAGAAATGCGTTCACTCAGTGATGTGAATCTTTGGGATTTTCTACCCCAGTGTTATGAATGCAATTTAAGGTTAGGTTGGACAGGCCTTTGGTCTCTCGTGGAATCGAGAGATTTAGGGAGCAGGTGATAAAGTGCAATCGAAGGCCAAGATCGTTCACGGTTGCATTGAATGGCAAGGGACAGGGTTGATGGGCCGAGTGGTCTATCCAGCTCCTATTTCTTATGTTCTTATGTTCTTATAAAAGATCCCTTTTGAAGAAAAGCAGAGTTCTCCTTTGTGTAAATAGTCATCCATCAACCGACACCTGAACTCAGATGACCTGATCATTTATCTCTTGGTTATCTGTGGGAGCTGTGCTTTCTACATCACAACAGTGCACTTCAAAAGGATCTGTAAATGCTTTGAAATGTCCTGAGATGTGCAGGTGAGATGCGTTACCCTTGCTAAATTGTCCCTTTGTGTCCAAAAAGTTAGGTGGGGTTACTGGGTAATGGAGATAGGGTGGGGTCGTGGGCCTAGGTGGGATGCTCTTTTGGATGGTCGGTGCAGACCCGATGGGCCAAATGGCCTCCTTCTGCGCTGTAGAGATCCTGTGATTCTATGATATTGAGAAGCACTATTTAAATGCAAGATTTTGAGACACCCGGTGGCGGCCGTGGAGTGTGTGGTCGCACACAGGGCAGCTCCAGTTCGAAACCTTTGGTTATCGCGTTGCAGGTTGGAAAACCCCAGATGGAGTAGTTGATGGTGTTTATCCGAGAGGAGACTCGCCAGCAGCGAGAGGAGATGCTGGAAGATCAATCGAAGGCCATCGAGGGAACGGTAGCAACTTTGAAAGGCTTGATGGAGCGAGTTCAGAAGTTCTTGGAGGCACAGAATTGCAGATCCAGGCGATGGAGAGGGTGATCTCTGACCACAGCAACCGGGTGTTGGTGTTGGAGGCGGAGGTGGGGCTCCTGGGGGACCTCTGCAAGTCGCTAAGGGCAAAGGTAGAGGAGCAGGAGAATAGATCCTGAAGGCAGAATCTGCGTATCGTTGGCCTGCCTGAATGTGCGGAAGGTACAAGTGCCACAAGCTACGTTTTAAGGTTGGTGTCGGGCTGGTGGCAGAGGGGGTGCAACATGGCAGTGTTGGAGACTGAGCGTGGTCAGGGGCTGGGTTTATCTTGTTCAAGGCGCAGAGGGACAGGAGGAGGAGGGAGGTGTATGGACGGTTGTTGGATGAGGTAGTTGAGGTGGACAGGAAGTATTCGAGAACTCCCTGCAAGGGGGCGGTTGGCAGAGAGAAAAAGGGTAGGCGGCAGCTTGACAGGCTGATGACGGAGAAGGCATTGGGACAGCTGTGGAGAGCAAGGGGGGTGCAATATGAACATGGAGAGTCGTATGCTGTCCCACCAGCTACTGAGGCAGGCTGCGTCCAGGGAAATTCTGAGGGTGCAGGTAGTGAAGGGGGAGGTAGTGTCAGAGCCGGCGAAGATCAATGAGGCCTTTAGAGAGTATTACGAGAAGTTGTACAGGGCCGTGGAAAGATGCGTTTCGCGGGGGGGGGGGGGGTCGCTGAGGACCAAACGGGTTTCCTAACGGGCAGGCAGCTTTCCAGTCACATCAGGAGGCTAGTAAACGTGGTTATGACCCCCATCGGAGGAACAAGTACCGGCGGTAGTGGTCTCTATGGAGGTGGAGAAGGCTTTTGATCGGGTGGAGTGGCGATACCTGTTTGCGATCTTGCGGAGTTTCGCGTTTGAGCCGAAGTACGTGGTGTGGGTGCATCTGTTGTATGTGGCCCCGGTGGCGAGTGTACGGACAAATGAGATGAGTTCACAGAGCTTCGGGTTGCACCGGGGAATGGGGCAGGGGTGCCCGCTGTCGCCGCCGTTGTTCACGCTTGCGATAGAGCCCTTGGCGATGGCCCTTAGGGGTCAGTTGAGTGACAGGGGATTGTCAGGTGGGAGTAGGGAACTCCGGGTGTCGCTATATTCAGACAACCTGCTGCTGTTCGTGTCAGACCTGTTGGAGGGTATGGGGAGAAGTATGGACACATTGCCGAGGTCCTGGGCCTTCTCGGGTTATAAGTTGAATGTCGGAAACAGTGATGGGTTTCCGGTGAATGCGGCGGGTCGAGGAGCTAATCTGGGGCCGTTGCTGTTTAGGGTAGTCAGGGACAGGGTCAGGTATCTGGGAGTCCAGGTGACGGGGGTGGTCAATGATGCACAAGTGGAACCTGACCAATGTTGGTGGAGGAGGTTAGGGGAGACTTTAGGGGATGGGAGACGTTACATCTGACATGGGCGGGGAGGGGCCAAGTGGTAAAAATGAACGTTCTGCCGAAGTTCCTGTTTATATTCCAGACTCTCCCGAACCTCATCCCGAAGGCCATTTTTCAGAAAGTGGACGCAGCGATTTTGGAGTTTATATGGGAGGGGAGGTAGCCAGGGCGGAATTCTCCGCAGGGGGCCGCATTCGTGAAGGTCGTAGTGAACTCGGCCAAGGTTCACGACGGCCTTGGAGCCCGCTCCCCGCACCACCCGGGGGGCTAGGAGGGGGCCTCCGTCTTTCGCGGCAGCAACCTCGTCACGCCGAGAATGTGAAGTCATCCGCGCATGTGCGGGTGCGGTGTGGTGTGCGGTGGCCGTCTTTCTCCTCAACCGCCTGGCAAGACGTGGTGGCTTGATCTTGCCGGGCAGCGGAGGGGAAAGTGCGTCCATTTTGGACGCTGGCCCGACGATCGGTGGGCACCGTCCCCTCCGGAGCACAGTCGCGGTGCTCCCGTCCCAATCGGGCCCCTAGATGCCCCGAACGGGCATCCGGCGCCCGTTTCACGAATGCAGCGACCAGGTGTGGTTGCTGTCGTGGTGAACGGGCGTGAAGGGCTGGCCGCTCGGCCCATCGGGCTCGGAGAATCGCCGTTCGCCATGAAAACGGATTAAAAATGGCGAGCGGCGATTTTTCCGAGCCGGGGGGGGTGGAGAATCGCTGGGGCGCCAGGGGGGCATAAAAAATGTCGGGAGGCCCTCCCACGATTCTCCCACGCCGCGTGGGGAGCGGAGAATTCCGCCCCCAGGGTGAAGAGAGCCCTGCTACAGAGACAGAGGCAGAAAGGGGGGCTTGGCGCTACCGAATCTGCTGCACTATTACTGGGCAGCGAATGCAGAGAAGGTGAGGTGGTGGTGGGAAGGGGAGGGGTTAGCGTGGGTTAGGGTGGAAGAGTCCTGTTGGGGGTCCAGCCTGAGGGCCATGGTGACAGTGTCAGGCGCTGGGGGGGGGGGGAGCACAGTGAGCCCAGTGGTACAGTCCACGGTTAGGGTGTGGAACCAGTTGAGGAGACACTTGAGGATGCAAGAGATTTTGGTGCTGACACCGCGGGGTTAAGCCGGGGGAGACGGACGGCCTGTAGAGGAGGCGGAGAGGCAGGGCTGGCGAGAGCGAGGGATCTATACCTTGAAGAGAGGTTCGCAGGTCAGGAAGAGCTGCGGGAGAGAGTGGAGCTGCCGAAGGGAAGCGGGTTCAGGTTGATGCAAGTGAGGGACTTTGCACGGAGGGAATGGAGAGGGTTTCCGAAGCTGCCGGAGTACACCCTGCTGGAGCGGCTGCTGCTCCCAGATGTGGAAAGGGAGGCCAGGATTGGGGATCCATATGGGTGGCTGGGGGAGCTGGGGGAGCACAGATGGTGAAGATTAAGAATAAATAGGTGGAGGAACTGGGGGGGGGTGGGGGAGATAGGCTGTGGAGTGTGGACTGAGGCGATGCATAGTGTAAATTCGACCCCCTTGTGTGCAAGGATGATTCTGATTCAATTCAAGGTGGTGCAGAGGGTGCAGATGACTCGGGCAAGGATGAGTGGGTTCTTCCAGGGGGGCGGCAGACGAGTGTGAGAAGTGTGGGCGAGGACCAGCAAAACATGTGCACTGTGAGAAGTTGGAGAGATACTGGGAGGGGATACTCGGGCGCTATCGGAGATTATGTGGGTAGAGTTCGGGCCGGACCCTATGGTGGCGATTCTCGGTGTATCGGAAATGCCAGAGCTGATCGAGGGGAGGAGGGATGATGCTGAGGCCTTCGTCTCTCTTATTGCCCGGCGAAGGATACGGTTGGATTGGCGGGGGTTACGGCCTGGCTGGGGAACCTGGATGACCTCCTTCATCTGGAAAAGATTAATTTCGAGTTGAGGAGATCAGCGGAGAGCTTTGAGACACGGTGGGGACTGTTCACGACCATATTTGAGGAATTGTTTGTCGCGGTGGGGGGGGGAGGGGAGGGGGTGAAAAGGGGAAAAGAATGCACAAGCTGCAAACCGTGTGGGTGTCGACAATCTTGTTGGTTCATGTTTTTTGAACTTTTGAATATGTTTGGAATAGAATACGCAAAAAAAATGGCAAGACTTTATTTGAGCTGATAAGTATTTAATTACTCTAACACAATAACTGCTGCAAATTAACTTTCAAATATGATAAGAGAAGCATAAAAACCCACATTTCCAACAATAGAACTCTGCAGGCGGCAGAGGTACAAAAGCAGTATCCAACTTGAACTCCTCTGAGAGCTTTGCAACTCATATAATCATCTTCTGTCACAGCAAAATATGACAACAGCAAAATCTGATGAAGGAATAAATACACGGCTGACAGACAATCTGACTTCAGTCAGACACAGAGGTTCCCATTAAACTAAGGCTGCATTTAATGACACAAATCCTGGACAGAATAAAAACGATTGAGTAATTTTCTGGTCAAACACGGCCTGGATAACGCATTGCTGTAAGTGTCTGGCACTGAATATATGCACATAATTTGCATTTTGTTAAGACTGTCTCCCGCTCTCTGCATTTTGCTTAAGGAATAATCCTGCTGTACTCTGGAGCCCACTGTTTACTGTAGCTGTGTACGCAAACCACAAGCTCCAGCTACCTTCAACCCGCTGGCTGACACAGTGGGGTCAATATTCGCTCCATTAAGCAAATACTACCCCCCCCCCCCCCCACCCTTTTCACCTCCAGCTGTTTGTGATTGTTTTAAAAAGTGAAATTAAAGGAATCTGTCCTGCGGTGTGTCATGATATGCAGACATGCAGATAATGATATACAGACAGGCACAGACAGGCAGCTAATGAACACAGAGAACAGGACATGGCCAATGAGCAGACAGGACACTCAGGGGTGGTATCTCACTATAAAAGGCACGAGGCACTCACACTCCGCCTCTTTCCACTGATGAACATCTACAGAGTGAGTCAGGGTGTATGTACAGTATCACACCTCCAGCACGTGGCTAAGAGCTAGTCTGGTTCAGTCAGACAGAGTAACCACACTTAGGTTAGCAGAGAGCCGAATTCATAGAGAACTGTGCTAACTGTGCTGCTGGTTCAATAAATCAGATTGAACTAACTTCATGGTCTGGAGTATCTTTTGGTTAAAACTGCATCCAGCTGCAGCCTGTGTTATCCCAGAGTACATAACACATCATGGTACCAGGAGTGGGGTAGTGAAATGATATGTTATGTACTAACATATTCCACTAAATTAGTTAGGCATGACCTGCCCTTTATGAACCCATGCTGCGTCTGCCCAATGGGACAATTTCTATCCAGATGCCTCGCTATTTCTTCCTTGATGATAGATTCCAGCATCTTCCCTACTACCGAAGTTAAGCTCACTGGCCTATAATTTCCTGCTTTCTGCCTACCTCCTTTTTTAAACAGTGGTGTCACGTTTGCTAATTTCCAATGCACCGGGACCACCCCAGAGTCTAGTGAATTTCGGTAAATTATCACTAGTGCATCTGCAATTTCCCTAGCCATCTCTTTTAGCACTCTGGGATGCATTCCATCAGGGCCAGGAGACTTGTCTACCTTTAGCCCCATTAGCACTCCCTTCTCATCCTCTAAAGGACCAATATTTACCTTAGCCACTCTTTTTTGTTTTATATATTTGTAAAAACTTTTACTGTCTGTTTTTATATTCTGAGCAAGTTTACTCTCATACTCTATCTTACACTTCTTTATAGCTTTTTTAGTAGCTTTCTGTTGCCCCCTAAATATTTCCCAGTCCTCTAATCTCCCAGCAATCTTTGCCACTTTATATGCTTTTTCCTTCAATTTGATACTCTCCCTTATTTCCTTAGATATCCACGGTCGATTTTCCCTCTTTCTACCGTCCTTCCTTTTTGTTGGTATAAACCTTTGCTGAGCACTGTGAAAAATCGCTTGGAACGTTCTCCACTGTTCCTCAACTGTTCCACCATAAAGTCTTAGCTCCCAGTCTACCTTAGCTAGTTCTTCTCTCATCCCCTTGTAATCTCCTTTGTTTAAACACAAAACACTAGTATTTGATTTTACTTTCTCACCCTCCATCTGTATTTTAAATTCCACCATATTGTGATCGCTCCTTCTGAGAGGATCCCTAACTATGAGATCATGAATCAATCCTGTCTCATTACACAGGACAAGATCTAGGACCGCTTGTTCCCTCGTAGGTTCCATTACATACTGTTCTAGGAAACTATCGCGGATACATTCTATAAACTCCTCCTCAAGGTTGCCTTGACCGACCTGGTTAAACCAATCGACATGTAGATTAAAATCCCCCATGATAACTGCTGTACCATTTCTACATGCATCAGTTATTTCTTTGTTTATTGCCTGCCCCACCATAACGTTACTATTTGGTGGCCGATAGACTACTCCTATCAGTGACTTTTTCGCCTTACTATTACTGATTTCCACCCAAATAGATTCAACCTTATCCTCCATAGCACCGATGTCATCCCTTACTATTGCCCGGATGTCATCCTTAAATAACAGAGCAACACCACCTCCCTTACCATCCACTCTGTCCTTCCGAATAGTTTGATACCCTCCCAGTCGTGACCATCTTTTAACCATGTTCAGTAATGGCCACTAAATCATAGTCATTTACGATGATTTGTGCCATCAACTCATTTACTTTATTCCGAGTACTATGAGCATTCAGGTAAAGTACACTTATGTTGGTTTTTTTACCTCTGTTTTGAATCTTAACATCTCCAGTTTTATTCCTTTTGTTATTACTGGGCCTATTCACTGAGCTCCCCTCAGTCACTGTACCTTGTACTGTCGCCCTTTTAGATTTTTGACTATGTCTTCTCTGCTTTGCACTTTTCCCCTTACTTCCTTTTGCTTCTGTCCCTGTTTTACTACCTTCCAACTTCCTGCATCGGTTCCCATCCCCCTGCCACATTAGTTTAAACCCTCCCCAACAGCTCTAGAAAACACCACCCCAGGACATCGGTTCCAGTCCTGCCCAGGTGCAGACTGTCCGGTTTGTACTGGTCCCACCTCCCCCAGAACCGGTCCCAATGCCCCAGGAATTTGAATCCCTCCCTCTTGTACCATCTCTTGAGCCACGCATTCATCCTATCTATCCTGACGTTCCTACTCTGACTAGCTCGTGGCACTGGTAGCAATCCTGAGATTACTACCTTTGAGGTCCTACTTTTTAGTTTAACTCCTAACTGCCTGAATTCTGCCTGTCGGACCTCATCCCGTTTTTTACCTATATCATTGGTGCCTATGTGCACCACGACAGATGGCTGTTCACCCTCCCCCCCTAGAATGTCCTGCAGCCGCTCCGAGACATCCTTGACCCTTGCACCAGGGAGGCAACATACCATCCTGGAGTCTCGATTGCGTCCACAGAACCGCCTATCTATTCCCCTTATGATCGAGTCCCCTATCACTATAGCCCTGCCATTTTTCTTCCTGCCCTGCTGTGCAGCAGAGCCAGCCACGGTGCCATGAACCTGGCCTCTGCTGCCTTCCCCTGGTGAGCCATCTCCCTCAACAGTATCCAAAGCGGTATATCTGTTTTGCAGGGAGATGACCGCAGGGGACACCTGCACTGCCTTCCTACTCTTGCTCTTTCTTTTGGTCACCCATTTTCTATCTCCCTCATTAATTTTCACCTGCGGTGTGACCAACTCGCTAAACGTGCTATCCACGACCTCCTCAGCATCGCGGATGCTCCAAAGTGAGTCCATCCGCAGCTCCAGAGCCGTCAAGCGGTCTAACAGGAGCTGCAACTGAACACACTTCTTGCACGTGAAAGAGCCAGGGACAGTGGACGTGTCCCTGAGCTCCCACATCGCACACGAGGAGCATGACACGGGTCTGGGATCTCCTGCCATGTCTTAAACCTTAGGTAAACTTATACAACAACAATTTCAAAATAAAAATAAATAAATTAGACAATGAAAAGAATGAAATGAAAAACTACTTACCAGTCACTTACCAGAGTTAAAAAGCACCTCTGAAAAAGCACCTCCTCACACTCTGCACCGAATTACCTCACTGCACCAAATTACCAAGTTGCAATCCTCACTCTGGATGAGTCTCACTCCGGATGTGTTTCCTTCCCTGATTTACCTCACTGCACCAAATTACCAAGTTGCAATCCCCACTCTGGATGAGTCTCACTCCGGATGTGTCTCCTTCCCTGATTTACCTCACTGCACCAAATTACCAAGTTGCAATCCCCACTCTGGATGAGTATCACTCCGGATGTGTCTCCTTCCCTGATTTACCTCACTGCACCAAATTACCAAGTTGCAATCCCTACTCTGGATGAGTCTCACTCCAGATGTGTATCCTGGAAAAGCGCTAGCTTACTGAGTGCGCTCTCTGTCTGTCTTTTATACAGACCTCAGCTAATCGATGACTCAAAAAATACCTTAACTTCAAAGAGAAGAATACAATGTGCCCCTAAACAGGCCTCAAGTGATTGACAGATAACTGCCTCTCAGCAATTAGGGTGGGGGCAGCTTCAACCAATCAGACACTAAGCTACACACTGCACTTTTAACTGAAAAACAGCAGAATTAGATTTTCCACTTACCTTCCCTGATTTACCTCACTGCACCAAATTACCAAGTTGCAATCCCCACTCTGGATGAGTCTCACTCCGGAAATGTCTCCTGGAAAAGCGCTAGCTTTTCCTCCCATAAATCCCGAAAGGCGTGCTGTTAGATAATTTGGACATTCTGAATTCTCCCTCTGTGTACCCGAACAGGCACCGAAGTGTGGCGACAAGGGGCTTTTCACAGTAACATAATCGCAATTTTAATGTAAGCCTACTTTTGACAATAAAGATTATGATTATTATTACCTCCCATTCTAGTAAATCTTTGCAGCAGGATCGCCTATAGGCGAGAAACGATCTGCCGTTGAAAAATAGGAAGGAAAATCCCTCAACATTTCGAAAATGCCGTACAACTAAATTAAAGGTCCCCTACACGATGTTAATGGCTGAAATTCTAGCTGTCAAGGAGAATGTAGAGAGCGCGCCAGAGAGAGACCCTTCTGGGCTCATTAATACCCTGGGTAGTCGAGAGAGAAGAAAAAAATCACTACGGACTGAAGTTGTATGAAGTTGTTCATCATTCAATTTCATTTAATTTACTGTCACCAGATTTATATTTGCAAGTGTGGTAATCTATGAATCTTTATTTATTACCTGGTCTTGTAGTACCATCTTGTGGATAAAGATTTTACTTTCTGGTTTTCAACAAACAATTGCTTTCCTCACAACTGCTTATAAAAGTGCTCGATGCTTCAAATCATTCTTTAGAAACAGTCTAATCGAGGAGAAAGAACCACCAGGTTTCCAGACACACACCCAAAGGGTATCTGTTGGGAAAGCGATCTGTAAAATGTGGCCAGCAAGTACTGGATATCGCGGCAGTTTTGGCAAACCCATTAGCGTGAGCCGGAACATAAGGGGCAAGATTCTCCGCCTCCCCAGCCGCGTGTTCTCTGCGGTGCGCCATTTACCGGTGACGGGATGCTCTCTTCCCGCCGCTTGTCAATGGGATTTTCCCACTGATGTCACCCCACGTCACCTGGAAACCCGTGGGCTGGAGTGCGCTGCTGGCGGGAAAAGAGAATCCCAACTGTCAGAGAATTCCGCCCAGGATCCCGGGTGAATCAGCGCAATCGATCATTTTTTTTCAATTTAGAGTACCCAATTCATTTTTTCCAACTAAGGGACAATTTTAGTATGGCCAATCCACCTAGCCTGCGCATCTTGTGGGTTGTGGGGGCGAAACCCACGCAGACATGGGGAGAATGTGCAAACTCCGCACTGACAGTGACCCAGAGCCAGGATCGAACCTGGGACCTCGGCGCCGTGAGGCAGCAGGGCTAACCCACTGTGCCACCCTGCTGCCCAGAGCAATCGATCATAACGGATTTGAAACCGGAACAGGGGCTTTAGAACATAGAACATACAGTGCAGAAGGAGGCCATTCGGCCCATCGAGTCTGCACCGACCCACTTAAGCCCTCACCCCCACCCTATCCCCATAACCCAATAACCCCTCCTAACCTTTTTGGACACTGAGGACAATTTAGCGTGGCCAGTCCACCTAACCTGCACGTCTTTCTCCATCTTCATCAAGAGGAGCGAGGATTGTCAGGGAATAAGCGACCTTTCAATTGGATTCATCATCTGCTCTGATCCGCCCATAAGACCTGTGATCAGCAGCCAGTTGGAGGGACAGGTGTGTCCTGCCCGGCCGTAACTGGCGCAATCCAGAATCATTTAAAAGAATTACAGCAACTGCAGGAGGAACTGACGCGGGCCAGCCTTCAGCTGCCTATTGGCTACTGCAGGGAGAAGTGATTAGCACGCGATTCATGTGATTGTGAGTGCCTTTGTGCTCATGATGCTGGGCTACATGTGACATGCACCCCCGTTTGGGCACAATCAGTGGCAATGTGTCATGCCAACCTTCCAGGCATTGCCAGCTTTGTGGGCATGGCTGCTTCAAACGAACAGACTTTGAATCGGGCACGGGGGATCCTGGGTACTCCAGTGAAAGGTGGACATGGGCGCAAAATCCCACAACTTTCGTGCTGTTTTGTTCATTTCCGCTCAGCTTGGGCCGTTATCAAGTGCCTAAATGAACAAAATCGGTGTCGCTACTGAAAACGCAAGTAGACGATTCATTTCAAATTTGCTGATGCTGATTTAAAGTAGGCCACAAGCTTCCATTTTGATGGAGCAGCGCAGTGGCCTCTGGCAGAGACACAGGGAAGCCAAAAAGGCCTCCCTTAACCATCAAGATTCAGCAGGCAGCACGGTGGCGCAGTGGTTAACCCTGCTGCCCCACGGCGACGAGGACTCAGGTTCGAAACCCAGCCTTGGGTCACTGAAGTTGGCACATTCTCCCCGTGTCTGCGTGGGTCCCACCCCCACAACCCAAAGATGTACTGGGTGGGTGGATTGGCCACGCTAAATTGCCCCTTAACTCGGAAAAAGATAATTGGGTACTTTAAAAATGTTTCCATTTTGATAACAACCCAATCCAGTTGCAAATTACAATCATCATTGCTCAGAAACAGGCAGCATAGAATCATAGAATTTACAGTGTAGAAGGAGGCCATTTGGCCCATCGGGTCTGCACCAGCCCTTGGAAAGAGCACCCCTACTTAAGCCCACACCTCCACCCTATCCCCGTAACCCAATAACCCCACCTAACATTTTTTTCTGGACACTGAGGGCAATTTAGCATGGCCCATCCACCTAACCTGCACATCTTTGGACTGTGGGAGGAAACTGGAGCACCCGGAGGAAACCCACGCAGACACGGGGAGAACGTGCAGACTCCGCACAGACAGTGACCCAAGCCGGGAATCGAACCTGGGACCCTGGAGCTGTGAAGCAACCGTGCTAACAACTGTACTACCGTGCCGCCCAAATCACGTGATGGTGACACAGTGGTTGTCACACGGCGCCGAGGTCCCAGGTTCAATTCCAGCCCTGGGTCACTACCCGTGTGAAGTTTGTTTGTTCTCCCTGTATCTGCATGGGCCATAACCCCCACAACCCAATGGTGTGCAGGGTAGGTGGATTGGCCATGCTAAATTGCCTCTTCCTTGGAAAAACATTTTAAAAAGAAAAAAGAAGGGTGTAATGGAATATTCTCCAGTTGCCTGGATGGGTTCAGCTACAACATTCAAGAAGCTCAACACCACCCAGAACAAAGTTGTCTGCTTGTTGGAGACCACATTCACCATCTACCTCAGCACACAGTGAAGCAGAGTGTACCATCTACACAATGCGCTGGAGCAAGTCACCAAGGTTCCTTCGATTGCACCTTCCACATCTGCAGCATCAAACACCTGGAAGAACAAGGGGAGCAGATGCATGGGAACACCGCCAATTACAAGTTCCCCTCCAAGCTGCACACCATCCTGACTTGGAAATATATCACCGTTTCTTCACAGTAGCTGGGTTAAAATCCTGGCATTCCATCCCGAACAACACTGTGGATGTACCTAAACCACACCGACAGCAGTCACTCTCCCCAATCCCATAAATAAATAAACCAGTTTGTAAAGCTGCACATGATTACGTGATTCGTTTGGCTCAGTACTCTTGCTCAGAAAGACAAACAGCTTCACTTTAAGTCTCTGCTGTAAACTGATACTTTATGATGAACAGAAAACTAAATACAGAAGTTTGAATTGTTGCTTAACAAAGCTTTAATAAGGTCCCTGTAAATAATTAACAGGCATTTAACTAAAATCCTATTATGCCACTAATACATGTAATCAATAATGTTCCTGTGAAGTGACAAACAGAAAATTACAAGCACGTTTAATCAAATGATGCACCCTGCTATTAATGTGTAACAAATAAAGATTGTTCACCATAGCATAATGTAGCAGATCATTTACCTTCTATGTAAAGCTTTCTTTTATCCTAATGTGTGTGGAACTCTCACCTGGATTGTTCTAACTGCAGGAAGCCACATGAAAGGAAAGGAAATAGCCAGGGAGGGACTTTCTATTCAAAATGCTAACCTTATTTTGCATGTGAAGTACGTGGTTATACATGTAGAATGTTTAATAAGCTTGGGCGTGTGATTTGAATAGAAGGTACCTATAGAAGCTATTACACCACCTTGAAGCAACCAGTATTATATTACATGGGGAATTGTGCAAGATGATTTTGAGCCCTTCTGAAAACTACATAAAAAGATCAAAATATCTTACATCAAAGAGGACATATCCTCATTTTGCCAATTAAAAATGGCTTGTTGGATTATTTGTCTTTCCTCAGTCTTCAGAATGAAATTTGGATTGTA
Organism: Scyliorhinus canicula; assembly: GCF_902713615.1. NCBI lineage: Eukaryota > Metazoa > Chordata > Chondrichthyes > Carcharhiniformes > Scyliorhinidae > Scyliorhinus > Scyliorhinus canicula. The sequence continues at coordinate 153,731,474 of NC_052159.1, forward strand.
TATCCGGGGCTTCAACTTCAGTAAGCTGTCATTAAGTTTCACGGGGATTCACTAAAAGATTTGTTTCTTAGGGGTCGGTTTGCAGGATTGAAGGAGCTGGAAGCGAAGTAAGGGCTGGAGCAGGGGGAAATGTTTCGATACGTGCAGGTTCGGGATTTTGCCAGGAAGGAGATACAGAGCTTCCCGGTGGAGCCGGCCTCCACATTGCTGTAGGAGGTGCTGATGACAGGGGGACTGGAGAAGGGGGTAGTGTCAGCGGTTTATGGAGCTTTTTTGGAAGAGGAGAAGGCACCACTGGAAGGGATCAAAGCAAAGTGGGAGGAAGAGTTGAGAGAGGATATGGCGGAGAGGTTCTGGTGTGAGGTGCTCTGGAGAGTGAATGCCTCCACCTCGTGCGCGAGGTTGGTGCTGATACAGATGAAGGTGGCATACAGAGCACACCTCACGAGGGCGAGGAGTAGAAGATGTGTGTGAACGTTGCGGGGGGAGGGGGGGGGGGGTGCTAATCACGTTCATATGTTTTGGTCCTGTCCAAAGCTAGAGGATTACTGGAAGGAGGTTTTTAGGGTAATTTCTAAAGTGGTTCACGTGAAACTGGACCCGGGCCCTCAGGAGGCCATATTCAGGGTGTCAGACCAGCCGGGGTTGGAAACGGGTGCGGAGGCAGATGTTGTAGCCTTCGCCTCGTTGATCGCCCAAAGGTAGATCCTGATGGGTTGGAGAGCGGCCTCTCCACCCTGTGCCCTGGCGTGGCGGGGGGACCTGCTGGAATTCGTGACTCTTGAAAAGGTTAAGTTTGAACTGAGGGGAAGGATGGAGGGGTTCTACAATTCATGGGCCTTATTCATGATGCACTTTTAAGAACTGGATAACATCGAACATTAGTTGGGGGGGTGGGTGGGAGGGTTAGGGGGAGGGGGAATGTGTGTGTTAATGGTGACTATGGGTGATTCCTGATTCCTCTTTGTCATTTGTTTGTGTGAATATGCGGGCCAATGTCTGGGGTTTGGTGGGAGGATGGGATCGCTGTTATTGATATGGGGATTGACATATTTGTTACTGTGTATTGTTTATTGTTGGGTGTAAATTTGGGAGAAAATGTGAAAAAGGAGAATAAAAATATTTTTAAAAGAAAGTTTCACTGAGATCGGCATCCTTGCGATACTAACTGAAGCAATAAAAAATACATGCATTGCTATAGCACCTTTTGTGACTAATGGACACCCCAAAAACACCTTACAGCCAATGAAGTGCTTTAGAAGTGTGGTCACTTGTAGTAGAAAGAATGTGGCAGCCGATTTACGCACAGAGAGTAGTGTGATAGCGAATGGACAAGGTTTTGATGTTGACTGAGGGATGAATAATATTGGCTGTGACACCGGAGAGAACTCCACCCTGCTCTACTTCGCAATTGTGGCCGCACGGATCTTTCACCTCCACCCGAGAGGGTAGACTGGGCGTCGGTTAAACACATCATCGGACAGCCAATAATTCTAGGCAGATCCCAACACAAATCGAGAGGAGTTACACTCTCTCATGCAACTGTTCCACTGGCATTAGCAACTACAATCAGGAAGGAACGGTGCGATAACACGTGAACAAAATAATAAACCCCCAGCCAAGGCTTTTGTGTAGTCAGGCCGTGAATGGATCATCAATACTGAGGGCCTTTTTTTGATGTAATCTTTTTTAAAGTTTTTTTATTGATTTTAATGTTTTTTGGTGCATGGTTATCATTGCCAAGTCAAAGTTGTATTTTTACAAATTTCTATCTGGGGGAGGGGGGGGGGTTGATCCTTTCCCCACCCCCACACTGAGTGCAATCTTTGATGCAATGTTTGATGTGAATGTGGGACTTTACAAGGGAGGGGGTTATGTTTTAACATATCTCCTTGATCTTACGGTGAAACAGGATGTTTTGGATGGGGCGGGGGGGGGGGGGGGGAGAGATGGGGGTGGTCAGGTAGACATATACCAAACCTCTGCTTGGAGACCAGCCCACGTGAGCTGGTTCTCATTGGGGGGTGGGGGGGGGAGCAGGAAGCCAAACTGAAACTGATTGAGAATCAAGAGACTGTTTGCACACCTTGATGCCGAGGTGGACCTTGCTGGTGGCAGTGGGATCTGGGAAACTCAAGCTGAGTGGATTGACTTTCAAAGGACACTGTAAGTTGTAAACACCCATGGGGAGGCGGGGGGGGCGGGGGTGGGGGGGGGGGGGGGGGGGGGGGGGGGGGGTGGCTGCCGGGAAGCTGGGGCTAATCTGGGGCTTGTTCTTGTAAACGGGAGATATCTGCCAGAAGTGAGGTGTGCAGTGAAAGGGGCTGTAAGATGAATCTCAATTGCATTAATTGGTTCAGGAAAAGTGCCGTTTCATTTAGTCCCATGTGTTAATTGGCTGTTAGGTAATATCTAATTTGCATTGATTTTAGATTCTTTTAACTGTACAATTCTTAGAACATGAAATCTTGCCCTTTGGTTATTTCTGTCAGTTGGGAAATTATTTTATTATTTTCTTTCAATTTAAAGTGCGCAATGCTTTACTTTTTCCAATTAAGGAGCAATTCAGCGTGGCCAACCCACCTACCCTACACATCTGTGGGTTGTGGGGGTGAAACCCATGCAGACACGGGGAGAATGTGCAAACTGCACACGGACAGTGACCTGGGGCCGGGATCGAACCCAGGTACTCGGCGCAATGAGGCAGCAGTGCGCCATCATGACGCCCATTTGGAAATTAATCGCTATTTAAAACCTATCGGTCAATGCATGGGTCATAACACTTTTCACTAGGGAAATTGAGATCCTATCCTTCATGACGTACCACCCTGTGCAGTTCTGGCCACTAGTTCTCAGCCACGATATATTGACCTTGGAGAGTGACCAGTGTAGGTTCACCTGAACCTGTTTTCCAAGGATTAAATTACCAGGAGTGATTGCACAAAGTAGAGTTGTATTTCCTGGAATTTAAAAGGTCGAGGAGTGATTTGATTGAAGTTTTCGGTATACTGTAGGGAGAATATAGGGTCGTTAGGCCCACTCAGATCTTGGTCGCATTACAGCCTTGGTCCAAACATGGACAAAGCTGAACTCGTGGGTGGCACGGTGGCACAGTGGTTAGCATCGCTGCCTCGCACGCCGAGGTCCCAGGTTCGATCCCGGCTCTGGGTCACTGTCTGTGTGGAGTTTGCACATTCTCCCCGTGTCTGCGTGGGTTTCGCCATCACAACCCAAAGATGTGCAGGCTAGGTGGATTGGCCACGCTAAATTGCCCCTTAATTGGAAAAAATGAATTGGGTACTCTAAAAAGAAAGAGCTGAACTCACGGGGTGAGGTGAGTGACTGCCCCCGACATCGACGCAGCATTTGACTGCAGGGTATCGAGGAGCTGAAATCAAACGGAGGTCAATGGAATTGGGGGAAAGCTCTCCACTTCATACCCGGCACAAAGGAGAACGGTTGTAGTTGTTGGACGTCAATTATCTCAGTCTCCAGGCAGCACTGCAGGAGTTCCTCAAGGATGTGCTGTAGGACCTACCGTCCTCAGCTGCTTCATCAAAGACTTTCCTTCCATCATCGGGTCAGAAATGGAGGGGGGGGGGGGATTCTCTGAGCCTCCGCACTGAAATCGTGATCGGCGCGGGAGTGGAGAATGGGTGTCAAGTTCGGGTCCGACGCAGTCTCCGCGATTCTCCGAGTTCCCAACGCCGTGGGTCTCTCATGGTCCCACCCATCGGGGAATTCGATGTGGCGGCTGCGGACTTTGTCCAAGGCAGCCCTGGTGGAGGGCCGAGGGACCCTTCACCAGAGGGGACCTCCAGGACAGCCAGGCGCACACGATCTCTTCTTGGTGCCGGTTCGCGGTGATGGTTCACCATGTAGAGCGGGCCGGCCGACGCATGGGCGGACTCCCAGCCGGAAGTGCAGGGTCCCGTATCGGCAGGCAGAGCTGCGAGGACTGCTCCGGGGGTCTGCTAGCCCCCTCCAGGTAGGAGAACCATTCAGGACTTTCTTCAAGAAAGCCCGGAGTGGTTCGCCCACATTTTTTTGCGGGCGTGGGGACAAGGCCCCATTATTGGAGAATCCCGCGCAGGGTTTTAGCTGATGATTGCGGAATGTTCAGCACCGTTTGCGCCTCCTCCTAAAAACTGGAGCACATTTGTTCATCTCAGTATCTTCGGCAGCATGACTGATGTTGACTATTTTTTAAATTCCAAGCAGTTCATTTTCACTGCAATGGATCCATGTACGGGAAATATTCATTTCATTGTATTGCACTCACAGCATTCAAAGAGGCCATTCGGCCCAACAGATCTGTGCTGATATTTATACCACAGAAGCCTTCTATTTTATTTCAACTCATCCAACTTCTATCCTTTCTCCCTCGTGTGTTTATCAGCTTCTCCTCAAATCCATTGATGTTATTCAGCTCAACCACTCCTTGTGACTGTGAGTTCTGCATTCTCTCCACTCTCTGCGCAAAAGAGGGTTTTCCTGAATTTCCTATTGGATTTGTTACTATCTTAAATTTATGTAAAGAAAGACTTGAATGACGGCAGCACTGTGGCACAGTGGTTAGCACTGCAGTCTCACGGCGCCGAGGTCCCAGGTTCGATCCCGGCTCTGGGTCACTGTCCGTGTGGAGTTTGCACATTCTCCCCGTGTTAGCGTGGGCTTCGCCCCCACAACCCAAAGATGCGCAGGGAAGGTGGATTGGCCATGCTAAATTGCCCCTTAATTGGAAAAAATTAATTGGGTACTCTAAAGTTTTAAAAAAAGAAAGACTTGGATATTTATGGTGCCGCCCACCGCTGGACATCTGGCTTTATAGTCAATCGAGTACTTGTGGAGTGTAGTCACGGTTGTAGTACAGAAAATGCTGCCGCCAATATGTGCACAGCAAGATCCCATAAACGGCAATATGGTAATGACCAGAAAATCCGTTTTTGTGAAGTTGATTGAGGGACAAATGTTGGGTAAGGCGCTGGAGAGCATTCTACACCCCCCCCCCCCCCCCCACCCTCCCCAACCTCCCCAACCTCGCTCCTTAAATCGTGCCTTGAGAGCTTTTACATCCATCAAGAGAGCATTAGGTTAACGACGTCTCCCTCACAAGAGGGAACATTCTGTCTACCTCTACCCTATCAAACGCCTTCCTAATTTTAAATACCTCTATCAGGTCACCCTCAGCTTCTCTATTCTAGAGAAAGGAGGCCCAGCCTGTTTTGGTCTTTCCTGACAGTACATAACCTTTCCACCTGACATCTGCCTTGCCAATAATTCTTTGCATCTTCATCAGCCCCTTCAAATCCTTGCTCAATTTCTAACATATAAAGAAAACTCTAGATTGGTAGCAATTCATTTTGCACTTGAAGCACTTAAATATACAATAATTTTGCAATATGCGAAACACACTTTGAGCGCGATTTAACGGCCCAAAAAAAAGAGTTCCGTTTTGGGCACGCATGTTTCTCAGCGTCTACAGCGCCAGGAATGACCCCGCTATCAAACCGGACTCTGGGTATTTTTGGTGTCAGTGCAGGAAGAGATTGGGGCACCATTTTTAAATGCCACCCCAATCTCCTGCCCCCCTCCCCACCCCCCCGGACTCCCCACCGCGGCATCTGGAACTCCCCAAAGACCCAACGTCCCTCTTAGGGGGGTCCTTGAGCCCCCTTCACCCACCTTTTAAGGGCAGGGCATCTCCAGGCCCCGTCCTTGGCACAGGCAACCTGGCACCTGGGAACCGCCAACCTGGCACCCTGGCAGTGCCCATTCCAGCCTGACAGTGCCACATGGGGACTCTGGCAGTGCCAGCAGGAGTTTAGGGTATCACCCAGCCCAGAGCCCGACCACCCAGGGCCTCCAATGGCCCGGGAGACCCCCCCCCCCCCCCCCCCACCAGGTGCCATATGCCTGGTCCACGTTTGTGTGGACCAGTGCTCAACGACACATGGCGAGGTCTCCCAGACTCGGCATTCGTTCCCGGGCCTCGGAAGAATCGGGCGCCGACACATTTAAATGCCCGGAATGGCTCACTTAAATATGTGAATCTGGATCTCACCCGGCTCATGGGACCTCAGGAGGCCTTCCGGGCATCGCAAATCTCGCGAGCGGAGAGGCCGCTCGAAAGGTTTAACGGCCTTGACGCATCATCGAGTTGGACGCGACAAGGCCATTCGATCGCCTTTTAATTTCTCTCACTGCCATTTCAACAAAAGAAAATTGGGGGGAAAAATGAACATGCTAGTTGAGTGGGCTGAGAAATTTGCTAAAACTATTCTCCTTATTAACATCACACAGCATAATTTGAATGCCTAAGTTTCGGAGAGTAATTCATTTTTTTTGATACAAATTTAGAGTACCCAATTCATTTTTCCCAAATAAGGGACGATGAGTTGTGGGGGCGAAACCCACGCAAACACGGGGAGAATGAGCAAAGTCCACACGGACAGTGACCCAGAGGCCGGGATCGAACCTGGGACCTCGGCGCCGTGCGGCAGCAATGCTAACCCACTGAGCCACCGTGCTGCCCCCGGAGAGTAATTGCAAAAATTTAACGCATAAAGCTCCCAAAACTAACATGCGCAATATGAAACACAAGTGTGCCTCACAGATACGCAATGGGCTCATTCAATACACGGTAAATGAAAGACCTTGCAGGGAAAACTACATTGGAAAGTTACCAATTATTTGATGCAACAATGATGGAACATAGTATTAAATAACCATTCTATTGTGATACACAGCACAGATATATTTAGCAGCTGTGCTTTGAACAAGGATGCACATTCGCCGTTAGCCTATTCTTGGCTTCAGCTAGATTGAACCATTAGAAGCTGCTACGGTTACCAAGAATATACGCTAAGTCATTTCAGTGAAGAAGGACGCCCTCCAGTTACATTTCAGCCTCTGCATCGCTGAATAGCTTCCACCTTGAGCAGCTGTGTTTTTTTTAAATCACATTCTGCTTCCAACCATCTCGGATTAAACTCGGACGGATTTTTCTTTTGAATAAACTTAAGAGGTGTCTGAATGCGTCTCCATGCCCTGAATCAATTTTCCTAATGCGATTCTTCAAAATCAAGTCACTCAGGAAGGCCAAGTGCTTTTAACATCAGGTGGATTACACCCACGCGCGGCCCTTAATGGAATGGAGTCTGACCTTTGGGGGCTGACACTATCTTCTTTCAAACCGCATTCCAAGCTTTTGAATAACACTTTGGTGACCACACACACACACACACGCGCGTGAGGTTTATTCTTTCCTCCCGACATTGAGAGCCACACGGTTTCCAATGCAGCTGAGCGGACTAAACGATCACGAAGGGCAGATTCATTCTCTTTTTTTGCCCATCAAACCATCCCTTCCGCCGTTACGAGCATCAATCATCAATCTAATCGTCAGTTAGCAAAACATGCAGCAGGTAGGTAGGCGCACGGCATTAAAGGCTCCATATGCTTGTTAATAATCTGTTTAAAATGGGCAGCGCTATGAAAGTTTCTGCCCTCGAACCTCTTGTACCTTGAAGGTTGCCGTGCAGGAGCATTCACAATTCATCATTTTAATCTTCTGAACGTAAACTTTTAATGGGATGTGGATGAAAGAGCCTTGGCACGCTCAGTGAGGATGGAAGCCAATAAAAGTTCATCGCGGAAAGAGCCACTTTCACATTTATTAGACGGGCTTGGGAATAGTATCTGGAAGGGACGTTTGAACTTGGAATTTTAAAGGTGAAAGGCTTAAAAAAAAAACTTGCATTTCTATAGCACCTTCCACGATCTCGGGTTACCACCCAAAGTGATACAGCCAAGGAAACATTTGTGAGGGGTAGGGGCTGGGGGGGGGGGGGTTTGACACTGTTGTAGCACAGGGGACAGGCAATCGGTTTACACACACGGCAAGATCCCACGAATCAGCTGCATGAGAATGACCAAGTTTGACGGGGGGGTTTTTTTTTTAAAGAGATGTTGGTTGCAGAATAAACATTGACTGCAGGACTCTGGGGGTAACTCTCCTGCTCTGCTTAAAAATGGCGCTGTTGCCTCTCTTGTGCCCACGTGAGAGGTTGAACATTGTCCTCAACTTTGGAGGGCAGCACTCCCCTCCGCCCTCACCCGGAGCATCAGCCTAGATTTCTATCCTCAAGTCCCAGAGGTGGGACATTGAACCCGCAGTCTCCCATCTGTCAGGTAGCAGTGCTGCCCCCCTGAGTGTGGGCTGGCACACTGAAGAGAAAATGCAATTCCAAACTGCACTTCAGACTTTGATTTAAAGCCACATGTACAAATTTAACATTTTGGCTGCAGAGCCTTTGGCATTGTAACTGCATTATATAAAACACCGATAAGTCACTTTTATTAAACTGTCTTTAGATGTTCTTTAGCAGATTCAAGTACTTCTTCAAAATGTTATTGATGCGGCCTCTCAGTTAGGAAAGTGTAAGCGATGGCAGGCTGCCACAAAGTTTAGATTTGATCGACTGCAAAGACATCAATAATTCAAATGCTTGAACTGCTGCTAAATATTTTCATTCCACAATGGTGGTGACTTCATTTCCATCTCAAAAGAACCATGAACCCAACGTCTGTGGAAACCATTATGTAAAATTTCTGCGGTACAAAATCATCAACTTATAAAAGGATAAGTGATTTCATCTCGGGACTTCATTTTATCATTTTGTGACATTTTAACAGGAGTGGAGACACTCCAATAATTTTACAGTAGCGCATTGACAGGAGTAAATAGGGCCTAGGCACGGCAGTAAATCTTCCACTTCAATATTTGATAGGGTTTCACGCAATAAAACATGTAAACTGGGTGGTCCAGTGGCTCTATTGATGGAGGGGATGTGCTCCTCCCCAGCTCCACCCAACGAGAACTGGAATCCGTCCTCACAGTTGATCTTCCATAAGACCATAAGACCATAAGACATAGGAGTGGAAGTAAGGCCATTCGGCCCATCGAGTCCACTCCGCCATTCAATCATGGCTGATGGGCATTTCAACTCCACCTACCAGCATTCTCCCCGTAGCCCTTAATTCCTCGCGACATCAAGAATTTATCTATCTCTGCCTTGAAGCCATTTAGCGTCCCGGCCTCCACTGCTCTCCGCGGCAATGAATTCCACAGGCCCACCACTCTCTGGCTGAAGAAATGTCTCCGCATTTCTGTTCTGAATTTACCCCCTCTAATTCTAAGGCTGTGCCCATGGGTCCTCGTCTCCTCGCCTAACGGAAACAGTTTCTTTGCGTCCACCCTTTCTAAGCCATGTATTATCTTGTAAGTTTCTATTAGATCTCCCCTTAACCTTCTAAACTCCAATGAATACAATCCCAGGATCCTCAGCCGTTCATCATATGTTAGACCCGCCATTCCAGGGATCATCCGTGTGAATCTCCGCTGGACACGCTCCAGTGCCAGTATGTCCTTCCTGAGATGTGGGGCCCAAAACTGGACACAGTACTCCAAATGGGGCCTAACTAGAGCCTTATAAAGGCTCAGTAGCACATCGCTGCTTTTATCTTCCAGCCTTGTCTGCTATGGTGAGGGTTAAACAGGCCATGGTATTGAATTTACGGCAATGCTGGTGTTAATGCCACAAACATGCTCCCTCCCACCTCCCTTCATTTAACCCTATCAGCCTATCCTTCTATTGTCTGTGTGGGGTTTGCACATTCTCCCCCGTGTCTGCGTGGGTCTCGCCCCCAACAACCCAAAGATGTGCAGGGTAGGCGGGCATTGGCCACGTTAAATTGCCCCTTCATTTGAATTTGTTTTTTTTTTTTGAAAAGCATATCCTTCTATTCCTCCCTCTTGCCTGTGTTTATCCAGCTTCCCACTGAATACATCTATGCTATTCAATTCAACCTCTCCATATGGTAGCAAGTTCCACGTTCTCACCACTCTCTGGGTGCAAGATTAGAGAGAGTCTGACACAGCTGGCAGTACATTTGATCACTGGGAAAGAAAAACTTGAAATGTGCGGAGGCATTAATTGTGATGTCAATAAATTTGCCTTTGCGTCTTCAGGAGGAGATGAGTGAGTAGGAGACTGGCTTGTGGTAGTGGGGTAAAATTAAGGTGGGCGCGGGGAGGGGTTGGCGATGGGAAGGGATAGTCTGAAAGCTTCCGAGAGATTGTGGGATGTTCTTAAGTCAAGGTTAGCAAAATGAAGTGGCTATCAGTGCAAAGGCAGCACAGTGGATGGCACTGTTGCTGCGCAGCGCATGGGTCCCAGGTTCGATTCCTGGCTTGGGTCACTGTCTTTATTATTATTGTCACAAGTAGGCTTACATTGCAATGAAGTTACTGTGAAAAGCCCCTAGTCGCCACATTCCGGCACCTGTTCGGGTACACAGAGGGAGATTTCAGAATGTCCACTTTACCTAACAACACGTCTTTCAGGACTTGTGGGAGGAAACCGGAGCACCCGGAGGAAACCCACGCAGGCACCGGGAGAACGTGCAGACTCCGCACAGACAGTAGATCCCATTCAGGCAGTGCTGGAGGTTCATACAACAACTAACATTGTTTTCTTTGCTGTTTGTGTTTGATGTATAGTTTATAAAACCAACAATAACTTGTTTTTATCTAGCACCTTTAACATTGTAAAATGTCTCAAGGCACTTCACAGGGCTGTCATCAAACCAGCAGTCAGACAGAGCTGCATTGTGGACACCCCATGAACCTGATCTGATGAAGTTTTGTGCAGTTAATTTTTACAACCTTAGCTCCCATCATGTATTATTAATGTTCAAAATAACCCATAAAGCCTCTCCGCTGGTCTCTTACTGTTATGAAATTCCTGTTCTGAATAAATTATTGTGGGATCCATCGCCAAATGCTGCACTGTATTAACATTGGCAGCCCTGTGGTTTTGAGTCTCTGGGAGTTTCAAAATTGGAACCATTCAGGATTGAATCTATAAGCATATGAAGCTGTTGGAGTCTGGTGCAAAGCTGTCACTGAGCTACATTTAATCATAGTTTATGTTTCTCTCTTGCAGTAAGGTTCCACTGTTTTGAGGCATTTCATTCTTGGGAGGTAACAAATAGGTTGAGCAGTTACACACTGCCGGCGGGGACATTTCTGATCTGCCCCTGTCCTACTCTCTAAGTGTCACCTATGGAAAGAGAAAGAGCATGTGTGCCCTGTCCTTTTATATATGGGTTGTGTAATGCCCCCTTGTGGTAATGTCACCTCTGGGTGTCTTGATTGCCCATTGGTCGTGCCTATTCTATCTGTTCATTAGCTGTATGTCTGCATGTCATGACATCTCCGGTGCTCCCTCTAATGTTTACTTAGTTGTAGTGTATTTACATTAACCCCTTGTGTATTTACAGTGATGCATAATCACCAAACACTCCTGGCTCCGACCGCAACTAGGAGCCTTTCCAGCATCTCCAAACCTTGGGGCCGGCCGTCTCGGTGCCTTGCCCGCAAGCTGAGTGTTTAAGTTAGTTTTGGCATCTTTGGCACTTGTTAGCAGGGAGCTGGCGAGCGAGGTCCCGGCAAATCAGCTGGGGATCCTTCACCTGTGGCGTGAAGCCCGTGGGGCCTTGTTAAGTGGACCAATTAATGTTGTATTGCGTTGCTGGCCTTGCCGGGAAAGCTCACAGCAGTTCCCGCTCGCTACCACTTAGAAATCTTTCCGGAGAATCGCACCCATGGGGTTAAATGCTCCCCTCGGCATATATATCAATCTGGTGAAGCAGACTACCTGCCCAATGTGGAATCTACCTGGTTTCCTTCTCTTTATATTAATGTGTCACTGCAGGCTATAATAGGGATTTGTGATTTCATCTGTAAAGGCCCTAAATCAGAAAAAAAAATGGATTCTGACACAGGTTGCCAACTCTGGTTGGACGTGTTCCTGGAGATTTCTTCACCTTACCTCCTTCCTCCCTGACCAGTCAAATACCCTTTTTCTCTCCATCTCTCTCCCCGCATGTTCTAACAACAGCTAAACAAAGGGGTTCAAAGACAGAGAACAAGTTGTTTTTTCATTGCCCCCTGTGATTGTTCCTCTCGACCTGGTGTTTGTCGGCCACAGCGTGAATCTTCAACTCCTGGAGGCTCCAGGGCAATCCTGGAAGGGTTGGCAACTCTCCATCCAATCCTTTTGCAGGCAAATGATGCATGCATTCATTATTAGAGCTTTTATTTTCGCGATTAAAATAGAAAACTCCGAACAAATTAGCTCAATGTGCGTAGACCAACAACATATTTAATATAGAGGGAGGGTTAGTAATGAGCCAGTTTTTTCTGCGTTCAATCTCCAGGTGCATAAAAAGCCCTCAATGGTATTCAATGTTTGTTCCATAATGCTGTTGCCACTTTAGTGATCGCAAGCAGGTACTCCATCAGATGTGCAAAGAGACTGAGAGACCATATGGCCTGTGGTAAGAGCTGTAAAACCTGAGGGACGATGTGATTTTGACATCAAATTATGCAGAATCACCGCGAATTTACAGCACTGAAACCGGCCATTCGGCCCGATTGCTTTATACTGGTCCACATGAGTCTCCCCCATCCTCACTCATCTCCTCCTATTCAAACCAACCTTGGCCCTCAGGTACGTCTGTAGCTTCCTGTGAAAAGAAAGGACAATGCTACGTGGCTCAAATCGCACCGCGTGGTGGAGTGATCGTCATTCTCAGAGAACGTCAAAACCGGGAAGAAAATGATTAACGCATTGGCACTTTGCATTGCTTTATCCGCTGAGGTCTTATTTTATTCAAGACAAAGTTAACTCACCAACTGATGTTTTCTATTCATTCGTGTAACAATTTTGAGCGCGTGTTTCAGAATGACCTTCAGCCAATGACGTAGCCACTTTCTCAGCTCCTTCAAATGCCCAGCACAGGTGCAAAGAGCCAGGTGGGCTCCCCTAGGGCAGGCGGTAGCATAGTGGCCTCGTCACTGGACTTAGCAAGCCAGGGTTTCCCACCACAGCAGATGGTGAAGTTTGAATCCAATTAAAATCTGGAATTAAAAGTCTAATGGTGACCATTAAACCATCTTTTTGTCTGACTCTAGTTAACGAAGACCTTTGTGCAGAAAGTGTGCTTCTGTAGCTCTGGATACCTGAAGTGCTCTGCATCACGATAGCACAGTGGTTAGCACTGTTGCTTCACAGCGCCAGGGTCCCGGGTTCGATTCCCGGCTTGGGTCACTGTCTGTGCATAGTGTGCACGTTCTTCCCGTGTCTGCGTGGGTTTCCTCCGGGTGCTCCGGTTTCCTCCCACAAGTCCCGAAAGACGTGCTTGTTAGGTGAATTGGACATTCTGAATTCTCCCACCGTGTACCCGAACAGGCGCCGGAATGTGGCGACTAGGGGCTTTTCACAGTAACTTCATTGCCGTGGCAATGTCAGCCTACTTGTGACAATAAAGATTATTATCAGATGTGTTCTTTAAATCTTTTTATTTGCCATATTTGCATCATTTTCACTATACCACACAAACAAACAAAAAAAAACAACCCCACCAATATGCAACCTAAAACATCGACTCACAAGTTCAAAACAAGTTAAAAACAAAAAGCAAACAACAAACCAACTCCCCCCCTCCCTCCCCCGTAACGTTCAACAGCAACCAACTCCCAAAAGTGCATGATAAACAAACCCCATGAATTGTAGAACCCCCTCCTTCGCCCCCCCCCCCCCCCTTAGCTCAAACTTCCCCTTTTCCAGGGTCAGAAATTCCAGTATCCCCCCCCCCCCCCCCCCCCCCACCCCCCTCTCCCGTCTTGCTAGGTTTGGGTGTCATAAAGCCCTAGAAGTATACAGCACAGAAAAGGCCATTCGGCTCATCCCACCTGCGCTGGTCAAAAACACCACCTAAGTATTCTAATCCCATTTTCCAGCACTTGGCCCATAGCCTTGTCTGCCTCGGCATCACAGCTGCACATCTAAATACTTCTTCAATGTTATGAGGCTTTCTGAATCCACCACCCTTTCAGGCAGTGAGTTCCAGACTCCCACCATTCCTCACATCCCCTCTAAATATCCTGCCCCTTACTTTAAATCCACATCCCCTGGTCATTGATCCCTCCATCAAGGGGGAAAGTTTCTCCCGTCTATTCTATCTATGCCCCTCATCATTTCTTATGTTTAAAACCATACCTTCCCCCCCCCCCCCCCCCCCCCTCTCTCAGTCTCCTCAGCTCCAAGGAAAACAAGCCCAGTCTATCCAATCCCTCTTCATAACTCAAACTCTCCAGCCCAGGCAACATCCTGGTAAATCGCCTCTGCACCCTTCCCAGTGGCTATCACATCCCTCCCATAATGTGCATTCCAGAACTGCGCACAATACTCCAGCTCTGGCCTAACTAACGTTTTGTACAATTCCAGCATAACCTCCCTGCTCTTAAACTCTATGCCATACTGGCTGAGTATTTCCAGCACTTCCTATTTGGTCTCAACTGCTTTATAGTCAGTGAAGGACTTCTTGCCCTGCTGTAAAGTCATAAATGTAGGACCTTAGGAACAGGGTGGACCCTCAATAAGATCATTGACTGAAGTACCCGTCTTTGCCCCTTTATTCCTGTATTTTGATCAACAAAACTCTTGTCAGCCTTAGCCAAACAACAATTGCCACTTGCGGAAGAGAGTTCCAACTTCTACCATTCTTTGTGTGCAGAGTTATTTCATGCCTAAAAAGATCGGGCTCTAATTTTTAGACTATGGCCCCTAGTCCTTGGCACTCCGACCAACGTAGTAGAAATTATTGATATTCCATTTGCACGGATTAACATGTATAAAATAGGAATATCGTTCTGAATGTTTTAAGCTCTCGTACAATCATGACTGCACCTCATTTCCAGGCTAAAGTCAGAGAGTGTTGGAGAGAGTACATTTGATTGCCGCTATGTTTGAACTCCATTGAGGTCAATTGATTCTGATGAGGTTACCTCATTTGAGGTGCTCAAATCAGAATCGATGATTAACCATTCACCACCACCCCCCCCCCCCCCCCAATTCCCCTCACCCTTCCTTCATTTGTTTTATAAATTCAGAGTACCCAATTATTATTTTTTCCAATTAAGTGGCAATTTAGCATGGCCAATCCACCTCCCCTGCACTTCTTTGGGTTGTGGGGGTGAAACCCATGCAGGCATGGGGGGAATGTGCAAACTCCACACGGACAGTGTCCCGGGATTGAACCCGGGTCCTCAGCACCGCGAGGCAGCAGTGCTTCCATTGCCCCGCCGTGTCCCCCCATTTTATTACTGATTCAAATGTATAACTCTGATACGCCGAAGACTTTCCACTTGCTTCCCATTGCAAAGATTTCCAAATCCAAGCCCAACACTTGAACAGAAAATTACAATCCTGCGATGAAATACTCCTTCATAATACGCCTAGTGCACAAGAACAATTTGCTTTTACGCAGCAGTGAGGCAGCAATGCTAACCACTGCGCCACCGTGCTGCCCATTGCAAGTGAGTTAAAAAGAAGAAGCAAAGTATTGATTTCCAAATGATATTCAGTCCCTGTTTGGTCTGGGGAACCAATACTGTTTAACCTGCCCTGTGAGCCCATCTTCGCACTGAGCATGTCTTCCTTAATTGTACCGATATGTTTTAATGGGCGGTTTCTCACCACCACACTCCTCCCCAGCTGCACGGTAACACAGTGGTTAGCGCTGTCACTTCACAGCTCCAGGGTCCCAGGTTCGATTCCCGGCTTGGGTCACTATCTGTGCGGAGTCTGCACGTTCTCCCTTGTCTGCGTGGGTTTCCTCCGGGTGCTCCGGTTTCCTCCCACAAGTCACGTAAGGTGTGCAGGTTAGGTGGATTGGCCATGATCAATTGCCCCTTAGTGTCCAAAAAGGTTAGGTGGGGTTATGGGGATAGGGTGGAGGTGTGGGCTTGGCTGGGTGCTGTTTCCAAGGGCTGGTGTCGACTCGATGGGCCGAGTGGCCTCCTTCGGCACTGAAAATTCTATGACTTTCTAAACCAGAATGGATATTCCACAGCAATAAAGTTGTGAGCTGTATGGCATATTATAATTAGGAGCTGCAGATGCACAGCGGGGGAAAATATCAAATTAGTGACTTTTTAAGATTTATTTTAATCGACCGTAAAAAATGTTAAAGCTGCCAGACAGCAAAGGAAACTGTTTGTGTTCTGACACTTTATCATCAAATTTTAATGTTTTGACAGCACCGTCTATCAGTCAATCCAAGTGACTCTTGCTCCTAATAAAAGCAAATGCTGATTTTCAATCAAGCAGAATAGCAAGTCAGATAAATGAATATGTTTCACTTAAACAATAATTTGGAACATGAATAACATAAATTCAGCCGTTCGCGCTGGGCTGGCTTATTTATCTGCGTGCGGACTGGAAGGAGATGCCGGGTAAATGTTGCGGCAGAGAGACGTTTAGTTTGCCGACGGTGAAGCTGAGGAAAGATCAGTCGGTTGTATTCATGGTTCGTCAGCTCAGAGATATTTTTTTTAACAACAAGGTCTGGGGCGCCCCTCACCACCCCAGGATACCCCAAAGCACTTTAAGGCCAATTGAATGCTTTTGAAGTGTTGCAATGTCGGAAACACAGCGGCCAATTTCTGCGCAGCAAGTTCACGCAACGTGAATTGTGGCCAAATAATCAGTTCATTTAATGATGTTGAGTGTGGAATAAATATTGTACAGGACACTGGGGAGAAGCATTCTTCCAAATACTGTCATTGGGTCTTTTGCATTCATTTGAGAGAGCAGATGGGCCTTGGTTTAATAGCTCATCCAAATTGTAGCAACAGTGCAGCACTCCCTCAGTGCTGCAGTATCAGCTGTGATTGGATTGGATTTGTTTATTAGAACATAGAACATAGAACATAGAACGATACAGCGCAGTACAGGCCCTTCGGCCCACGATGTTGCACTGACATGGGAAGTCAAAAACTAAAGGCCATCTAACCTACACTATGCCATTATCATCCATATGCTTATCCAATAAACTTTTAAATGCCCTCAATGTTGGCGAGTGCACTACTGTTGCAGGTAGGGCATTCCACGGCCTCACCACTCTTTGCGTAAAAAACCCACCTCTGACGTCTGTCCTATATCTATTACCCCTCAATTTAAGGCTATGTCCCCTCGTGCTAGCCACCTCCATCCACGGGAGAAGGCTCTCACTGTCCACCCTATCTAACCCTCTGATCATTTTGTATGCCTCTATTAAGTCACCTCTTAACCTTCTTCTCTCTAACGAAAACAACCTCAAGTCCATCAGCCTTTCCTCATAAGATTTTCCCTCCATACCAGGCAACATCCTGGTAAATCTCCTCTGCACCCGTTCCAAAGCTTCCACGTCCTTCCTATAAT
The DNA here is from genome assembly GCF_902713615.1 of Scyliorhinus canicula. NCBI lineage: Eukaryota > Metazoa > Chordata > Chondrichthyes > Carcharhiniformes > Scyliorhinidae > Scyliorhinus > Scyliorhinus canicula. Next base: position 153,748,807 of record NC_052159.1, read on the forward strand.
GAGGCGACCAGAACTGTACGCAATACTCCAAATGCGGCCGTACCAGAGTTTTGTACAGCTGCAACATGACCTCATGGCTCCGGAACTCAATCCCTCTACCAATAAAGGCCAACACACCATAGGCCTTCTTCACAACCCTATCAACCTGGGTGGCAACTTTCAGGGATCTATGTACATGGACACCGAGATCCCTCTGCTCATCCACACTGCTAAGAATTTTACCATTAGCCAAATATTCCACATTCCTGTTATTCTTTCCAAAGTGAATCACCTCACACTTCTCTACATTAAACTCCATTTGCCACCTCTCAGCCCAGCTCTGCAGCTTATCTATGTCCCTCTGTAACCTGCAACATCCATCCACACTGTCTACAACTCCACCGACTTTAGTGTCGTCTGCAAATTTACTCACCCAACCTTCTGTGCCCTCCTCTAGGTCAAGTGTACCGAGGTACAGTGAAAAGTATTATAGTGAAAAGGATTATTGTGCTCAGAACAATAGAAGGCTCTCACTGTCCACCCTATCTAACCCTCTGATCATTTTGTATGCCTCTATTAAGTCACCTCTTAACCTTCTTCTCTCTAACGAAAACAACCTCAAGTCTCACGTCTTCTCCCTCGCCTTTCCTCATAAGATTTTCCCTCCATACCAGGCAACATCCTGGTAAATCTCCTCTGCACCCGTTCCAAAGCTTCCACGTCCTTCCTATAATGAGGCGACCAGAACTGTACGCAATACTCCAAATGCGGCCGTACCAGAGTTTTGTACAGCTGCAACATGACCTCATGGCTCCGGAACTCAATCCCTCTACCAATAAAGGCCAACACGCCTTCTTCACAACCCTATCAACCTGGGTGGCAACTTTCAGGGATCTATGTACATGGACACCGAGATCCCTCTGCTCATCCACACTGCTAAGAATTTTACCATTAGCCAAATATTCCGCATTCCTGTTATTCTTTCCAAAGTGAATCACCTCACACTTCTCTACATTAAACTCCATTTGCCACCTCTCAGCCCAGCTCTGCAGCTTATCTATGTCCCTCTGTAACCTGCAATATCCTTCCACACTGGTTACAACTCCACCGACTTTAGTGTCGTCTGCAAATTTACTCACCCAACCTTCTGTGCCCTCCTCTAGGTCAAGTGTACCGAGGTACAATGAAAAGTATTATAGTGAAAAGGATTATTGTGCTCAGAACAAACTCATTGAGCCATTGTGCAAAAGTCCTTTCTGAAAAGTAGGTGGCAACGTCTTCTCCCTCGCACGTTCCCCTCCAGGTCACTCACCGTCCTGGCTTGGAAATATGTCGGCCGTTCCTTCACTGTCGCTGGGTCAAACCCCTGGAATTCCCGCCATAACCGCACTGTGGGTGTACCTACGTGACTGTAGCGGTTCACGAAGGCAGCTGACCGCCACCTTCTCAGGGGGCGTTTAGGGATGGAAATAAATCTTGGCTTCACCAGCAACGCTCACATCCCAAGAATGAAACGAAAGGTCCCTGTCGGAATATAGGGAATGGGGCAGCCAATTTGTGCACGGTAAGATCCCATAAACAGCAATTATGAGCAGATAATCTTACTTTAATGCTGTTATATGAAGGATAAATATTATCCAAGGCCCTGGGGGAAACTCTGCTGCCCGACTTCGGATTAGTGCCACGAGATCGCTGGGTTCACCGGAGCCAGCAGGCGGGATCGCAGTTTGACATCCGAAAGTCAGCACCTGTGACAGTGCAGCACTCCCTCGGAGACCCCTGACAGGATCTACTAACGTTAGAACAGCAGTTTTAGTGGATCATGCACTTGCCGCAAAAAGCAAATAATAATCCAATGAAATGTTATCTCTTGTGAGGAGGTGGTAGCTTAGCGCTGATGCCACTGCCCAGAGGAGTGTGGGGATGTGCATCACTGTAAATACACTAAGACTAAGTAAACACTAGAGGGAGCACCAGAGACGTCATGACATGCAGGCAGACAGCTAATGAACACATAGAATAGGACACGACCAATGGGCAGTCAAGAAACCCAGAGGTGACACTACCACAAGGGGGCATTACACAACCAATATATAAGGACAGGGCACACATGCTCTGTCTCTTTCCACATGCAGAGAGCAGCCTGGCACCATGAGAGTGGTCCACGCACCACGAAGAGTCCCTGACTCCACACAGAGAGTGGTCTACGCACCACGAAGAGTCCCCGACTCCACACAGTCTGTGGAAAGAGACAAAGCATGTGTGCGCTGTCCTTATATATGGGTTGTATAATGCCCCCTTGTGGTCGTGTCACCTCTGGGTGTCTTGACTGCCCATTGGTCGTGTCCTATTCTATGTGTTCATTCGCTGTATGTCTGCATGGCCTGGCATCTCTGGTGCTCCCTCTAGTGTTTACTTAGTCTTAGTGTATTTACATTAACCCCTTGTGTATTTACAGTGATGCATATCACCACAAGGAGCAGGCTCATGCTCTGGGGATATGGGTTCAAACACCAGCACAGCAGCTAGGGAATTTAAAATTGAATCAACAAACGTGGAATATAAAGCTAGTCACAGTAATAGCGACCATGAAACTACCATGGATTGCGACTTTTTTTTTTAAAAACCCCATCTGGTTCACTCATGTCTCTTTAGGGAAGGCAATCTGCCGCCCTTACCCGGTCTGGCCTACACGTGACTCCAGACCCCCACAGCAATGTGGTTAACTCTAAACTGCTTCTCTGAAATGACCCAGCGAGACACGCAGTTCATCAGCATCAGGAATCGACAGAAGCATACATGTGGCATTATCTAAATGTCAACCGTTAAAATATTTACAGAATGCATTTTTGAAACTAAATAAGACATTACCACAAAGCATTACATCCAAAATGGGTATTTTTTTTTACTTTAAGAATGAGGTTGTGCTATTTGTGTAGCGGTAAGAACAGTAATCGATTGTGTTGTTCTTGTTGAAAAAGGGTTGTTAAGGTTGCTTTATGGATGAACAGAGTACAAATATTAATGCACGGACATCAATGTTAACATCTTTTGCTAAGAGAGCCTCTGTATTTCTCCCTTCTCCTTTAACACGCTCCTCAAGGCGCTGTTCACTAATCCAGCTATTTCTTTAGGTGACTCTGGAGTGTCGCATTTTGGCTGGTTACCCGTGAAGCAAGTTGAGATTTTGTTGTAAAGGCGCTACATGAATGCAAGCTGATGTTGTTGTGGACAGCGCGCTTTTACGTCATTTCCACCTGCCGACTGCGCGAATGAGGTTTAACGACAGGCAACCGAATATCGCCCCCAGTGGGCTCAGTGTTTGCTCATTGATGTGGGTCCATTCTCCAAACGGGAACCAAGGGACAAAATCCCGATGGCTCTTTCAATGGAATTTCGCCGCATGAAACTTCTTAGTATTTCTAGGAGGCCACACAAGCTGGAGACATGAGCAGGATCATCCATTATGCAGCTCATCACTGCATCACATGAGTTACAGGGGACCTTCTTTGATCGCACATCTATATTAAACCAATTTAACAGCTATAATGTTTCCTATGATTAACACTTGTGAAGCGTAAATGGAATGAACTTACTTTCATATCACATCATTCACCACCTGGGGATGTTCCGAAGCGCTTAAGAGCTGATGAAGTCCCTTTGAAAGTGTTGTCACTGCTGTAATGAAGGCAGATACTTTGCTAATGACCAGATCCACTATTTCAGTGAGGGACAAATGGGACAACCATACCCAGGGGGAACAGCCTAGCTCTTCCAATGGTGTCACAGGATCTTCTGCATCCACTGAAAGGGCAGATGTCCAACGGTGCAGCACTGCCCCACTAGTACCCGCTACAGCTCAGTTGGTAGCATGTGGCTGCGGGTTTAGCTCCACTCCGGGGGGCTGCGAGCGCAGGCTGACACCGTGCTGGACAGTCCTGGGCCTGTGCTGCATTGTTGGCGGTGCCGTCTTTGAGACGGCGCTATTGCGAAGTAGGGCAGGGGATTTACCCCCCCCCCGGCGTTCCTGGTCATTAATCATCTCCCAGCCGACATCATTCAAAACGGCTTACCTGGTCTTTACCGCGTTGCTGTTTCTGGGATCTTGCTGTGCACAGGCCTGCTGCCATGATTGCTACATCCTGACAGTGACCACGCTCCAAAGGTATGCCTTTGGTTGTAAAGCACTCTGAGGCATCCTGTGGTCATGAAAGGTGCTATATAAATGCAATTTTTTTTTCACAGCTGCAGTGCGAGTGTCGGAGTAGAATATTTGGCTCATGTCTCCACACCCCAAGTAAACCATTTCCAGCTTCACTTTTCATTTCCGATATGCTGCTCTCACGGTCTCCCTTTCGTCTGTGTTTTGTTATATTTAGTAAGAAGTCTTACAACACCAGATTAAAGTCCAACAGGTTTGTTTCAAACACTAGCTTTCGGAGCACTGCTCCTTCCTCGGGTGAATCAAGAGGTGGGTTTCAGAAACATTCATAGAGACAGAGTCAAAGATGCAAGACGATACTTTGAATGCGAGCGCTTGCAGGTAATTAAGTCTTTACAGAACCAGAGATAGGGGTAATCCCAGATTAAAGAGATGTGAATTGTCTCAAGCCAGGACAGTTGGTAGGATTTCGCAAGTCCAGGCCAGATGGTGGGGGGTGAATGTAATGCAACATGAATCCCAGGTCCCAGTTGAGGCCGCACTCATATGTGCGGAACTTGGATATACGTTTCTGCTCGGCAGGTCTGCATTGTCGCGGATCCTGAAGACTGCCTTGGAGGTCGCTAGGTCAGAGGGTAAGCATCAGCAGGAACCCACACACATGGGATTACCCGTCTTTCTGGATCTGTAAAGATTTAATTACCTGCAAATGCTCACATTCAAAGCATCATCTTGCATCTTTGACTTTGTCTAAAGATATGTTTCTGGAACCTACCTCTCCATTCACCTGAAGAAGGAGCAGTGTTCCGAAAGTTAGTGATTCGAAACAAACCTGTTGGACTTTAACCTGGTGTTGTAAGACTTCTTACTGTGCTCACCCCAGTCCAACGCCGGCATCTCCACTTCATTGTTACTTTTAGCTCCAGGTTATTTTATTAAAGCGCAGCACAGATTTGCTGCATTCAGCTACGATTCAATAATAACTGTATAATTGAAACGGCAGAGAAGTAAAATTCATTCAAATATCTGGTTATTCATTGATCATTTAACATGTTTGTTCCTGACTCCCCATTTACTGCTAAAAGTTAGGGAAAGATGTATTAGTGGAACAAAACAGATGCCCAAAAGTTAATGAACTCCGCTATAGAAATTCTTCGCAGTTGATTACTAAACAAATGGTTCCGTAACAGAATAAGCAAAATATTCTCTTCTGTTTGAGCTATTTTGGGCTTCAGTTGAGTAAAGGGAGACTCAATGAGCTGGTTGGCCTGCTCCAGCGCAGTGCAGGAGCTCCATCTAGTGGAAATGCACCAGGCACCCAGCAGCATTTTAACAGTACAGCTGCCAAGGGGACATGGCCACGATTTCCCTTCCTATTTCTCTCCATTGGCAGAGGGGCGGTGGATGTGCATTCCTGCCTGGGCCACTCCATGTCAGAATGTCCAGCCACAGAAAGCTTCTCAGGGTCTATCATTTGCCGAACATTCAATGGGTTTACACCAGAGAGAGCCAGCAGGATGTGCCCCCACAGGGCTGACAAGGAGCTTGGTCCTCCTGACACCTCTGGTTTTAGCCATTTCTTGGCTGGGAGGCATCTAAGCAAAGCTCACCGACTGTCAATCAGGACGCAGAGCCCCCAGAACGCTTGTCAGTCAACGTTACCAAAATATTGGACACCGCACACAGCCTGCACGATGGCCAAGATAGCTGGAGAGGTTATATTTTTATTCATTCACGGGATGAGGGCACCACGGACGAGACCAGCATTTATTGCCCATCCCTAATCGCCCTTGAGAACGTGTTGGTGAGCTACAACCTTCTCAACTATTTCAGAGAGAGGTTAAGTGTCAGTCACATTGGGGTTCTGGTGTGAGGTGCTCCGGAGGGTGAACGCCTCCACCTCGTGAGCGAGGTTGGGGCTGATACAGCTGAAGTTGGCGTATAGAGCGCACCTCAATAGGGCGAGGATGAGCCGGCTCTTCGAGGGGGTAGAAGATGTGTGTGAACGTTGCGGGGGTGCCCTGCAAACCACGCTCATATGTTTTGGTCCTGTCCAAAGCTGGAGGATTACTGGAAGGAGGTGTTTAGGGTAATCTCCAGTTGGTGCACGTAAAACTGGACCCGGGCCCCCGGGAGGCCATATTCAGGGTGTCGGACCAGCCGGGGTTGGAAACGGGCGCGGAGGCAGATGTTGTAGCCTTCGCCTCGTTGATCGCCCCGAAGGCGGATCCTGTTAGGGTGGAGATCAACCTCTCCACCCTGTGCCCTGGCGTGGCGGGGGTACCTGCTGGAATTTCTGACTCTCGAGAAGGTCAAATTTGAACTGAAGGGAGGGATGGAGGGGTTCGACAATTCATGGGCGTTATTCATTATGCACTTTCGAGAATTGGATCACATTGAACATTAGGGGAGGGGGTGGCTGGGAGGGTTGGGGGGAAGAGGGGACTGTATGTGTTAATGGCGACTATGGGTGATTCCTGATTCCTTTTTGTCATTTGTTTATGTTAACATGCGGGCTAATGTTTGGGGTTTGCTGGGAGGATGGAATCGTTGTTATTGATATGGGGATTGGCATGACATTCGTTACTGATTATTGTTTATTGTTGGGTTTAAATTTGGGAGAAAATGTGAAAAAGGAGGAGAAAAGAAAATATTTTTTTAAAAAGAGTCAATCACATTTCAGGGAGCCTGGAGTCACGTCCAGGCCACACTGGGTCAGGACGGCAGACTTCCTTCCAGGAACATTACTCAGTGAACCAGATAGGGTTTTAACAACAATATTGTAGTTTCATGCTCACTGTTACAAACTTTAGCTTAATATTCCAGATGTATGCTGCGAACTGAATTTCAGTTCCCCGGCTGCCATGTCGTGGTTTGAACTCACTGGGTACATTTTCTCATGCCGTGGGAATCGTCACGGGCAGGGCGATTTAATGGTCTGTTGACGACGGGCAGGACGTTTCGTTCAGGGGGCGGGCGCGACCCGAAGGTTCTGCCCCCATGTCTCTGAATGATTGGTCCAGCAACATAGGGCTAGACCTTGCGGCTGCGCACGCCGATCCCGGTGACGGCGCGCCCCCGCCGTGGTTTTCCTGGCAGCATGGGGGTGAATTCAATGGGGAAAACCATTGACGGTGCCGGCACCGGGCAATCTCGCCGCCGGCCAACGACGCAACGCCTCCCGTCCCCGAGGGGCCAGAGAATCTGGCCCACAGAAAGTGGAGGAGGCCATTCAGCCCATCAACCCTTTAATTAAATCATGGCCAATCTGTATCCTAACTCCGTTTTCCCACCTTGGCTCCATAATCCCCCTCCACACCCCGTCCCAATCTGACAACCGCAGTTTTGCCATTTTCGGTTGGACCCCCCAGCCTCAGCGGTTTGCGTAAACACACCGCTGCGCAGAACAGCGACAGGATAAATGAACAACAAATGGCAAAAGACTGTCACTGGATAATCTTCCAACATAACAGTAACCTCCAAAGATTCAAAAGGAAAGCTGCACTCTGCCAAGAAACAGAAAATTCTAATCCCTAAAGTTATTACATTATTTTGCAGCTGGTGCCTTACATATACACCGTGATAATTTAATATTCAACAAACAACTACTGGCCCTGCTGTTTTCAAGGCAATGAGCTGCAAAGAATGAACAGCACAGAAAAGGGCCATTCGGCCCAGACACTCCCTGCCAGCGGCTGTGCTCCACACCATCTTCCTCCTGCCCCATGTCACCTCACTCTATCACCATCCGTCCATTCCTTTCTCCCCCAGGTACTTGCCTGGGTGGCCCTCAAATGTATCTGTGCTCAACCCCCCCCACAACCCATTATGAGATCAAGTAGAATAATACAGCATAGAAAGGGGCCATTCGGCCCGTCATGACTGCTGGGTGTTAGCCAGTGTTCGCCCCAACTCTTCCTCGTCATTTCCGAAACCCTGGAAATTTTACAATGGACGTGCTGATTGGTCAATTTTACTTTTGTAAGTGACACGCGTGCCAGCCAAACGGGCGGGGGGGGGGGGGGGGGGTAAATGTATCAGCCGCAAGGACTTTCGATCATTGGGGGAAATTCAGGCTGGCACGCTGCAGGGTTTTCCGACAAAAACCCATATTTAACGAACGATCGGCAGGTTGTGCTCCCTCCTCTGTATTACACATTAAAATCCACGCACGCCATCCCGCGTGAGCTCAGAAATATCTGCTGATTCGTTTCCAGAACATGAGTGGAAGAGGGGAAGGTATCAGGTATCTACAAAGAACTTATGGTGTCGGAGGAAACTCAGATAGAGGAAGTAAAGGGCAAGTGGGAGGACGAGCTAGGAGGAGAGATAGAGGCGGGTTTGTGGGCGGATGCCTTAAGCAGGGTTAATACATCCTCATCATGTGCCAGGCTTAGTCTGATACAATTCAAGGCAGTCCACCGGGCACACATGACAGTGGCCCTGATGAGCAAGTTTTTCGGGGTAGAGGACAGGTGCACGGGAAGCCCAGCAAATCATGTCCACATGTTTTGGGCATGCCCGAAGCTTAGAGGGTTTTGGCGGGGTTTTGCTAAGGCAATGTCCACGGTGCTAAAAACACGGGTGGTGCCAAGTCCGGAGGTAGCGATCTTTGGAGTGTCGGAAGAGCCGGGAGTCCAGGGGGTGAAAGAGGCCGCGTCTTGGCCTTTGCCTCCCTGGTAGCCCGGAGACGGATCTTGTTAATGTGGAGGGACTCGAAGCCCCCGAGTGTAGAGACCTGGGTTAGTGACATGGCTGGGTTTCTCAGCCTGGAGAAAATAAAGTTGGCCCTGAGAGGGTCAATGTTAGGGTTCGTCCGGAGGTGGCAGCCGTTTGTCGACTTTCTCAGAGAAAATTGAAATGTCGGCAGAGGCAGAAATCTAGGGGGGGAGGGGAGGTGGTGTCGGGGGGGGGGGGGGGGGGGGGGGGGGGTGGTTAGGCTATTATTTCATTGTTCGGGGTGCGAAGAATGTCAGATGGATGCATGCACCATGTTTATGTTGCTGTTATTGTTATTATTATAAAAACTACAACTACCCTAATAAAATGTTTGTTTTTTTAAATATCTATTTCAGCCTCTGCTCAGTCCTCCAACGGCAGGGCTGTTTAACGAGGAAGTGTAACGCCAGAGAATATTCATTTACGTTCTCCCAAGACTCCGCCTTGAAGCGGGACGCGAGAGGGAGGTCAGATTGTTAAAGGGCATCGTGGCATTGAGAAGAAAGTGGTGTCGGGTGACATGGCGATGATCACCATGGAGATGAGTTTTGAGTGCAGTGAAAATCGCCACGGTGTTTATTTCCAACCAGCATTGCCGCTGAATAGTGGCAGCTCCAAGTTGTGAATCAGATCCGCGCTGATTGCTGAGGTTTATTGACTTAGTCCACTGTCAATACTACTCCGACCCACCAGAGTCCCCGCTATCTCCATTTATACTATTTTTAACAAATCATTCAACAAAAAGGTGACAAATTAACAAAAGGTCCAATGAACAAATTAAAGGGAAATTGCAACAAACGACAGCATCAGAAAGGAAACTTACAAAGGTCAAACCTAATTGTGATTGTGGGAGGTCAATAAAGCATGCCAGCCCCTGCGGTGCCAACCGGGCACGGAACGTCCCGATCGCGTGCACCCTCTCGAAGGACACCCAGCCGTGAATGTAGCCGTGCAAGAGGGGGCTATCTCCGTTTATACTATTTTGAGTTGAACTAATTAAACTAAATTAAACAAACGAAGGACAAACCAAAGGAGCCAGCCCCTGCAGAAAGGAAACAGAATTTCAAAGGAAACTTCAACTTCAACTCAAAATGTGGAAAGAGCCAACACAGGTAAAGGCAGGCCGAATGGCCTCCTTAGAAAGCATAGAATCCCGACATTGCAGAAGGAGGCCATGTGACCCATTGAGTCTGCATCGACCCTCTGAAAGAGCGCCCTAACCAGGCCCTCACCCTATCCCCAGCTAACCTGCACACAAAGGGGCAAAGTAGCATGGCCTACCTGGCCTGCACATCCTTGGACTGTGTGGGAGGGAAGCTGAGCCCCCGCACAGACACGGGGAGTAAGGAGAGCGGCTCCAATCGCGGGCGAATCTAGAACTGGGGCAAGAGTGTCCAAATAAGAGGGCTGGGGTTTTCAAGCAGAGATAAGGAGGAATTTCTTTTCTCAAAGGAATCTCTTCCCCAGAGAGTGGTGGAGGCTGGGCTATTGACTATTTTCAAGGCTAGATGGAGAGATTTTGATTGGCAAGGAAGTTCAGAGTTTTGGGCAGGCCAGGAAGTGGAGTTGATGCCACAACCAGGTCAGCCATGGTCTTACTGAATAGTGGAGCAGGCTCGAGGGGCCAGACAACCTACTCCTATCTCTTGTAGTCTGATGTAAAATTGATTACTGAGTAAGGGACATAGCTCAGGGACAAACAAGAAGGATTTACAGCTAGTAAGAGAGGCAAATGTTGATCCAGAACAGACCGGTACATCTTGGGAGGCCTGATAAAATGGGAAGGGCTCCCAAAGATGCAGCTGGACAGGAAGATTGTGGAGTTAAAGAGAAAGAGACAAGGACAACAGCCACTTGTATTTATATAGCACCCATCAACACGGTGGCACAGTGGTTAGCACTGCTGCCTCACAGCACCAGGGACCCAAGTTCGATTCCCGGCTTGGGTCGCTGTCTGTGTGGAGTTTGCACGTTCTCCCCGTGAATGCGTGGGTTTCCTCCGGGTGCTCCGGTTCCCTCCCACAGTCCAAAGACGTGCAGGTTAGGTGGATTGGCCGTGATAAATAGTCCCTTTGTGTCCAAAGGTTAGGGGGGGGTTACGGGGAACAGGGCAGGGGCCTGGGCCTAGGTAGGGAGCTCTTTCAGAGGGTCGGTGCAGACTCGATGGGCTGAATGGCCTCCTTCTGCACTGTAGGGATTCTATGATTCTACAGGAGCACTGTCAAACATTTGGCACCAAGCCAAATCAGAGATATTAGGGTAGATGACCAATAACTCAGCCAAACAAGTAGGTTTGAGGAGTTTGTGAAAGAAGGAAAGAGAAGCTGAGAGGTTTAGGGAGAGAATTCCAGACCTTGAAAGCTAGGCCGCTGAGGGCACAGCCGCCAATGGTGGAGTGATTAAAGTCAGGGTTAGCCAAAATGCGAGGATTAGAGGAGCGAAGTTATCTCAGTGGTTTGGAGGAGATTCCGAGATAGCGAGAGGCAAGACCATAAAGAGATGTGGGAACAAGTGGGGGATACCTCAAGAGGGGCAGATCAGGGAGGTGGAGTATTGCAATAAAGGATAGCAGGGAGACCAGGAGCAGGTTTCTGCTGTGGCTCAGTGGTAGAACTCCTGCCTCTAACTCATAAGGTTATAAGTTCAAGGCCCACCCAAAGACTTGAGCAGAAAGTTCCAGGGCAGCCCAGGGGAGTGAAGCGCAGTTTGAGGTACCAGCCTTCCAATAAGTAATTGAGTTAAGATTCCACCCAACCTCCCAGATGGACGTAAAAGATCCTGTGGTACTACAAAGGAGAGCAGCTGTCCTACACAACAATGATCCCTCAAGCACAATCATTCAAACAGATGAACTGCTCATTACCACAAATTGGCTGCTGCATTTCTGACACCACAGGACTTCATTGGCTATAAAGTGATTTGGAACACGAGAAAAAGCGCTGGCGTGTAGAAACGCAAGATTTCCTATCTTTCTCTTTGTACCGGAATATATAAATGACCAACTGTTCATGGACAAAGGCCTGAGGGGGAGAAATGCCTCCTTGTATAACTCCCCCACCCCCCCCACCCACCCCACCCCCCATAAACACCAATTTAGCCCGACATAAATCGATTTCATTGACTGAGAAACAATAAATTAAATTCATGCTTGTTTTTGCGTTATCTTGCCAAAATGTCCAAGTCCTCAATTACTAATGAATTCCTTGTCAAAATGAATCACTGAAAAATAAACTTTATGCCGGCAAAAACATTAGCGAATAACAGAAGACCTTACTTTGCAGAGATGTCAATTTACTCGAGTTCCTTCAGCTTAGCTTCTAAACTCATGTCAAGTTGCGCCAGGAAGCAAATTTATATCTAAGCAGGGTAAACTCTAATGCTGCTGGGTGACATTTTATAGACATAAATTTGACTGCGACGGTTGTTTATTTCAATAATTTATATGTGCGCTTTGCACTTGCGTAACCTTAATTTCATTTAAATGACTGTGGTTATAATTAAACACACAGAAGTTGTCAATTGTAAAGCTCCGACTGAAATGAAATGTCACCTTCCCCGAGATCTGCTCTCGCCCATGAGTTACGAAGGATTAACCTTGAAGGTATCAATGATTCATGCATCAAGATTAATATATCAGTTGCCCGATGGTTCTGTGCCTCGCTTGGAAGGTTCCAAATTCAATTCCTTGTCTGTGTCAACCGAGATGATTATAATTATGAGGATGGCTCGCTTGTCCTCTGCATCTTCTGCCTAAACAGATGAGAAGAAAATAGGCTTGTTATTCCTGATTGCTGTCCAGTGGCACTAACTCGGAAAGTGCGCGTGTTAAAGACGAATGGCGATCGGGTTCACTGTACAGTGAACACAAATGCACGTTCAGGCGTATTTGTGAAGGAGGGTCACTGTGGCTAAAGAACGGGTGGTGATGGTGAGGGGTGGGGTGGGAGGGGAGGAAGCAAAACTGGGGCCATAATCATAAGATAGTCATTGATAAACTGAATGAGGAATTCTTTAACTCTGAGAGCGGTGAAAATGGGGAATTTACTACCACATGGAGTCGTTGAGGCCAGTGGCGGACTGGCCAGGGTGTCAGCTTGCCCGATGGCAAGTGGGCCCCTGATGAAGTGGGCCCCCTATATCAAATAAAAATGCAATAAAGAAACAAACACAGACAACTGTTTTAGTAATAAAAAGGAATAAGAAAAAAAAGAGAACAGGACACAAATAAGCAGTGCATGAAAAGGAACGAAGCAGGGGAGGTAGTGGAAGGATGTGGAATAGGGGGGCCCGGGTCAGGCATAATTAAGGAAATTCCATGTTTTCAGCAAGAGTGTGTGAATTTAAAGATAAAGTTACAATTCGTGATTTGAGATGGTCGGCAACTTCAAAGGATATCAAGCAGTAGTCTTGGTTCAGCCGGTACATCGGTCCGGGGCCCGGAGAGCCAAGAAGGGGCCCGTGAATCTCTGAAGGGCCCTTAAAAATTATAATTAATTAGATAAATAAATCTCCAACTTCTTTCCTGAGATTTGTATTCTAACTTAATAAAATATAATTGTTTTTAAAAAGAGCAATACCAAATAAAAATGCAATAAAGAAACAAACAAATAATCACTCAGTGTATGAAGGAACGAAGCAGTGTTAGACGGATGTGAAAAGGAGTGGAGGTGGGGGGGGGGGGGGGGGGGGGGGGCTGGTTCACCCGGGTCGGACATAGTTGGAAATCCACGTTTTCAGCAAGAGTGTGTGAATTTAAAGATAAAGTTACAGTTGTGATTTGAGATGGTCGGCAACTTGAAAGGATATCAAGCAGTACATAGGGTCGTGAGGTCACCGAAAAGGAGAAGCGGTACCTTTGACCGTGAATCATGAGGTCAAAGATATTGAAGTGATAAGCCATGATCGGTAAACTCAAAGGGTTGCGACTTGTAACACTACACTGGTATCAAACTGGACATGTTAACTTTGGTCGTGGGACCATTCTTATTGTCTTACTATAGTCGGACCAAACTTCTAAGTTTCAACAGTTGTCTCAGTTGCTTGCTGGTGTGAACACTGGACAGTGGATTGTCTCCTCTTCTGAAGCTGCATAGGCCACAGTAGTATTGACTAATGAACATAGCCTATTGAAGTGTAAGTAAGTTATTTTATATTTTTTATCAAGTAGGGGTTTATCTGGCGTTCCATCAAGTTATTCTTGCAATCATCAATATTATTTTTTCCCAAGCGGGATAAAGACCCCGTGCAGTGCGGGTCCTACAGGCCTATCTCGCTTCTGAACGTGGATGCCAAGTTGCTGGCAAAGATCCTGGCAGCTAGAATAGAGGATTGTGTGCCAGGGGTAATCCATGAGGACCAGACGGGGTTCGTGAAGGGGCGGCAGCTCAACACGAACGTGCGGAGATTGCTGAATGTAATTATGATGCCGGCAGTGGAGGGGGAGGCTGAGATAGTGGTAGCGCTGGACGCGGAGAAGGCATTCGATAGGGTGGAGTGGGAGTACCTGTGGGAGACGTTGGAACGGTTTGGGTTTGGGGAAGGGTTTATTAAGTGGGTGAAGTTGCTCTACTCGGCCCCGACGGCGAGTGTAGTGACAAACGGGAGGAGGTCGGAGTATTTCGGGCTCCACCGAGGGACCAGGCAGGGATGTCCTCTATCCCCCCTACTTTTCGCACTGGCGATTGAACCGTTGGCGATGGCACTGAGGGGTTCAGGGGGGTGGAGAGGACTGACTAGGGGAGGGGAGGAACATCGAGTATCGCTGTATGCGGATGATCTACTGCTGTACGTGGCAGACCCAGAAGGGGGAATGCCGGAGATAATGGAACTATTAGCAGAGTTTGGGGACTTTTCGGGGTACAAACTAAATTTGGGCAAAAGCGAGGTTTTTGTGATACACCCGGGGGACCAGGGAGAGGGTATTGGGAGACTCCCCTTCAAGCGAGCAGGAAAGAGCTTTAGGTACTTAGGGGTGCAGGTGGCAAGGAACTGGGGGACCCTCCACAAGTTGAACTTTTCCAGGCTGGTGGAACAGATGGAGGAGGAATTTAAGAGGTGGGACATGTACCGTTGTCGCTGGCGGGGAGGGTGCAGTCAATCAAAATGACGGTCCTCCCAAGGTTCTTGTTTTATTTCAGTGCTTGCCCATCTTCCTCCCTAGGGCCTTCTTCAAAAAGGTGACGAGTAGCATCATGAGCTACGTGTGGGCGCATGGCACCCCAAGGGTGAGGAGGGTCTTTTTGGAGCGGAGTAGGGACAGTGGAGGGCTGGCACTACCCAATCTTTCGGGGTACTACTGGGCGGCAAATGTGTCAATGGTGCGCAAGTGGATGATGGAAGGGGAGGGGGCAGCTTGGAAACGAATGGAGAGGGCGTCCTGTGGCAACACAAGCCTGGGGGCCCTAGTAACGGCACCATGGCCGCTCCCCCCCACGAGGTACACCACGAGCCCGGTGGTGGCGGCCACCCTCAAGATATGGGGGCAGTGGAGGCGACATAGGGGGGAAATGGGAGGTCTGTTGGCGGCGCCAATAAGAGGGAACCATAGATTCATCCCGGGGAACATCGACGGGGGATTTCAGAGCTGGTACAGGGTGGGCATACGGCAGCTGAAGGACCTGTTTATAGAGGGGAGGTTTGCGAGCCTGGGAGGGCTGGAGGAGAAGTTTGAGCTCCCCCCGGGAAACATGTTCAGATATTTACAAGTGAAGGCATTTGCTAGGCGGCAGGTGGAGGGGTTTCCCCTGCTCCCCAGTAAGGGGGCGAGTGATAGGGTGCTCTCGGGGGTCTGGGTCGGAGGGGGGAAGATATCAGACATCTACAAGATAATGCAGGAGGCGGAAGAAGCATCAGGGGAGGAGCTGAAAGCCAAGTGGGAAGGGGAGCTGGGAGAGCAGATAGAAGACGGGACGTGGGCGGAAGCACTGGAGAAGGTCAATTCTTCCTCCTCGTGTGCGAGGCTGAGCCTCATTCAATTTAAGGTGCTGCATAGAGCTCACATGACGGGGACAAGGATGAGCCGGTTCTTTGGGGGTGAGGACAGGTGTGTCAGATGTCGGGGAAGCCCAGCGAACCATGTGCATATGTTCTGGGCATGTCCGGTGCTGGAAGGGTTCTGGAAGGGGGTGGCAAGGACGGTGTCGAAGGTGGTGGGGTCCAGGGTCAAACCAGGATGGGGGCTTGCGATCTTTGGGGTCGGGGTAGAACCGGGGGTACAGGAGTCTAGGGAGGCCGGAATACTGGCCTTTGCGTCCCTAGTGGCTCGACGAAGGATATTAATTCAATGGAAGGACGCGAGGCCTCCAAGCGTTGAAACTTGGATTAACGATATGGCTAGCTATATTCAGCTAGAAAGGATCAAATTTGCCCTGAGAGGGTCGGTACAGGGATTCTCCAGGCGGTGGCAACCTTTCCTTGACTTTTTAGATCAGAGATAGACGTTCGGGGTCGTGGCAGCAGCAACCCGGGAGAGGGGGGGGGGGAGGGAGGGGGGGGGGAGGGGAGGGGGGGGGGGAGGGGGGGGAGGGGAGGGGGGGGGCAGCAAGGGTTGTGGGGGGACATGCACGACTGTAACGCGGGCAAGTCTGCTCGCTGCTCATGTCTGAAACTGTAGACTGCCTTGTTTGTTAAGGTTGCCTGGGGGGGGGGGGGGGGGAGGACTGGTGCGCGCGAGAGGGCGGGCGAGGGAGGGACATTTGCCTGGAGGGATTGTGTTGTAAATAATTTAAAAAATTAGTAGGGGTAAATGTTTGTATGGAAAAACTCTTTCAATAAAAATTATTTTAAAAAAAAAAAAAATATTATTTTTTCCCAATGTGGGCTATTTTTACTTAAGTTTTTATTTCAGGAATATTACCCCTACCAGCATGGAAAAGTAAAAGCATAAATCTGGGTCACTAAAACGCAAAGAACAAAAAGAAGCAGAAAGGAAGGAATCAGCCAAGCGATGCAGGCCTATTACAGAGTTTATAATACCACAAGCACAATCCACATCAATATCCAGTTCTGCAACAAATAATCAAGAAGCAAGAAAAAATGCTCATGGTGATGATGCAATGACATGCGAGTTACAAGAACAGAGAAGAGCTGAATGTAGAGACAAATACAAGTGCATCCATTACTAATCAACCCAGGCCCAATATTTCTTCAGGCTTCCTTGTTCCGGTATCTGTACTGCCTGTAGTTGCAACATCTGAACACATAGCTTCAACTAGTGACAGGGAATCAGATATTCCTTCAAGCGTAAATTACTTGGGGCGCGATTCTCCGCAAATGCAGCGAGTCGTGAAGGCTGCCGTGTGAAACTGGCCGTGTTTCACGGCAGCCACCGCACCCCCTCCTGGGACCCGATTCTCCCCTCCAGGCGGGGCTAGCAGCGGGGCCCCGTGAAGCACGGCATCGCGGCCTTAGCGACCGTCGCTAAGTCCGTGCGCCAAGCGTCACGCCGGCTGACATGCACAATGACGTCAGCCGCGCATGCGCGGATGATGTCATCATGCAGACGCGTCAAACCCGCGCATGCGCGGGCCATCATGCCCCTCAGCTGCCCCGCGGACTGATCCTGCGGGGCGGCAGAAGAACAAATAGTGCGCGGGTATCGGACCCGCTGCCCGCGATCGGAGCCCACCGATCACAGGCCCATGCCACCCTTGGCACGGCCATGGTGCAGCCGTGCCAATCGGTGCCATGGTTGTCCGGGACGGCACTTTGCGGGCGTTTTCACGAACGGTGAGATCAGGTGTGATTGCGTTCGTGAAAACGGCCGTAAAGGCCTGGGAACTCGGCCCATCGGCCTGGGGAGAATCGCTGTTCGCCGTAAAAAACGGCGAGCAGCGATTCGTGTCGTGGGGCGGCCGTGGGGGGGGGGAGAATAGCGGGAGGTCATGAAAATTGTCGGGAAGGCCCTCCCGCTATTCTCTGACCCGTCGTGGGCAGCGGAGAATCGCGCCCTTGGTTTCTGAAGCACATCCTGTAAATGAACCTACGCAAGAAAGATCAATTACTGGAATCTTCCAATATCCATCACGAGCAAAGCTAAAACAGTTTTTTGCTGAACATCCACTTCAGCCACTTGATGATCTGCCATTTGATGCTCGTTTGTATGAGAGGAAAATTATGAATGACTCAGTCCCAAGAAAATGGCTAACATATAACAAAGAAAATAGATGCTTATATTGTTCATACTGCTTAGCCTTTGAGTTTCCCAACACTTGTAATCCATCACCCTTTGTACGTGGCTTTAGTGACTACAGGCGTATTAGCCAGAGCTTGACTTTACATGAATCGACAACAACACATGTCAGAAATGCTCAGCAATATATCAGTGTGGTTAATGATGGCACCTTAGATAAATTTTTTGCAGCATCACTAATTAAAAGGAAAGAAGTATTGAAGCAGAGAAGTATTGTCATGAGGATTATAGACATCATAAAGATGTTAGGCAAGCAAGCACTTCCTTTTCGAGGTCACAGAAATGAATCGGCCTACACTCTAGATAATGAGGTTCTGAATCATGGCAATTTTTTAGCTACAGTGCAGTTGATGGCAAAATATGACCCCATTATGGCAGCTCACGTTTCTGCAGTGCAAAACAAGTCTAAACAAAGAATCAAACGATTAGAGCAACAAGGAAAGGCTCAAAGTAAAGGCCATGGTGGACTTGTTACATGCCTGAGTAAAACAATATAAACATGTTAATCAAAATTATGAAGAATATGATACAAGAAAGAATTAGTCATGAAGTTTCTCAAGCAAAATATTATTCCATTCAGGTTGATTCAACACAAGATAATTCATCCATCGATCAGTTTAGCATTATTATTCGGTATGTGCTTAAAGGTATTATCCGTGAGCGACTACTTTCAGTTGTGCCAAGTAATGATGGTACAGGACAGGGACTTTTTGATCTATTGATTGAAACATTACAGCATCTTAAAATTGACCCCCAAAAATGTTTATCTGATAGCACAGATGACGCTGCAAGCTACCATGGCCAGTATAATGGTTTACAAAGTAAAATTGCTGATGTGGCTGATCAACATGTTCATATATGGTGCTATGCCCATGTCTTGAATTTGGTGATAACTGAAACAACAAAATGTTGTGTGCCTGCAGTTTCTTTTTTCAATTTGCTCCAGAATATAGCAACTTTTGTGAAAGCATCATACAAGAGAATGGCTGTATGGATAGAAGTTGTTGGAAAACATCTAGGACAAGAAAAAATGAAACGATTAAAGCTAATTGGTGAGACCAGATGGTCAGGAAAATCCAATGCAGCAACAACTATATTTGGACGTTTTGATGATGCCGCTGCCAGTACTTTCGTAAATCTATTGACATGCTTATCAATGATACAAGATTCAGAAAAGTTTGATGCAAAAATAAAACATGAAGCAAATGTTTTACTTCAAAGACTTCTAAAGTTTGAAACCATATTGACAGCATTTACTTACTTATATATATTTGAAACTACAACCCCGTTATCAAGTTATCTACAGACAAGTGGTTTAGGTATGTTCACTGCAAGGAGTTTGGTAGATTCAGCTACAACAAAGTTGAAGGAACAGACAAGAACATAGAACATAGAACATAGAACAGTACAGCACAGAACAGGCCCTTCGGCCCTCGATGTTGTGCCGAGCAATGATCACCCTACTTAAACCCATGTAACCCGTATACCCGTAACCCAACAATCCCCCCATTAACCTTACACTACGGGCAATTTAGCATGGCCAATCCACCTAACCCGCACATCTTTGGACTGTGGGAGGAAACCGGAGCACCCGGAGGAAACCCACGCACACACGGGGAGGACGTGCAGACTCCACACAGACAGTGACCCAGCCGGGAATCGAACCTGGGACCCTGGAGCTGTGAAGCATTGATGCTAACCACCATGCTACCGTGAGGCCCCAAACATTTGATAACGTTCACAGCAAGGCTTTGGAATTTGTAAATAAATGTAATGACAGGATTTTACAGATGAATATGGATGAAAATCAAACATTGGAAATTGATGCATTGGAAACAGCATTGCCAGTTAAGAGGTAGAGGAAGAAGAAAAGAATGGCAGATGAGCTTATTGATGATGAAAGAAATTCCTCAGATTCTCTAGCTGATTTTCGAGTAAATGTGTTTAACCTAATAATGGATCGCATTGTCCAGTCACTAGAATCACGCTTTGTACAACACAAACAGTTGTATAAAGATTTATCCTGCTTGGACGCAGCAAAGTTTAAAACTATTGCAGAGAAGGGCCTTGAAGATGAAGCATTGGAAGGTATTTTTAAGCTGTTTCCACAAATCAGCAAAGATCAAGTAATATTGGAATTGTTTTCTTTTGCTTCAAACTTTGATGTATTAAAGCTATTGCTTAATGATGATGAGAATATGGATTCCAGTTGCAACAATTGTAAAATTTGCAGCACTTGCCCATCGTGTGTACTAAAAATTCTGGCATCCAACAGACTTCATGACAAGGCATATGATAACCTTTATGAACTTTATAAAGTCATCTGCACACTATCAGTTACTCAAGTCCAATGTGAGAGGACATTTTCAAAGCTAAAGATCACAAAGACAAGGTTAAGAAATTCGCTGTCTGAGGAGAATTTGGAATCATACATGTTGCTATCCATTGAAAAGGAATTGTTAGATGAAATGGATGCAGAAGCAATTATTGGCAGATTCGCACAATCATCTAGCGAACACAAACGATTGCTCTTAATATAGTGGACTGCATGCAATGCTCTATTGTGCTTTTGAACTATCTGTTAATGTGTAAATTGTGCAGTAAACTATTTAAAAATATCAACCAATTACTTTTTTAAAATTTTAAATTAAAAATTCAATTATAACATTCTGTATTTACATTTGGTATCTATGGCCAGTAATATGTACAGTACATGTACACTGTAATTACTAACAAATACACATTTTTTCCACCAAAATTTTAATTGTACCCTTTTTTCCATATGTATTTTTTGAAAATTTTATTTATTCGTTATGAAAATTAAATGATAGCATTGTAGTTGTGGGTGGGCCCCCTTTGTCTCGGGGCAACCAATATTTTTAGACCCAGTCCGCCACTGATTGAGGCAATGTATTTATGGTGAGTTGAGAATAGACAATAGAATGGAAGGGTTTGCTGTTGGGGGTGAGATGGAGTATAGGGGTGAAGGGGGCACAAACACTGGCATGGGCCAGCACCTTAATCCAATGAAGGTGGGGTCCCCCCCCCCCCCCCACTCCCCCCCCCCTCCCCCCACCCCCTCCTCGTGTTTCTTGGCAGCGGGAGGCGACACACCATTCGCTGGCAGTGGGGGTATCTGCTCCTTCCGCTGTCAACAGGAATTCCCATCGAAACTACCCACACCACCAGCAAACCCGCGGGCAGGGGTGGGCTGCCGGGGCAACGAGAGAATCCCGCCCCCAGTGAACGGCCGGAGAATTGCAGCCTGTATTTCAATGCACGGGGTTACTGAGAGCCAGGAAACACAGCAGGCGCATCAACCCGGCACACCGACTTTCTCCCTTACTGTTGTCTCGTGTATCACATCTACATCATCCTGCGATAGTTACTCGGTATAATAGTCTCAATTGCCCCTTTCATCTGTTTTATGTTTAAAGGTCTCCTCACAAATGAAAAATGAAAATGAAAATCGCTTATTGTCACGAGTAGGCTTCAATGAAGTTACTGTGAAAAGCCCCTAGTCGCCACATTCCGGCGCCTGTCCGGGGAGGCTGGTACGGGAATCGAACCGTGCTGCTGGCCTGCTTGGTAAGCCAGCGATTTAGCCTTGTGAGCTAAACCAGCCCCAAGCCAACTCCATTCCAAGATGAATAATTAATAATCTTTATTATTGTCACGAGTCGGCTCACATTAACATTGCAATGAAGTTACTGTGGAAAGCCCCTAGTCGCCACAGTCCAGCGCCTGTTCGGGTACACAGAGGGAGAATTCAGAATGTCCAAATCACCCAACAAGCTCGTCTTTCGTGCGGGGGAAACAGGAGCACCCGGAGGAAACCCAGGCAGACACGGGGAGAACCTGCAGACTCCGCGCAGACAGAGACCCAAGCCGGGAATCGAACCCGGATCCCTGGCGCTGTGAAGCAGCAGTGCTGCCGTGCCGCCTTCTAACCTTCCCTGTGTTTACTGTCTTGGAGAGGGAATCATGGATAATTCAAGTTGAAGGAGTGGCAATCGTTTGAAAAGGCAAGACGTTACCACAGCTACGCTCACATTGATGGATCGTAGAACCGTAGAGATGCTCTCAGACTCTGTGGTATTTCATTTCTCCATTACTAATGTGGCCCCGACCTCTGACTCAGAAGGTTACCGGTTCAAGTCCTACTGCAGGACATGAGCACAAAGCTCTCAGCTGGCACGCAGGGCGCAGTGCCGAGGGAGTGCTGGTATTGTCAGAGCTACCATTTTGTTTATTTCAGGTGAGGTGTCAGCCTGAGGCCTTGCCTGCCCTGCCGGGTGACTTTAAAAGGTTCCGCGGCCCTATTCCTAAGGGGCAGCACTCCCTTGGTGTCCTGGCAAATGTTTATCCCTCAATCAACGTCACAAAAACCAGATGCTCTGGTCACTGTGACGTCGGTGTACTTCGGAACTTGCGCGCCAATTGGCTGCTGCAGCTTCTAAATTAAAACAGTGACTAAACTTCCAAAAGCACTTCAATGGGTGTCAAGCATTTTGAGGTGTTGTGAAAGGCGAAGGAAATACAGGTCTTTCTTTGTACTGCAATGCCCACCTTCATATGCTTTTGCCAACCATGTCCACCTCCCAAAGTTGTCCACACTATGGAACTGATTGCCCCACTGCTCCTTTCAAAATACACGTCTTTTTTTTTTGTTTTTTTTTTTGATGGTCGCATCACATAGATAGACATAGAACATACAGTGCAGAAGGAGGCCATTCGGCCCATCGAGTCTGCACCGACCCATTTAAGCCCTGACTTCCACCCTATCCCCGTAACCCAATAACCCCTCCTAACCTTTTTTGGTCACTAAGGTCAATTTAACAAGGCTAATCCACCAGTCTTTGGACTGTGGGAGGAAACCGGAGCACCCGGAGGAAACCCACGCAGACGCGGGGAGAGCGTGCAGACTCCGCACAGACAGTGACCCAGCGGGGAATCGAACCTGGAACCCTGGCGCTGTGAAGGCACAGTGCTATCCACTTGTGCTACCGTGCTGTCTTGGTGGGAATATTAATTGTTCCAGTTTCAAAGAGTTTTTTAATTTCCCTGTGGCAATATTATTTGATGCGAGCTTATTGCTACCCTTTCTCTTAAATCAGGGAAAAACACCGTTTCATTTGCTTGATTGAAAGAGTCTTGCATTTCCCAATGCCTAGGGTGGCTGCCGCAATCAAGATGCCAATCAGGGTTCAGCCAGAATGAGGTTAGACCAATTGATTGTTTCGAGCCAGAGAGGAGTGAGACCTCCAGCTCAACCACTGAAGATCCAGCCGGTGAAGTCCAGTCAATCACAGGCCAAGTGCAAGAAATCTCATTGAACTGATCAATCAAAAATACAGACTGCACAGGGCCTGGCTAGACCATCATCGGAGTGCGCTGCATAGTTCTGGACTACATTTTATAAAAATAATATTAGGAGGCGATGCAGAAGGCGCAAAAAAAATTATTTGAATAGTACTGGAGCTGGGAGGTTAGAATTATCAGGTAAGTGTTGGACAGGGTGGCCACACATAAGTCTTCAATAATAGTTGCTCGGTAGTGCAGAACATATGGGCGGCACGGTAGCGCAGTGGTTAGCACTGTGGCTTCACAGCGGCAGGGTCCCAGGTTCGATTCCCGGCTTGGGTCACTGTCTGTGCGGAGTCGAGACGTTCTCCCCGTGTCTGCGTAGGTTTCCTCCGGGCGCTCCGGTTTCCTCCCACAGTCCAAAGATGTGCAGGTTAGGTGGATTGGCCGTGCTAAATTGCCCCTTAGTGTCCAAAAAAGGTTAGGAGGGGTGATGGGAGCAGGGTGGAAGTGAGGGATTAAGTGGGTCGGTGCAGACCCGATGGGCCAAATGGCCTCCTTCTGCACTTATGTTCTATGTTCTAATGTAAGCCTACTTGTGACAATAATAAAAAATTTATTATTTTGAGTGTTGCTGGGAAAAAGGAGACATGCTGTTGAAGTTTTTTGTCTCTTACTCATCAGGACAGACACAAGAATACCAAATTTCAAAGGGAGCAACTATCTGTACTGCATGAGAAAAGGGTGCTGCTGATTGATTGGTAAATTGACTCTGACTCATCAAGGAGTTGCCATAGGGAATGCACCGAGGAACTATGGTACCAAATACTTTTGTTTACTTCAAAAAAAGTGCAATGCCTGGACATGTTTTTTTTATGAATATGATGGTGTTTGATAGCGCGGACATGGATAAGACATTCACACATGTGGGGGAAACCGGAATTAATCATAGAATTTACAGTGCAGAAGGAGGCCATTTGGCCCATCAAGTCTGAACCGGCCCTTGGAAAGAGCACACTACGTAAGCCCCACGCCTCCACTCTATCCCCTTTATCCCCGTAACCCAGTAATCCCACCTAACCTTTTTTGGACACTAAGGCCAATTTACAATGGTCAATCCACCTAACCTGCACATCTTTGGACTATGGGAGGAAACCGGAGCACCCGGAGGAAACCCACGCAGACACGGGGAGAACGTGAAGACTCCGCACAGACAGTGACCCAAGCCGGGAATTGAACCGGAGACCCTGGAGCTGTGAAGAAACTGTGCTAACCACTGTGCTACTGTGCTGCCCTCCTTAAGGGCGCTAATTATGAAACAGTCACGAGTAAACCCAACAGTAAATCCAGGATCTGTGGGTTTCCTCCGGGGTCTCCGGTTTCCTCCCACAAGTCCCGAAAGATGTGCTGTTAGGTGAATTGAACATTCTGAATTCTCCCTCTGTGTACCCGAACAGGTGCCGGAATGTGGCGACTAGGGGACTTTCACAGTAACTTCATTGCAGTTTGTTAATGTAAGCCTGCATGTGACAATAATAAAGATTCTTCTTATTATTAGGAGAAACCCCTTTATTCAGAGGTTGGAGAGAATGTAGCTCACTACGACAGGAAGTGGTTGAGGTGAATGGGTCAATACATTTAAAGGGAAGCTGGACAAACACATGAGGGAGAAAGAAATAGAAGAATATACTGACAAGGTGAGATGAAAAGAAGTGGATGGAGGCTGGTGTGTGTGGTGTTCCCACGGTGGCCTGGCCCGCGATCGGGGCCCATCGATCCGCGGGCGGGCCTGTGCCATGGGGGCACTCTTTCCGTCCGCAACGGCCGCTGTCAACCTCTGCCATGGCCGCTGCGGAGAAGAAGCCCCCTGCGCATGCGCTGGGATGACACCAGCACACGCTGGCGTTCCCGCGCATGCGCTAACTCACGCCGGCCGGTGGAGGCCCTTCGGCACCAGTTGGTGTGGCGCCAAGCCCTTCGCCGCTTGTTAGTGCGGCATCAACCCCGTCGACGCTGGCCTAGCCCCTGAAGGTGGGGAGGATTCCGCACCTTCCAGGCGGCCTGACGCCGGAGTAGTTCACGCCACTCCTTGGCGCCGGTACGGCCAGCCCCGCCCCTTATCTCTACACTATAACATTAACTATGATTTGCTCTCACTCACACTATCTTTCCTTCAGTCTGCTCTCTAGCTTTCTCCTCAATCTCTCACCCATAAGGCTTGGCATCAATACCTTATATACTTGTACATCTAGCTCCCTCTAGTGGTTGAGTTGTACATTTCATTAACCCTTGCAATTCTTACGTTTACGAAAGTACCACTGTGTGGAGCATAGACACCAGCGTGGAACAGTTGTGTTGAATAATGTGCTTCCATGCTTAGCAATCGATCCAAGTTAAATACTTACCTGACATCCTCAATTAGGATTCCTCTTCCATGTTCCATCCTAAACTTGCATTTAAATTCAGACACATTCAAACCAGCGACAGACTTTATTGAACAAAAACATTCCCTTTTGCTGGTTTTTATTTTAATATGCCTTTGATATATTGTGATATCAGCAATTAAAAACGGTTACTCTTTCATCAGAATATTTTATTATTCTAGCCTCATGGGGGAAATTTTAATTGTCCACAACTACTTTGCCAATGGCATTGAGAGTCACAACAGGTAGTCAGCCATTCAAGGCAATAATTGAAGACAGAGATTCAGCCAGGAACTCGGCAATTGGAAGGAGATGCAGAACCTCAGAACGACGATTGAAAAGCAACAGATGGTGCACTCTGCCGTGTAGGGGATCGGCTGGAGGAAAGGTGAGGAACTGAATGGAAGGGTCCTGGGGAAAATTGATGTACAGAGAGATCTGGGAGTTCAGGTCCATTGTACCCTGAAGGTGGCAACGCAGGTCAAGAAGGCATACAGCACGCTTGCCTTCATCGGACGGGGTATTGAGTACAAGAGTAGGCAGGTCATGTTACAGTTGTATAGGACTTTGGTTAGGCCACATTTGGAATACTGCGTGCAGAGGAGGTTCAGCAGGATGTTGCCTGGTATGGACAGGGCCGGCTCAAGGCACCGGCAACTCGGGCAGCCGCCCGGGGCGCCATGTGCTAGGGGGCGCCAGAGACTCGGGTCCCGCGCATGCGCAGTTGGGCCGGTGCCAACCAGCGCATGCGCGGTGGCCGCCCTCCCCAGGCCGCCCCCCCCTCGGTCCGCCCCCCCCCCCCCCCCCCGGTCCGCCCGCCTCGGGTCCGTCCCCCCGCCCACCTCGGGTCCGCCCCCCCCCCCCCCCGCTCCCCCCTCGGGTCCCCCCCCCGCCTCCCCCCTCGGGTCCCCCCCCCCTCGGGTCCCCCCCCCCGGGTCCCGACCCCCCCTCTCGGCCCCCCCCCGGGTCCGACCCCCCTCTCGCCCCCCCCCCCCCCCCCCCGGGTCCGCGCCCCCCCCCTCTCGGCCTCCCCCCTCTCGGCCCCGGCCCCCCCTCTCGGCCCCGCCCCCCCCCCTCTCAGCCCCGCCCCCCTCTCGGCCCCCGCCCCCCCTCTCGGCCCCCCCCGGGTCCGCGCCCCCCTCTCGCCCACCCCCTCTCGGCCGCGGCCCCCCCCTCTCGGCCCCGCCCCCCCCCCCTCGGCCCCGCCCCCCCCCCCCCAAGGGTGCCGAAGTTCAGCTTGCCCGGGGCGCCAGCAACCCTAGGGCCGGCGCTGGGTATGGAGGGTGCTAGCTATGAAGAAAGGTTGAGTAGATTAGGATTGTTTTCGTTGGAAAGATGGAGGTTGATGGGGGACCTGATTGAGGTCTACCAAATTATGAGAGGTATGGACAGGGTGGATGGCAACAAGCTTTTTCCAAGAGTGGGGGTGTCAGTTACAAGGGGTCACGATCTCAAGGTGAGAGGGGGAAAGTTTAAGGGAGATGTGTGTGGAAAGTTTTTTACGCAGATGGTGGTGGGTGCCTGGAACGCTTTACCAGCGGAGGCGGTAGAGGCGGGCACGATAGCATCATTTAAGAGGCATCTGAACAGATATATGAACCGGCGGGGAACAGAGGGAAGTAGACCTTGGAAAATAGGATTTAGGTTTAGATAAAGGATCTGGATCGGCGCAGGCTGGGAGGGCCGAAAGGCCTGTTCCTGTGCTGCAATTTTCTTTGTTCTTTGTTCTTTGAACATACACTCTCCACGCCGAAAACAAAGTTGCCAATAGCCTTCCAATACAACCCACATGGTGCCAACCCACCAACCGGTAAAACGTCCGCCAATCATCGATACTCACACTTTCTCGGGGGGGGGGGGGGAACCTCTCTGGGGGTATTGGGAGCCACATAGACACGTTGGGGAAGATGGGACTTTTTTCCTGGGTGGAGAGAAGGTTGAGAGGAGATTTGATAGTGGTGTTCAAAATCACGAGGGATCAGGGCAGCGAAAGAAGCGATGGAGACAGGAGGAAATACTTTATCGCACAGCGAGTGTTTGGGGTCTGGAATGCGCGGCCTGAGAGTGTGCTGGATGGAGGTGGGTTCAATCGAGACTTTCAAGAGCTAATTGGGTTATTATCTGAAAAGGAAGAATGTGCAGGGTACAGAGGAGAAGGTGGGGATGAGAGTGGCGCTATGTGAATTGTTCCCTTGGAAAACCAACACAAAGTGGCCTCCTTCTGTGCCATTATTAATAAGCTGGAATCTAAGGACAAGTTGATCCTTAATTCAAGGTCGAGCAACAGCACCTCAGCTTTCGATCAGCCACTTACGGTCTTCAGACTTCAACATCAAACTTAACACCTTTGGATTTGAATGAACCATTTTCTCTTGGACACCCTGCAACCATTTATATCATTTCTTGTATTCCTATCGCTCAGATTATCAACTCGCTCCTTTTTGCTTTGCATTGACGTCTTATCATTTAATCGCTCCTGCCTACCACACTATCACAGAGCTCTCCCTTGCCCAGGTTTTACAGGCACGTGCTTAAAAAATGCCCAATCTCGAACTCTGGTTCTGGCAAAAGGGCATCAACTTGAGATGTTATGTGTTTCTGTCTTCCTGATGCTGAGTGTTTTTCCAGCACTTTCTGTATTCATTTCTGATTACTAGCACTTTGCGACGTTTTGCTTTTGTACTAATGTGCTCTCCGGAAGCATCTTGTTTGGTTTGTAGAATCCTGCAGCACAATAAAAGGCAATTTGCTTCATCCAGCTTGTGATGGGTCTGCGAACGAACCTCCTCGCCGAGAGTACAAGCTGTGTGTGGAGGAGCGCTGATCCTTCGGGCGCACCATTTCCAAGTCTTTTCCAATCTGATCAGCACTCTAGGCTGTAATGAAACCCACTTCCCTGCTCCTCCAACAGACGCTGATTGTATTCTGATGAAGGGTCTGGATTTAAAGCGTTAACTTGCGTTGTCTAGCAACAGGTTCTGACTGCACTGCAGATGCTGGAAAACTGCAAAAGCAAACAGAAAATTCAGCCCATACTCAGCAGAGTGGGCACCGGAGAGAGGGGAAGCAGAGTTAACATTTCAGGTAGCACAGAGGTCAACACCGCTGCCTCGCAGTGCCAGGGACCCGGGTTCAATTCCGGCCTTCAATGACTGGCTGTGTGGAGTTTGTCCTTTCTCCCCGTGTCTGCGTGGGTTTCCTCCGGGTGCTCCGGTTTCACAGCTCCAGGGTCCCCGGTCCCGAAACAGGCGTCGGAATGTGGTGACTAGGGGATTGTCACAGTAACTCCATTGCAGTGTTAATGTGACAATAAAGATTATTATTTTTATGATAAATCACCCCTTAAGTGTCCAAAGGTTAGGTAGGGTTATAGGGATAGGGCGGGGGAGTGGGCATAGCTAGGGTGCTCCTTTGGAGGGTGGATGCACACTTGATGGGCCGAATGGCGCTGTAGGGTTTCTATGATGGTCTTTACTGATTCTGGCTTATATCCTCTTTGGTTTTGTCTGCATCATAGCAAATCTCTGCCACCAGATGGTGATGTTTACTGTATCAATGATCCATGCATCTTTATAAAGCTCAAGACTGCCACCTACAGCCAGAAACCCTTATGACATGAACCAACATCACTCTGGTGAAAGAGCAGGCAGCAGAATATCTGACCACAGTTTCCCAACCCATTGTAGATTTGTAAATTGTGCTGTTGGAGTGGTGTCCTTGTTCAGTCAAGAGAGGGAAGGATAAACCACATACCTATAGCCAGTTTAGTGTAATATGTGTTGTTGCAAATGCTTAGAATCCCAACATGAGGTCTCGAGCAGGTAGCAGGGATTTTGGGAAGGGAATGGTCAATGCTTGCCAAATTTGACACAGATTTTCTATAAAGTAGTTTCTGATTGGCTACATAGAGGAAATGCATATTTAGTGTGTATGACTATTCAGAAGACATAATAATCTTTATTGTCACAAGTAGGCTTACATTACCACTGCAATGAAGTTACTGTGAAAATCCCCTCGTCGCCACATTCCGGCGCCTGTTCGGGTACACAGAGGGAGAATTCAGAATGTGTAATTCACCTAACAGCACGTCTTTCGGGACTTGTGGGAGGAAACCGGAGCCCCCGGAGGAAACCCATGCAGACACGGGGACAACGTGCAGACTCCGTACAGGCAGTGACCCAAGCCGAGAATCGAACCCAGGTCCCTGGAGCTGTGAAGCAACAGTGCTAACCACTGTGCTGCCCCTTTCTATAAGGCTGTCCCCTTTCTATAAGGATGATGTCAGGGAACACCTGGTTACAAGGCTGAGTGGACATCCACAACCTTCTTCCTCCAAAAGAATGTTGAGGCTGGGAGTCAATAGAAAATGTCAAGTGTGAGATCGGCAGGTGAGGCTGTAGAGGCGGAGCTTGAGTACAGCATTGGACGGCAGAACAGGCTCAAAGGGCTGAATGGCCTCCTCCCGTTCCTTTGTAATTTCCTACCCCCCTGCTCCCATATGCCTGGCTTATTTTGCGCGAGGGAACCGATGAACGGGTTGGGTTTTTGCAACAGTGGAGCAACATTTAAGGATCATTTTCTTCTGCTTCACAGGACCACAAGGAGGCATTTTTAGTCCCTTGACTCTATTGTTCTGCCAGTCAATGAGATTGCGCCTGATCTGCTACCTAACTCAAAATACCCACCTTTGCCCCATGTCCATTAGTGCCTCTGCTTAACAAAAATCTATTGCTCTCAGATGTACAGTTAGCAATCGATCTAGAATCAATTCACATTTGTGGAAGAGAACTCCGAAACTCTACCGTCCTTTGCCTATGTAAATATTTATATATTGCAATGCCTCAGCCAATCAGAGTTGACTTGCCAACCAATCAGCACTCTTTTTTTCCTGGAGTATAAACTCTTGTGGTCATTTGAAATTTGGCATTCTTGGATTTGTCCAGTGTAGAAGTGCTGAGTTCCAATGACGGGCCACCAAGGGCTCATAACAACAATAGTTTATTCAGTACTCTGAGCAGCTCTGACAGGCTTCCACTCTGCCGGCGCTACGGGAAGAACTCCTGCACTTCCGACACGTGACCCTTTATGTAGCCACGTCACTAGAGGACTACTGGGTCAACATCGGATTCCTGCTTTTCAGATTGTCCCTTTACGTTGTGCGTCATCAGCCTCACTGGCCTGGCCTGGGTATCCATCAATGTAAAGTAGCTGTTGACAAGGACAGAAAGTTTGCCTGATGCAAGTGAAGCTAGTGATAGAGGGCCGAACCTTCGGTAATGGTAACAGGTCATCTAAAATAACGTGCCAGACAGCGGGAGGAGCTGCCTTACCTCTCAAGAGATTTTAAATACAGAGTGATGGGGATTCTGTGGGTGAACAACCTCAAAGTGTCTGAACGGGTACTGGGTGCCACTTTTAGGTTAGAAATTCGCAAAAACACTTTGCATATTTAAATTCAAATTTATCGATTCACCTCGCTGCACCTCGGAGGATTTTCAATGCCCATAGATCTTTTACTTCCCTCTGTGTTCAACCCATTTCAATCTGAACAATTCAAGCTCATAGAATCATAGAATTTACAGTGCAGAAGCAGGCCATTTGGCCCATCGAGTCTACACCAGCCCCTGGAAAGAGCACCCCACCCAAGCCCATCCCTCCACCCAATTTCCGTGACCCAGTCCCACCTTTTAGACACTAAGGGGCAATTTGGCACGGCCAGTCCACCTAACCTGCACATCTTTGGTCTGTGGGAGGAAACCGGAGCACCCGGAGGAAACCCATGCACACACGGGGAGAACGTGCAGACTCCGCACAGTGACCCAAGCCAGTAATCGAACCGGGGACTGTGGAGCTGTGAAGCAACTGTGCTAACCACTGTGCTACCGTGCTGCCCACTGTGGAGCTCTGCTGATAAAAGTTGCTGATAATCAAAGCCTCCCAATGGTTTTTTAATTTTTACCCTGTGTAGGTTGCTGTGGTATTAAACATCGGTGAATTAGAGAGCTAGATGCAAGCCTTCATCAGCTATTTCTATAATCCTAGAATCCCAACAGTGCAGAAGGAGGTCATTTGGCCCATCGAGTCTGCACCAAGCCTCTATAAAAGCACCTTATCTAGGTCCACTCCCCCGCCCTATCCCTGTAACCATACATAGCCTTTGGACACTAATGGGAATTTTATCATGGTTGATCCACCTAACTTGCGCATCTTTGGAATGTGAGAAGAACCGGGAGGAAACCCACGCAGACACGGGGAGAAAGTGCAAACTCCACACAGTCACCCGAGGCCGGAATTCAACCTGGGCCCCTGGCACTGTGAGGCAGTAGTGCTAACTACTGTGCCACCGTGCCAGCCTATAACTGGTGGGGGAAACTTGAGTCTATTAAAATACAACTTACTACATTTTGGACGTCAGTGCTGCACCCCCACAGTGAAATAGAATGGACATAGCAGTTCTTTTCTATTTAGGACAATTATTTTTGTTCATTGTTCAAAATGTTTGGAGGTATTCAACCCTGAAAGAAATTATACAATCA
Source organism: Scyliorhinus canicula (assembly GCF_902713615.1). Classification (NCBI taxonomy): domain Eukaryota; kingdom Metazoa; phylum Chordata; class Chondrichthyes; order Carcharhiniformes; family Scyliorhinidae; genus Scyliorhinus; species Scyliorhinus canicula. Next base: position 153,781,120 of record NC_052159.1, read on the forward strand.
CTTGGATTTCCGAATTCAACATCCTGGGTGTCAAATTCTAAAAATAACCTCGTTCCTATTATTAATTTCTGCCTATAGGTAAAAATGTAAATGTCGCTACAGTCCCAGAGGGCCATAGTCTGCTCGCCCCTTTGAGAGCCGACTGGTGGTGATTTAACCTGAGGGTCAAACCTCAGGCGAGGGGCAAGGTTGAGAAGGCGGGGCCTTCATGAATAACCTCAGCCGGTACAGGAAGTGGACCCACGCTGCTGGCCTCGCTCCACATCACACATCAGCTCTCCAGCAAACTGAGGTAATGATAGGTAACTCTGAAGTGACTATTCAATTCAGTTTGGACATTGTGAAAAGTCTAAATCCGAAACAACTGGCATGGGCAGCGCGGTGGCGCAGTGGTTAGCACTGCTGCCTTACGGCACCGAGGACCCGGATTCGATCCCGGCCCCGGGTCACTGTCCGTGTGGGGTTTGCACCTTCTCCCCGTGACTGCGTGGGTCTCACCCCCACAACCCAAAGGTGTGCAGGGTAGGTGAAGTGGCCACGCTAAATTGCCCCTTCACTGGAAAAAAGAATTGGGTACTCTAAATTTATTTTTCAAAAAGGATGGCATCTATACAGCACTTCAGGATGTCCATGCTAAAGTTAATGAAGCAAAGTGCAGTTGCTGTTGCAATGTAGAGAAACGCAGCAACCAATGTTAACTCAGCAAAATCCATGCACAGCACACTTCTGTGGATCAGATTGATGCCAACTGCCCAGGGTTCAATCCCTGCTCCCAGCAAGCCTGGATTCAGGACCTATCTCCTTACCTGGCCCATGGAGGAGATTGCAGCCCTGTGGGTTGGACCTACCTTGGGGCAGGGAACTGGAGGAGACGAAGGTGCCGGCTGGGGCATAAATAATGGCCCGCCCAAGGGCAGAACATCCTTGCCATCTGGGTTATTACTTTTCATTCTTGATGACTGGGGTATAGGACTGCATCCCATCAACCTTTGACACCAATGCCCGTTGGCATTAAGTGCAAACACAAACAACATTACATTTCTGGATAAAACCCTCAAATAAGGCCAGCTCTTCACGTCTCAGCAAGAAGCAACTTTAATTAGCAGCTGCATTGAAAAATGTTCCGCTGTTAACCATACTTGGGCTGGACCTATAAATTACAGCAAATTGACACATTTACTGCAGCTCTTATTTCACGATGGCAGCTTGGGGAGCTGGTCTGAGCTCCCTGACAGTCTAATTGGTACCAGGGTTTCTACTGTTTCCAATCTATTTGAATGATCTGGATTTGACTCACATCATGGCAGTTGTCAAATTTGCAGGTGAAACGAAACTGGGGCCAAAGGAGGCAACAGTCTGGTCTAACAAAGTAGATAAGGAACTAGAATGATTCAACAAAGTTTTCAAGTGAGCAGAGGTACGGTCGATGGACGTCGGAATGGGAAACTAGAAAATGTTGTTTATGGCAGGGGGGATAAAGTGAGACATTTACTCAATCAATGCAAGTTGAAGCAGCTGTGAGGTTGATATGGGATTGACAGTGAACTCAACCTTTGAAATGCCCAGCCGTTGCAGAAAAGAACAAACCCAATTCTGAGTTACATTTTTTTTATCCTTTCACGGTACAGGGACTTGGTTAGCTCAGTTGGCATTTTTATTTCCAACCCCAATTATCCTCGAGCTAGGGCAGCATGTGGCACAGTGATTAGCACTGGGACTGCGGCGCTGAGGGCCCGGGTTCGAATCCCGACCCTGGGTCACTGTCCGTGTGGAGTTTGCACATTCTCCCCATTTCGGCGTGGGTTTCACCCCCACAACCCAAAGATGTGCAGGTTAGGTAGATTGGCCACGCTAAATTGCCCCTTAATTGGCAGAAAAATAATTGGGTACTCTAAATTTTTTTTTTTAATTATCCTCGAGCTGCCTTCTTGTACTACTGCAGTCCACATGGTGTAGGAAGAGTTTATCAGGAAGGTACGGTGATGTACTTCCAAATAGGCATGGTGTGTGACTTGATGGGGAGCTTAATAATAATCTTTATTAGTGTCACAAGTAGGCTTACATTAACAGTGCAATGAAGTTACTGTGAAATTCCCTTAGTTGCCACATTCCGGCGCCTGGTTGGGTACACAGAGGGAGAATTCAGAATGTCCAATTCTCATAATAAGCACGTCTATCAGGACTTGTGGGAAGAAACCAGAGCGCCCAGAGGAAACCCACGCAGACACGGGGAGAACGTGCAGACTCCGCACAGACAGTGACCCAAGCCAGGAATCGATCCTGGCACCCTGGCGCTATGAGGCAACAGTGCTAACCACTGTGCAACCGGGAACTTGCAGGTATTCCCATGCATCTGCTGCCTTTGTTTTATCTTGGTGGCAAACGTCGTGGGAATGGGCGATGCTGTCCTATGAGTACAGTCGAGGTCTGAGGCTGCCAACAGTGAAGAGGATATAATACATGGTTGCATACTTTGTGCTGCATTCAGTTATGGTGATTAAAACGCACGGGGAATATTTATTTCCTAGTAGACTTGCAAAGAGATACTTGGCGCATCATAAGTAGAAGATGGAGTTATGTGAGCAGGTTATGATGTCAGCCTTTCTGGCAGTGCAATCCAGACCCAATTTACTTGGCGTGAAAAGGTTTTTTCTCACATCACTTTTGCTTCTTTTGCAAATAACCTTAAATCAATGCCCTCTTATTCTCGATGAGGGGGAACAGGTTGTCCCTACCTACTCTGTCCAGCCCTCTCATGGGGTTCAACATCGTTGTCAAATCTCCTTGCAGTGAAGTATATCGTTTGGTCATGCCTTTTAATGAATTTTGCTATATTGTATTAAGTGCAAAGGTAAGTCAATGCCAATTAAAATCATCAAGATGAACCAGTGGCATTTGTTCCTCTGCCCCGTTATATACTTGCCTGTGTAAATGCCATGTGTATAGCTGAAGCAAGTACACCAGCCCCTAGGAACTAAGGATATCCATAGAGTATGGATTATCCACAGAACTAAGGACATCCATAGAGCTTGTTGGACCGAATGGCCTCCTTCTGCACTGTAAATTATATGGTTCTATGACTGCAGTATATGTGTGTTCGTTATTGTCCCATAATCGGTTTTTAAAAATGAGACATCTAGATGTCTGGCTCCTGGTGCCTCTCAGTGGTAAGAAGACAGGTTTCTTGCATCTCAAGACACGACGAAGATGAAACACATACCCAGCTCTGTTTCTGTCGCTTCTTTTCCCTGGAACAGTTCACCAGCCTGATGCCAAAGGCTTTAGCTAGAGAGGCGTTGCTCCACATCAGGCATGGCTGACCGGGAGTTTCTCCCCCTTCTACCATTGGTGCATATTAGAGATTTGCAGATCGATATTCAATCTGTTCAGCTGAGTTATGAAGACAAGTTCCTTGGCCATCAAATTCTGGAGTGGGACTCGAACCTGGAGCATCTGGCTCAGAGGCTGGGACTACTCACTGCCCACAAGACCCACTAAGCAAGAAGAGGGAATTGAGTTTTTTTTTTAAAAAGAACAGCACTTAATCACACTCCAAGGGCTAACAACAGTACTGGTGACAATCTGTACCAGCAGAGCTTTGAGAGATGCTGGTGTGAAGCTCCTATGCTGCTCTTGCTCATGTATTTGCTTTGATTGGCCCCTTGTTCCGCACTGTAACCAATCACTGTTTGTCGATGTGCCATTTGTCAATGTTCTCTGTCGATTATCCTTTTTGTCTATGTACGTACTGCGTATGTTCCCTCGGCCGCAGAAAAATACTTTTCACTGTACTTCGGTACATGTGACAATAAATCAAATCAAAATCAAATCAAAGCCTGGCTGCTTCAGACATGGTTGAAGTAGGCTTCATGACTGACCCTTTTCTCGTAGCGAACAGGGGATGTGTGTTAGTGCTCCACTCCAAATTCGACATGTGTGCTCTGGCTGCTATGGGAGCTCAAGCAACACGGACAAGACAATTGAGGAAGGCCCATCCAATGTGAAGGCCAGTAGACGCCACCCTACCCAACGACCTCAACTAGTAATGCGACAGACTCAGTACACTTCCCACGTGTACGCTGCCACTGCAGCTAACAGGAGCCTGAGATGACAAAAATGCAGCACGTTACGAGGGCTGATGGACGTTGGAGAGATAGCAGCAACTCAAATGTTCCAGCAACCAATGGACCTTGTGTGCTCCTATTGTACAAGGTGTAAGTTGTGGCTTTTTCACCCGAGTGGCTTCAAGATTACAATCCTGTTGATGAAAGTTTGTATGCTAATCAACTGACAACAGTAAACTCTATAATCCAACACCCACTAAGAGAGGGATTCTTCCAAATAATGCTCTAATATTCAAGATTGATTTAGAGCAGACAGGTAGCAGGAAGGACTTTGACTTGCTAGCATTCCAGCAGTAATCCTGTGCATGCTTGGCATCTCCAAATATCAGTTTCATTATGTTTTTTGGATTTACCTAAATCCAGTCTGGTCGCCGGAGATGAAATGAAATGAACATCCCTGTGTCTTTCTCGATTCTGAAACATTGTGATAGGTTTCTGTGCAATTCAAGTAATGTCGCCTTGCTAAAAGGTGAAGAACATCTGTTGAATATACTCAACAACTGACCATCCACAGCTCTCTGGGTCAGTAAATCTCAAATATTTCCAATCCTTTGAGTGAAGAAAATTTCTGCTCATCTCGGTGGCACAGTGGTTAGCACTGCTGCCCCACAGCTCCAGGGACCGAAGTTCAATTCCAGCCTTGGTTCACTGTCTGTGTGGAGTTTGCACGTTCTCCCCGTGTCTGCGTGGGTTTCCTCCGGGTGCTCCAGTTTCCTCCCACAGTTCAAAGATGTGCAGGTTAGGTGGAGTGGCTATGCCAAATTGCCCCTTAGTGTTCAAAAAAGACGTGTAGGTTAAGTTAAGGGTTATTGGTAGAGTGGGGAAGTGAGCTTGGGTGGAATACTCTTTCAGAGGGTCGGTGAAGACTCAATAGGCCAAATGGCTCCTTCTTCACTGTAGGGATTCTTTTTTTTTAATAATTTTTATTAAGATTTTCAAAAACATATCCAAAACAGAAAATAACAAGAAAACAATATTAACAACAGCAAAAAGAAAAACACACTTTCTCCAATTTGATGAACCCCACCATATCATTGATCCAGGCCTCCACGCTTGGGGGCCTCGCATCCTTCCATTGAAGCAAGAAACTCTGCCGGGCTACTAGGGACGCAAAAGCCAGAACCCCGGCCTCTTTCGCCTCCTGCACTCCCGGCTCCACTGCAACCCCAAAAATTGCGAGTCCCCAGCCTGGCTTGACCCTGGATCCTACCACCCTCGACACCGTCCTTGCTACCCCCTTCCAAAACTCCCCCAGCATGCCCAGAACATATGGGCGTGGTTCGCTGGGCTCCCCGAGCACCTAGCACACCTGTCTTCGCCCCCGAAAAACCTACTCATCCTCGTCCCAGTCATGTGGGCCCTGTGCAGCACCTTGAACTGTATGAGGCTAAGCCTCGCACAGGAAGAGGACGAATTCACTCTTTCCAGGGCATCCGCCCACGTCCCCTCCTCAATCTCCTCACCCAGCTCCTCCTCCCATTTACCCTTCAGCTCCTCCACCGAGGCCTCATCCACCTCCTGCATGACATGGTACACATCCGAAATCCTCCCCCCTCCAACCCACACCTGTCCCGTACCCCACGTGGGGGCAGCAGAGGGAACCCCTCCACCTGCCGCCTGGCAAATGCCCTAACCTGCATGTACCTAAACATGTTCCCCGGGGAGAGCCCAAACCTCCCCTCTAACTCAACCAGGCTCGCGAACCTCCCATCCACAAACAGGTCCCTCAACATAAAACCTACCCTGTGCCAGCCCAGAAACCCATCATCAATGCTCCCTGGAACAAACCGGTGGTTCCCCCGTATCGGAGACTCCATCGAGCCCCCCACCTCCCCCTATGCCGTCTCCATTGCCCCCAAATTTTGAGGGTAACCGCCACCACCGGGCTCGTGGTATACCTCGTTGGAGGGAGCGGCAACGACGCCGTTACCAGCACCTCCAGGGTCGTGTCCACGCAGGACGCCATCTCCATCCTCTTCCATGCTGCCCCTGCCACGTTCATTACCCACTTACGCACCATCACTGCGTTGGCAGCCCAGTAGTACCCACAGAGGTTGGGCAACGCCAGCCCTTATCCCTGCCCCACTCCAAAAACACCCTTCTCACCCTCGGAGACCCATGCGCCCATACAAATCCCGTAATACTCCTATTGACCCTCCTAAAAAAGGCCTTCGGGATAAGGATGGGGAGGCACTGGAACAGGAACAAAAACCTTGGGAGCACCGTCATCTTGACGGACTGCACCCTGCCCGCCAGCGACAGCGGCAACATGTCCCATCTTTTGAACTCCTCCTCCATTTTGCTCCACCAGCCTAGTGAGGTTAAGCTTGTGAAGGGCCCCCCAGCTGCTAGCCACCTGGACTCCCAGGTACCGAAAGCTCCTCCCCGCCCTTTTCAGCGGGAGCCTACCAATCCCCTCCTCTTGATTCCCCGGGTGCACGACGAACAGCTCACTCTTACCCAGGTTGAGCTTGTACCCAGAAAAGCCCCCAAATTCCCTAAGGATCTGCATCACCTCCGGCATTCCCCCCACTGGGTCCGCCACATAAAGCAACAAGTCATCTGCGTATAATGACACCTGGTGATCCTCCCCACCCCGCACCAGACCCCTCCAATTCCTCGACTCCCACAATGCCATGGACTCAATTGCCAACGCAAAGAGCAAAGGGGACAGGGGACACCCCTGCCTCGTCCCCCGGTACAACCGAAAGTACTTCGATCTCCTCCTATTCGTGGCTACGCTTGCCATCGGGGCCTCATATAGCAGCCTCACCCAACTGACAAACCCCTCCCCGAACCCAAACCTTACCAGCACTTCCCACAAGTACCCCCACTCAACCCTATCAAAGGCCTTCTCCGCGTCCAATGCTACCACTATCTCCGCCTCCCCTTCTACAGCCGGCATCATTATAACATTCAGAAGCCTACGTATATTGGTGTTCAGCTGCCTTCCCTTCACAAACCCTGTCTGGTCCCCATGAATGACCCCCGGCACACAGTCCTCTATCCTTGTGGCCATGATCTTCGCCAACAGCATGGCATCCACACTTAACAACGAGATCGGCCTATATGATCCACACTGTAGGGGTCCTTGTCCGGTTTAAGATTCAAGGAAATGAGCGCCCATGACATGGTCGGAGGCAAAGCCGCCCCCCCCCCCCCTTGCCTCATTAAAGGTCCTAACCAACAGGGGGCCCAACAAGTCTGCATACATTTTATAAAATTCAACCGGAAACCCATCCAGCCCCGGCGCCTTCCCCGACTGCATGCTGCCTATCCCTTTGACCAGCTCCTCTAGCTCAATCAGCGCCCCCAGCCCCTCCACCTGTCCCTCCTCCACCTTCGGAAATCTCAGCCTATCCAAGAAGCGTCCCATTCCCCCCCCCCCCACCCCCCTCCACCGGGGGCTCGGACCGGTACAGTTCCCCATAAAAGTCCCTGAAGACCCCATTAATGTCCACCCCCCTTCGCACCACATTGCCTTCCCTATCCGTCACTCCACCAATCTCCCTGGCCGCGTCTCGTTTACGCAGCTGATGCGCCAGCATCCTACTTGCCTTCTCCCCATATTCGCACACCGGTCCCTGTGCCTTCCTCCACTGAGCTTCCGCCTTTCCGGTGGTCAGCAAGTCGAACTTGGCCTGCAGGTTACGTCGCTCCCCCAACAATCCCTCCTCCGGAGCCTCCGCATATCTCCTATCCACCCTCACCATCTCCCCCACCAACCTCTCCTCTCTCTTTGCTTTCCCCTCTCCCTATGGGCTCGGATGGAAATCAACTCCCCTCTAATCACCGCCTTCAATGCCTCCCAAACCGTCCCCACCCAGACCTCCCCAATATCGTTGGCCTCTAAGTATCTCTTGATACACCCCCGAACCCGCCCGCCCACCCACCTTCTCATCCGCCAGCAGTCCCACCACCAGGCGCCAGAGCGGGCGCTGGTCCCTCTCCTCCCCCAGCTCAAGGTCTACCCAGTGCGGGGCATGGTCCAAAATGACTATGGCCGAATACTCGACATCCTTCACCCTCGAAATCAGCCCCCTGCTCAGGACAAAAAAAAAAATCGATCCGGGAATAGGCTTTATGCACGTGGGGAAAAAATGAATACTCCCTGGCCCTCGGCCTCGCGAACCTCCAAGGATCCACCCCTCCCATCTGGTTCATAAACCCCCTCAACACCTTAGCCGCCACAGGCCTCCTGCCCGTCTTGGACATGGATCGATCCAATGGGGGACCCAGCACTGTGTTAAAGTCCTGTCCCCCCCCCCCAGTATCAGGCCCCCCGTCTCTAGATCCGGAATGCGGCCCAGCATACGCCGCATAAAACCCGCATCGTCCCAATTTGGGGCATAGACATTCACCAGCACCACCCGCTCCCCTTGTAACTTGCCGCTCACCATCACATACCTCCCTCCACTGTCAGCCACCACCTTTGACGCCTCAAACGACACCCTTTTTCCCACCAGAATCGCCACCCCCGATTTTTTGCATCCAGCCCCGAATGAAACACCTGGCCTACCCAGCACTTCCTCAGTCTAACCTGGTCCGCCACCTTCAGGTGCGTCTCCTGGAGCAGAGCCACGTCCGTCTTCAGCCCCTTCAGGTGCGTAAACACCCGGGCCCGTTTGACCGGCCCATTCAGCCCCCTCACATTCCAAGTTATCAGCCAGATCAGAGGGCTCCCTGCCCCCCTCCACCCCTCCACTGCCGACTAGCCATAACCCATCCCCTGCCCGCCCCAGCGCCCCTCGCTCAGCCCGTTCCCCACGGTGGCAAACCCCCACCCCGGCCCCCCCTGCAGACTCCAGCTCCTTCCTGCAGCAACCCGGTACCCACCCCAACGCCCCCCCCCCCCAAGGCTAGGACCCCTCCCAGCCGCGTTACTCCCTCCGTAGCACTCCCGTGAGCCAGCTAACTTCTGCTGACCCCGGCAGCTCCCGCCACACCTCCGACCCCTCCCAACGTGGGGCTACTCCTCCTCCCCCAGACCCATCAGCAGACCCTCCGCCTCCCCCTCCCACTCTTGCGCGGGAAAAAAGCCCACGCTTCTCAGCTCCGACCCAGCCCCCATCCACCCTCAGCACGGGAAACAGAAGAAAAGCCCACACTTTCCCTCTGCCCGACCACGCCCCCGCAAAAAAAGACATCACCCCACCCACCCTAGAAACAACCCACAACCAGCTTAAAACAGCATGAAACAGCATAAAACAAAGACCCTTCCCACCAAAAGTTAACAGTTATTTACAAACCCCCGACTCTCAGTCAGAGACCAACTTCTCGGCCCGCACAAACGCCCACGCCTCCTCCGGGGACTCGAAATAACAGTGCCAGTCCTTGTAGGTGCCCCACAGACGTGCCGGCTGTAACATGCCAAACTTTACACACTTTCTGTGGAGCACCGCCTTCGTCCGGTTGTAACCGGCCCTCCGCTTGGCCACCTCCGCACTCCAGTCCTAGTAGATCCGCACTACCGTGTTCTCCCACTTGCTGCTCCGCTCCTTCTTGGCCCACCTAAGCACACACTCTCGGTCAACGAGCCGGTGGAACCGCACCAGCACCGCCCGTGGTGGCTCATTCGGTTTGGGCCTCCTGGCCAGTATTCTGTGGGCCCCCTCCAGCTCCAGGGGCCCCTGGAAGGACCCAGCTCCCATCAGCGAGTTCAACAAGACAACCACATAGGCCCCCAGGTCTGACCCTTCCAGCCCCTCCGTGAGGCCCAGGATCCGCAAATTTTTCCTTCAGCAAGTCCAGCAGCTCCACTTTGAGCTCCTGAAAACAGCGCTGGAGAATCTCCTGCTGCACCTGAGCCCACTGCTTCCATTCCTCGAGGCCTCCGCCAGCCGCCATCTTGATTCTCTTCCTCCGCTTTTTCTTAGGCACTGCCACCGCTATTCTGCTGGCCCCGCTCCTGGTCAAGACCATAGACCACTGGGGATCCGCTGCAGACACCTTACCATGTCGGGAACCGTCGAGCAAGTACCGCTGGGGGCCCTTAAAAGAGCCCAAAAGTCCATTCCTGGCAGGAGCTGCCGAACGTGCGGCTTAGCTCCGCATAGCCGCAACCGGAAGTCCCCCACTGTAGGGACTCTAAACAATGATTTATTCTCAGACCGGAGCCTCGTATTCTAGATTTTCTTCACATCCACCCTGTCAAGCGCCTTAAGAAATTTGCATGTTTTAGTTAGATAACCTCTCATTCTTCTAAATTCCAGAAAATGCAGGGTTAGTCTGCTCAATCTCTCCGCGTGGGATAATACCCTCATCCCAGGAACCAGTCTAGTGAACCTTTGGTGCACTCCCTCTAACACAAGTTATATCCTTCCTTTGGTAAAGGGACCAAAGTGCACACAGTACTCCAGGTGTGGCCTCACACGTGAGTGCCTACACATAATAAAGGCCCTGCCGGGTGTAGTGCTAATGCCATTGGACTAGTTACCCAGAAGCCCATGCTAATGCTCTGGGGACAAGGATTCAAATCCCACCAGGGCAACTTATAGCTATTATCCATTGTTGTCATGCCATCAGGTTCACCAATGTCCTTTAGGACATTAATCTCCTGGACTGATCTACTTGTGACTCCAAACCAGCTGCTGTGGTGTATTTGAACCCATGTGCCCAGAACATGAGCCTGAGTCTTTGGATTTCTAAACCAATGACATTACCACAACACCATCATCTCCCCTCAATGGCCTACCAAGCCACTCAGTTGTGTCCAAGAAGGTGACTCACCACCACCTTTATAATAACAATCTTTATTGTCAAAAGTAGGCTTACATTAACATTGTAATGAAGTTACTGTGAAAACCCAAGGTTAATTAGGGATGAGCAATAAATATCAGTTACAGGCACATCCTAGATGAATGTTAAGTTAATTATGCTGTATAATAAGAATATTTTTTCTTCAAAAAACATATTAATAATAATCTTTATTGTCACAAGTATGCTTACATTAACACTGCAATGAAGTTACTGTGAAACGCCCCAAGTCGCCACTCCGGCGCTTGTTCGGGTACAAGGAGGGAGAATTCAGAATGTCCAAATTACCTTATAAGCACGTCTTTCGGGACTTGTGGAAGGAAACCGGAGCACCCGGAGGAAACCCACGCAGACACGGGGAGAACATGCAGTCTCTGCACAGTGACCCAAGCTGGGAATCGAACCTGGGACCTGGGTGCTGTGAAGCAACAATGCTAACCACTGTGCTACCATGCTGCCCTTATACTTGGGTGTTAAGCACTTCACATAATTTCTTTGAAGAGTTAATGTAAGCCTACTTGTGACAATAAAGATTATTGTCATTACTACTTAATCTAAAGGCTGATTTGATGAATCAATGTTACAGCTTGTCACAGCATCATGTTATGAGGTACAAAAAACCTTTCTTTGTCCATTGACAAACACAATGCAGCACGTTTCTGCTCCAACTTCAAGATTTAAAAAAAAACAGTTCAGTTGCTTCAAAAATGGTTGCAAATTAAATAAAAATAACAGGTCTTAAAATAAAGAAATCACAATATGGTGTTTTATTGAACACAACCAAAGGCACAAAGAGTATTGTTGCCTCATGATTTATGCCGAAACAGATAAGACCTCCAAAATAAAATTATTTGCATTTTTGGCACAATTTCTAGCACTGAAATCCAACACATTGGCAGCCCCTAGGCAGTATTATTCCTTCTAAAGAAGTCCAAAAATTCACTCCAGCTCCAAAAAGGCCCAAAGCCTTCTTTCATGGTCTTCGGTGCCCACATTAAATTACTTTTGCACGTGTCTAGACACTTGACCTATTCAACACAAAATCTTCCAAAAGGACAACGTCTAAGACTTAGATTCTAAGTGCTCTTCAAAGTATTTGGAACAGTTTCATTTGCGGCTATAATCTTGATAACTATTTTTTTTAAAACTAAATCAATACGGAGATCTGGTCACGATGTGAGGCTATACAAATAGCCTTTCAGGGTGTACAGTTCAGTCATTTGGAAATGGTTCAACTCTTCGATCCTTTACACCTTTAGCGAGCATTGAACCATTTTCCCATGAATTGCATCTCACTGAGTTGAAGGAAAATCCCAATTTTCACTTTTGGAAAGATGGGTGTTCAGGGTGTGTGACAAGCACTTTGGTTTTGCAGTCAGCGGTCAGGAGGGTTTGGCCTTCCTGAACGACATGGTTGCAATGCATCTCCGGAGTCCATCATCGATCACTTTAACCGTCTGGATCTCAAAAACCTCCTTCTGTCTCACGAAGCTCTCGAACAGGTGGAGCCCACCGCCCACCCCAAAGTAGTGGGCTTTAGTGGCCAGGTAGACCACCCCGTCCTGGGACAGCAAGCTGGAAAGGACGTCGTGCAAGTCGCCATAGCAGTCCGGGTTGTAGAGAGTCTCGGACGTCAGGATCACGTCGTACTTGAAGGAGCCGCCGTGGACTTTGCCGAACTGGGACCAGTCCCCTGAAAAGAATCGGCAGCGGGAGAGCAATCCTGGTCTCGGGAGTGGTTCCCGGGCTTGCTTCCACCGGCCAGGCGGCTCGTCGCCACCTCCTCCGCCGACGCCCGGACGTTGCCCGCCATCCGGGGTCAGCTCGTCCTGCCCGTCCTCCATCAGCGACACGTTGGGGAGGGTGACCCCCTCGATCACCGCCCCGTTGTAGTCCTGGAAGTGGACCTCAGCCGCCCCCCTCCGCAGGGCCAGGATGCCCAGCAGCCCGGCCCCGCAGCCCAGGTCCAGCACCCGCCGGCCCCGCAGCTCGGCGGCGGACAGGTAGGCGGCCAGGTCAAAGGTGCACTCCCAGATCTTCAGGCCGCCCTCGTAGACGCCGGGCACCAGGTCGGAGTGGGAGGCGATGGCGGTGGACAGGCCGCTCTCGGCCCCCCGGCTCAGCGCTCTCTCCACCGCCCAGGCGCCCAGGTGTTTGATGCGGAGGGTCCCCGGCCCCGGACCCCCCAACTCCACCTCCTCCACCAGCACCCCTTCCTCCTCCTCCTCCTCCAGCAGCCTCTCCATCTCCCCCCAGGGCAGCTTGTGCTCCCTGAGGTCCTCGCCCCCGCGCCCGGTCTCAGGGAGCGGCCCTTCGGCCCCTCCGGCCACGGGCGGCCCCGCCGGCGCGAAGTTGAATTTGAATTCCATGCTGGAAGCGCCAAATAACCGTCACTTCCCAACCGTCGCTCGTCCGGTGACGTCTGACCAGGGGTTCACCCCGCCCCCTTTCTCAGGGCGCACGCGCGCCGCTCGTCAGGCGGACAGACCGAACCCCGCCCCACGTAGTCGCCTGACGTTCGTAACCCCGCCCCCACGTGACATTCATAACGTTGTCGTGTGACGTCATAAGCCCGCCCCCACGTCCCGCGTGACGTTTTTAACCTCGCCCCCCTCCGCCAATCGGCAGGTGCGCGCGCACACTTTCGCATCGCCGGTCGCCTGCTGCAGTCCCGGCTCCGTCCGCCGGGCGCCGCTGGTGGGCGACTCCGACTACCACAAAGTGGGATCTTTCTGTGCCCTTAGTGGCGTCACTGGTTGGAGCAAGGTTAAAGGGGCGATGAACATTTTAAACCTTCTGGAGGTGAAAGGCGCACTGAGCAACGGGGGGGCTAGGCTAGATCTGCTCTGATTCCTTGACTGGTGGTGTGGACCTGAGGGGCTGAATGGCCTCTTCCTGTCCCTATAATAATGTGGAGATGCCGGCCTTGGACTGGGGTGAGCACAGTAAGAAGTCTTACACCAGGTTCAAGTCCAACAGGTTTGCTTCAAACACTAGCTTTCGGAGCAGTTCCTCTGTTGGACTTTAACCTAGTGTTGTAAGACTTCCTACTGTCCCTATAATGGACCAAGCGGATGAACCCCTTCCACAATTCTCAACCCTAAAATCAACTTAATGCTCAGCTTTTAGTGCAGTAACTAATGGAAAATAAATCATGATTTTGAGGAATAGGGGCCATTCTGGAGCAGGTTCCAGCTCCTCTTTCTGATGTTCTAATGATCCCAACTGAAGATGTTGACCAACCAGCTTAACACTGATAGTATAAAATTACCGTGCCACTCCAAACTTTATTTTAACTTGCACCAAAGTAAGAAAGGAAAAGCACACAATTTCCAGCTGTAACACTAAACCCTGCAATTTCCAGCTATTTAAGTTTCAAACCTGATATTGGATGATGCGGCAAACTCAACACTATCTGACCTTTTAATTCTGGAGCTCAAGTTCAAAGTTATTGCCCAGCTGAATTAAATATGTATGAATCTCTTCTGTCTGCAAGCTGCAAGTTTCAACATCTTTTTTGATCATTTTCCCACAGGAGGTTTTTGAAATCGTTAAGGCACTCTTAAATGTTAAAATCAATGTGAATTTGAACAGATTTAAAATCGAAGATGACCCATGTGGGTAGATGAGACTAATCCCATGATAGGAAGGCACCAAGATGACATGTGGGACTAACAGGCAGCGTTGAACCTGATAAGGTACATGCGGCAGGTGCGAAATCATACCAGGAATGTTTGTGAAATGAGTTTGGGCAGAACCAGAGCAGTTCCCAAAGGACATAAAATTGTTCCTCGTTGCCAACTCTTATGTAACACTCTCACAGTCAGAAAAGCAAAGTGTGTACACTGTGGTAGTATCGGGTGGTCTTCTGAGATCATATTTAAGGCACGTTTTTGGGAGCATTTATTTGATATTCTTCATCTGAGCGATTATTTTAATTTGATCAGTACCTTAGAGTTTTTGTTCCACTGTGCAAGTATTGGGCACAGTAAGAAGTCTTACAACACCAGGTCAAAGTCCAACAGATTTATTTGGAATCACTAGCTTTCTGAGCGCAGCTCCATCACTCACCCGATGAAGGAGTGGCGCTCCGAAAGCTAGTGATTCCAAATAAACCTGTTGGATTTTAACCTGGTGTTGTAAGACTTCATACTGCGGCCATCCCAGTCCAACGCCGGCATCTCCACTTCAAGTATTGGGAGGCATGGTAGCACAGTGGTTAGCACTGTTGCTTCACAGCACCAGGGACCCGGGTCTGATTCCTGCTTGGGTCACTGTCTGTGTGGAGTCTGCATGTTCTCCCCGTGTCTGCGTGGGGTTTCCTCCGGGTGCTCCAGTTTCCTCTCACAAGTCCCGAAAGACGTGCTTGTCAGGTGAATTGTACATTCTGAATTCTCCCTCAAGTGTACCCGAATAGGCGCCGGAATGTGGCGACGAGGGGCTTTTCACAGTAACTTAATTGCAGCATTAATGTAAGCCTACTTGTGACACTAATAAAGATTATCATTAGTATTTCAACATGTTCCCCTGCCAAACCGCCTCCCCTCTGCCCTCTTGGATTCCCCAACTCCGCTTGCCTTTTTTAATTCACCCTGTTCTCCTGCCAAACGTCTATATATTTTTAAAATCTGCTTCAAATCCCTATTGCTGATCCTTCCTTAGAGTGATTCCATCATGATGCAGAGTTCCCAGCGGGAAGAAGTACTTGTAGAGGCACATCCTGGAAAATTGGCAGACTAGTGGGTTTTTTTTTAAACAGACTTCCTAGGGAGTGCCAGATTGCGGAGTCATCCCTGACATTCCTAGTCGACCTTAGTGACCATGTCGCTCTTTGAGCCAAACAGAATTTTTATCAAAAACATACAAAAATGTTCATTCGATGCTCCTAATCAATAGAGTGCTCCAGTTCACATTTTTCAATTCTTCCTAAGACCCCTCGTAATCTGACCCTTTAAAAGTCCAATTTTCGGTGTTTTGTTTTCAACATTTTTATTAAAGTTCGCATTTTTACACTGTGCAAAGAAGGGCTGAAACGGTGGTGGCTTACATGTTGCAATTTTCCGTGTTGCTCTGTTTTCGAAATGCAGTTTTTTCTCAGCATTTATATTCTGATCACTCAAAGCCAATTCTAATTTAGTCAAATCGGTGCCAATGAGACACTGATGCCCCCAGGCCTGCGAGGCTGACCAGACCATTAAAGGAAAACGGAAGTCTTAACATTTGTATCACGCTTTTCACATGACCACTGGGCGAGAGAGAAGGTCAAAACACTGTTGCTTGGCAATACAATTCTTTCCAATGTTCCATTCCAGTCGACAATGAACGACACACTCAAACACAATCCTACTGAAAGGATATGCACACAACCATTGTAATAATCACTTGACAATAATGAAGTTAGAGGTGGGTAGCGCAAAACCTTTTGTCTATGGCTGCACCTGTGCCTCTCCGTGTCTCTGTTTCCTGGATCCAACAGCTTGCATCATCTCAATATTCCTAACCAAACCACCAATGTGCCAGGGAATGCTGGTCAGGACAAGGTTTTGTTGGCTCTGAAATCATTGCCAGCCTCCAGCACCTGGTTTTATCCAAAAGATGGGCTGTTAACGTTTTCAATTGTTTAAGTTTAATTTTTAATTAATCTTGCCTCCCAAATCCATTCCTATCTTTCCAAGATCTCCACGGTTTTCCCCACACCACAGCACCAAAGCAAATCACGCTGTCACTTTGCTTCAGGTGTACCTTCAAGCTGGGCTCAATCAGGACCTAGTATATGTGCAGAGGTCAGTAATCCAAGTGAGTTCATAATTCCTGGTTTTAAGGGAAAATACCCGTCCCACCAATGGCATCCAAGTCAAGGAATTGATCTGGGCCTCTTCAAATAATTTTTTTTTTTTTTTTTTTTTGAAACCTCATTAAATGGTGGAAGATCGCTGGTCCTGGAGAAGTCTTGGACAATCGGTATGTCAGCCACAAGGGGCAGGCAAAGGATGGGGGTTGTGTCCACCAACCTGCCACCCAGAGGGTGAAGGGCAGCAGACGTATCAGCACCTCTGAGTCCTTCCTGACCTGTACGCACATTGCTGCCCTGTCGTCAGCTCTGCGTCAAAATCCTGGAATTTACAACCATTAACAGCACTTCACATGGGCTGGAGCAGTTCACAGCGATGGCTCACCACCGTCTCCTCAAGGGCAACGAGAGAACGGGCAATAAATTCCAGCCTTGGCATGTGTGGTAGGCTATCTTAGGGGTATCGCGGTACCTAGGTGGGATGTACCTTATACTGTAGTATGAGTGGTAGAACCTGCCTGCTGGTTCCGCCCAGCAGGCGGAGCATAAGAGTCTGTGTTTCACCCACAGCAGTCATTCTGTACCGGAGCTGCTGGGGTAACTACTTGTTCATTAAAGCCTTCAATTGGACTACAATCCCGCTTCAGTAGTGATTGATCGTGCATCACCATGGACGAATTAATGATTATTTGTTTTGCTCCGAAACAACGTGCCCTCGGCCCTGCAAGCTTCAGCCAGCTCGCACTGGAGTCCACTTGCGTACACAATCCTCGCAACATCGCCGGGGTTGGCACCAGAAGAATTTTGGTGCCCGTTAATTGAATAAATGAAATTGCCCCCTCAGTGGAGAAAAAGGATGGCAGGCTGTTTTTGTGTAGGGGGAGGGAGTGGGCGGGGTGCATATCCTAAAAATTAAAGAAAATTCTTCACTTTAGAGTCAGAGAGTTTGTACAGCACGGAAGGAGGCCCTTCCGCCCATCGTGACTTACACACCCATCAAGCACCTATTTAGTGTCATCCCTATTTTCCAGCACATAGTCCGTAGATTTGTCTGCTACGGCAGCTCACATGCTCCCCTAAATACTTTCTAACTGCTGTGAGGGTTCCTGCCTCTATCACCCTTTCAGACAGTGAGTTCCAGATTTCCAACACCCTCTGGGCAAAAAGGTTTTCCTCACATTGCCTATAAACCTCCTGCCCTATTACCTTAAATCAATGCCCCCCCCTGGTTATTGACCCCTCCGCTAAGGGGAAAGTTCCTTCCTAACCAACCTATCTATGCCCTTCATCATTTTATACACCTCAATCAGGTCCCTCCTCAACCTTCTCTGCTCCCAGGAAAACATCCCCAGCTTGTCTTGTTATGCTCTTGGTGTAGCATAAGCGGCTTCCTTGTGGTGCACTTGACAAAGGAAGGATAAGACGTGGAGATAACTTCAACGCGTTTATTAAACTATATACACTTCTATAACTTGGGTTCGACACTACTGTTAATTCTACTATAGCTGCTCAGACTGACTAACCAGACTGATACAATCCATGTGGTGGGAGTGATATCAAATCAACCCTGTGTCTCTACTCACTGACTGTCTCCACTGGAAAGAGGCAGATCATGTGTATGGTGTCCTTTATATACGGGTTGGTGTAATGCCCTCCTGTGGTCGTGTCACCTCTGTGTGTATCGTGAATGCCCATTGGTCGTGTCCTATCTAACTGATCTATTGGTTGATTGTGCGTGTGTGATGTCTCTGGTGCTCCCTCTAGTGTCTAGCTCATCTATGTGTATTTACATTAACCCCTTGTGTATTCCCAGTCTATCCAGTCTCTCATGGTGGCTGAAATGCCCCAGCCTAGGCAACATCCTGGTGAATCTCCTCTGCACCCTCTCTAGTCCAATCCCTTCTTTCAGTGTGGCGATGGGTGGGCCACATTGCCCGCGTGTCCGACACAGGACTCCCGAAACAAGGGCTCTACTCCGAGCTCCGGAATGGAAAGCAATCACTAGGAGGGCAGAGGATACGTTGCAAGGACACTCCGAAAGCCTCCCTAAATAAATACAATATCCCCATCGACACATGGGAATCACTTGCCTCAGAACGGACAAACTGGAGACACAGCATCCGTGAAGGAGCCAATCACCTCGAGCCTCACAGGATGGAGCACGCGGAGGCCAAGGGTAAACAGTGGAAGGGGAACGCAGAATCCAGAGCGTCCCACCCACCCAGCTCATCAAACCCCACCTGCCACACCTGTGGCAGAGTCTACGGATCCAGGACCGGACTATTTAGCCACATCCCCTGGGTGGAAGCAAGTCCTCCTTGACATTGAGGAACTGGCCAAGAAGAAGAAAATAGTGTGGCGACCAGAACTGCACACAGTACTCCAGTTGTGGCTTAACCAGCATTTTAAACAGCTCCATCATAACCTCCGTGTTCTTAGAATCTATGCCTCGGTTAATAAAGGAAAGTATCCCATATGCCTTCTTAATCACCATATCGACCGGTCGTGCTGTCTTCAGGGATCTATGAACGTGCAAACCGAGGCCCCTCTGATCCTCTGCACTTCCAAGTATTCCACTATTCATTGTATGTTCCCTTGTCTTGTCAGTCCTCCCAAAATGCATTACCTCACACTTTTCAGGTTGAAATACCATTTGTCAATGTTCCGCCCATCTAACCAGCCCGCCTGTATCATCCTGTAATCTAAAGCTTTCCTCCTCACTGTTTAACACGATGTGGAGATGCCGACGTTGGACTGGGGTGAGCAAGATGTCTTACAACACCAGGTTAAAGTCCAACAGGTTTGTCTCGAATCACTAGCGTTCGGAGCACTGCTCCTTCCTCGGGACCAATGGCGCTGATTCTTCGCTCTCCAGACAATCGGCGGACCGGCATGGCGCGATTCGCGCCCATCCCGACGATTCGCCGGCCCGGCGTCAGGATTGAGAATCCCGCCCATGATCTCCCTTTGACAAAGCCAAGCTGACTATCCTTGATTAATCCTTGCCTCCCCAAGTGGAGATGAATTCTGTCCCTCAGAATTTCTTCCAATTGTTTCCCTGCCGCTGAAGTTAAGTTCACTGGCCTGTAATTTTCCAGTTTTTCCCTACTTCCCTTCTTGAATAATGGTGCCACGTTAGCTGTCCTCCAGTCCTCTGGCACCTCTCCTGTGGTCAGAAATCTGAAAACCATTGTCAGAGCCTCTGCAATCTCCTCCCTTGCATCCCACAGCACCCTGGGATACATCTCACCTGGGCCTGGGGATTTATCCACTTTTAAGCCTGTTAAAATCATTAATACCTCCTCCCTCTCCATGTTAAATTGTTCAAGTACATTATAGTCCCCTACCCTGATTTCTATGCCTCACTGTCCTTCTCCATAGTAAACACAGATACAAAGTACTCATTTAAAACCTTTCCTATGTCTTCTGCCTCACACACAGATTGCCACATTGCTCCGTAATGGGCCCTACTCTTCCCCTGGTCATCTTCCTGACCTTAATATACTTATAAAACACCTCTGTTTTTCATGCCCCTCTTCGCTCTCCTAATTTCTTTTTTAAATATCCCACAACATTTTCTATGGTCCTCTAGGGCTTCCCCTGTTTTGAGCCCTAGGTGTCATAATAATGATGTTTATTAGCGTCACAAGTAGGCTTACATTCACACTGCAATGAAGTTACTGTGAAAAGCCCCTAGTCGCCACATTCCGGCGCCTGTTCGGGTACACTGAGGGAGAATTCAGAATGTCCAATTCACCTAACAGCACGTCTTTCGGGATTTGTGGGAGGAAACCGGAGCACCCGGAGGAAACCCACGCTGAGACGGGGTGAACATGCAGACTCCGCACAGACAGTGACCCAAGCCGGGAATTGAACCCGGGTCCCTGGCGCTGTGAAGTGCCAGTGCTAACCACTGTGCTGCCGTGCCTCCTAGCCATAAGCCTCCCTTTTTTCCTTATCCAACCCTGGATGTCCGTTGACATCCAGGATTCTCTTGACTTGTTGCTCCCACCCTTCACCTTTATGGGAACATGTAGGCCCTGTGCTCTCTCTATTTCCTTTCTGAATGAACCCCCTGCTCTGATGTAAATTTTCCTACAGGTAACTGCTCCCAGTTGACTTTGGCCAGATCCTGTCTTATCCTATTAAAAATGGCCGTCCCCCAATACAGAACCTTTATTTCTGGTCCATCTTTGTCCCTTTTCATAACTACCTTAATTCCTACTGAGTTATGGTCACTGCCCCCAAAATGCTCCCCCACTGAAACTTCTGCCACTTGACTGGCTTCATTCCTTAAGTGAGGTCCAGCACCACCCCCTCTCTTGTGGGACTTTCTACGTATTGGCATAAAAAGCTCTCATGAATGCATTTTAATAATTTTTCCCCCTCTGAGCCTTTCACACCTTAACTATCCCAGTTAATATTGGGAAAGTTATGGCTTTCGTATGGGGGGGGGGGGGCGGTAAAAATGCTAGGATCCCAAAGAAGGTCCTACAAAAAACAAAATCCAGGGGGGGGCTAGCCCTCCCAAACCTACAAATCTGCCATTGGGCGGCAACAGCCGAGCGAATGAGGGAATGGATCAAGGAGCCAGAGGCCGAGTGGGTGCACGCGGAGGTGGCCTCCTACGTGGGGACCTCCCTCCGGGCCCTCGCCACGGCAGCACTCCCATCCCCACCCAAAAAACACTCCAGCAGCCCGGTGGTGATAGCCACCCTCCAATCCTGGAACCAACTGCGGCAGCAATTTGGCCTGACCATAATGTCGGACAAGGCTCCCATCTGCAACAACCATAGGTTCACACCAGCACTGACTGACGCCACCTTCAAAAGGTGGGGGCAGGACGGAGGAACACTGACAGTCAGGGGCCGATACACGGACGGCAGGATCGCAACACTGGACGAACTGACAGAGAAATTTCAGCTAGCCAGGGGAAACGAGCTAAGGTATCTGCAGCTTAAAAACTTCCTACGAAAGGTGACAAGGATGTACCCACAACCGCCATGACAGACACTACTGGAAGAACTACTGGACGCAAGGGAAACTGACAAGGGAAACTGTAGTGACATGTACGACCGACTGACAGAAAGGGCTGACACGGTACTGGACGCTGCAAGAAAGAAATGGGAGGAGGACCTGGGGATTGAGATAGGGTGGGGACACTGGAACAAAGCACTGCAAAGGGTCAACACCACCTCCACGTGCGCAAGGTTCAGCCTGACGCAGCTAAAAGTGGTACATAGAGCCCACTTAACAAGAACCCGTATGAGTAGGTTCTTCCCGGAGGTGGAGGATAGATGTGAACTGTGCCAAGTAGGCCCGGCCAACCACGCCCACATGTTCTGGCCTTGCCCCAGACTTGTGGAGTACTGGACAGCCTTCTTCGAGGCTATGTCCAAAGTGGTGGGGGTGAGGATGGAGCCATGCCCGATAGTGGCGGTCTTCGGGGTTTCAGACCGGCCAGATCTATTCCTGGGGAGGAGGGCGGACGCCCTTGCCTTTGCCTCCCTGATCGCCCGCCGTAGAATCCTGTTTGGCTGGCGGTCAGCAGCACCGCCCAGAGCTGCAGACTGGCTGTCCGACCTCTCGGAATCTCTCAAAATGGAGAAAATCAAATTTGCCATCCGAGGGTCAGACGACGGCTTCCACAGAACGTGGGAGCCATTCATGCAATTGTTCCGGGACCTGTTTGTGGCCAACGAGCAAGAGGAAGAATAGCCAGGTAGCCAAAAATCAGGGGAAATTAGTCAAGAATCAGGGGAAGGTAGCCAAGGCATGAAAGGGAGAGATAGACTGGGAGGGAGGGAGGGAAGGGGGAGGGGGGGGACGGCTAAACCTGAGGAAAGAAAGACGAACCGTGGAGGGGGGGGGGGGGGGGGACAAGCGAGGAGAACTGGCGGGGGCAGGGAAACGGGAACCAGAAGGAAGGCACGGGATACCAAAACGTGTATGACATCTCCAGGAGCGGGGAACAAGGAAAATAAAGATGGAGGACGGGAGGAGCAGCAGAAGCGGAGGCGAGCGCGAGACGGCAGCGAGATCTGTCCGGGAGAAGCAGGCGACAACAACACAAAACACAGCCAAGTATCGCACACTGTAATTATCTCCCCGGCACCCAAATGTATATTTGCCTCCCCAACCCCCTATTTCATATTTCATTGTGTTTTAGGTTGAGGTGTGCCCCTCTCTTCCAAATATGTATATGTTTCTTATTCTATGTACATAACGGTAATTATACCTTGTTCAAAAACCCAATAAAAAAACATTTACAAAAAAAATATATTGGGAAAGTTGAAATCCCATACTATTATTACCCTGTTATTCTTGCATTTCTCAGGGAATTGCATATATACATATCTTCCCTCCTCTCTCGCCCTGACTGTTTGGGAGCCTATAGTACACTCCCAGCAATGTGATTGCTCCTTTTTTGTTTCTACATTCTATCAGTATTACCTCATTTTAGGAAGCTTCTGAGGTATCATCTCTCCCTACTGCAGTAATTGACTCCTTGATCAATACTGCAACACCACCTCCTCTCTCTACCCCTTCTCCATGCTCGTCTGAAGATTCGATCGTGCAGATACTGAGCTGCCAGTCCTGCCCCTCAATCAACCATGTCTCTGTGATAGCAATAATATCATATTCCCATGTGTTAATCAACACCCTCAACTCATCTGCCTTACACACAAGACTCATTGTGTTCAAATAAATGCCATCCAGCCTTGCCATGCTACTCCCCTGGCGGCACGGTGATACAGGGGGGGGCACGGTAGCACAGTGGTTAGCACTGCTGCCTCACAGCACCAGGGACTCGAGTTCAATTCTGGCCTTGGGAGTTTGTACATTCTTCCTGTGCCTGCGTGGGTTTCCTCCGGGTGCTTCGGTTTCCTCCCACAGTCCAAAAGATGTGCAGGGTTAGGTGGATTGACGATGCTAAATTGCCCCTTAGTGTCCAAAAGGTTTAGGGGATAGGACAGGGATGTGGGCCTGGGTGGGGTGCACCATCGGAGGGTCAGTGCAGATTCAATGGGCCGAATAACCACCTTCTGCACTGTAGGGATTCTATGATTCTAACAATTTCTCTAATCTTCGCTGTCTAGGTTAGATATCAGTCATAAGTAACACCTTGTGAATACCTCACACCATTAAACAACATTCTATAACTCAAATACCACATCGGCCAAATGTTTAGAAATATTTGCGATACATTCCAGAACTGAAGCCAATTAGTAGGATCAATTACATTCACGCCACACAAGTGGCAGGCAATGACCATCTCCTCCAAGAGAAGATCTAACCACCGCCCCTTGACATTCAATGGCATTACCATCGCTGAATCCCCCACAACCAACATTCTGAGGGTTGCCATTGATCAGAAACTGAACTGGACTAACCATATTAATACTGTGGCTACCAGGGCAGGTCAAAGGCTAGGAATCCTACGGCGAGTAACTCACCTCCTGACCCCCCCCCCCCCCCCCCCCCCCCCCAAGCCTGTCCACCATCTACAAGACACAAGTCAGGAGTGTAATGGAATACTCTCCACTTGCCTGGATAAGTGCTGTGGTGATATGCATCACTGTAGATACACAAGGGGTTAATGTAAATACACATAGACTAGCTAGACACTAGAGGGAGCACCAGAGACATGACACACAGACATTCAACCAATAGGTCAGTAAGATAGGACATGACCAATGGGCATTCACGATACACGCAGAGGTGACACGACCACAGGGGGGCATTACACCAACCCATATATAAAGAACACAGCACACATGATCTTCCTCTTTCCAGTGGAGACACTCAGTGAGTACAGACACAGGGTTGATTCAACATCACACCCACCACGTGGATTGTAGCAGACAGATTCGTCAGTCTGAGTAGTTATAGAAGGATTAACAGGAGAGGCGAATCCGAGTAGGAGAATTGTAAATAGTTTAATAAACGTGTTGAAGTTATCTCCACGTCTGAACCTTCCTTTGTCAGAGTGAACATCAAGGAAGCAGCTTATGCTACGCCAAGAGCATAACAAGACAAGTGCAGCTCCAACACTCAAGACGCTCAACACCATCCAGGATAAAGCAGCCCCGTTTGATTGCTCCCCCTTCCACAAGCATTCAAACCCTCCACCACCAACGAACAATGGCAGCCGTGTGTACCCATCTCCAAGATGCACTGCAGTAACTCACCAAGGTTCCTCAGACAGGAACCCATGCCCACTACCATCTAGAAGGACAAGAGCAGCAGATACCTGGCAACCCCACCACCTGGAGGTTCCCCTCCAAATCACTCACCACCCTGACTTGGAAATATATCGGCCGTTCCTTCACTGTCGCTGGGGCAACAGCCTGGAACTCCCTCCCTCACAGCACAGTGGGTGTACCTACATCTCAAGGACTGTAGCGGTTCAAGAAGGCAACTCGTCACCACCTTCTGATAGGCAACTAGGGGTGGGCAATAAATGCTGGCCTAACCAGCGACACCCACATCCCGGAAATGAATAAAAACCTGTCCACATTTCATTTGGGTGAGTCTTCAGCTTTTCAAGCTGTGAATCTTCGTAGTCTGTTGCAACTTTCTCAAAGCAGCAGCTTGCTTCCCCCCCCCCCCATCAGTCTCTGCGTCTTTGCATTTTCAGGTTACGCACGCACGCAACCTGATTTCTAGGCCTTTTTAAAAAGGTCTCCAAGGATGTTAAAGGAAGGGTAATAGATCCCGGGGAGCAGGAACGGGAATGAATCTGAATCTGTGACCTGCATAGTTAATACTGGGTGACAGGCATAGCAAATATCACCGGGGATTTTCAAAGCTGGTCATCTGCCAAGCCACCTCTGTGCAATGGTGAGCAGCATTGCAAGCTTTGTGACTTCCATTACGCAGGAGAAGGTAAGGCACTTTATGCATCACCTCAGTAATTAATGAATTGTTCGGAAGTTACGTGATTGGCAATGAATTGAGCCCCTCAGATATCTAGCATCGTGAGTGCTCCTTGTGATTCATCGTTTCCACCGGCGAAGCATTACCTTCATTCACATTCACAGATCTGCTATTTTGAATTTCAAGGTTACTGAGAAATCCAGAGCAATGTCATTTTCTGCGCATGCCGTTGCAGACAAGTATTTCTCCTTTCCTGTGTCATGGTTGCTGGTGTTTTCAGGCAGGCTTTTACAGACACTCTCGCTGATCAGTCAAAGCTAATCACACTTGGGTTTCAAAGTAATGAAAACCAATGTCAACCTGGAGAGAGATGTGAGAGGACATCTCCCAGAGGTTTAAAATACAGCTACGGAAATGGCATCTCCAGAATATTTCAGCAATTTTAATTGCGAGGAAAGGATAAGTGTCACTGGCTCACTGTGTTAAAAGATAAATTTGGATCTCTTAACAAGAAATGATTCTTCCCTCAGTGACTGATACATAGAATAGGTTTCCAGACAGAGTGTTGTGGATAAAAATCATTTAAGTAACAATTGGATCCTGCAAGTAGAGTCTGAAAAGGTGAATTGAAGATGGGCTGAATATTGCATGATGCACAGACATTTCTGCTGATTAAGATGTGCTGTGCATTGCAATGATATACTTGTGTGCATGGTGTTGGTAACTGTCTAAATTATTACATGGTCATCAGAGTAGCGACCGTCGGAAATCCCGGAAGGAGCCTCTAGCGGGATCTAACAGCTACGTCCCTTCCCGACTCCAGCGGGAGGCGGACGGTAAATCACGCTGAATTGTGCTGTGTGCTGAAGTAGCGGAATGTTCAACTTTTGTCGGTACTGTCCTGGCTGATAACATTTGGATATTTTGCAAATACAGACAGAAAATGCTATAAATACTCAGCAGGCCAGGCAGTAGGATGACCCTTCATCAGAACCCAGGATTTGCATCTCCAGCACCTGCTTTTGCTTTTGTAATTGGCTAATGTTTTGCTCAGGTTGAAGTCAGGGTTCGCACAACTTCGGAGCATATCGCGAGAGGGTTAAATGGGCAATTTACAGTGCAATTGCTAAATTGTTCAACAAGATGTCATCTGCATAAAAGACTACTATGATCCCAGACCAGATCCCAGTTGCTAGGATACTGGACAGAAACCCCGATATTTTGTTTAATTTATAAGACTGTGAGGAAAGGATACTTCACTCCAGACGTGATTCCACGCACAAATGGGGATATGGTATATTCAAACAAACTTTATTACAAACACAGTATTACTAACTTTAACCTCATAAAGAAAATAGCCTACAATTACCAGTTTACAAATGCTTAACAATACAATGAAACACCAATCCTAACTGCTATCTTTTTCTCCACTCAAACAAAACCCATCTCAGGTCAAAATACACTTTTAAACACAGTCAGTAAATACAGGAATACCTGCTGGAAACAGATGTCTTGGATAAACCACTTTGAGAAAGAGAGATCCTTCAGGAACCAGCTGCAGATTCTTGCCTGTCTCAACCTACTGTTTAAATTGCCAGCCTGAGACACTGCTCCTGTCCTGTACACAGGCAAATTCTGAACGCACTGTCTTCAGAGCAGCTGCTTGTCTGGTCTGGCCCCAGTCAAATCTTCAACTGAACTGTTTCTCCAGAAACTGCTAGTCTGTCCATAGACAGAGGGGAACAGATTGTATTCAGATCAGCTGTTTCCCTGGTCACATCCCAATTTTAAAACTGAATTTCTTAAACTGCAACCTCAATAACTGACTGTTTCAGCCCCTGAGTCCTCCCATTAACTGCAACATCTTACTAAACCTAAACACAAATGTCTCTAATTACCTACTCCCCAGGGAGCCTCCTTCATATAAACAAAATTCCAGTAGCCCAAACATTAGCAAACAATATCCATGGCTGGAATGAATTAAGATCTTACTTTTACGATGCTTTAATTGTACCTCTGTCTCCAAAAACCAGGATTTTTTAGAAACATGACTGCAGCAGTCACATACTATCCCAGTGCAGACATAGGCCATTCAGCCCAACCAGTATGTGCAACTGTTTATGGTCCACTCAAGCCTCCTCCCATCCTCCCTCATCTAGCTCTGTCAGCATAATTCTCGATCCCCTTCTCCCTGAAATGCTTATCTAGCTTCCCATTGAATGAATCTATACCGTTCAGAGAAGGCTAAGAGTTGAATTGAGAGAGGTGTTTACAACCATCGCCAGTTTAGATAGAGTAAATAAAGAGAAACTTTTTCCTATGGCTCAAGGGTCAATCACCAGAGGGCACAGATTTAAAGTGAAAAGAGCAAAGGTGGCACATAGCAAAACCTTTGACGCAATAATTGGTTTGGATTTAGAATGCCCTGTCTTTAGCATGATGAGTTCTATAATACTCTACCAAAAGAAATTGGATTCATACCGAACAAGAAAAATGTGGAATTAAAAAGTTAGTCTCAGTATCATGAAACTATTATCACTTGTCATAAACATCTGGTTCGCTAATGTCCTTTTGGGAAGGAAATCTGCCGTCCTTACCCAGCCTGGTGACTCCAAACCCACAGCTATGTGGTTGACTCATATCTGCTCTCCGCAATGGCATTCCATCCACAAACATTCCAACCCTCCACCACCGACGCACAATAGCAGCCGTGCGTACCATCCACAAGATGCACTGCAGTAACTCACCAAGGTTCTTCGGGAGCAGCTACCAAAGCCACGATCACCACCATCTAGAAGGACAAGGGCAGTGGATACCTAGAAATATAATATGATATGATCGTCTTTATTGTCACAAGTAGGCTTACATTGCAATGAAGTTACTGTGAAAAGCCCCTAGTCGCCACTTTCCGGCGCCTGTTCGGGTACACAGAACACCACCACCTGGAAGTTCCCCTCTAATTCACTTGCCATCTTGGTAATATATCATTATTCCTTCATTGCCACTGGGCCAAAATCCTGGACCTCCTTCCCTAGTAGCACTGTGGGTGTACCTACACCACATGGCCTACAGCGGTTCAAGAAGTCTGCTCACCACCACCTTCTCTAGGGCATTTAGGGATGGGCAACAAATGCTGGCCGAGCCAGCGATGCCCACGTCCCATAAAATGAATTTTTTAAAATTTGTGTCTGCGCTATCAAAACCTTTCAGAATTTTAAAGACCTCAATTAGGTCACCCGTTCAAGAGAACACAGTTAATGCATTCCAATCTGACCATCCATTATGAGAGGCAAGGGCAGCGCGGTGGCGCAGTGGGTTAGCCCTGCAGCCTCACGGCGAGGAGGTCCCAGGTTCGATCCCGGCTCTGGGTCACTGTCCGTGTGGAGTTTGCACATTCTCCCCGTGTCTGCATGGGTTTCGCCCCCACAACCCAAAGATATGCAGGGTAGGTGGATTGGCCACGCTAAATTGCCCCTTAATTGGTAAAAATGAATTGGGTACTCTAAATTTATTTAAAAAAAATAAAAAATCTGTGTACAATGAGAGGCTGTGATAATGGATGCTACATTGAATTAAAGAAGAATTGAGATGATGAATATCAGGAAATAACTTTAGATGATACTAGAACAACACTGGTCAGAAAATGTTGGCTTGCAGCTTTGAAGGCTAGCACTACAAGGTGATTTTACACAGCAGTCTGTCGCTTCAAGAACATGCAGTAGAAAACTAGCCACTGGTTACCTTCCTGTCCCCATTCTCAACCTATTCATAGTCATTAAGTCATATTCATCAGCACAAATATCCTTTGGTTAGTACGCGTTGTATATCATTGCCTGACATAATGGAATGTCAGGTTGGGTTTTTCCATTGCAGTCTGGGTTCCAGTCAAGCAGAACCCTGTTTATATTGCCTGGTTCCTGCTTGGCTGGAACAGTAACAGCCAAGCCTAGGTTTACAATGCAGAGCCCTCTCCCCATTTAGAAGTACGGGACTTGGAATCTTGTAAAAAAAAAATTGGTGAAACTGCACCATCGTGTCCTGTGTACAATGATTTACATCAACACATCATTTACTTTTGCTGAAGTAATTATATTATGTCAAAACAATGCAACAGGAATAATTAATGTGATTCAGAAACAATTTTCGCATCAATCATCTCTATTTGCTTTAATAATCATGTGAATAACTGATTAAATAAAAATTGCTTAAACGTTTTGCTGTAACATATTCACAGTGAGTAAAATGAAGTCATATCAATTTCTAGAAAATCCCCTTCAATCATAGAATTTACAGTGCAGAAGGAGGCCATTCGGCCCATCGAGTCTGCACTAACCCTTGGAAAGAGCACCCCACTTAAACCCGCACCACCCTATCCCCGTAACCCAGTAACCCCACCTAACCTTTTTGGACACTAAGGGTAATTTACCATGGCCAATCCACCTAAACTGCACATTTTTGGATTGTGGGAGGAAACCGGAGCACCCGGAGGAAACCCACGCAGACACGGAGAGAACGTGCAGACTCCGCACAGACACTGGCCCAAGCCGGGAATTGAGCCTGGGACTCTGGAGCTGTGAAGCAACTGTGCTAACCACTGTGCTGCCGTGCTGCCCTATGAACAGTAGATGCAAGCCGTAGAATTTAAATCTGGGGGGGGGGGGAGTGGAAGAGGGGGCTGATTTCTGGGAGAGAGAGAGGATATGAGAGTCTCAGCCACAGGTGTGGTAGAGGAGGATTTGGGATAGTGGATTTCAGCAACAGGAAGGATAGAAGACGAGGAATTCAGAACCACTCCTACTCCCTGACTGGAGAGTGACAACGAGGATCTCAGAAACACGGGGAAAACAAGAGATAAGTCTCAAACATTTGAAGAATTGGGCCTACTGGAGACATTCAGAATGTAAGAGGATCGCAGAAACAGGAGGTTGGTGATTCATGTATCTCAATTCAAGTATCTTGGAGAAAAGAATACAGAGTTCAAAAATATGGGAAAAGCAAAGAGTAAGAGAGACGTAGAAGAGGTTTAGAGACATCTGGGAAATTGTAAGATGGTCACCTCTGCTATATCCCAAGATTCCATTGTGGGCCCGCTTCTTTTCAATATGTTATCACTATAGTGACATTAGCCAAAAAACTAGGTCAGCTTTTGTTTGTCGAAACTGATGATAGTCAGCTTTATCCACACCCACCATTCTCGACACCGCAACTGTTGCTGCATTGTCTAATTACCTGCCCAATATCCAAACCGTGCAGGGATCAGAGCGACCTCCAACCTCACTTTGGCAAGTCCATCTTGCCCGATGTACAGAAATGCCTTCTGAAGCTAGTCGCAACCAGCAGTCTACGCTGAACAATACTGCTGACTTTCGGAGAGCAGCTAAAATAAATCTTTCAAACAAAGAAGATGAAGCAATTTTTTGGGAGGTGCAAAAGAAATAAATAAAAATGTCTGCATTCAGCAACAATGGCATTGAATGCATTCTCAGCCGGCAGTTCCATGTGGTTTCGGAAAGCCAACTCCATAATATTCACCTAATGAAGTTAGAAACTTAAATGTACTTAGTACTGCTTTACCACATCTGAGGTCACAATAAAGTTTCAGAAAGTATAAAGTAACAAAATAAAGTTTGCACGCAATACCGTGTGGCAAAGCTGCAGTTTCTACAACTTTTATGTTTTTGCAATGCTGGAAAGATTTGACTGCTTGGTACACTAGTACAACCACCATCCCTTCACTATCAGTGGGTCAAAATCCTCAAACTTCCTTCCGAACAGCACTGTGGGTGTGCCTACAGCACATGGGTTGCAGCAGTTCAAGAAGGTGGCTCACCACCACCATCAAGGGCAATTTTGGATGGACACAAATGCTGGACTTGCCCATGACGCCCACGTCACACAACCAAATTAAAATGCTGACTTTTAAAAAGCAACAAGGTTAGACAATGGTCATATTTTGAAAGGCGGTGGGTTGGTGGTGGGTAGTGCTTAGTGGCAGCACTCACTGTACCACATTTGTACTGATTGATGAGACCATCAATTCACGAGACACGTGCTTTAAGATATGAACAGTGCTTTTAATCTACTTACAACAGAGCCAGCCTGTAACACGATGAATCCTGGATGAACTGGTCGGCTGGCTCTGGGCATCGATCTTTATACAGCAGTCCAGGGGGAGGAGCCGTGGGCGGAGCCAAGGGTGGAGCTCTGTACAAACTCCTATGCATTCCCAGTGCTACTCCCCCTAGTGGTCGGGCAACGCAACTGCGCTTACAATAATATGGTATCATATATATTACAGTGTGAATTACATTCACCACACTGATGCTTTGAATAAATTAGCTAAGAACTTGCTCAGAGCTGCTCCCACTCCATCTTACCTAGCCCATTTTACCCATGTACTGTAATCAGATTCAAGGGGTTTCCCAGCTCCTGGTTTTGAATGTATAAAGTAAACGAGAGCCCCCTTTCTCTCCCAGTTCATTTATTGCTATTTTTAGACTACATTCTATTTATTTCTTTGAAAGATGTGTTACGACCTCGGTGGAGACCAGTAACTTTTTTTAAAAAGCAAACAAAGTTTGAAATTCTGATTATTTGCTAAGAGAATGAAGCCACCAAGATTCCACTGTTTAAAACAAAATGTATTTTACAGTACAAGAGTCAACAAAGCAAACACTAAATGGTATCTATTCTGTATCTACCATCCAGAATTAACAAGAGCTTAATATGAATTAACAGGTAAATTGTGATTGAATATAAGTTACACCTTAAATGGCAGATGCAACTAAGACCAATCTTATGGTTGCACTTAGGAGCTTACTCAGATTTGAGTGATCAAACTCAGCCACAAAGTCCTTCAAATGTTGTCTTCTTCAATTTGACCTCCAATCTCCTTGGGAACTAGAGTCTGACACCCAGCTGACAGCAACCAACCTGAGTTCCATGGGTGGGATGTTCACTGTAAATGGCACACATCTGCAGAACCTGCTCAGTTCAGTCTGAGTGGCATAGATCCATTACTGTTATCTTCAAATCATAGAATCCCTACAGTGCAGAAGGAGGCCATTTGGC
Organism: Scyliorhinus canicula; assembly: GCF_902713615.1. NCBI lineage: Eukaryota > Metazoa > Chordata > Chondrichthyes > Carcharhiniformes > Scyliorhinidae > Scyliorhinus > Scyliorhinus canicula. The sequence continues at coordinate 153,813,742 of NC_052159.1, forward strand.
CTATCGAGTCTTTATCGGCCCTCTGAAAACGCACCCTACCCAAGCCCAATTTCACACCTAATCCCCGTAACCCCACCTATGGTCAATTTTATCATGGCCAATCCACCTAACCTGCACATCTTTGGACAGTGGGAGGAAACCGGAGCACCTGGAAGAAGTCCACGCAGACACAGAGAGAACATGCAAACTCCACACAGAGAGTCAACCGAGGTTGGAATCAAACCTGGGTCTCTGGCGTTGTGAGGCAACCGTGCTAACCACTGTGCCACTGTACCAGGCTCATTTCTAGCACTAAAGTGCCGTTAAATATTGGCCGCAATATCGCCAGAGAAACAATCCGCCGACCATGCCCAAAATGACTCTTCGAAATGTTTCTGTTAAATCGCCGCCCTAAGTAAAGGTATTCAGTTGCTGTAAGTGTTCCAATCATGGATGGGGGGGAAGGAGGGGAATGGGGGGTAGGAGGAGAATTGGGGAGAGGGGATGAATTGACGGACAAAGCCTCGTCCTATGAGAAGCAATCGAGGATGAAGGCGTCCCCCGATTCCCCCATTCCCCTCCTTCCACCCCCCAGGATCTTCGAGTGTCCCAAGATGTAGCTGTTATGCACGTTCCCTGGGAATGCCCCCAGTGCTGAAGCCCAGCTCTTTAGTGTTTGATTATTGGCTGCTGCTCTATGGTGCTGACGCTTCTCGAGGTCAGGTAAAGTGTTCAGGTTTCCAAGTTTGATTGAAATACAATGCAATTATTGTTGTCTTTTAAAAAAAATTTAGAGTACCCAATTCATTGTTTCCAATTAAGGGGCAATTTAGCATGGCCAAATCCACCTAGCCTGCACATCTTTGGGCTGTGGGGGCGAAACCCACGCAAACACGGGGAGAATGTGCAAACTCCACACGGACAGTGACCCTGAGGCGGGATCGAACCTGGGACCTTGGCGTTGTGAGGCAGCAGTGCTAACCACTGGACCAACGTGCTGCCCCCCCAATTATCATTGTCTGAGACATGGCAGGTGTACCCACGAGAATCCACTTGAGAATATTTTGTTTATTAAATGGTCAACAGTAACAAAGATTTGAAAATCAACTATGTAACATTCCACAAATCACACTAACCATTGAACAACAAGGAAACGCCACCGTTCCATATTGGTACCAAGACAAAGCTATATCAGCTCATATTCACACAAAACACAAACACCTCTCGCAAGTTCTTCAACAGAAATGGAGGATAAGACTGAGAATGTGTTATCATATTCAGAACTCGGTTGTGGAAATGATCTGTCTATCAATGCGTTACCGGTCGAGCATCCTTTATCCGATTTGCTTGGGGCTGAGTGTGCATCGGATTTTGTAATTCGGAATATGATGTGGCAATGCGCATGTGCAGCGTATTGGGACCTGCGCGTGTGTTGAGACCTGCACATCGCCCGGGAACCTACCCAGAGTCTTGTCCCACTCGTGAAGCCATGTCAGCACTCGAGAAAAAGTGCAGATTTCGGAAATTTCCGGTTATCGGAATTTCGGATAAGGGACGCTCAACCTGTACTTGTTCTAAGTATCTATGCCATTCTCCTTCCAGGAGATACAGCTATGCAGGCCCTCCCACATGGTCCAATCTCATTGGAACCAAATCCTGACATCCACATATTCCACGGTGCTCAAGGTGCAGTTGAACATCCTTGACTTCCAGCGTGTTTCACCTGCGGGTGACGTGCCAGTTACACGCAGCACTCACCACACCAGCAACAAAAACATCAGCAATCTACGACAGAATTTCTTCAGCAGCATCATTTGAAACAATGCCGTGCACCCGGTCCCGCAGCATCTTTGTGCTTCAAACCGGATTGCCTTCCAGACTCATACCTTCACCAGGACCCAGACAGCTTTGAAAAAATTGTCCTTCCTTTTGGCTAAATAAAAATAAGGAAACAGCATCTGCAGCCACCCGCAGGAGCAAGCAGCAAACACAACCTGCAGCTGTGAAAGGCTCTCACAACTAACACGGCCAATTCTTTATTAGCAATTCAGCTGTGAAGCTAGAGGCTACTCACAGTCAAAGGGAGTTAAAGTGACCTTCAGCATGTAACCAGGGATTAAGGCTCTGTCTGGAAGTGTTTGTTGGACAGACAGGCAGCAGCTGTAGTTGCCCCTGTTATGGGCTGCACAATATTTAAAGATGGCTTGAAGTCCTCATAGATGAAGAGCCCCTCAATACCACCCCGCCCCCACCCCCCACCCCAGGGGTGAACCCCGACCTGGAACACTTCAGCTCCCCGACCAAGCCCAACTCCCTGAGCACTGGAGCAAGTGCCCTGGGGCTGCTTGTTGGAAAATGGAAATGGCTCCTCACCTCCTCTCAGCAGCCATTGCGCCAGCTTCTCGTTTTCAAAACGACGCCTGTGTGATTTCTCATTGGGGAGCCGGTTAATTCCCGGGAGGCCGTTTCATTTGACTTCAATCTGGCTAATTCGGGGCAGCGCGGTAGCATTGTGGATAGCGCAATCGCTTCGCAGCTCCAGGGTCCCAGGTTCGATTCCCGGCTTGGGTCACTGTCTGTGCGGAGTCTGCACGTCCTCCCCGTGTGTGCGTGGGTTTCCTCCAGGTGCTCCGGTTTCCTCCCACAGTCGAACGATGTGCAGGTTAGGTGGATTGGCCAGGCTAAATTGCCCTTAGTGTCCAAAATTGCCCTTAGTGTTGGATGTGGGGTTACTGGGGTTATGGGGATAGGGTGGAGGTGTTAACCTTGGGTAGGGTGCTCTTTCCAAGAGCCGGTGCAGACTCGATGGGCTGAATGGCCTCCTTCTGCACTGTAAATTCTATGATTCTATGATTCTATAATGACAGGGGCTGGTTTAGCTCACTCAGCTAAATCGCTGGCTTTTAAAGCAGACCAAGGCAGGCCAGCAGCATGGTTCGATTCCCGTACCAGCCTCCCTGGACAGGCGCCGGAACTTGGCGACTAGGGGCTTTTCACAGTAACTTCATTGAAGCCTACTCGTGACAATAAGCAATTTTCATTTCACATGGAAATTAATGCAAATTGGGGTCAATGGTATGCTCGCCATATTGGTAAATTCAACTTTTTAAATTCTCTTTTTCACCAACCGGATTCAGAAGCAATTAGCATTACTCTCAGATGGCTGCTGTGTGAGAACCATCAATTCAGGGGAACAGAGCCAATAGCAGATGGAATAAGTCACCGGCCTGCTAGAGAAATATCCCTACTTCTGATTCTACTTTCTAAAAGTTAGACAAAGGCCGGGAAAGTTTGGAATTTTCATCTCATTCTAAACAATGAAGTGGATTTTCAACTCACTGGCAGAAGGCCAGCTGAAATGAAAATCGGGTTGCTTCTGTAATTGTTTTTTTATACAGTGGGAGGACACCGCACAATGCCACTGCCGTACGTGATGGAAAAATTTGCACTTGGAATTTTTTTTTAATTCATTCGCAGGATGTAGGCATCACTGGCTAGGGCAGCATTTATTGCCCATCCCTTGAGAAGGATTATTGCCTTCTTGAACCGCTGCAGTCCCTAAGGTGTAGGTACACCCACAGTGAGTTCCCCAATTTTGATCCAGTGACAGTAAAGGAGCAGGGGTATATTTCCATGTCTGGATGATGAGTGACTTGGAGGGAAATTTCTCGGTGATGGCGTTCCCATGTATCTGCTGCCCTTGTCCTTTTAGATGGCAGTGACCCAAGGGTTGGGAGGTTGCTATCTAAAGATCTTGGTGAGTTCCTACGGTGCATCATGCAGACGGCTGCCACAGGGTGCCAGTGCTCAAAGGAGTGAATGTTTGTGGAAGGGGTGCCAATGAAGTGGGCTGCTTTTGCCCTGGATGGCGTCGAGCTTCTTGAGTGTTGCAGCAGCTTCAATCATCCAGGCACGTGGAGGATATTCCAGCACGTTTCTGACTTGTGCCTCGTAGATGGTGGACAGGGTTTTGGGGAGTCAGGGGGTGAGTTACTCTCTCTGCAGGATTCCTAGCCTCTGGCCTGCTCTTGTAGCCACAGTATTTATATGGCTATTCTAATTCAGTTTCGGGTCAATGCTAACCCCCAGGATGTTGATAGTGGGGGATTCAGTGATGGTAATGCCATTGAATGTCAAGGGGAGATGCATCAGATTGGCTCTGTCAGTGACAGTCCTGTGACTGAGCCAAAAGGATGTGGGCTGGAGCCCCATACCAGGCACTGAGTGGCCCATTCCACAACAAAATAACACTGCCTACCGTATGCAAATAGCAGGGTTATTGATGCCTCTCAGAGGCCCACAGGATCCCCCATATTAAACTGTGAACATTGGAGGAGCACATCATTCAGCCCCTCCACACTGTTCCACTATTCAATGACACCTAACTCCATAAACCCATCTTTTCTCCATTACCCTTAATATCTTTAGTTAACAAAATTAATCTCAGATTTAAGATTAACAATTGATCAAGCATCAATTGCTGTTTGCGGAAGTGAGATACCCCCAATTACGACACGGGAGAGAAGGTCGGTAATTCAAAGGCTTTAATTACCAGAGAACCGGACAGCTGCCGAGAAGTGTGCTCACAGCACGCTGCCCAGTGAGCATCACCTTATATACCGTTTCCTGGGGGCGGAGCCAGAGGCGGAGTCCCCCAGGGTTCCAAGCCCGGTCTTAAAGGGCCAATGTATTAAAGGCAAGGTACAGTTACAGCAGTTACCGATACCATTCATCACAGGAAGGGATTTCCAACCTTCTGCTATCCTGTTGGTGAAGATCTGTTGCCTAATTTTAGTCCTGAAGGATCTGGCTGTAATATTTAGACTATGTCCCCCTAATGCTTGTCGCCACAGCCGGCAGAAATGGTTTCTCTCCAGCTATTATATCCAGTACCATTGATATCATGAAACCTTCGATCAAATCACCCCTTAACCCTCTAAATTCCAGAGAACACATCCCCAGTTTGCGAAATTCTGCCTCGTAATTTGGCTCTACAAGCCCAGGTATCATTCTGGTCATTGAACACTGCACTCTTTCCAAGTGCAGTGCTAGAAAGGCAAGTGTGATGGACATGTGGCCTCACCACTGGTTCTTGAAGAGACCACTGAAGGCCTACACAAAAAAAACATAATTTAAAAAAAATATTTCAGGCCGATGTGGAGTGGGGAGGAACCTCTCCAGCTTACTGACGAATGTTGTTGGTGCCCAGTTATCTGCCTGCTCCGTTACCTACAAGTTACCTCCCTCCCGATTGCTCAGGCTTTACTTATTTGGGCGCGGCTGGGTGATGCACAATGACACAAAATTGTGGACAACCTGTCTGTAGGTTCCTAGTCGTGTGCAAGTGAAGGCCCAAGGTCGAATATGTGGTGTGCCTCAGGCCTGCACACTCCCTGCACCCAGATTACACAGGCAATGCGGGGATACATATATTTAATGCGTTATACTGCCCTGAAGTTTGACTTTGACTGCGAACAAGTTTATTCAATAAAATTGCGCACTCCAAATGTAAATGCTGCAGCCATTTTGTGAAAACAGTGGGAGGAGAATAGAAAAGCGGTTTAGCCCCTTTTTCTTTTTTTAAAATAAATTTAGAGTACCCAATTCATTTTTTTCCAATTAAGGGGCAATTTAGCGTGGCCAATCCACCGACCTTGCACACCTTGGGGTTGTGAGAGCGAAACCCAGGCAAACACGGGGAGAATGTGGCAACTCCACACGGACAGTGACCCGGAGCCGGGATCTAACCTGTGACCTCGGCGCCGTGAGGCAGCAGGGCTAACCCACTGTGCCACCCTGCTGCCTCTTTTTCAACCAAAAATGAAAATGTTTCCTGCAGCTAAATATACTTCATATTCCAACAGCAATGAATCTGTACCGAAGGAAATGTTTCAGCAATGTTGCAGGATTATGGGAAAGAGGCAGGGGAGTGGGGCTAATTGGATAGCTGTTTCAAAATGGCAACAAGGGCAGGATGGGACGAATGGCCTCCCATCTGTTCTAAATGATGCTGCAGTCCGGTGGCCTGCAGCATGGGTCTGCCAGGAAACACCAACAAAGACCTCGATGCACGGTGGCACAGTGCTGCCTACGGCGCTGAGGACCCGGGTTCGAATCCCAGCCCTGGGTCACTGTCCGTGTGGAGTTTGCACATTCTCCCCGTGTCTGCGTGGGTTTTGCCCCCACAACCCAAAGATGTGCAGGTTAGGTGAATTGGCCACGGTAAATTGCCCCTTAATTGGAAAAAAATAATTGGGTAATCTAAATTTAAAAAAAAACAAAGACCTCGATCAGGGCACTGACAGAAGCATTTGTTGTCACAGCAACAGCAAACAACCGTCAGGTTGAAAGTACGGAAGTCATGCTCCTGCCTTCTGTGTGCACACAGCCAGAGCTGCACTCACTGCCCGCATTTCTCAACTCACTCCTTATTCCTGTACTTGACTTAAAACAAATTGAACGAGTCGCTTTTTCCTGCCTGTTTTTCTGCGAGGTTGGGATTATGTGATACAATTCGCAAACACATCCCTACAGTGCAGAAGGAGGAGGCCATTCGGCCTATCGAGTCCACACTGATCCTCTGAAAGAGCACCCCACCCATGTCCCAATCCCCCACCCCATCCCCATAATCGCACCTCAACCTTTGGACACCAAGGGGCAATTCAGCATGGCCAATCCACCTAACCTGCACATCTTTGGACTGTGGGTGGAAACCGGAGCACCCGGAGGAAACCCACGCAGACGCGGGGAGAGCGTGCAGACTCCGCACAGACAGTGACCCGAGGTCGGAATTGACCTCAGGTCCCTGGAGCTGTGAGGCAGCAGTGCTAACCACCGTGCCACCCCATGTAGTAGTTATTCTATAAACTGAAACTCTCGCCTTCAGATTTATGCAGTCTCTCGCTTGGGCATATGTCTTATTAATGTTTTTGGTGTGAAGGTTAGGGAAGGAGAAAGGGTTCTTAGTTTAGATGTAGCTGGACTTATTCATGTTGTCAAAACTATTCTCAGCCAAACCAGTAGCTGGTGTGATGTGTTCCAGAAAGAGAAAAAGTGATTTCATGCCCATCTCGCACATCTTTATTAAAAATTCATTTTATGGGATGTGGGCCTCGCTGGTTAGGCCCAGCATTTATTGTCCATCCCTAGTTGCCCTTCAGAAGGTGCTGGTATGTTGTCTTCTTGAACTGGAATCATGTTTCTGGTCAGCACATTATGTAATAGTTCTGATTGCTGGCTGTATCTAATTTCCAACTAAAACATGTGCCTGCAGATGGGTGGAAGTTTCAAATAACTGAAAGAAATAAAACAAATTAAAAATACATGTAGCATGATAAATAAATAATCTCCTTTGACAAGACCTAATCCTTCACACATGTGTTGCATACAACAGATTAAAATAGTCAATGGCTAGGACATCTGCACTTCATAGTGAATGCAATGTTGTTGAATGTTCCCTTGGTAAGAAAGCAGATGGGGAAGAAAAAACTTTGATTCACTCATCATTTCAAAACTCAGTGGTCTCCTGCTAAAAATATTGGCAGATTATTGATCCGCCTTATCACCTGCTATGCGATCAATAACCTGTTACTTGCTGAATCAATCTCCCTGGAAGTATTTCTTAAATTGGTTCGGGACCAGCTGGGGTCATGTTAATTGCAGATGTTCCTGTTGCACAAAATGAACTCTTAACGTTAGTGCATTGCACTAAATGTGCTGGTTCTGTTTCTGCATTAGGCCACTGTACTGGGAGCAAGGAAGCTCCTCGTGAAACACTAGCTCTGGTCAATACTTGCCTTTTCTAAACCAGTTACAGTACCAAGAATGTTACTAATACAAATCCATTTCTCTACTATTCCCGATGAAGCTTCTCGTATCATGATGTAGCAAAATTTGAGCTTCTCCCTGACACATCTCAGGATGTTCCCATAATTCCCTGTCTCCATTGGAAAATCTTTCAAATGTCAGATCAGTGTTCCATTCAAGTCGGTTAAGGAAGAGCGTTGAGGGTTTACAGTTGATCGTTTCATTATATGGTTCAGAATTATTTGTTTTCCTGGGCCACATTAAAAGCTTCTTCGCTCGGTCATTTTAGTTTGCGAACTGTGCGTTTCCATATCTGTCCTGATATTGTGATCTGGAAGTTTTGTGGAACAGGTTCAAGGTAACAGATTGGAGGATTCAAAAACAATGGGATGTGATGTACCATCAATTCGACTCAAGACACATTTAGGATCCGAACTGTGGCTCTAATCAGCTAGTTGTTAGCCCGGTGGTCGACTACAGAGAATGACCGACCGCCGGGAACTCTGGGTACTTATACCCCACCTCGGAGGCGGGGCCTACTTGCCTCTCGGCCAATTGGAGAGCAGTCACATGACTAGTCCCAGCCAATTGGACAAGAGGCACATGACCAGCCAGAGCCAATGGGAAGCCAGTGCTCTGCACCAATGGCAGTGCTCATATCCATACCACCACAGGATGCAAGTTGCACGAGTTTTAACGCAAGAGGGTTTGGTCACAGGAGAAGTTGAAAGAGGTGACTCTGTGAATGAAGCACTGGGCTATGAGTGTATCACTTGCATCATAGGTTGCACCATGTTCCTCATGCCAACCATCATATCTGTGACATTATAGAAATGTTCAGTATACAAACAGTTAATGTCATGTTACAATTCACCACTAGGTGGAACTAGATGCAGTACTATATAAAGCACTGACTCTCAGGCTTCTGGGAGAGGGAAGACTGGAGTAGAGTCCATAGGAGAGATCTAGAGAGAATAGAGTACAGTTAGAGTTAGAGTGCAGAGACTAGTGTTCATAGAATGTAGATTACTATAATTATTGCTTACTATAGGAGTAAGTGGTTGAGATTTAATAAGGAGTGTAAATAAAAGTTAACTTTGTTAGTGAACTTAGCTTCTGTGGTCTTTGTGAACACTACGACATCCATCCTGAGAACAGAATCACAAAGAACAAAGAACAAAGAAAATTACTGCACAGGAACAGGCCCTTCGGCCCTCCCAGCCTGCGCCGATCCAGATCCTTTATCTAAACCTGTCTCCTATTTTCCAAGGTCTACTTCCCTCTGTTGCCACCCGTTCATATACCTGTCTAGATGCCTCTTAAATGATGCTATCGTGCCCGCCTCTACCACCTCCGCTGGTAAAGCGTTCCAGGCACCCACCACCCTCTGCGTAAAAAACTTTCCACGCTCATCTCCCTTAAACGTTCCCCCTCTCAACTTGAAATTGTGACCCCTTGTAACTGACACCCCCACTCTTGGAAAAAGCTTGTTGCTATCCACCCTGTCCATACCTCTCATAATTTTGTATACCTCAATCAGGTCCCCCCTCAACCTCCGTCTTTCCAACGAAAACAATCCTAATCTACTCAACCTTTCTTCATAGCACCCTCCATACCAGGAAACATCCTGGTGAACCTCCTCTGCACCCTCTCCAATGCATCCGCATCCTTCTGGTAATGTGGCGACCAGAACTGCACGCAGTATTCCAAATGTGGCCTAACCAAAGTCCTATACAACTGTAACATGACCTGCCAACTCTTGTACTCAATACCCCGTCCGATGAAAGCAAGCATGCTGTAATCTCTTTAATAGCTTCTTCTCCATCGGAGGGTGAGTCCTGGCCTACGTCCTCTCCACGAAGCAATGTTGTGTGGCATATAGAATAAGGTGGGTGAACTGAAGGCATGGATCGGTACTTGGGACTACGATGTGGTGGCCATCGCGGAAACTTGGTAGAGGAGGGGCAGAAATGGTTGTTGGAGGTCCCTGGTTATAGATGTTTCAATAAGATTAGGGAGGGTGGTAAAAGAGGTGGCGGGGGGGGGGGGGGTGGCAGTATTAATTAGAGATAGTATAACAGCTGCAGAAAGGCAGTTCGAGGAGGATTTGCCGACTGAGGTAGTATGGGTTGAAGTCAGAAATTGGAAAGGAGCAGTCACCTTGTTCGGAGTTTTCTATAGGCCCCCCAATAGCAGCAGAGATGTGGAGGAACAGATTGGGAAACAGATTTTGGAAAGGTGCAGAAGTCACAGGGTAGTAGACAAGGGTGACTTCAACTTCCCAAACATTGAGTGGAAACTCTTTTAGATCAAATAGTTTGGATGGGGTGGTGTTTGTGCAGTGTGTCCAGGAGGCTTTTCTAACACAGTATGTAGATTGTCCGACCAGAGGGGAGGCCATATTGGATTTGGTACTTGGTAATGAACCAGGGCAAGTGATAATTTGTTAGTGGGGGAGCATTTTGGAGATAGTGACCACAATTCTATGACTTTCACTTTAGTAATGGAGAGGGATAGGTGCGAGCAACAGGGCAAGGCTTACAATTGGGGGAAGGGTAAATACGATGCTGTCAGACAAGAATTGAAGTGCATAAATTGGGAACATAGGCTGTCAGGAAGGACACAAGTGAAATGTGAAACTTGTTCAAGGAACAGGTACTACGTGTCCTTGATATGTATGTCCCTGTCAGGCAGGGAAGAGACGGTCAAGTGAGGGAACCATGGTTGACAAGAGAGGTTGAATGTCTTGTTAAGAGGACGAAGGAGACTTATGTAAGGCTGAGGAAACAAGGTTCAGACAGGGCGCTGGAGGGATACAAGATAGCCAGGAGGGAACTGAAGAAAGGGATGAGGAGAGCTAAGAGAGGGCATGAAAAATCTTTGGCGGGTAGGATCAAGGAAAACCCCAAGGCCTTTTACACATATGTGAGAAATATGAGAATGACTAGAGCAAGGGTAGGTCCGATCAAGGACAGTTGCGGGAGATTGTGTATTGAGTCTGAAGAGATAGGAGAGGTCTTGGACGAGTACTTTTCTTCAGTATTTACAAATGAGAGGGGCCATATTGTTGGAGAGGACAGTGTGAAACAGACTAGTAAGCTCAAGGAGATACTTGTTAGGAAGGAAGATGTGTTGGGCATTTTGAAAAACTTGAGGATAGACAAGTCTCCCGGGCCTGACGGGATATATCCAAGGATTCTATGGGAAGCAAGAGATGAAATTGCAGAGCCGTTGGCAATGATCTTTTCATCCTCACTGTCAACAGGGGTGGAACCCTGGGATTGGAGAGTGGCGAATGTCGTGCCCCTTTTCAAAAAAGGAATAGGGATAACCCTGGGAATTACAGGCCAGTTAGTCTTATTTCGGTGGTAGGCAAAGTAATGGAAAGGGTACTGAGGGATAGGATTTCTGAGCATCTGGAAAGACACTGCTTGTTTAGGGATAGTTAGCACGGATTTGTGAGGGGTAGGTCTTGCCTTACCAGTCTTATTGAATTCTTTGAGGAGGTGACAAAGCATGTGGATGAAGGTAAAGCAGTGGATGTAGTGTACATGGATTTTAGTAAGGCATTTGATAATGTTCCCCATGGTCGGCTTATGCAGAAAGTAAGGAGGCATGGGGTAGTGGGAAATTTGGCCAGTTGGATAACGAACTGGCTAACCAATAGAAGTCAGAGAGTGGTGGTGGATGGCAAATATTCAGCCTGGAGCCCAGTTACCAGTGGCATACCGCAGGGATCAGTTCTGGGTCCTCTGCTGTTTGTGATTTTCATTAATGACTTGGATGAGGGAGTTGAAGGGTGGGTCAGTAAATTTGCAGATGATACGAAGATTGGTGGAGTTGTGGATAGTGAGGAGGGCTGTTGTCGGCTGCAAAGAGACATAGATAGGATGCAGAGCTGGGTTGAGAAGTGGCAGATGGAGTTTAACCCTGAAAAGTGTGAGGTTGTCTATTTTGGAAGGACAAATATGAATGCGGAATACAGGGTTAACGGTAGGGTTCTTGGCAATGTGGAGGAGCAGAGAGATCTTGGGGTCTATGTTCATAGATCTTTGAAAGTTGCCACTCAAGTGGATAGAGCTGTGAAGAAGGCCTATGGTGTGCTAGCTTTCATTAGCAGAGGGATTGAATTTAAGAGCCGTGAGGTGATGAAGCAGCTGTACAAAACTTTGGTGAGGCCACATTTGGAGTACTGTGTGCAATTCTGGTCGCCTCATTTTAGGAAGGATGTGGAAGCTTTGGAAAAGGTGCAAAGGAGATTTATCAGGATGTTGCCTGGAATGGAGAGTAGGTCTTATGAGGAAAGGTTGAGAGTGCTAGGCCTTTTCTCATTAGAACGGAGAAGGATGAGGGCGACTTGATAGAGGTTTATAAGATGATCAGGGGAATAGATAGAGTAGACAGTCAGAGACTTTTTCCCCGGGTGGAACAAACCATTACAAGGGGACATAAATTTAAGGTGAATGGTGGAAGATATAGGGGGGATGTCAGAGGTAGGTTCTTTACCCAGAGAGTAGTGGGAGCATGGAATGCACTGCCTGTGGAAGTAGTTGAGTCGGAAACATTAGGGACCTTCAAGCGGCTATTGGATAGGTACATGGATTACGGTAGAATGATGGAGTATAGATTAATTTGTTCTTAAGGGCAGCACGGTAGCATTGTGGCTAGCACAATTGCTTCACAGTTCCAGGGTCCCAGATTCGATTCCGGCTTGGGTCACTGTCTGTGCGGAGTCTGCACATCCTCCCCGTGTGTGCGTGGGTTTCCTCCGGGTGCTCCGGTTTCCTCCCACAGTCCAAAGATGTGCAGGTTAGGTGGATTGGCCATGATAAATTGCCCTTAGTGTCCAAAATTGCCATTAGTGTTGGGTGGGGTTACTGGGTTACGGGGATAGAGTGGAGGTGTTGACCTTGGGTAGGATGCTCTTTCCAAGAGCCAGTGGAGACTCGATGGGCCGAATGGCCTCCTTCTGCACTGTAAATTCTATGATAATCTATGATTAATCTAGGACAAAGGTTTGGCACAACATCATGGGCCAAAGGGCCTGTTCTGTGCTGCATTGTTCTATGTTCTATGTTCTATATAGCATTCTGGAGAGTCTGGCTGGCAAATATAGTAAGGAGGTTCCTGACCTAGAAAGGTACCTGATCTTCAAGCTGAGCATCACACTGTCCTTCTCTCCAAAGTACCATGCGGTGATGATATTGCACCAGTCTATTATGAAGTGGCGGGATTTTAAGAATTGTCATCAGCCATGATAGAAAGAGGGGGCGGGGGGAGGGGGTGATTACTCATGTCCCCGAGCAGCCAGCCCGTAAGATTGGTACCAAACAGAAAGTGGGGTCATGATGGATTTCCTTAAAATTAAAGCATCATGGCAGCTCCCTGGGTGGCGGGCATATACAAAGGCTCGCGGCTGGTTTGAAGATTATGTGGTTACATCTGTTTAACCAAATCATACCCTGCATTTGCTGAAAGGCACCAGAGATGTGAAAGCGTAGCTCTGTCAGTCTGACTGCTGTCATCAGTTGCGAATGAGTTACAGTGGCTGGCCCTGTCAAATGTAACGTATCTGTCTTGCCCAATGCATTTGTGGACAGGCAGTTACCATAACACGTTGAAACGCTCAAGCGTAGCAGCACCAGGAAGGATCCAGAGTTGTCTGGACTGGGGGCAGAGGTCACATTCACCGTCACTGCTTTGCATGGCTGTCCATTCCAGCAGGCGGCAGAGGTCTGCGACCATCTGCCTTGACAATCTGAGCTGAGGAGTTACTCTTCTGGCAGGGCAAGGAAGCTTCAGCCTCTGTCTGTTGGCAGTGAGGTGGGTAGGACCTTCTGTGAACATTCCACTGCTGCTAACTCTCTGAGGACCACCTGCAGCAAAACCTTGTGCAGCCCCTCTCCCCCTTCACTCCAACAAACTGCAACTATAACAACACCCACATTTAGCTTCTGAGTATTTTATTGACAAGATTCGCCATGACCATAAAACATAGGAGCAGAATTAGGCCACTCAGCCCATCGAGTCTGCTCCGCCATTCAATCATGGCTGATATGTTTCTCATCCCCATTCTCCTGCCTTCTCTCCATGACCCCTGATCCCCTTATTAATCTAGAACCTAACCATCTCTGTCTTAAAGACACTCAGTGATTTGGCCTCTACAGCCTTCTGCGAACAAAACCCAACGATGATTATAGAATCACGCCCACAATGAAATGAAAGAGCACCTGTGAATGTTGCAGCTTTATTGACATGGTGATCCTTTAACATTCACCACACTGAGCAGCCTGAATCTAATTCCACCAGGGCTCCTCCCCAGCAACGTTGACAACCTCCGGAAAACCCTCGTAGCATTAGTTAAATCCTCACCAGGAGCCGCTAAAACATCTTAGGTCATGGTGACTGCCAGGGCCATGTAGATTTTGCTTCTGCGCATTGTTCAGTCTGAGGTTCTCTGCTCTCCGAATCCGTCATGTACAACAGACATTGTTTAAAGTGGCATTGATCACAATGAGGCAGATGTTTGAGCTGAAATTACAGCATGTAGCACTAATTATGGTCTACAGTTTCAGGGATGTGTGCACTTGAATTACCTGCTTCTGATTACCTTGTAATTACATAGAATTACAGAGAGTTTTACAGCATAGAATCAGGCCACTCACCTCAACTGGTCCATGCTGATGTTTATACTCCACAGGAGCTTCCTCCTACCCTATTGCATCGTACCCTGTCAGCATATCCTTCCATTCCTTTCTCTCTCGTGTGTTTATCTCGCTTCCCCTTAAATGGATCTATTATTTGTCTGAACTACTCCATGTAGTAGTGAGTTCCACATCCTCGCTACTCTCTGGGTAAAAATGTCTCTCCTAACTTACCTTTGGATTCGTTCGTGAATATCTTACGGTTTTGCTCTCTGACAAGTGGGTACATTCTACCTTGTTGCACCCCTTCATAAGTTTTAAGACCTTTATCAATCACCCCTCTTTTTTTTTTAGAGAAAGAAGCCCCAGACTGTTTAGCCCTGGGTAGGTATAACCTCTCAGTCTGGTACCATCCTTGTAAATTGTTTTGTGAATAAATTTAGAGTACCCAATTTTCCCCCCCCAATTAAGGGACAATTTAGCACGGTCAATCCACCTAACCTGCACATGTTTCTGGGTTGTGGGGGCGAGACCCACGCGGACACAGGGAGAACGTCCAAACTCCACACGGGCAGTGACCCAGGGCCAGGATCGAACCTGGGTCCTAGGCGCTGTGAGGCAGCAGTGCTAACCACTGCGCCACTGTGCTGCCCAATCATTCTCGTAAATTTAATTTGATTTGCACTTTACCCAGAGCAGAGCAATGAAGTGATCCTTCAATACTTTTTTTCTTTAATTCAATGAATTTGGTCAATAAGATGTGATTTTCAGTGAATGTATTACTCATTATTGCAGGCTACAGAATGGTACGGATATAAAAAAATGTTTACATGCAGGCAGTTTCATTTTCCCCTTCACATGAACACCTACTGACAATAATCTGATTAGTTTAAACCACCCATAATCCTCCAAGTAATCTAGTATTAAATGCAATCACATTTCCTTTGAGTGTGACCTAGATAATTATCCTTAACTGAAGTTGTTGGCTACCGTTTATTCATAGCAGACTGAGTCTGCAAACAACAATGCGGAACTGTGTATGAAACATTTGCAGCGGTCCCAAAGATAGTATGATATAAACACGATTAGCAGCTTTAAAAATGGAAATAGACACTCTCGTGTGCTCCTTCAGGCCTTGAAAGGGAGCCTCGGCCCTCCCTTGCCCTCAGATCTCTTCATCACAGCCAGCAGACCCCATTCTTCCCAAGGCCGGCTGCTCCCCTCCCCCACCCTAACCCCAGGAGCAATAAATTAATTTTCAAAGGATATTTACTGTTGTTATGCAGGCAAACAAAGCAGACAATTGCAGGGAGAAAGGTCCCTCACACAGGAAATTAGATGAACGACCTGCTCATATATTTTTCTCATCTAGCCCATGCCGTTGTTATTTGTTACGACCGCGGTTGATGTGAATGCTGAACAAGCCAGATCTCAGATCGAAATTCACCTCGTCTGATCTGGAATCTTTTATTTGGTATTGTAGAAACGAGGCGGGAAAACTACTGAACAAAAAACTAAAAAACGTTCTTTATAAATACTTTCCCACCCCTTTTTTCTTAGCTCTCCATTGTCTTCAAATAACCCTTTGAAAATTCAGGTTTTCCAAATAATGAAAATCTCTCGCGTTCCTATTTTACCTCTAATTTGGGTCAATAAAATGTTAAACCGCCTGCCCATGTTTACTTATGAATCTCCTGTAAAGTGTCAATGTTCTTTGTCACCTGTGAGAACTCTGTGAAATGCAACAAAATGTACATCATTTTCAACACATCCCCAAATGCAAATTTCAGATCTACGTCGTTTACTTGAAAGCTAAGACGAACCAGAAGGCCCCATTGCCAAATGCAAGAAGATAACACCTTTAATCTTTCATCCTTTAGATTCACAGATAATTTGACTCCAGCAACCTTTCCTTTGATTAACCCTGGACACACAGAGACACAGCTTTACCCTTACCTACACAGTATATACTCACAAAGACAGGGATTTAAAAAGAAATACATCTCATCACATTCTCCAGACTTAACCAAACAACTGTTCTTCTGGCCAGTCTCCCACCTTCCACTCGCCATAAACTCTAGCTATTTCAAAACTATGCTGCCTATATCCTAACTTGCACCATATCCTCAACACTTATCACCTGTCTGTTTACTTGCCTGCACTGGCTCTCAGTTCAGCCATGCTGCGGTATTGTGTGAAGCAAATAATGGCATGATGGGAAAACTAGTCAAGTCTTCTTGGTACAATTGAATTTAACCTAAGACACAGATACAAAATACACAGATACAGCCGAGGTCAGCATGACCTGAGAACTGGGTGACTCTGAAATTCTAAGATAAGGCTTGTTCGTTATGAACCTAGAAGCAGTCTCAATAAATACCAAGCTAAAAAGCTGTCTCTTCCTGTTCGTAAACAAATTTGTCCCTTTCTTAAAACAAAGACAAGATAATGATATGAAACTCCATTCCCCTAAAGGTCAGCAAGGTGACGCCATTGTAACTATTATTACTTATGTTTTACTTTCGTTTAAATCCTGACCAAGTTGTATTCATGTTATCTTGATCCTATAATGTATAAAAATCGCCTTATTCTTCTGTAATATCGCAGACTTGGGACAGACTCAGCAGTTTGTAATTGACTGCCTTCCGAATTCAAGTCTCAGCCATTTACTGCTAGCAGTCAGTTCTAATTCGTAAATAAAGTTCAGTTTTGCTTACCTAATGAATGCTGTTTGAATTTCTCTATCACAGTCAAGAAGCGGGGAAAATATTGAATACGACAATGCCGCAATCTTAAAATCCTCATCTTTGTTTTCAACTACCTCCATGGACTCATCCCTCCCTATCTCTGTCATTTCCACTAACACTACTACCCTCCCAAGGATCTGCTGTCCTCCACCTCTGGCCTCTTGTGCACCCCCAGCTTTCATTGCCTTCGGCTGCCTGGCTCCTAAGCTCTGGACCGCTCTGCCTCTCAAGATCCCTCCTCTGTTGATATGCTCTGTGAAAAACCTTCCACCTCGACCAACCTTTTGGTCATCCGTCTGGTAATGCTCCGGTGAAGCACTTTGGGACATTTTTGCCACACAAGACTGTTGATTGAGGAAAAAGTGTTGAAACTTTGTGCTATTATTTAGTGATGAATGCATGTCTGGACAGGTAATGAAGGGAAAGCTGAGGAAAACAAGCCTGAATACAACACACCTTAAACATAACATTGAGTTCAGATCACAACCACTGTTCCCCATTTCTCAGGCACAGGTACAGGCAATGATACCGGCATTGCTCTTTCCAGCTCCTCTACTCCCATCTATTGTTTCTTGTTCAATTATAGAAATCGCTATCTCCTTCCAGTTCTGACAAAGGTCACGGACTTAGGGCAGCATGTGGCGCAGTGGTTAGCACTGGGACTGCGCCGCTGAGGACCTGGGTTCGAATCCCGGCCCTGGGTCACTGTCCGTGTGGAATTTGCACATTCTCCCCATGTCTGCGTGGGTTTCACCCCCACAACCCAAAGATGTGCAGGGGAGGTGGATTGGCCACACTAATTTGCCCCTTAATTGGAAAAAAATAATTGGCTACTCTAAATTTATTTAAAAAAAGGTCACGGACTTAAAATGTTAATTCTATTTCCCTCTCCACAGATGCTGCCTGGCTTGCTGACGATTTCCAACATTTACTTTTCTTAATCCAGCATAACACTGGCTGCCGCTGCAATTTCCACTTGTGACACTTTCTACCCATTGGCAGCTCCTGTGCAAAGCAAAATTCATTCATTTATTCTCGCCCCCGGGGATTTGTCAAGTGCCTCTTCAGTGCAAATGTAATACAGGCCAGGGGCACAACAGTCGGAACATGGCTTATGATTGGGGGACGCTGCTGGTATAACTTGTTTCAAGTCCAGATTTGAACAATGGTCTGGCTCAGTTTTGGTGGATTTTCTCTTATTTATTTATTTTTTTAAAAATGATGTTGCTTGGAATATTTTGCATGGTCTGTCATTTCCTGGGATGTAGGGACAGGCTTAAAAGGAAAGGTCAAGCAGCTTGGGCCTATACACAGTGGATGTTAGAAGAATAAGAGATGATCTTACTGAAACATATCAAACTTTGCGGGGACTTAATAGGGTGGATACTGAAATGATGTTTCCCCATGTGGGGGAGTCTAAAACTAGGGGACAAAGTTTAAAATAAGGGGTCTTCCTTTTAAGACTGAGATTAGGAGAATTTCTTTCTCTCAGAGCTTGGTTAGTCTGTGGAATTCTCCACCACAGAGAGCACTGTAGGCTCAGTTCAGCCATGCCTCAATCTTAAAATCCTGAATATATTCAAGGCTGAATTAAAGTTCTGAACAGCAAGAAAGTGAAGGATTACAGGGACAGGCAAGAAAGTGCAGTTAAGGCCACAATCAGATCAGTCACGATATTATCCAATGGTGGAGCATTTGGCCATTTGGGTTCCTAATTGTTGTGTTTATATTTAAGTGCGGAAAAACATTATTGTCTCTCTTAGATTTATCAAACAATTTGGAAGCTGTTCAGCTAGGATAATTACTCACAGTGCTGCTGGTAGCGATAATCTCCCCAATAGCAAAAGCCCACTTTAAACCCAACTCCAAGGTGGGAATTTTGCTCAACTCCTGAACTGTCCCCAGGAATTTCCTAGATTCCTTTGTTGCTTCACAGTGCAAAGATCCCAGGTTCGATCCCTGGCTTAGGTCACTGTCTGTGCAGAATCTGCACCTTCTCCGCGTATCTGCGTATCTGCGTGGGTTTCCACCGGGCGCTCTGGTTTCTTCCCACAAGTCCCGAAAGACTTGCTTGTGAGGCGAATTTGACATTCTGAATTCTCCCTCACTGTACCCAAACAGGTGCCGGACTGTGGCGACTCGGGACTTTTCACAGTAACTTCATTGCAGTGTTTTTTTTTTTGTTTTTTTTTTTATAAATTTAGATTACCCAATTATTTTTTCTATTAAGGGGCAATTTAGCATGGCCAATCCACCTACTCTGCACATTTTTGGGTTGTGGGGGCGAAACCCACGCAGACACGGGGAGAATGTGCAAACTCCACACGGACAGTGACCCAGAGCCGGGATCGAACCTGGGACCTCAGCGCCGTGAGGCGGTTGTGCTAACCACTAGGCCACCGTGCTGCCCTACTTCATTGCAGTGTTGATGGAAGCCTACTTGTGGCAATAAAGATTACTACAATGTTTTTAAAAGATTTGCATCCTTGAAGACCTAGTCTTGTACTTCAGCTATAGTAACAATTGCAAACTTCTTTTGTTTTCATGTTTTTAGAAAACTTTGCTTTGTGCATTTCAGAACATACAAGTCCCACTCCATGTCCCCTCCCAAAGGGATAATGCAGCCTTTGAGTTATAAAAAAATGTCCCTTTTAACTACAACTCTATTGATACAATTCAAGGACTTAACCTTTGTTACCATAAAATAATGTAACTGATGGCCTATCTTTCATGAGCTAAGTATCAGACAGACAAGAGTCCTTGACACCTAAACCCATGAAATAGAACCGTTTCTTATCTTTAACTCTTATACTATTGGTGCATGTTCCCGAAGTGCCTAATTCAAAACAAACTTTAAAATACATGTACCTATTTCTATAATTCTGGTGGTGATACTTACCAATCTACACGCATACAAGAAATGAATATAACAATTTGTATTTATATTGTATTTCCACATATAATACACTTCACAGCTAAGTGTTGGAAGAACAGATGCCAATTCACAAAGGGAGAGATTGAGTGCATGACCTTGGTTTGGTTGAAGAGATGGTCTTTTAAGTAAAAGACGCGGAGAGACATTGTGCTTTAGGACGGAATTTCCAAAGACCAAAATCCATGCAGCATTAATACACTTCAAAATGAAAGGGGGAGTGGGGGCATAGATTTAAAGCAGTCACCTGTTAAAACCCAGATGAGACCCAATGATTTGCAATTTGTAAAGTTGTGGAGAGAGGTCACTGCCAAACAGAAGTGATAATACTGACCAATAGTTATATCATACGTTAAAACAAGCTTTAATATAAACACAGAATCAATCACATTAGCAACAAAGTAATAATTCTACAGTTAACAGTTACAACAGCTCTTAACTAAAAGGAAAAACTTTAACTTACTCCCTAGCAACTATATATATATTCCAATAAAGCAAGTCAATACAGTTCTAGGACCACTTATAAATAAAGTTAACAATCAGATTTACTTGCTTTTCTCTGTACCGAGACCTTGGAAAGAACCTTTCAGGAGCCAACTCAAAACCCTTCTGTTAAACTTAAAATCCTGCGGCAAACTGACCCTTAATTACATCATCTCTACCCTACGCATAAAGCATTTTATTGTCTCCCGCCACAAGATGCCCTATAACCTGGTTAGCCAGGTCCAAAACACAATCCCTCCTAAATTATCTACACCCCAGGGATCCTCCAGAATCCACAACAATATTCCATTAGCCCACTTTCTGTACACAAGTAAATGGTTAAAAATCAATGATTGCCTTACTTTTGCAACCCCTTAATCACAATATTCCATTAGCCCACTTTCTGTACACAAGTAAATTGTTAAAAATCAATGATTGCCTTACTCCTGCAACACCTTAATCACAATATTCCATTAGCCTACTTTCTGTACACAAGTAAATGGTTAAAAATCAATGATTGCCTTACTTTTGCAACCCCTTAATCACAGATATACTGGATGTATGCATCTTAAACCCATTTTTTAATAACATGACTGCAATAAATATAAACTATAACAGTTTCTTACATTGATTACCCACCAATAAATTCAATAAGGGATTCAGGAGAAACTTCTATATTACAGAATGTAGAAGTCATTGCTGCATGAAGCAGTTGAGGCAAATATGCATTTTTCAGGAAGCTAGATAAATATATGAGGGAGAAAATAACATAAGGATATGCTGATATACTGAGATAGCATGAAATGGGAGGAAGCTTGTGCGGAGCATGAACATCAGCATAGAGCAGTTTGACTGAAAGGCCTGTTTTTGTTCTGGCGAACCTGATACGTAAAATGGACCAAAAGTGTGTTAAAGAATTAAAATTTCCTACAGGGGATAAATTATGCTCCATCAGAATTTGAAATGGAATGAAATGAAAATCGCTTATTGTCACAAGTAGGCTTCAATGAAGTTACTGTGAAAAGCCCCTAGTCGCCACATTCCGGTGCCTGTTCGGGGAGGCTGGTACGGGAATTGAACCGTGCTGCTGGCCTGCCTTGGCCCGCTTTAAAAGCCAGCTCTTTAGCCCTGTGCTAAACCAGCCCCACTTTTGCCTCTCCCTTGAAACATTTCTGAATAGATCACTGTAAAAATGTAAATCAATTGCTACGTGTGTTGTTATGTGTGAGAGTTCCAACCTGAAACACTGGTTTCACTTGGTGTATTGTTTCTTTTGGCTATTAGTGAGAAACATCTGCAGAAATGGTGAGAACTAAAACCTCTCTTTCATTAAACAACAATAAAAGTATTTATTAAAGTAGAAGAAAGATAATGAAACACTATAAAGAATAATCTTATATTTTGGCACATTAACAGTCAGCACTTAGTCCCTCAAAGACTGGAAATCCAAAATAATCTATTTCCCTCGTAATCCTAAACTCTACAAAGACCCCTCTGCTTCCCAAACAACAACCATATACCTATTGGTCAAATTTAGCCAGCGACAACCACACCGTATGGCCTAAGTGACCAAGAATAGTTTTCAATTCCAGATTTAGTTAATTAAATTTAAATTCCACCAGCTACCATGATGGGATTTGAACCTATGACCTCACGGCTGTGTCCCTGGAGTACTAGTCCAGTGACATTACCATTGCGCCACCATCTCACCTATATCCTAGAGCTGTATTGAAGTAGTTCTGAATTGACTTTTTGAAGCTGTTGCGCAGCTTTTAGATATCTTCTAAGTTAATATCAGTACCACAGTGTATCTAGGTGTTCTACAGCTTTCCCCACAGTATTACACCTCCAGTTCAAAACAGATTTTTAAAAACAGATTACATCTACTGTTAAAGAGTCTTCCATGAAATAAAGTTTGAGATCAACTGCAGATAGTTTCCTTAGACCTGCTGTTCCAATAGACCACAAAAGTCTATTAACTTTAGGGCAGTTAATGATTGACATATTATTCTGCCTCACCCAGTTAACATAGAACATAGAACAGTACAGCACAGAACAGGCCCTTCGGCCCTCGATGTTGTGCCGAGAAATGATCACCCTACTCAAACCCATGTATCCACCCTATACCCGTAACCTAACAACCCCCCTTAACTTAACATAAGCTCCTTTTTTTTTTTGATTACGCCTGTGGGACTTTGCGCTGTTTCGTCAAGTTAAAGGTGCTACATAAATGCTTATTGTTGTTACTGCTCCTGCAGAACCAGACTATCAAAGGCTGCACCCCAGGTTCCAGACTCCCTGTGACAATGTCACAGGAGAGCTACTAGATTTTTAAACATCAATAATAACTTGCATTTATATAGCATCTTTAAAGTATTTGAACATTTCAAGGCGATTCACAAGAGTATCATCAGGCAAGATTTGACACCAAGCCCCATACGGAGATTGTAGGACAGCTGATCAAGGATGAATTTTATAAAACAAAGACAAGCATCTTAAAATAGGGGGGGGAATGGTGGTGCAGTGGTTAGAACTGCTGCCTCGCGGCACCGAGGTCCCAGGTTCGATCCCGGCCCTGGGTCACTGTCCGTGTGGAGTTTGCACATTTTCCCCGTGTCTGCGTGAGTTTCGCCCCCACAACCCAAAAATGTGTAGGTGGATTGGTCATGCTAAATTGCCCCTTAATTGGAAAAACTAAAAAAAAAATCTAAACTAAAAAGAATCTTCAAACAGAGATGCTGCCAGATCAGTAGTTACGGCAGATCAGTCAGTACAGGGTGATATTGACTAGGGTACAAATACAAATGGTAGAGTTTTGGATGAACTCATGTGGAAAATGAGAGGCTGGGCAGAAGAGAACTGGCGTAGACAAGATTTTTAAAAAGGTATGAATGAGGATTTCAGCAGCCAATGAGCTTAATGCAGGGTCTGAGACGGGTGATATTATTGAAGTAAAAACAGAAAATGCTGGATAAACTCAGGAGGTCTGGCAGCGTCAGTGGAGAGAGAAACAGAGTCCGTATGGCTCTGGAGTGGATATGTGACTGGACAATTTTACCACTGTAGTGAATTAGAACACTTCTTTCAGCACCCTATTAGAAGTGAGTTTATCATAAATTATCATAGAATTTACAGTGCAGAAGGAGGATTTCGGCCCATCGAGTCTGCACCGGCTCTTGGAAAGAGCACCCTACCCAAGGTCAACACCTCCACCCTATCCCCATAACCCAGTAACCCCACACCCAACACTAAGGGCAATTTTGGACACTAAGGGCAATTTATCATGGCCAATCCACCTAACCTGCACATCTTTGGACTGTGGGAGGAAACCAGAGCACCCGGAGGAAACCCACGCACACACGGGGAGGATGTGCAGACTCCGCACAGACAGTGACCCAAGCCGGGAAACAAACCTGGGACCCTGGAGCTGTGAAGCAATTGTGCTATCCACAATGCTACCGCGCTATCGTGATACATGACCACAGAAAATAAACACTGTATAAACGTGCTGTTCCATCATCATGATTATTCCCATTACTACTGCTATCTGTAATAACTCTGCAGGTACTGGCACCATTTAAGTAACTCATCAGCCTATGGGTGAAATTGAGATTATTGTGGCTGCTTCCAGATTGGCCATTTTTCTGGATAAAGTAGATTAATTTGTGCCAAATGTACAAATTGAGGTCACTGCAGAAAGTTGGGTCTACAATTTCATTGCGTAAGGAACGTCTCTTTGACAGGATTAACGTTGCTGCAATGCCATTCAACCTAGGAGGCTCAGGAAGGGAACAGCTGATCTGTGGGGTATTATTCCCACGCAAGAACATTAACAAATCTAGCAAAAATCAGCCAACAGCCTCACGAGGTTTCTGCGCCGTTCAACATGATAATGGCTCATCTTCTACCTGAACGCCACCTACTCCCACAATCCCCAAATCCCGCGATTCCCTCACTCCCCAAAAATCTATGACGGCAGTCTGGGAACATATTGGCTGATTGAGCATCCGCAACCTTCAAGGGAAGGGACTTCCAAAGATTTCTCCTCGTCTTTGTCCAAGATGGTCAATTCCTTACCCGGAAGCTGCAACCCCTATTCTCGACTTTCCAACGAGAGGAAACAGCCTCTCACTGCCTACCTGGTCAAGCCCTCGAAGAGAATGTTATGCTTTTCAATGAGATTATTGCCCATTCTTCTAAACTTGAAAGAATGCAAACCCATTCGACCCAATGTCACCTCAAAGGGACCCCTCTCATCCCACGAGTCAATTGAGCGAGCTTTTGTGCACACCTCTAATGCATGGAGGCCCAGACTGTACATGCTGTTCAAGGTGAGGCTTCACCAAAACCCTATATAATTGCAGCGAGCCTTCCTTTCAGTTATAATCCAATGCCCCTGCAACAAAAACTAAAGCGGGCTGGTTTAGCACACTGGGCTAAATCGCTGGCTTTGAAAGCAGACCAAGGCAGGCCAGCAGCACGGTTCGATTCCCGTACCAGCCTCCCCGAACAGGCGCCGGAATGTGGCGACTAGGGGCTTTTCACAGTAACTACATTGAAGCCGACTCGTGACAATAAGCGATTTTCATTTCTCAGCATTACTCCGTTGGCAGGGCGCACTTCCAGCAATTCAGCACAAAGATAATCAGAGCTGAAAGGTGAGGGAGATTATCCGATTCACAGCCAATCTGGAAGCATTTTCTCCCCACTCAATCTGGTGCTGGGCCACTTAAATGGCACCAGTACCAGTCGAGTTCATACAGGCGACAGAGCACAGCAGTAATGGGAGTCTTCAGAAGGATAAAGCAGCGTGTTTATCGAATGTTTTGCTGTGGAATCAGGCAGACTATCGCGCAGGATGCTTGCAACGAGAAACAAAACAACAGTGTTCCAATCCACTACACCAGCCAAACCAACCAATCACATCTCCACCAACTCCCATCTCTAAAACATCACTTATCTCCCACCCTGACTCAGCTCACCGACTGCCCCATCCCAGTAAATCGCAAATTCCGGGCCATTAACGTGAGCTTACTACTATTCGATGTGTTTTTAAAAATCGAGCTATTCCCGGAGGCAGGTGAAGACTTTCTAAATATCTGTTGCCAGGTTTCAGACCAGCGTTGCAGTCTTGCCAGGTGGCAACAGATGGCATGAGCTGTCACTCACAGGGACACAGTATGGAACATGGATAGAGTCAGCGGTCAGCGGAAGTTCTAAGAGATACAAAGGGAGAGACCGCAATCTGGTCCCACTGGGATTAGCAGGCATTCTCTCCCTGAAGCTTATCCTGAGGCTGACCCAGGTTAAAGTTTTAGAGATAAGAGGTTTTCCCTATTTCATCGACATGAAGAAATTCGGCGCAGAACTAACAACAATTGTCCCCACTGAAAAATTTCCAGGAAAGGATCCCAAACTTAGAGTCACATAACCTGATTATGGGAGGAGATTTTTTTTTAAATGTTTTTATTCCAAATTTTTCAATACTTTTTACACAACACTACAAAAAAGAAAATAATGCAAAGGGAACAAAGCAATATATCAACAAAAACCACGTAACCCTCTATCCAGCTAAGAATTTAACCAAAAAAACAAAACAATGGGAGGAGATTTTAACACAGTCATTGATCCGGAATTGGACCGGTCAAAATCCAGGACAGGGAGGAGGCCGGCTGTGGCAAAGGAATTGAAGGGGTTTATGGAACAGATGGGGGAGTAGATCCATGGAGGCTTGCACGACCGAGGGCGAAGGAGTTTTCTTTTTTCTCCCATGTCCACAAGGTATACTCTCGCATTGACGTTTTTGTTCTGAGCAGGGCGCTAATACTGAGGGTGGTGGCTACTGAGTACTCGGCAATCGTAGTGTCGGATCATGCCCCACACTGGGTGGATCTACGGGTTAGTGTGGAGAGCGGGCAACGCCCGCTGTGGAGACTGGATGTGGGGTTGCTAGCGGACGAGGCGGTCTGTGGGCGGGTTAACAAGTACATCCAGAACTATCTGGAAACAAATGATACGGGGGAGGTCTCTGCAGTGATGGTTTGGGAAGCTTTGAAGGCAGTGGTCAGAGGGGAATTAATCTTGATACGGGCCCACAGAGAAAAGGCGGAACGGGCTGAGAGGGACAGGTTAGTGGAGGAGATACTCCAAGTGGACAGGAGATACTCGGAGGCCTCGGATGTGGGGCTACTAAGGGAGTGGCGGAGTTTTCAGGTGGAGTTTGTGCTGTTTACTGCAGGGAAAGCAGTAGAGCAGTTGAGGAAGGCAAGGGGGGCGATTTATGACTATGGGGAAAAGGCTAGCAGAATGTTAGCGCTCCAGCTCAGGAAAAGGCAGGCGGCCAGCGAGATAGGGAAAGTAAAGAGCAGAGGTGGGAATACTGTCCTGGACCCATTGGCGTGAATGAGGTGTTTAAGGATCTTTATAGTAAATTATATGAGTCGGAACCCCCGGCTGGGGTGGGGGGGATGAGGCAGCTTTTGGATCAGTTGAGGTTTCCGAGGGTAGATGAGGATCTGGTGGAAGGGCTGGGAGCCCCAATTGAGATTGAGGAAATAATCAAGGGGCTGGAGGGCATGCAGTCGGGCAAGGCCCCGGGGCCTGACGACTATCCGGTGGAATTCTATAAGGCGTTTGCAGAGATATTGAGCCCACTGCTGGTGAGGATATTTAATGAAGCAAGAGAGAAGTGAGTCCTCCCCCCAACAATGTCGCAGGCCTCGATTTCACTGATCCTGAAACGGGAGAAGGATCTGGAGCAATGCGGGTCATACAGGCCAATTTCTCTACTGAATGTGGATGCCAAACCGCTGGCTAAGATACTGGCCACAAGAATATAGAACTGTGTCCTGGGGGTGATACAGAAAGACCAGACGGGATTTGTAAAGGGCAGGCAACTCAAGGCCAATGTTCGCAGGCTGTTAAATGTTATTATGATGCCCTCAGAAGGAGAGGAGGTGGAGGTGGTGGTGGCGATGGATGCGGAGAAGGCTTTTGATTGGGTGAATGTAATTACCTGTGGGAGGCGCTGGGAATGTTTGTGTTTGGTGAGGGCTTTATTGACTGGGTGCGGTTGCTCTATCAGGCACCAGTAGCGAGTGATGCACAATCAATAACTACTGAAACGAGGATGTAGTCCGAATTGAAGGCTTTAATCGACAAGGTGTTTCCCCAGCAGCTTGAGTACAGAAAAGGCTGGCTGCTGGGAAACATGGGCTCTTATACTCCGCCTCACTGGGCGGAGCTACCTTACACTCTGACCAATGAAATACAAACCATTGGGCCAATGAGCAGCGAGCCTTCTCCACCAATGGTGGCTCAGCACTCCCAGGTACCGTAGTACCTCTAGTCATACTACCACAGCGAGTGTGCGTACGAACCGACTGAGGTCGACGTATTTTAAACTACATCGAGGGACGAGGCAAGGGTGCCCCCTCTCCCCGTTACTGCTCTGGCCATAGAGCCATTGGTCATGCTGTTAAGAGGCTCCGGGAACGGTAAAGGGCTGGTTCGGGGGTGGGGGGGGGGGGGGTGGAGCACCGGGTCTCGCTTTACGCAGATGACCGGCTCTTGTATATTTCAGACCCGGTGGAGGGGATGGGGGAAGTAATGCGAATCCCGGGGGATTTTGGCAATTTATCAGGGTATCACTTGAGCATGGGGAAAAGCGAGATAGTCGCAATCCAGGGAAGAGGACAGGAGAAGAAACTGGGAGAGCTGCCGTTTAGAATGGGAGGGAAGAGTTTTTGATATCTGGGAACCCATGTGTCCCGGGAATGGGAGGCACTGCACAAGTTAAACCTATCCCAGCTTGTAGAACAAATGGAAGGGGACTTTAAGAGATGGGACATGCTCCCACTATCACTGGCAGGGAGGGTACAGACTGAAAATGACGGTCCTCCCTAGATTTCTGTTTGTCTGTCAGTGCCTACCCATCTTCATCCCAAAGGCCTTTTTCAAGCGGGTGAATAAGGTTATTTCGGGCTTTGTGTGGCGGGTAAAACCCCGCGAGTGAAGAAAGTGTTGCTGGAGCACAGTCAGGGGGAGGGTGGGTTGGAGCTGTCGAACTTCTGCAACTACTACTGGGTGGCTAATATAGCCATGATTAGGAAGTGGGCCGTGGGAGAGGGGTCGGCATGGGAGCGGATGGAGGCGGCGTCATGTAAAGACAACAGTTTGGGAGCACTGATAACGGCACCTCTTCCGTTCTCGCCGGCCCGATACTCCACAAATCCGGTGGTGGTAGCGTGAGGGTCTGGGGGCAGTGGAGGAGATATAAGAGAGTGGAGGGAGCATCGGTTTGGACCCGATTTATAATAATCATTGGTTTGTACCGGGTAGGCTGGACAGTGGGTTCCGGAGATGGCAAAGGGCAGGAATTAGAAGGATGGGGGATCTATTTAGAGATGGGAGCTTTCCCAGCTTGAAAGCTTTGGAGGATAAATTTGAATTGCCAGCAGCGAATGGGTTTAGGTATTTGCAGGTGCGAGACTTCCTGAGAAAGAAGGTTCAGGCCTTTCCGCTACTGCTGCCACGGGGGAGTAGCCTCCAGTACCTGGGTGGGAGAGGGGAAGGTATTGGATATTTACCAGGAGCTTTCGGAGGCGGAGGAAACTCCGGTGGAGGAGCTTAAGGCAAGTGGGAGGACGAGCTAGAAGGAGAGATAGAGGCGGGTCTATGGGCGGATGCCCTAAGCAGGGTTAATACACCCTCATCAGGTGCCAGGCTCAGCCTGATACAATTTAAGGTAGTCCACCAGGCACACATGACAGTGGCCCTGATGAGCAAGTTTTTCGGGGTAGAGGATAGGTGTGCGAGGTGCACGGGAAGCCCAGCAAATCATGTCCACATGTTTTGTGCATGCCCGAAGCTTAGAGGGTTTTGGCAGGGTTTCGCTAAGGCAATGTCCACGGTGCTAAAAACATGGGTGGTGCTGAGCCCGGAGGTAGCGATCTTTGGAGTGTCGGAAGATCCGGGAGTTCAGGGGGTGAAAGAGGCCGACGTCTTGGCCTTTGCCTCCCTGGTAGCACGGAGACGGATCTTGTTAATGTGGAGGGACTCGAAGCCCCCGAGTGCAGAGACCTGGGTTAGTGACATGGCTGGGTTTTCAGTCTCGAGAAGAAAACATTTGCCTTAAGAGGGTCAATGGTCGGGTTCACCCGGAGGTGGCAGCCGTTCGTCGACTTTCTCGGGGAAAATTAAAATCAAAATGTCAGCTGATGCAGTATTCCAAGGTTTGGGGGGGGGGGGGGGGGGGGGGGGGGGGGGGAGAGGGCCGGATTGTTGTTTTATGGTTGGGGTGTGTGAAGATTGGGAGGGGGGTGGAAATGTTTATTATACCAATTTTTATGTCATTGTTATTATTATAAAATAATTAATAAAATATTTTTAAAAACAGAAACATTTCCAGGACTAGTATATGAACATTATTGCATTACTTTAACTAAATCTTTTAACAGGCTAATTGCTGGTGTGACTGGAAGCAATATGGTCACAACACACCAGAAGTTGGAGTTTTTTTATTTGTTTATGGGATGTGGGCATCATTGGCTGTGCCAGCATTTATTGCCCATCTCTAATTTCAAGAGGTGTGAGGCAGCTTTCCGGAGGCTGTGGAGGCGCACAAGGAGGTTCCTGTAGCAGAGGGGGAACTGTCTCTGGTGGAAGTCTGCCTCCACACGGTCGGGTTCCTGTTGCATGGCCTCTCATCCATCCTGAGGGGTTTCGGGTGAGGACAAAGGGGAACCCCTCCCCCCATGTTGGAGCCTAGGTAGTTGGCCGCCTGGGCTCGGTCGAGTCGGCATGTTGGAAGTAATGAGGTTCGTGTTCCAATCCTGAAATCCTTGGAAGATCCGGGAGAGTGCTTTCCGTTTCAGATCCTACTTTATCCTAAATATCTACTTTCTTCATGCGCCAGTGGAGTGGTCTTTATCCTGATGACGGCCTCATTCCTCAGTTGTTAGCCTGGACTTTACTCTCTGATAACCATGTTGTTGTCTGTTAATGTTGTCAATTTATCTGTTTGCAGAGAGGTAAATATTGCGGGTATGATGTCCTGCAGGGTGGGTCATCTTGGTTTAATAAGGTCTCCCTCTTTGACTATTCTAACTGAGTCAGGGCTCTTATGAGTGGTGCCGATCTGAATATCCTCTATTTAGTGGTAGGCGGTGTGTGTAATGGGCTTGGTCCATGCCAAGATGGTTAATTTTTTCTCTTTTCCCGTTGGGGCATTGGGTGCTGGTCCTGTTGTTGGTTTGTGTATTGGGTGGTTTGGGGGGTGGGGGTGGAGGGGAGGAGAGGTGCCCTGTCCTGTACAGGACCAAACTGGCTCAGCTTCGGAGGGGTGTCACGTGTGTCCTTGGAGACAGTTCTCCAATCTGTTTTTGTGGAGGTGCTGGGCCAGGCCAGGCTCAGCATCGTGGTCAGTATCCTGTTGCCCGTTGGATCAGGGTACCTTATGGGTGTCATGTGGAAGTTCGATATGGGTAGGTCCACATCTGGAGAGGTGAAAATTGGGGAAGGGTCGAAAAGTTGTGTCCAGTAATTATCCAGGATTCATCTGGCATTATTTGTTCCCAATTATGTAATGACTATTGTTTTGTGCTGGACTTGTTGTACGTTGATACCTGTAACTATTTTTCTGCTTTTGTTCGTTTGATCCAAATCTTTTAGAAAACTTTGAAAATCCCAATAAATTGACATTTTATTAAAAATCAAGAATCTACCTAGACCTCTCTTAAATACATTCTTAGACTCTGCTTCCATCGTCTTTTGAGGAAGAGATTTCCAAAGATTCATGACCCTCCGAGTGAACAGAATTCTCATCTCTGTCTCAAATGAGCAACGGCTTATTTTTAAACAGTGACCCCTGGTTTTATATTCTCCCACAAAAGGAAACATCCTCTCCACGCCCATTTCAGGATATCTTAAAGATATCAATTAAGTCACCTCTTACTCTTCTAAACTCCAGTGAATACAAGCCCGACCTCTCCAACCTTTCCTCATAAGACAACACGCCCGTTCCGGGTATCAGTCTCATAAACCTTCTCTGAACTCTGCCCTGTACAACTGAGGCACAACTTCCCTACTTTTGTAATGAATTCCCTTCACAATAAGCAATAGTATCCGATTAGCTTTCTTAATTACTTGCTGTGTCTGTATAACTCACCTTTTGTCATTCATGCACTATGACACCCCGATCCCTCTGCATCCCAGGGCTCTGAAATCTCTCACCATTTCAATGACAGGCTTCTTTCTTATTCTTTCTGCTAAAATGGGCAATTTCACATTTTCTCACATTATCCTCCATTTGCCAGATCTTTGCCCACTCATTTACCCTATCTCTATTCCTTTGTATCTTCCTCATGTCCTCTTCACAATTCACTTTCTTACCGATCTGTGAGTCATCAACGAATTTCACAACCATACCTTCAGCCCCTTCATCCGAGTCATTTATACAAATTGTAAAAAGTTGAGGCACGCCACTTGTTACATTCTGCCAATCGTAAAAAGACCCTACTCTCTGTTTTCTGTTACCTGGCCATCTATTCTATGCTCTGACTGCTCTAAACCAGGGTTTTTCAAAGTGCAGATCATGACGCCCGGATCGCTGTCTGTAGGGTTACCGAGTGATCAGTCTCGCCATTTCCACGGTGGTCCCAATCGCGGGAGAAGTGCTCAACGGCCGGTACTGTCTTGACATTGAGAATGGCGGCTGCTGCCGCCTTTTAAATGAAAATAAATGAGGCTGAATGGAGTTTTCCTGCCAGAAGCGGCAGCAGAGAGCCACGTGCCCAGCACATGCACCTGACGACAAGCCCTCCACGTACCTGCTTTTGACCCCAAATCACAGAGCAGAGTTGCTTCCATTTTTCAGCTGCTGGCAAGGGGACTGTAAAGATAGATCATTTTCTTAAAAGTAAGAGACAGCCAGAGACTCAAGTAGTGTACCTACTGGACAGGATCTCACAACAGAATCTGATGGAGAGAGCTGCTCATGAGAGTCCAGGACAGGTCAGAGCAGTGCTAGCTCTGCACAGAGCTCCAGGGCCTCTGGTTAACAGCCTACAAAGAAGAAACTTAATTCGGGAACGAAGCAGGATAAAGATGATTTCTTGAGGTATGGTTTTGTCCGTTGTGCCAATGCAAATAAGGATGCAAAGCCCATGTGTGTTATATGCAGGGTAGTACTGGAAAATTAGAGGAGAAGTTTCAGATTTTGAATCAGAAGTGGTGGGTGAAAATTTCCTTTTGAGGTTAGGACTCCAGAGTCAGTTCTTAACTGAGAGGTGACTCTAAATTAAAAGACTACGCTTCTGTAGCTGGCTACACTGCTGTTTTAATCTGGTACCACATTAAAAACACACCAAAAGAGGCTGTCAGCATTCTGGAGTAGCATCTCCCAGGAGCATCCAGTGCTGAGTAAAACAAGCATTTTGTTGCGATTGCCCTTCACGATGATGCGAGGTTTGATTTTCCATTTTCAAAAAGATGTAGACGGCACAAACGAACTGTCTGACGTTGGCACTGATAGGCGCATTGCCCTCTCCTCCTTTAAACCTGATTCAAGTGAGATCGTGAGGACCAAGCAACCTCCCCTTTTGCGTAAAAGGTAAATGAACGAGGCCTGTGTCGTGAAGGTCGGCCGGCATGGGCCCCAAAGGTCAGCTGGTTGGCAAAAGCGGGTCCTGGGGGAAAAGGTTTGAAAAACATTGCTCTAAACCAGCAAGGGTAGGTATGGAAAGAAACAAAGTGACAATTGTGTCTAAGTCTATTATCTCAGCATTGAGCATGTTGTTTAAACACAATGGTAGGGCAAACAGTCTACAGGATCCATTTTGAAAATCCTCTATGAACTTACAGCAAACAGATCTCATGACCTAAACTACAGCAAAGTCTCCTGTCCGAAACAGGATTATCCCTGCACAGTGCACTGAGTTGAGGGTAGTTACATAATGCAAACGTATTCTCTCTCCACAAAATGCAATGAGTGCACGGTAATTACATGATTAAAAATGATCTGCGTAAAATCAATCGCAGTCTCTTGCAACATTGCAGTCTCCAGGTGTGACTGAAGGTTACTAATCCAGACATCTCTTTCTGGCCAGGAATAGTGGCGTCACTGTATGCAGCTGGAAAGAAAAAAAAACTTTTATTCCCTTAAGGGCTAATTGACTGAGTTATTTTGTAGGGTGTTGGCGCTAATGCTGAGTGTATGCAACATGCCCTCACACATAAGCCCAGGTAGCCTTAATAA
Organism: Scyliorhinus canicula; assembly: GCF_902713615.1. NCBI lineage: Eukaryota > Metazoa > Chordata > Chondrichthyes > Carcharhiniformes > Scyliorhinidae > Scyliorhinus > Scyliorhinus canicula. Next base: position 153,847,588 of record NC_052159.1, read on the forward strand.
TTCATCATCCTCCAAGCAGCAACACTGAGGCTTTCACTTGAACAGCCAGAGGCAAAACCTTTGAAAAAAATGAATGTGTATAGTGATGTGTTCTAAAATCCGACTGCTTTACATTAGGGAATGCATAGGGAGGCGGTGAATTTAATGTGAACATAAAGCAGTGTTATTTAGAATGTTTATCAGCTCGATCATATTTGATGTATCATGATGAAAATATTTAAGTTACTCAAATCCCCAAGTACCAGCAGGGACGCAGTGAGAAGCATTCTTACCTTCAAGGTACCTTTAAGGGGCTGGTTTAGCTCAAAGGGGCTGGTTTAACTCAAAAGGGCTGGTTTAGCTCACTCGGCTAAATCGTTGGCTTTTAAAGCAGACCAAGGCAGGCCAGCAGCACGGTTCGATTCCCGTACCAGCCTCCCCGGACAGGCGCTGAAAAATACTTTTCACTGTACCTCGGTACACGTGACAATAAACAAATCCAATCCAACATGTTTCCTATATTACAACGGTGATTGCGCTTCAAAGGTACTGTTTTGGATCTAAAGCGGTAAATGGCACTGTGCAAATGTAAGTTTTTTTCTTTCCTTAATTTAAAAAAAAAATTTATTCTCCTTTTTCACATTTTCTCCCAAATTTACACCCAACAATAAACAATAATCAGTAACGAATGTAATGTCAATCTCCATATCAATAACAATGATCCCATCCTCCCACCCAACCCCAGACATTGGCCCGCATGTTCACATAAATAAATGACAAAAAGGAATCAGGAATCACCCATAATCACCATTAACACATACAGTCCCTCTCCCCACAACCCTCCCAGCTCCCCCCTCCCCCCCCCCCCCCCCCAACCTTCGGTGTGATCCAATTCTCAAGAGTGCATAATGAATAACGGCCATGAATTGTAGAACCCCTCCATCCTTCCCCTCAGTTCAAATTTGACCTTTTCAAGTGTCAGGAATTCCAGCAGGTCCCCCCGGCCACGCCAGGGCACAGGGTGGAGAGGTTGCTATCCATCCCAACAGGATCCGCCTTTGGGCGATCAATGAGGCAAAGACTACAACATCTATTCTTCTTTCCTTAATAATAAATGTCACCTTGGCTCGGTTGTCAGCGATCTCAACCGTGGCAGAAGATGTGGGTTCAACACTCATATGAGAGCTTGAGTTAAATAAGGCCGACTCTCCGGTACAGGGCTGTGGGGACCTCGAAAGGAGAACTGAATATGCACGATCTTTCAAAGAAAAGTGGTCCTAACCAACATTCCTCCCTCAAATCCTAATCTGAACCGCAAATCTAGTTATTCTACAATTTCCAAGGCCAACCAAAGGGAAAATATCAAGGCGAGGACAGTCATCCGTACAGCCACAAACAGCAAACATTTATTCAATGTTTAAGCATTTTGGTGATAGCACTTTTGATAGCAACTGATATTTTTCCAGTTTGGGAAAACGTAACAAAAGTCTTGTCTGTGAAGTGACAAGATTCTCACACGTGTAACAATAGGAAACAATTTGTCATGTTTGAAATTGTTTGTTACGTTGCTTCAAGCGATAAATAAACAAATATACAAATAGAGTTCAAAAGCAACAGTTTTTACGAAATGAGGATCATGTTTAGACATGCTGCTTCACACTTCTCTTGGTTACCCTAGTGGAATGACATAAAACCACAGACCTGCGATCAGAGATATAATGGAAAAAATAAGCGATAACAGTACATCAGGATTCAATCAGAGGGCAGCACGGTGGCACAGTGGTTAGCATTGCTGTCTACGGCGCTGAGGACCTGGGTTTGAATCCCGGCCCTGGGTCACTGTCTGTGTGGAGTTTGCACGTTCTCCCCGTGCCTGCGTGGGTCTCACCCCCACAACCCAAAGATGTGCAGGATAGGTGGATTGGCCATGCTAAATTGCCCCTTAATTGGAAAAAATAATTGGTACTCAAAATTTTTTTAAAAAAGGATTCAATCATTGAAATCTTCCAATCATTAAGATTTATGTCTGAAAGTAATTTGAAATGATTTAGAGCCACGTTTACCTTAAGGACAAACTTAACTTACTTAGGCTTGGGCCGCACGGTGGCGCAGTGGTTAGCACTGCTGCCTCACGGCGCCGAGGACCCGGATTCGAACCCGGCCCCAGGTCCCGGTCCGTGTGGAGTTTGCACATTCTCCCCGTGTCTGCGTGGGTCTCACCCCCCACGACCCAAAGATGTGTAGGGTGGGTGGATTGGCCACGCTGAATTGCCCCTTAATTGGAAAAATTTAAATATATACATTTAAAAACGTACTTCGACTTGGTTCCCCTGGTCCCATGTGGGACAACGAGCAGCAAGACGCTGCTACTAGCTCTGATCCATCATGATACTCAAGTAGTGTCCCGCTCCTGAAGGTCCTTCTTAAATGAAATGAAAATCGCTTATTGTCACAAGTAGGCTTCAATGAAGTTACTGTGAAAAGCCCCTAGTCGCCACATTCCGGCGCCTGTTCGGGGAGGCTGGTACGGGAATTGAACCGTGCTGCTAGCCTGCCTTGGTCTGCTTTCAAAGCCAGCGATTTAGCCCAGTGTGCTAAACCAGCGCTTTGCCTGGCCCTTTTCTCTTCATCCATCTGATGGTGCCCAGGATAAATTCATCCTCAAAAATATGAAAATAAGCATTAAAATAGGAAACTAGAGTGAATCATTTTAAGCTGTTCTGAATCAGCCAATCCTTAGTAAGACAGGCCTCAGCGGACCTGACCTCACACAGGACCTGCAGCTGCCCTGTCTTGGATGCAAAATCCCCATTCCTCTTCTTTACTATTGGTGTTACGTTATGAAGACCAAGGCCAGTAACAATGGTGCTTGAATTTCCCCCAGTGAGTATAACTTTCCCGGGGCAGCAGGCTCTCAGTTAGAGTTTCCATTCTGTGGCCGGGGTGGGTGGTTCGACCCCAGGGCAGATTTGGTAAGCCATCCCAATCACCACTGAGTTCGGCAGGACTGATGGATGCCGACAGCGGGTGGGGCTGGAAAATCTCCATCTTCTCTTTACCCAGACACCCAGTCTGTGGTATCAAACTTCGTACTGTCATGTAGCCAGATCACTTTAGCGTATTTCATGACTTAACATGCAACTGTTACACCAGTAATCCAGCCTTACCTCATCTGCTTTAAGAGTGCTGCAATTTAGGACACGAGAGGCACGATCCAATGGAAAAGTTTCTACGTGTCATTTCAGGTGAGTTTGGCCGAAAGTTTCTCTCCAGCTTTGTCGGTGAGTTGCCCACTGCTATCTAACCACAGGGCCCCGGGGAGATTCACTCCAGGCGAACCCACACTTGAGATTTTTTTCATCACTGGGGAGCTGGACTCGCCGGCCAGACCAGCTCCTCAGAGATCGGGCCACCATTTTGAAAGGGTGCCCCGATCTCTAAGTGAGACTGAGGACCCCCATACCCCCCCCCCCCCCCCACCCACGGGCAACGTCACCCCCACACACATGGGCATTGCCACCCCACCCTCAAAGTGAAGACACCCTGCGTGAGGTCACTGAGAGCCCTCCCTTTTCAAGCCTTCTACCCCCCCCCCCTTTAGCCCCCCCCCCCTTTCCAGGACCCCCACCAGTCACCCTCAATGTTCTGGAGGCCCCTTCAAACCCACCCTTCACCCCCCCCCCCCCCCCACCTCATCGTTCATACCTCCCTCATTCCTCCTTTCATGGGCTTGGCACCCCCTCGGCCCTGACCCTCGGAAGTGCCACCCTTCACCTTGGCACTGCCAGGCTGGCACAGAAAATACCACATATAAAAACTACATGAAGATGGCAGAGATGCACATCGCAAAAAAATGTTACACTTTGAGTAGTAAATTGCAGAGCACCACTTGATCCATGAAGACACTGAATCACCCGTTTTGAAAGGTTGAAATTATGATATAATGCTTCTCACGTCAACCTCTGTGTCTTTTAACTTTGCACCGGTAATAGTTTACAGATAGAGCAGATCAAACAGTATTTCAGTCTGTAACCATTGTTGCGAGACTGGGTCCCGCCCAAATCGCGATGCCTCACGAGGTCTGGTTAGATCTCACAAGGCGTACCAGCCATCGGAAAGCCTGGGGGAGGCCTCAGCCGGCATCTACCGTCCACATCGCGCCCCTACTCGGGTGGGACGCAGCGGTAGATCGCGCCCTATATCTATGAAATGAAAATCGCTTATTGTCACTGGTAGGCTTCAATGAAGTTACTGTGAAAAGCCCCTAGTCGCCACATTCCGGCGCCTGTTCGGGGAAGCCGATACGGGAATTGAACCTTGCTGCTGGCCTCCCTTGGTCTGCTTTAAAAGCCAGCTATTTAGCCCTGTGCTAAACCAGTCCCTTCTGTATATCTATATCTATAATATCTATAATATTATAGTGCAAATTTGGTGTTGAATTTATCCTGACAAAGTAATAGTCAAACAATATATTTTTGAAAATAAATTTAGAGTACCCCATTTTTTTTTCCAATTGAGGGGCAATTTAGCCAATCCACAAACCCTGCACATCTTTTTGGGTTGAGGGGGTGAGACCCACACAGGCATGTGGAGAATGTGCAACCTCCACACGGACAGTGACCTGGGGCCGGGATCGAACCCGGGTCCTCGGCGCCATGAGGCAGCACTGCTAACCACTGCACCACCGTGTCGCCTACAGTCAAACAATTATACCACATATAAAAACTACATGAAGGTGGCAGAGATGCATGTTGCAGAAAAAAGTTATACTTTGAGTCGTAAATTGCAGAGCATCACTTGATCCATGAAGAAACGGAATCATCTTTTTTGAAAAGGTCAAAATTATGATGTAATGGGGCAGCACGGTGGCACAGTGAGTTAGCCCTGCTGCCTCACGGCGCCAAGGTCCCAGGTTCGATCCCGGCTCTGGCTCACTGTCCGTGTGGAGTTTGCATATTCTCCCCGTGTTTGCGTGGTTTTCGTCCCCACAACCCAAAGATGTGCAGAGTAGGTGGATTGGCCACGCTAAATTGCCCCTTAATAGGAAAAAATGAATTGGGTACTCTAAATTTTTTTTTTTTTAATTATGATATAATGCTCTCACGCCAACCACTGTGTCTTTTAACTTTGCACTGGTAATGATTTACAGATGGAGCAAAATTATCAAACAGTATTTCAGCCTGTAACCATTGTGCAAAAAGGAAATCTATACCTCCGCCTGATGCACTTGTACTGGAACATGTACCGGTCAACCTGCAAGATGTCAGATGTCATCTATCTCCAAGGGACTGGGAAAAGATAATTGTGACAGGTCATTGGAGATTAAGAACAGATGATGCTAGAAAGATTCAGTAGGTCTGTGGCGAGTCAAAGGGGGTTAATATGCTGGATTTTTCCTGCAGGTTTTTGAGCCTCGCTGACAGATTGTGTGTGAGACACAGTCATTCATTGTGATTTTCCCCAGAGAGACAGCAGACTCAAAGTTGGGGGGGGCAATCGGCTGGAGGGCTTCAAAATAGAGGCACCCTCTCTCTAATTGTTTTTGAATTGAAACTAAAAATGTGTGTTGCAGCCATGGCGTCCTTTGCAGGGTGGGGGTGGGGGGATGTTTGAGGGGGGAGGATGGTTTGGGCGGGGGGGCGGGTAGGCATCTCTGCTGCAGCACCCAGGCAGGTCGGAGGGGTGTATAAGCCTGCACAGTGTCGGTCTCAATACCCAAATCCCCCCCCCCCCCCCCCCCCCACTCTTCATCTGCTGCCACAAGGCCAGTCCCAACCACCTAAATGGCTGCCCGCTGCCTTAGGTGGCCCTCACAGCCAGACCACCCATCTGCCATGGGTGTATGGGCAACCTCCATGAAAATGGCCTGGGGAAGATGGAGAAGGGCATTCCAGCTGGCGATGCTAATTTTTTTAGCTTCCATTGCCTCTGATCCCAGTTCAGGTTGTGGACCAGAAACGTTAACTCTGTTTCTCTCTCCACCGATGCTGTCTAACCTGCCGAGTCTTTCCAGCATGATCCGTTTTTATTTCAGATTTTAAGCACCTGCAGTATTTTGCTTTCACGGCATGGTTGAGGATGATGTAGACAACATTAAGTTCAACAAAATAATTATTTTTCTTGTGGATTAACGTCAGAGCCAGCAACAATCTACCCCCCACCCCTCCCACAAACTTGTCTCACACAGGTAAGAATAACTGAACCTTGAATGAATATTTGGCCTGGAATATCCCGCAGACTGATAGCAGTGGTCATTTTTACTTCTGCTGGGAAGGTTGAGTTCAACCTGACAGGTCAAATTACAGAGAATTTACAGCACAGAAACAGCCCATTCTGTGTCAGTACTCCACACGAGGGGATCAGGGGGTTATGGGGAGAAACATATATGATTGCATGGCGGACCAGACGTGATGAGCCAAATTGCCTAATTCTGCTCCTTTGTCTTATGGTCTTACGCCTCCTCCCATTCCAGTCGGCATAAACTTCAATTTCTTTCTCCCTCATGTGATTATCTAGATTCTAGTCAAATGTATCCCTGCTTTTCATCTCAACCACTTCTGCAGTAACCAGGTCCACTAACTTTGCATCCATCTGGGATCGTAGATATTTAGAGATACAAGTGGTCATTGTCTGAAGAGCACCACTCCACATCAAGCAAGGCTGACCAGGAATCTGTCATATTCCTACCGCCTGCCACAAATTGGAAGGATTACCAGGTTTGATTATTAATCTGTTTGGTCACATCATGGCCAACAAGTCCTGGATTGGGACTTGAACCTAGATGAAATGAAATGAAATGAAAATCGCTTATTGTCACGAGTAGGCTTCAATGAAGCTACTGTGAAAAGCCCCTAGTCGCTACATTCCGGCGCCTGTTCGGGAATCGAACCGTGCTGCTGGCCTGCCTTGGTCTGCTTTCAAAGCCAGCGATTTAGCCCAGTGTGCTAACCAGCCCCTGTTGTCCACAGGCTTAGAGGCAGGAGCAGACCTACAGGACGTCTGCACTACCCCATCACTCTCTCGGTAAAGAACTTCTTCCTGAATTCCTGTTGGATTTATTGGGGACAAGCTTATATTTTGAAATCCTAGTTTCAGATCTCCCCACAAGTGGAAACATCTTCTTTGCATCTACCCTAATGAACCCTTTAACAATTTTTTTAAAGCCCTCTATTAAGTCACCCCCTGACCCCCACCTTTCCCTTTTCTACAGAAAGGAGTCCCAGCCTGTTTTAATCTTTCCTGATAGGCATCACCTCTCAGTTCTGGTATCATCCTTGTAAATCCTTTTTGTGTCTTCTCTGATGCCCTTATATCTTTTGTATAGTATGCAAATCAGTGACGTACACAGTACCGCAAAGGAGTTCTAACCATGGTTCAATACAGGTTTAATATAACTTCTATACTTTTCAATTCTATTCTTCTGGAAATTAATTCCAGGGCTTTGTTTGCCTTTTATATGACATTACCATATTGCAGTGCTACTTTTAGTGATTTGTACATCTAGAATTGCCGACAAAGTTAATCATTGATACGTGAAGAGACCTGACAGAGAAATCATAAAGTAATAATCTTTATTAGTGGAACAAGTAGGCTTACATTAACACTGCAATGGAGTTACTGTGAAAAGCCCCTAGTCGTCATACTCCGGCGCCTTTTCGGGTACACAGAGGGAGTATTTACTGCATCGCCTGTCTGCCCAACTTAGTCTGCTTGAAAAAATCGAAGTCTGCCATATTGACTCTTGTCTGGTCCTGGACTATTCCTTATTAATAATTTTATCAATGATTATTGGGGTATATGTCCCACTTCAGTCATCATAAATGGGCAGCTTTAACCAGCACACAATTTGCATGGCACAGGAGGAATTATGGAAATCATAATGCGCATTCACAGCCCACAACAGCAGATCCATTTGAATGTAGGTCCCATATGCCTGTCTTAGTGGTATCTTGCGTCACTGTTTGAAGAAGAACAGGGAAAGGTCTCTGGTGCCCTGCCCAACACTTATCTGTCAAATAACACCATCAAAAATACATTAACCGATTATTTATCACATTGCTGTTTGTGGCACCTCATTGTCGGCCACTTTTGCCTGTATAACACAGTCTTCAATGCCTGGACACTGAACTGTTAGAATGGAACTCCTGCCTTCAATCCATTGAGTTTATAAATTAAAACTTGACCTGGACTATTTAACATTTTACTTTAAAATGGAATATGGGTGGCTGACTATTTAATATTCCTCATACCTGGAGCTGCAGATTCATTAGCGAGGTATGTGTCAAGTTGGACACTGGGTGATGTGAGCAATGAGCTGTCAGATGGATGCTTAGTGGGGAATGTTGCTAATAGTGGTTATTGGCAAATAAATCTCCTGATACACAAGGATAGCAAACCGTTTCTCAGTGTCAATATGACTTATAGATAAGAAGCTTTCATGGACTTCTTTTAAAATATTATTGATCTAGCGGATAAACACATCATAAACCTTAAATCTAATCAATTAAGTGGGAGTGACGGAATAGAATTTTAACGATGACTGAACATTTGATCGGTATCTCGAAAGACAGCGACAGCTTGTTGAAGTTGACACCCACTGTACTGATCCATAATGCTTTTCAACATGGTGTGCTTAACCTTTAGAAAGTCTGTTTTAAGGTAATTTATTTCCCATTTGAACAAATATCCATTGCACGAAATATAGGGATTCTTTTCAACTCCAATAATTATGATTTATCAGTAATCATAGGCACTTGGGCTCTTTTTGTTTCCAGCACAATAATTTAAAGTCCATCTGTGGTAAAACAGTTATATTTCAGCCCATGGGTATCATGGAGGAGCACGAACAAGCGCCAGTCACTGAAGACTCTCCGCTTGTTTTTACAATTGACAGCTAACCCCCTGTCAGTTCACACAAAGCACGCCAGATACAATAATCATTAAATACACATCAGACCATTTTCTTCTCAACTTAAGCATTCCATGCCCCATTCTATAGCTCAGTGGCATTTAATGTCGATTGATTCGGGGAGAATTCTTGTCAGATTCTTGAAATATGGGACTGAAATACTTTTTGAAAACATTTCAGGGCAAAAATAAAGATTTTCAAAGCACAACCGATCAAAGTGGCTATGATCTTTTAAATTCAGTGCAAAGGAGAAATGTTTAATGTGTATTATGAAGCATGAATGTTTTGTTTATGAAATCACTGTTTGCTAATTCACTCACTGTTTCCTGGTCCACCGTGGCTAATGTCTCACAGATACAGAGCTAGAAGTTTCTAATTTGTTATTGCGATGGCTGGGAATTGAACCTGGGTCAACTGCTTGGAAGGCAGCTATGCTCACCACTATACCACCATCGCTCACTTCAGAGCTAGAAGTAATGGCTCAGCCTGTACATCAGATGGCTCTTGTGGTGATATGCATCACTGTAGATACACAAGGGGTTAATGTAGATACACTAGAACTAGGTAAACACTAGAGGGAGCACCAGAGACATCATGACACACAGACATTCAGCCAGTTGGTCAGTAGGATGGGACACAGCCGGTGGGCAGTCAAGACACACCCAGAGGTGACACTACCAAAAGGGGGCTACCCAGAGGTGACACTACCACAAGGGGGCTACCCATATGAAAGGACAGGATGCGCATGCTCTTTCTCTTTCCATAGGAGACACTCAGAGACAGGGTCAGATCAGGAAGCATCACACCCACCACATGGATTAGAACGGACTGGTTAGTTAGATCGAGTTACTATAGCAGGATTAGCAGGAGAGTCAAACTCAAGTAGGAGAATTGTTAACTGTTCAATAAATGTGTTTAACCTATCTCCAAGTCTGAACCTTCCTTTGTCAGAGTATACATCAAGGAAGCAGCTTATGCTACATGAAGAAGCATAACACAACAGCTCTGATACAGAGTTCTGTTTAGTGTTCCAAGGTGCTTCAACGTTGCGATTCAGCAGTCTGCAAGTTGGCAATAAACATTTCTCTGGAAGAAGAGAGAGGGGAGCTAATGTTTCAAGTCTGAATTACTCTTTGTCAAAGCTTTGCCTCGACCCACTCAAAGAGCACTCCACCCAAGCACCCCCTGCCCCACCCCATCCTAATAACTTAGCCTAACCTGCACATCTTTAAACACTGAGAGACAACTCAGCATGGCCAATCCACCTAACCTGCACATCTTTGGAATGTGGGAGGAAACCGGAGAACCCGGAGGAAACTCAGGCAGACACGGGGAGAACGTGCAAACTCCACACAGACAGTAACCCAAGGCCGGAATTGAACCCGGATCTCTGGCGCTGTGAGGCAGTGGTGCTAATCACTGTGACACCGTGCTGACTTCAATTAAATCATGGTTGAATTTCACATCAACTCCATTTACCCACCTTCGTTCCATATTTATTGATACTTACCAAACATCTATTGATCTCTGTTTTGAAACTTTAATTGATCCCCAGCATCCACAGCATTTTGGGGGAGCAGGTTACAGATATCCACTATCCTTTATGTGAATAAGTGTTTTCTGATTTCGCTCTCAAATATCCCTAATTTTGTGTCCTCTTGTTCTTGATGACCTCACTCAAGGAAATTGTTTATCTGTTTCTACTCTATCGAATCCATTTATCATTTTAAACACTCATCAATCTTCTCAACTCAAGGGAATACAAACAGGTTTATGCAACCTGTTCTTACAAGTTCTAAGCTTTTGACTTCCATGCTTGATCTTGTCCCTTCAGCACTACCTGTAGATTTGTCTTCTGTAGCTCACAATGGATTAATTATCCACCCATTTGCATTAATGGATGGAAAATCTAGCGCCGCTTCCTCCTGGTTTGATTAACTCTTCATTAACCTGATGCAACATTAATACATGTAGGGAGAATTGTACGGGAGAAATTTTAACCCAACTAATTTGGTTAGAAACCAACAGGATTAGGGCGGCATGGTGGTGCAGTGGTTAGCAATGCTGCCTGTAGTGCTGAGGATCTGGGCTCGATCCCGGCCCTGGATCACTCTCCATGTGGAGTTTGCATATTCTCCCGGTGTCTGCGTGGGTCTCACCCCCACAACCCAAAGATGTGCAGGGTAGGTGAATTGGCCATGCTAAATTGCCCCTTAATTGGAAAATAAAAATTGGGTACTTTAAATTTTAAAAAAAAGAAACCAACAGGTTCTGGTGGAATGCTGATATAATTCCCCGTCCAATGGGACCATTTTAAACAATCCTTTTAATTGGCCGCAATGTTGGTTTTCCACCCATCCCACTCAACCCTAATTCTACTCTCCATTGTAGACAATTGGCGCTATCCAACGGCCACGCTACGGCAGTAAAGCAGCTCGTCGCGGTGCAATGTGGCCAAAGGAAGCCAGGATACCCCGTTCCCGGGATCTACCCGGCTCACTACGTCGCTCAAAATCCTACACGATCCAGCCAAGGTACCTGAGGGTTGGGGATCTATCCCTTTTGCCTCAGAGACCTCGAGCGAGCAACATTCAGCACTGGTCCCCACAAACGGGAACCAAACGGAACGGCACTCGTGTGGGTCTTCCAGGGGATCGGAGGCCCTCAGCTGCATACCCTTTTGGCAGGGTGGTGCCCTGGCACAACTAGTGCCAGCTTGGCACCCTGGTAGTGCCACCTGGTAGCCACCTGTGTGCCAGCCTGGTAGCCACCTGTGTGCCTGCATGGCACCGCCAAGATGCCCAGATGGCACTGCCAGTTGTCATGGGCATTGCTAGGGTGTAGATTGGTACTGCCAAGGTGCCAAGCTGGCATTTTGTGCACGCGTACGATCGAGTCAGGAATGCGAGTATAGGTGCTGGGAGGGGTTGGCGGGAACCCTCCGATAGTGCGTTAGGGCTGAGGGGGGAGATCGGGGATCATTTTGGAGACCTTGAAGATCGGGAAATGGCATCCCAATCTCTTGCTACACTGGGGAGTTCCGGTGAGCAGAGCTCCCCACTGTACAAAATAGGAATATGGACGGCTTTGGCTGTTCAGGTTTCTTATACAACGCGAGTCGCGTTGAATAGGCACTGAGTGGCGGGGAACACGCGGCTAAGCGCATTCGCTAAGGGACTTTGTTCCCTTTTGGAAGAATCGCTTCCAATGTGTAATATTGGGCAGGGTGTAAAATTAGTATTCCCCATCACCCTTTGGGGTTCCCATCTGGTAAGTTAAGTTAAAATAAACTCCCATTTGTCAATAATAAAATTTGATACAACAAGAATGCACTTATATATATAGCATTTTGATGTGGTAAAATGATCCAAGATACTTTAGAGGATTGATTATCCAGCAAAACCTGTCACCAAGCCACATTAGGAGATAGGTAGTTCATTAACCATAGTCCGCAAGGAACTGTAGGTATCTCCCTTGAGTAGAGATGTTGCATAGCTTGGGGGGCACCATTCCACGTCAAGCATAGGTTGGGTAAGGAGGAATGTCCCAAGTCTACTTCAGCTGGAACAGGAATTAAACCTGAGCTGTTGGTGTACTGCACACTGGCCTTCGAGACAACTGAGTTAACCATCCTGCACGTAAAGAGACATTCGGACACATATCTTAGAGGTATGCTTTAAGGAGCATCTTAGCGGAAGAGGAAAAGGCACAGGGGTAGGGAGGGATTTTGGGATGCAATTCCAGAATTTAGAGCCCAGGCAACTAAAGGCAAGGGTGCGAAGGGTGGAGCAACGGAAATCAGGGATGTGCAAGCAGATAGAATTGGAAGAGTTGAGAAATCTTGGGGTTAGATGTTGTAGGGCTTGAGGACGTTATAGAGATAAGAAGAGGTGAGGTGATGGAGGGGTTTGAAATAACTTGAAATTAGACCAGGAATAAGCAAAGCCCAGGTCACTGGGATAGAATGCATTCTTTAGGTTCCACAGCCTTGTTTGAATTCACCCAGGAAGAATGTCCCTCCAACCACTTATGGAACTCTTCATGGTCCAAGCTTGGGAAGGCATAGTATGTTTTCTAGTGGACATTGGACCTTACTCCAAATCCACTTACGGTTTGACACTAAGAGGCTTAAAAAAAGTTGTTTTTCAGACAATGCGAGAAATTCTACTGGTGATGACCAAAATGACAATGCACGTTTTTGAAATGTGTAATTTCTATACTTGTAATTTTGTTGTGCAGGGGAAAAGAAATCAATGTCCCCAAAGACTAAGAGGGAACTTAACATGTTACCCACCAATTCCTGAACAGGCTCCAGGGCATTGAGCATGGTGGACTTTAATACCATAGGTGGTGGACTGCAGATGGTTGAATGACCTTGTCAGTCTTCAAGGATAAGCACTGCCGTCAAAGCATCTGTCATGGCAGAAACCTTTCCACACTACTGCTCCTTCACATTATTAGAGGCCACCCCTCCAGGAATAAAAGATTAATCTCCGGAACACTGCTGAGAGCAAACGAGGAGGAAAATAATAGGGGACTGCTTTCATTAATCAGTTGCATTTTTTAAAATGGGAGTTTGGGAAAAAGAAATGTTTGACCAAACAGTTGGAAGTCCTGCAATGATTACATCCAATTAGAGTTGGCTTCGTACACCATATTCAAATGCCTGCTGTGGTACAATAACTGCCTGGATTAGCTCCTATTGTGATTTGTTCGCCACTAGTGCTCTAACAACTCCTGAACTTTCCTTGCCATTGTTACACTGGGCTAAATCGCTGGCTTTTAAAGCAGACCAAGGCAGGCCAGCAGCACGGTTCAATTCCCGTACCAGCCTTCCCGAACAGGCGCCGGAATGTGGCGACTAGGGGCTTTTCACAGTAAGTTCATTGAAGCCTACTTGTGACAATAAGCGATTTTCATTTCATTTTTCATTTAATTTAATTTCTTTCTAGTCAAACATGCTCCTGGCCTTAGAAAATATATTTTCTTGTTCCATGGAGAGTAAATTTTAAATTTAGGTTCAAGTACAAACAAATGGGCCTCGCTTCATTGCCACAGTCAGGAGGGGTTTTCAGATTGCGACTATAACAGTAAACCATACATTTTAAATAGGCTGCCACGAGCTCAGTTTGATTGGCAAATCTAGGCCTTTGATTCTATGTATTTCAAAGTACTGGTTGATTATAGTTAATTTACATTGTCAAAGTTAACAATCTAATTTTAGAAATCGCAGTGAGGAGGCAACGGACAATTAATTTTTATTATTTTTCCATCCTAATGATTTTCATGTATGTCTGTTTATATGTGGTGCGCGATTCTGTGGACAACGGCTAAAGTTTTTTTTAATAAATGTTTTTTATTGGGTTTTTGAACAAAGTATATTTACCGTTATGTGCACAGGATAAAAGACAACGGTTAAAGTTTGGTTTCGGGCACATTTGGCATGGTATTTTTCAGGACACAGTGGCTGAGAATCACCCGGCTATTCAAAGGTGAGAAAGTCGACAAACAGCTGCCACCTCCGAGAGAACGCTAGCGTAGACCCTCTTGGGGCAAACTTTATTTTCTCGAGGCTGAGAAACCCAGCCATGTTGTTAACCCAAGTCTCTACACTTGGGGGCTTCGAGTCCCTCCACATTAATAGAATCCGTCTCCGGGCTACTAGGGAGGCAAAGGCCAAGACGTCGGTCTCTTTTGCCCGGGGGGGGGGGGGGGGGGTGCGGTGTCTTAATGGCCTGCGAGACCCCCTGAGGTGCCATTCTGACTGGTCCATGTTTGTGTAGGCTCGTGCTAAATGGCATCCTGGCAAGGTCTCGCAGGTGCAGCAGTTGCCTCCCGGGCGCTGGGTGAGCTGAATGGTGCAGAGCCCAATTTACCCGTTGCGCCTGGATCCGCGCTGGGCGCAATGCGGTCGCTGAATCGCACCCTTGGTTTTTGTCGTCTAAATTAGCTGAAAACTGTTTAAAACATTAAAAAAACTTGACAAATGTTTAATCAAGAACTAGCAACCCTTACTGAAATGTGTGTTTTTATATATATATATATATTATATATATATATATATAGTGATATCTTGGTAAAGTCCAGCCATTGACAGTACTACTGAGAAAATTCCAAATGCTGTGTTTTCCTTTAGGAGAAAAAAAGACTCAATCCTTACTAAATGCAGGAACTTTGCACGGCTGTGATGAGGGGCAACCTCAGTTTTAGTCCAGCTCGCATTCATCCTCATCCAGACACAGCTAGAGATTTGCTGGGGCTTGGTGACCCCTGCCCCTGCAAGCTGAAGCTGAAATATCTTCAAGCTACAGATTATCAGTCAGATAATGCAGATGAAAACTGTGCAGATTGAAACTGGGGGAGCCGGTCGGTGTTCTGGCATTTGATTTTTATTCCTCTTCCCAGGAAACTGTGGTACTTCTTTAAAAGTAGAATCGCACCAATGGAGGATATGGGTCAGCTTCAGCTGGAATTAGGTGAGATTTTAGAAGCAAAGAACAAGACAAAGCTGAAACAGCCATCCTACGCCGAGACATTTAATTATTTGCAGCAAAGAAATTGAGAAGAGCGGGTTTATATTTGGAGGGTCGGTTTGGTGACTGGGTGGAGCTGAAGGAGAGGGCAGGCCTTGGTGGGGTGGATATGTTCAGCTACTTTCAGCTGCGCGATTGGATCCGTCGAGCTTTTGCTACATTCCCGGTGGCGCAGCCGTCCACTTTGCTGGAAGGATTGTTTCCGGCACGGGGTTGGTGGAGCGGTATATGGACGCATCATGGGGGAGGAGCAGGTCTCGGTGGGGGAGGTGAAGGCCAGGTGGGAGGAGGAGCTGGGGCCCATTTTGGAAGAGGTGTGAAGTGAGTCTCTCCGTAGGGTGAATGCATGAGCACTGGAGTTTAGAAGAATGAGGGGTAATTCATAGAAACCTGCAAAATTCTAACAGGACTGGGCAGGGTAGATGCCAAAAGCATGCCCCTGATCACAGAGGAGTCCAGAACCAGGGATCATAGTCTAAGGATATGGGATCATAGTCTAAGGATATGGGATCAACCATTGCAGTCTGAAATGAGGAGAAATTTCTTCACCCCGCTTGTGCAATTTGCTGCCAGGTTAGAGGGATATGGGGAACAGATGGGGAGGTGGACTTGAGACTAGGAAGAGATTAGCTATGATCTGCTGGAATGTCAGAGCAGGCTCGAAGGGCTGAATTGCCTACTTCTGCTCCTAATTCCTGGGGCAGCATGGTAGCACAGTGGTTAGCACTATGATTTCACAGATCCAGGTTCGATTCCTGGCTGGGTCACTGTCTGTGTGGAGTCTACACATTTTCCCTATGTCTGCATGGGTTTCCTCCCACAAGTCCCGAAAGACGTGCTGTTAGGTAATTTAGCTATACTCCATTTGACGGGTCTCTGCCCACCCATTTAACCTATCTCTATACCTTTGTAGCCTCCTTACGTCCTCTTCATATCTTCCTTTACTACCTTTGTGTTATCATATAGGTGAGTAGATAGGGGAAAACTGTTCTCACTGGTTAAAAGAGCAAGGACGGCTTTGAAAGGCAGCACAGTAGCACAGTGGATTACTTCACAGCTGCCCGGGTCCCGGGTTTGATTCCCGGCTTGGGTCACTGTCTGTGCGGAGTCTGCACGTTCTCACCGTGGGTTTCCTCCGGGTGCTCCGGTTTCCTCCCACAAGTCCCGAAAGACGTGCTGTTAGGTGGATTGGACATTCTGAATTCTCCCTCTGTGTACCCGAACTGGTGCCGGAGTGTGGCGACTAGGGGATTTCCACAGTAACTTCATTGCAGTGTTAATGTAAGCCTACTTGTGACAATAATAAAGATTGTTATTATTAAATTGGCAAAAAAAGCAAAAGCAAAATGAGGGAGAAAACCTCAATGGTTATGGGTCTGCAATGCACTGAAGGGGAAGTGGAAGGCAGGTTCAGTTGAGGCATTGGGGAGGGAATTAGATGATTATTTGAGAGTAAACCATCTGCAGGGTTCCGGGGAGCAGGCAGGGGAGCTGAATGGCTCAATCAGAGGGCCGGCACAGACACGACGGGCCGAATGGCCTCCTCCTGCGCTGCAGTGATTCTGTGAACTGGAGAAACGGGCGGGGCGGACAGCCAGTGACAAAATCAACCAATTCCTCCCGCTCCCGTGGATCGAATTCTTTTTCAAACCGGTGCTTCGCATGCTGCGGCTGGGCGCGCCCTGCGGACTAGGCCTCGTTGCCAGGGTGACCAGCGAGGCCCCGCCCCATCGGAGTGCACCAAGTCCCCACCGCAGCGCAGTAAGAGAGAGAGAGACAGAGGGGGGGAGCAATCATCACCGCGTCAAATATGAAGCCGTCAGCGCCCCAATCAAGCAGGAGCAACGATGCAGTTGCAGTTTTGAAAAATATCAGCGTGATAGCTAGAAGGTGCAGAGGCGAAGTTGGGTGGGTTTTTGCAACACGACCAGCAGTGAGGACACCGTCTCCCCCTTCCGGGCTGCGGGGTTGGTGCGATCCGCCAGGCTGTCAATCACTCCGAGGGCGGGAGCGGCGCGCTGGCAGTCGGGCGTCTGACGGTGACGCCCGCGCATCGGTCCTGGAGGTGCGCCGCTGCTGCTCCTCCTCTAAATGCGTTTAAAAAAAACAAACATCGCCAATCCTTCTTTTTCTTCCCCGCTCTCCCTCATTTCGTATCCACCTCGTAAACAATATTCACCACTCGATCTTCCACCTCAAACTTGAAGTTTATCCCAGCCCACCCGTCCCTCACTTGACTTTCCAGCTAGGACCTGGGGAGCTGTTTTTCTCCCTATTATTATTTTTTTGCAAATAAATAACCGCAATCAACTGAAGCGTTTATCTGTGGGAGCGATGTCCCGGTAAGTTGAATTTCTTTTCATTATCTGTCCCCCTACCCTTGACTGACTGTAACTTGCTTTCCCTCATTTCTGTCTAGCCAATTTAAGACTCATTTTATAAACAGTCCAAAGATCTGCAGGTTAGGTGGATTGGCCATGCTAACTTGTCCCTTAGTGTCCAAAAAGGTTGGGTGGGGATAGGGTGGAGGTGTGGGCTTAGGTAGGGTGCTTTTTCCAAGGGCTGGTGCAGACTCGATGGGCCAAATGGCTTCCTGCACTGTAAATTCTATGATAAACAGAAAATATGCATTAGAAGATCTTGTTTATCTTATCCCTGTGTTTGGAAAGTCTTAAACCACAGATTTGATCTTGTTCTCCCCCCCCCCCCCCCTTTCCAGTTAAATGCTAAAACGGAGTGAGGACAATATTGGACACTGTCCTGGATTTTGCATTAGGCTAATTTTGCAATTGCAGATGGGTAAAAATAAAAAATTGCTCCGACACAATGTATCTTGTGGTGAAATTCAATTACTACCTTTGTGGTGGCACAGTGGTTAGCACTGCTGCCTCACAGCACCAGGGACCTGGGTCCAATTCTGACCTTGGGTCACTGTCTGAGCGGTCTGCACGTTCTCCCTGTGTCTACGTGGGTTTCCTCCGGGTGCTCTGGTTTCCTTTCACAGTCCAAAGATGTCAATTACCCCTTTGTTCCCAACGATGTGTAGGTTAGATGGGGTTACCGTATGACATAGGAACAGAATTAGGCCACTCGGCCCATCGAGTCTTCTCTGCCATTCGATCATGGCTGATTTTTTTCTCATCCCCATTCTCCTGCCTCCTCCCCATATCCCCTTATTAATCAAGGACCTAGCTATCTCTGTCTTAAAGACACTCAGTGATTTGGCCTCCACAGCCTTCTGCGGCAAAGAGTTCCACAGATTCACCACCCTCTGGCTGAAGAAATTCCTCCTCATCACTGTTTTAAAGGATCGTCCCTTTAGTCTGAGATGGTGTCCACTGTTTCTAGTTTTCCCTACAAGTGGAAACATCCTCTCCACATCCTCTCTATTCAGGCCTCTCAGTATCCTGTAAGTTTCAATCAGATCCCCCCTCATCCATCTGAACTCCCAATGAGTACAGACCCAGAGTCTCAACCGTTCCTCAATGGACAAGCTCTTCATTCCAGTGAATGTCCTCGAGACCCTTTCCAAGGCCAGCACAGTCTTGCTTCGACACGGGACCCAAAACTGCTCACTGTACTCAAAATGGGGTCTGACCGGAGCCTTGTACAGCCTCAGAAGTACGCCCCTGCTCTTGTGTTCTAGCCCTCTTGACATGAATGCTAACATTGCATTTGCCTTCCTAACTGCCGACTGAGCCTTCACATTAACCTTAAAAGAATCGTGAACAAGGACTCCCAAGTCCCTTTGTACTTCTGATTTCTTAAGCATTTCCCCATTTAGAAAATATCACATTTCCTAAGTTACAGAGATAGGGTGGGGCCCTAGGTAAGGTGCAGACCCAATGGGCCAAATGGTCCCCTTTGGCATAGTAGGGGTTCTATGTTCTAAGCAAAGTCTGAAACTGTAATCCGACTGTTACATGCGGGTCAATCAGTCGTGGCAACATTGAGAAGTTTTCTAACCATTCATTGCTGCTATTCACTGTTCTGAAGAAGAGTCACAGGACTCAAAGTTAACTCTTTCTCTCTTCACATAGTCTGCCAGACCTGCTGAGCTTTCCCAACGTGTCCTGAATTTATTTCACAATTTCAGCACCCGCAGTATTTTGGGCTTCCTTCATTTGTAAAGTGTATCGTTTAAAACTTAAAGGTCATGGGCTATTAATCATCTTCACACTGCCTTGGTGTGTGCTTTCTAACACTGGGGGGAAATAAATGCCACGTAGTAACTAGGTGACTTTATGTAGGGGAAAAATAAGTATTTTGCTCCGAAAACGTGTGAACGTGACATACTGTAGCCAAAATGCAGTAGCAGAATGTTCCTGGAAGTCTGCAATTTAAAAAAAATGCTGGAAAAACAGCAGATCAGGCAGCATCTGTGAGAGAGAGAAATGGCTATCATTTCTGACCTTCACAAAATGCAAACCCAACTCGTTTGGCCAATTCTGAAGTGAAGTTCAAAGAAAAAAGGGAAACTTTGCAAACTGGGATGAGAACGCTCAAACATATTCGGAACCTGAAATGAAAAAGTATTTTGTAAGATCCAGCATGCATGGTTACCACGTGCAGAAGAATAGGTTGAGCTGACCAGGATTAACCAACGTATAAAATTGCATTGTTCCATTCAAGCAACCAGTGTTTAACCTTCATAAAATGATGGTTCTCCAATTAAAGACAGACTCTAAAGCCACAGTGTTTTAAGCTGACTTCAGAAATATTTCATTTTTCAAGGTAGAGAATGATTTTGTTTCTGTGGTTTGTTTGCTGCTCCTCCCGTTGAATTTGAAGGATGCAGCGGAGGCGTGGCTAATGGAATTTCTCCAGCGCTTGTGTGTGGCGCCGATGCGCAGTTCAGGTCTCCGTGATGAGAACCGCTCTGTACACCAAGACTTTTGTTGACTTGCCGAGATCTTTGTTGTCAGACACTCGCTTCCGTGGTTTGTAGAAGGCCGGGCTGGGGCAGCTGATCCGGTGAACCCCTCGACACTAACCTTTTGAAAGAGCTGGCTGCCATGGTATGGGTGGTGGTGTATTTGGCTAACCAATTATGTGTTGATATGAGTTTTGTTTTGGCAACATATGAGGACAGGCTGAGTTTATTGCATGCAGAATGGAAGAGATCGAGAGTGACTTGCAAAGCTGGTGCAGATTTGGCAATGACACTACAGTCGCCCACAACTCTAGATCATGTATATCTATGGTGGTCAGTTTAGAGTTGATACAGAGACTAGCACCACAAACATTTGTGAAAAATTCCTGCAAAATCAAGTTTGGAATGTGCACTCTTTATTCCCATCAGCACATGTTCTCCCAACTCCCAAATGGCCAACGTTCCAGGTGAGGACAAGGAAAGCATTCTAAAGGTACTCTGAAGGCCTCCTTGGAGCATGGCAACATTAACCTTAATAACCAGGAGGTATTTGCTACCCATTTTTAGAATGACGGTAATCTATCCAAGTTGCATCACACTTCGGATGGGATTCTCCAGACCATTCTCTGGCGACGGGATTCTCTATTCCCGTCGCTTGTCAATGGGATTTCCCACTGAAGCCACCCACGCCACCGGGAAACCCGGCAGGGGTATGCTGCCAGTGGGAATCCCAGCAGCTGGAGAATTCTGACCTTGTGAGTCACAACATCTTAATCAGGAGGCAGAGTGGTGGCAGAGAGGGAAAAAGGAAGCAAATCCTGTGCATCTGATCCCCACTACCTTGTGGAACAACTTCCTCGTGTGCCCAAAGATCTGTGGGTGGTGAATTGGCCTGTTCAGTCACAAGAACACCGGTGCCAGAAAATAGTGACCCTGAGTAGATGCCATCCCCTAATTAAAGGACGGTGGATGACTAGTTTAAGACGTTGACTAGTTCTTTTGGGATTGCAGCTTTACGACTGGCAGACAGTGAAAGAGCAGAGAACAATTCATAAATGTACACGTTTTGCCAAATTCTATAAAATAATATCTTGGGTGCCAGAAGGATATTTATAGGATGTTCATTTCTGATTGATGTGTGGAGAAAATTATGATTTTCCCTTTTCTAGTGGGGCTCGGTTACGTTTTTTTGCAAATTGCACAATAGCGTTATTGATCTCAATCTTGTTATAGTTACAAGATTCTAGTTAAAAGGAAAAAAATGCAAAACTCAACTGATTAGTCAAATATTTCTAAAACATTTGTTTAACTTTTGAAGTTGCACTTTGTTCAATCGAACTTCATTTTATTCCTGCGGCATACGAGCTATGGTAAGAAGAGGTTTAATGTTTGAATGCTACATGGAAGGTAGAATAATTAAGAATCCTAAAATAACCATCTTGTGAAAATTGTACCAATTGGAATGTGGAAATGTTGAAGGGAAATTAGCTTGAGGTGGATTCCCAATATTGAGGGAAAAAATGTGCAGTTGTATGGTCCAATCAATGGTGTTTGGACGGTGGCAGAGTGGTTAGCACTGCTGCCTCAAAGCTCCAGAGTACCAGGTTCAAGTCCAGCCTCGGATGAATGTGTGGAGTTTGCAAGATAATCTTTTTATTGTCACAAGTAGGCTTACATTAACACTGCAATGAAGTTACTGTGAAAAGCCTATAGTCGCCACATTTCGGCGCCTGTTCTGGTACACAGAGGGAGAATTCAGAATTCTCAGCCGGTATGGGAATTGAACCAGCGCTGCTGTCCTTGTTCTGCATTACAAACCAGCTGTCTAGCCCACTGAGCTAAACCAGCCCTCCTTATCCCCATGTCTGCGTGGATTTCCTCCGGGTGCTCTGGTTTCCTTCCACAGTCCAAAGCTGTGCAGGTTAGATGGATTGGCCATGCTAAATTGCCCCTTAGTGTCCAAAAGGTTAGGCCGGGTTACTGGATAGGGTGGAGGAGTGGTCTTAAGTAGGGTGCTCTTTCCAAGGGCCGGTGCAAACTTGATGGCCGAATGGCCACCTTCTGCACTATGAAATCTGGTTGACAAGTTTAATTTAATTGCACAGGTATTTAAATAGCTTCTTGAAGCTTATTTAAATGGGATATCTGCAGTCTGTTTCAAATGAGGTTTTACGGCATTGTTTAGAATAGTGTCGGGCATGTTATTACTTGGCCTGTTATTAGTGCAGTTTATATCAGTTTTCTAAAGATCACCAATCTGCAGTCATCTCAACAAATCTATAGAGGACCTCACAACAGGCAGAGTAAGATTTCACAGCATGTTTCTCTAATTCTTCCGCACGACTTTGAACAGCAAAAGGTTGATGAGGGCAATTCTCAAAATGACTGATAAAAACAATTTATTGCTGTGGAGTCTGAGTGTACACATACCACAACCCATGCAATGTTTTCTATTCAATAAGCCAAGATGCTGGTCACTTCCCTGTTCAGATGCAAAATATCCCAGTGCATTATTCAAAAAAAGAAGCAAGGTTTTCCTGGTGACCTTGCCAACATTTATCTCTTGGCCCACACCATCAGAGCAGATTAATTGGCCATTCATCTTGTTGTTTGTGGGATGTATCTGTGTGCAAATGATTTGTTGTATTTGCCTATAAAGCAGTAGTGACTGCATTTCAGAAAACAAACTGGTTAGTTGTTTTGGGTATTTTGGAAATGTGAATATCTCTGCCATAGATATCAGTGTAGAGGTCGACCATTGGAGCCTCAAAAGACCCCTCATAAAAACAGGGGTCGACTATGAAAATGAATCACTAGTGTGCATCCGGGCAACCGCCATTTTGAATGTTATGGCCATCCAAAGCGAAGAGTGGCCATGCCTTAAACTCCTAAGCATCTTTGCAACACAGTCCATATTACCTACATAGCCTTTTGCACCCAGTTATAAGGTACTGATAAGTAAAACATACTTGAGGTGTGAGGTGAAAAATTGAGGCTGGTTACTAATGTGAGCATATCCTATCGTGGCTGAAAAGGGGAGTTGACTTGTACATTTGAGTATTGCAAACGTGATTTTTAGGATGCCTTATAGTTGTCTTCTACACCACCATTTATACTACATAGATTTAAGTAAAATATGCAAGTTGGAAGAGAATGATTCTGTGGTGCAAAGCAATATTAAGACATGTTGTCTTTATGCCATATGGTCAAAGATTAAATCCATTTTAATCCAGTGTTGTCAAACTCACTCCTTCCATTTCAAGCCTTGCAAAATGAAGAATTTTATGAATGGATTGGGAAGTCAGCAGAAAAGTGATGGTTGCACTGCTACTTCACTAATTTGTGCCCCAACCTGTTTCTCTACCCCCTTTATCTAGGTTAGGTGGATTGGCCATGCTAAATTGCCCTTGGTGTCCAAAAAGGTTAGGTGGGATTTTGGGGTTATGGGGATAGGAAGGAGGTGTGGTCTTAAGTATGGTGCCCTTTACAAGGGCCGGTACAGACTCGATGGGCCGAATGGCCTCCTGCTCTGTAAATTCTATGACTTTCTGCCAAAATACTTAATCAGAGCGGCATTACTTTGAGGTACAATTTAGATTCTTTCCTTCATCGGAGTCATCGTTGCTTATCATTGCAGGAGAAACAAAACTGTTAAATTTACCCATCATCCAATAAGCTAACAATCAGAAAATGCATGGTTCTTTGTGTATACATAATATCTACCTGTCTGTTTTAATTTTAAGATGAACTATTTCTGCAGTTAATTATCAGTGGGGATGTGAGCTATCCAGCAGCTGTTCTGAATTTGTTTATTTAACCAGAATTGTGCACACATTAGAACATAGAACATACAGTGCAGAAGGAGGCCATTCAGCCCATTGAGTCTGCACCAACCCACTTAAGCCCTCACTTCCACCCTATCCCCCGAACCCAATAACCCCTCCTTTTTGGACACTAAGGGCAATTTAGTGTGGCCGATCCACCTAACCTGCACATCTTTGGACTGTGGGAAGAAACCGGAGCACCCGGAGGAAACCCACAGACACGGGGATAACGTGCAGACTTCGCACAGACAGTGACCCAGCAGGGAATTGAACCTGGGACACTGGCCCTGTGAAGCCACAGTGCTAACCACTATGCTACCGTGCTGCCACTTAACATGGACTAGCAATATAAAAGGTTCCATATTAGTATTGTTGTTTCAGAAAGTTTTTTTTTTCCAAATGAAGGAATGAAAACGGCAATCAAGCCATGGCAGATGAGCCACCCCATGGTTCATCAAGTCTGTTCTGTATAGTTGTGAAGCCAAGTGTCGTCTCTTAAGCAGTCCTTCGGGATCAGGGTTGACTTCACTCCACGTCAATAGGTTCTGGATGAATCTTCTCCAATTTGGTCAGTCACAGACCATTACTCCCCAATAGGTGGCTGATAAGTCCAGTGCTTAATCTGCGGACTCTGCCATGGTTGGGGCAGGCTGTGCTTAAAGGGTTGGACCGAGGGGTTGTTTGAAAGTTTGTGTGCTTTCTCCACCTTGACCTCAACTCTGTGTGTTCCTGAATTGTGTTTTTTAAATTCATTTATGGGATGTTGGCGTCGCTGGCTAGACCAGCATTGATTGCCCATCCCTAGTTGCCCTTGAGATGGTGGTGGTCTGTTGCCTTCTTGAGCAGCAGTCCCTGAGGTATAGGTACCCCCACAGTACAGCTCGGGAGGGATTTTGACCCAAGGACAGTGAAAGGGGACAGTGATATAGTTCCAAGACAGGAGGGTGAGTGACTTGGAGGTGAACTCTCCAGGTGGTGGTGGTCCCAGGAACTGCTGCTCTTAATCTTCTAGATGGTAGGGGTCATGGGTTTGGAATGTGCTACCTAAGGAACCTTGGTGAGTTACTGCAGCATATCTTTTAGTTTGCACACACGGCTGTTACTGTTCGGTAGTGGGAGAGACTGAATATTTGTGGAAAGGGTGGTAATCAAGCTGGGCTGCTTTGTCCTGGACAATGTTGAGATTCTTGAGTGTTGTTGGAGCCGCACTCACCCAGGCAAGTGGAGAGTATTCCATTACACTCCTGACTTGTGCCTTGTTGATGGCAGACAGGCTTTGGGGAGTCAGGAAGTGAGTTACTCACCGCAGAATTCCGAACCTTTGACCTACTCTGATATGCGGCTAGTCCAGTTTGGTTTCTGGTCAACCCCCAGGATATTGATTGTGGGGGATTCAGCAATGGTAATGCCATTGAATGTCAAGGGGCAATGGTTAGATCTTCTCTTGTTGAAGATAGTCATTGCCTAGCACTTGTGTAGTGCTAGTGTTATTTGTCGCATGTCAGCCAAAACCTGGATATTGTCCGGATCTTGCTGCTATTGGACATGGACTGCTTCGGTATCTATGGGGTTGCGAATGGTGCTAAACATTTTGCAGTCATCTGCAAACATCCCCACTTCTGACCTTATGATGGAAGGAAGGTCATTAATGAAGCAGATTAACATGGATGGGCCCAGGGCGTTGCACTGAGGAACTCCTGCAGATGTCCGGAGCTGAGAGGATTGACCACAACCCTCTTCCTTTGTGTCAGGGATGACTCCAACCAGCGGAGGGTTTTCCCCCTGATTCCCATTGACTCCAATTTTGCTAGGGCTCGTTAATGCCATACTTGGTCTAAAGCTGCCTTAATGTTAAGGGCAGTCACTCTCACCTCACCTCTGGTATTTAGCTCTTTGTCCATGTTTGAACCAAAGCTGTAATGAGGTAAGGAATTAAGTGACCCCGGTGGAGCCCAGACTGGGTGTCTGAGAGCAGGTTATTGCTGAGCAAGTGTTGCTTGATAGCGCTGTTGGTGACTCCTTCCATCACTTTACCTATGATCGAAAGTAGACTGAAGGGGCGGTAATTGGACGAGTTGGATTTGTCCTATTTCTTGTGTACAGGACATACCTGGGAAATTTTCTACATTGCCGGGTAGATGCCAGTGCTATAGCTGTACTGGAACAACTTGGCTAGGGGTGCGGCAAGTTCAGGAGCACAAGTCTTCAGTACTATTGCTGGAATATTGTCAGAGCCCATAGCTTTTGCAGTATGCAGTACCTTAAGCTGTTCCTTGATATCACTTGGAGTGAATCAAATTGGTTGAAGACTTGACATCTGGGGACCTCCGGAGGAGTGTTCAATCCGGATGTGTTCAATGCCTTCCCGAATGAACCTTCTCCATTTCGGCCAGCCACAGGTCATGAGCCAGCAGGTATGTTTGACCTCAGGACATCCTTAAAACATTTTCACTGTCCTCTGGGGAGTAATGGTCTGTGACTGACCAAATTGGAGAAGATTCATTCAGGAGGCGCTGAACACATTTGAGAGAAAAGGAAGATGCCTCGTCCTCTGAATCCTTTTCAGAGGCTCAATATCCCCACTGTGTGAGATGGCGGAAACGGCATTTTAGCTGGGGCCTAACCAGGGTCTTGTACAAAATCAAAATGGTGGGCTTTGTTTTACAGTGATTTGTCCTCCAATTTAAAACTCTATTCACTTTAACTATAGCTTCATAGCATTGGCCATGAGCGTTCAAGAATGATGCACTGAGATCCAGATCTTTCCTTCACCACTGGCTTTAAATGTTATCTGTAGGGTAAAAGTATATAGTTATTTATCTTTCTTCATGAGTCCATCTACCCACATGAATAATACTGCTCTAAACTAACCATCTTTTGTCAAATAGCGACCATTATTCCAATACATTTTGCAGTAGTGGAGCATCCTATACAATCGGAACACGTGCACAAATCCTGGATCATGCAAACTTGCGAATCATTATCCTAGCAGCACCAGCTAATTGTGAGAATGGTTCTTCAACAAAGATCCCAACACCAATACTAGCAAGACACTATTGGTAATCTGTCTCCAATGATCCAGATCCATTGACTACAGCCTCCTGTGTCTAGACATTTAGCCAGTTCTCAAACCACTGTTGCAGTTTACCTCTAATTCTACAGGATTATACCTTTGTAGAGAAGCTCCCGCTGAGGTATTTTTTCAAAAGCTTAATTTGAATTTCAGGTGACGCTCATCCGTTAACCTGGTGATATCGTCAAAAACGGATAAAATGTTTCAACCCAATGGATCACCTTTTTCGGAGGTTGTGTTGGCTGTCCCTGATGAGGGATATATAGTGGGTCATATAGGGAATGTCTATAAAGGTTCCTCGCGCATATCTTGCCTATTAATATAGCTCATAGACCTATCGTTGCCCAGTTTCTGCCTGGTCACCCTTTCTAAAGCCTTTTAATTAAAAAAAAATCTTGTAATATTTATAGAATATGCAATATGGTAGCAGCACAGCTTTTATGTACCTTAAATATTATGTGTTTTTGAAGTGTTTGTGCTCCTTTTCCTCACCTGGAGATGGGGATGGTGCAAATTTGAAAATGGGCTTTTTATCCAGCGACATAGTCTGAAAAGAAGGCAGTTTAGTTACAGATTGCAGGGCCTCTGCTGTCTTTGAACAAAGAATGGTTTACAGTAAAGGAGAGTGGGACGCAAGTAAGCTGATTTAATAAATCTCCTTAAAGTTTATTCTTTTGCTGACTCTAATACTGGGAGGTGACTTATGCTGTCAGAACATATCCTCCCAGAATTGTGTAGGCAATGTATAAAACTCTCAGCCTGTCATTCCCGTATCCAACAACAATTGAATCAAATCAACCATATGTAGCTGAGTAGCACACCCATAGTAGGACTGGGTCTACAACCAGGTGCACTTCCAGGCAATCCTAGAGCAACACTTCCATTCAAAAGCTAAAATTGTGATGTTTAGCTGATTCTGAAGAATTCCAGTGTTAAATTTACTATCCGGGATGGGTATGAACAAAATGTGTAAATAGTGATTTCATGGCCGCTGAATAGGATTAATCCTTTCACTAAAGCATTTGTTCAAGCAACTTGGGACTGCCTGCATCACAATTGGCCAATTACGAGTATGGGTTTCGCGATGGGATCTGTAGTTTCTAAACCTTTTTGGGGACCGTCCCTACCTCCGAAAGGAAACCCAACCTTCAAGTTTCTCGGAAAATTAAAATGGAAATGGAAGCTAAAATGGAAATTGAAACTTCATATTTCTGGGAAAAGTGCAACTTGTTGAGACCATATAAAAGATACTGAGCACTCTTGAGCTTGGCACAGGCAGGTTGAAGAAGATGGAGGCTGAATCCAGGAACTGGGAAGAGGCAAATTCACTGTTTGCTGCAATCGTTTCTGTTACTTTGAAGGTAACATGAGAGTGACATCATCAATTCCACTGTAAAGTTCAGGAGGTCCTGCAGACTCGTGCCGTTTTGGTGAAGACAAATGTTTGTGGAACTCTGGGTACTTTTTTTTAACAAACATTTTATTGAGGTATTTTTGGTATAGAAATAACAACAAAATAGACAAGATCGTGTGGGTTTCCTCCGGGTGCTCCGGTTTACTCCCACAGTCCAAAGATGTGCGGGTTAGGTGGATTGGCCATGCTAAATTGCCCGTAGTGTAAGGTTAATGGGGGGATTGTTGGGTTACGGGTATACGGGTTACGTGGGTTTAAGTAGGGTGATCATTGCTCGGCACAACATCGAGGGCCGAAGGGCCTGTTCTGTGCTGTACTGTTCTATGTTCTATACATAAACATAGTGCAAAAGCCGTTTTACCTTTCGTACTGGCCCCACCCGTAATTTTCTCCATGCAGAGAAAGCTAACCATGTCCGATAGCCAGGTCTCCAACTTCAGGGGCTTTGGGTCCCTCCATGCCATTATCCGTCTCCGGGCTACCAGGGAAGCAAAGGCCAGAACATCTGCCTTTTTCTCCTCCTGGATTTCTGGACCTTCCGACACCCTGAAAATCGCCACCCCTGGACCCAGCAGCACCCTTGTTTTTAAAACCTTGGACATGACGTCCGCAAGCCCCTGCCAAAATCCCCGAAGCTTTGGGCATGTCCAAAACATACGGACATGGTTCGCTGGTCCTCCCGCGCATTTTGTGCACCTGTCCTGCACCCCAAAGAATCTGCTCATCTGGGCCACTCATGTGAGCCCGGTGCACAACCTTAAATTGTATCAGGCTGAGCCTGGCACATGTTGCAGACGCGTTGACTCAACTCAACGCGTCTGCCCATAAACCATCCTTTATCTCGCCTCCCAGCTCCTCCTCCCACTTGCGCTTCAGCTCCTCGGTCTGAGTCTCCTCTGACCCCATAAGCTCCTTTATAGATGTCCGAAACGCTCCCCTCCCCTACCCACCCTCTGGAAATTACCCTGTCCTGAATCCCACTCAGCGGTAGGAGTGGGAAGGTTGCCACCTGTTTACGAAGGAAGTCCCGCACCTGCAAGTATCTGAATTTGTTTCCCCTCGCCAGCCCAAACTTTTCCTCCGCCCCCTCGTACTCTGAAAGCTCCCCTCTATGAACACATCCCCCATCCTCCTCAATTCCCACTCTCCGCCATACCCAGAACCCACAATCCATACTCCCCGGGACAAACCGGTGGTTATCACAAATTGGGGCCCAGATCGATGCTTCCACATGCTGTCTCCACTGGCCCCAAACTCTCAGGGCCGTCACCACCACGAGGCTGGTGGAGTACCATGCCGGCGGGAACGGCAGAGGCACAGTTACCAACGCCCCAGACTGGTGCCCTTACAAGAAGCCGCCTCCATACGCAACCACGCCGACCCCTCCCCCACCCCCACCATCCACTTCCTGATCATGGCTATGTTAGCCACCCAATAATAATTACTAAAATTTGGCAGTGCCAGCCTGCCCTCTCCCTGGCTCCGCTCGAGCATTACCTTCCTTACCTGCGGGGTCTTGCCCGCCCAGACGAAGCCCATGAGGAACTCTGGGTACTTGTCTGCTGCTATCAGCTGGGGATCAGGCTAAATCGGCTGGACAAAGTGAAGCTGAAATTCTTCGTGAGGAAGATGGTGATTTGAGGACAGTGGTGTAGAGGTGGACATTCTGAGAAATCTGTTAAGATACATCTTTGTGTTGGCTACTTAGTGTAATTTATAGTTTCTACTCCGTATAATCTTGTTGTTTCCTGTTTAATTGATGTTGACCTTGGTTTAATTGTTTCAGTAGGCATTTTAATAAGTGAAACCTTGTCCATTGGTTCTTTCTGTTGGGGTCATTTTGGATGTTTGGTTCTTTCACGCTATTGGTCTCTGTGCGGATTGTAACAGTTAAGTCACATCCTTTTCGGGACTGATCTTGTACCAAATGGTGTAACAATTTGGAGCGATGATTAATTGAAGTACCACAGTTGGCTTT
This sequence comes from Scyliorhinus canicula, assembly GCF_902713615.1. Classification (NCBI taxonomy): domain Eukaryota; kingdom Metazoa; phylum Chordata; class Chondrichthyes; order Carcharhiniformes; family Scyliorhinidae; genus Scyliorhinus; species Scyliorhinus canicula. Next base: position 153,878,170 of record NC_052159.1, read on the forward strand.
TAAATTCAGTTTGATGTACTTTTGTAGATCATTATAATAAGTCATAGCATGTAAATATGAAATTGTACAGTCATGGTGGGTATCTGCACAATTTCAGAAAGCTTCTCTCGTGTAGCATATTGATTAGAAGAATGTCCCTACCTAATGCTGAACTTCGAAATACCTTAACTTTGAAATATTTATCACTTAATTATTACCGTCAGTTCTTGTAAATAGCATCCAAATCAGACTTTTATTCATTCAGGATGTGGGCACTGCTGTCTGGGCCAGCATTTATTTCTCATCCCTAATTGCATTTGAACTGGGTGGCTTGCTAGACCATTTTGTAGGACATTTAAGGGTCAACCACATTACTGGAGTCACATATTGGCCACACCAAGTAGGGTAGCAGATGCATGATCAAATGCGAAACAACACATCAGCTTTGGTGGTTTCTTGTGTTTGATATCCCAGCAAGGATGTTGCTGTTGCAATCTTGTATGCTGCTAGTTGAGTTTGGGCAGTGACTTGTGAAAGCTGTAACAAAACAAACCGCCATAAAAGCAAGATGGTGTCTTCCAGCAGTAGTAGAAGTGTTAAAGATGAATGGACCATGGGTTTCCTATACTAGAGAATTGAGGATAACACTAAGTATCTTGTCCTTCAGATGAATTTGCCTCTTCTCTCTTCCCTGGTAACTTACTTTAAGATTGCCAGACGCATTGATATTGAAGAACAGTGACTTTCAGCTGCATTTTCTGACTGAAGTCAGTCATGTCAAGTTGCGCTTTTTAACTCCTATTTAAATTAGAAACTGTAAATTAAAGCACTAGCCCATCATTTTTTAATGTTTGACCTGGACTTGTAGTTTGGGGGGGGGGGGGGGGGGGGGTTGGAAAGAGTGAGGGTAAATTTAAAACACATCTCTGAGGATGCTGTGATCGAAGGGCTCCTCTGTGGATTGGGCTTCTCGGGGAGCAGAGAGGGTTGATTCATTCAATTGGACATTGGTCTTTTTTCAGAATATAATATCTTGAATAGAGTATATAAGTAATTTGAGGCATGACATAGGGAAAGTGTAACATGCACGGAGAGGACCAAGTGACTTGGGGGTAGTAGTTCCCAAAGCTCTCCCACTGAGGGTTTTCCTGGTCTCCTGTCTGGGTCTATTGCAGACTAATTGATAGAGATTGATGGCCATGCTGAGTCAACAACCCCATTATCTTTTTACGCAATTGCCAGCATGTTAGAAAGTAACTAGATCTTTTATCCTCCCGTAATTTCTGTTTCCTATACTCTTATTGACGTTACACGATATTTTTGCATATCACCATTCTGAACTTGCATTTTGAAAATGGCCGTTTTACAGCAACTTTTGGCACCAGTAAGTTTCCTGCTACATGGAATTAAACTGAGTTTTATCTAAAGAATGTCAAACCCATGTGTATTGCTGCCCCATTGAATATTCAATTAACTGTTTAACTGATTATACCTACCTTACTGAGGTTTGGAGTTCCCCTCCTTGCCAGCCACTTAACACGCCATTTTCTTATGTTTTCTCAGTAAAATCTTTGGTTCCCTCTTAACAATCCAAACAGTAAAACGGTTTTGCTGTACTTGCGGTGCACCATTATTGTGCACTAACCTAGTTGGAAAGTGTGATAAAATACTGGGATAGAATGTTGAATAACCTGGCAATTTATTATGGCATTAGGTTCCACCCCCACCCCTCCCAATGTCGTATGGAAAGTGTAACATACTCGAAAAGGAACCAGTGACTTGGGATGTAAAGCTTTCCCACTGAGGGTTTTCCTTATCTCCTGTCTGGGTTTGAATCCAAGCTTTGACTGTTCCACTGACTTTCTCTTGTTAAATACTCACTTGACTATTTTTGGTAGCGTAGTCCCTTCGGGGACAGGATTAGCGGCTCAAATGACTGGTCCGTCATCAGCCGCATGGGAGTGCCGAACCCCGGCCAGTAGCGCGTCAGCTGGGACAGAGGCAGAGTGAAAGCCAGAGCTGGGGAGTTAACACCTATATATAGTTGCTCTGAGCCAGTATCACACTAGCTTTTTGTCTGCTACGATAAACCCCTTCGGTTTACACTTAAAGCTTCCAGCATATCTGTCTCAAGCCACCAGACTATTCAAGTGCTCTCCTGACCATCTCCTACATGCTTCTATTTGTAAATTTGAGGTCATCCTAAACTCTTTGTCCTTCCTCACACCATGTCCCAGTCACCCATTGCCCCTTTTATTACTGACCCACGCTGACTCCCAGTTGAGCAGCGCTTTGATTTTAAAATTCTCGCCGTTGATTTCACACACCCCTGTGGCCTCGCCCTCCCGACCTCTTAACATCCTTGGGTCCCAGAACCTTACAAGATAATAGATCTGACCTCTTGTGCATCGCCAATTTTAATTGTACCACGATAGGTGGCTGTGCTTTCAGCTGCCTCCTTAAAGCTCTCCGCTTCCTTCTCCTCCTCCTCCTCCAAGGTGCTCATTTAAAAACTATCTCTTTGACAAACCATTTGGCCATCTGGCCTAATATTACCTTGTGTGGTTAGCTGTCAAATTTTATTTAATATCTCTCCTGTGCAGCACCGTGGGATGTTTTATTACATTAAAGATGCCAAGTAGTTGTGTATAACTGTGAGTTATACAATGCAAGACTGTTGGCACTCACCAGTTAAGTGGCTTGAAATGTTTGCTGATTTTTCTCACTCGTTTTGTATATTTTGGTAAAACTTTAAAGAAACATTGTTTCTCTGACTATATTTAGAACTTTAGCTAGTTAGAAGTAAATTACAGGGGTGCGGCACATGGCACAGTGGTTAGCACAGACTACTGTGCTGAGGACCCGGGTTCGAATCCTGGCCCTGTCACGTACACTGTCCGTGTATAGTTGGCACATTCTCCCCATGCCTGTGTGGGTTTCATCCCAACAAACCAAAGATGTGCAGGTTACATGAATTGGCCACGCTAAATTGCTCCTTAATTGGAAAAAAATAATTGGGTACTCTAAAAAAAAATTTTAAAGAAGTAAATTACAGGCTTATTGCTGACTGACAATTATGCTACTAGGAGAAGGTAAATTTCAGATGCTCTTGCATGCATTGACTTTGAGAAACTAATGAACAGTCAGTCTCTCTCTCTCTCTCTCTGTCTCTGTCTGACACTACTCCTGTGAAGTGCCTGGGAATGTTTCATTATGCTAAAAGTACTGTACAAAAATGTTACTGGGCGATCTAAATTGCAGCAGCAAAAACTAATGAGTAACAATCTTGAAATATCATTGTACTGCATTGGATTGTTAAGAGGGAACCAAAGATTTATGAATTTGTTCAGTTGGTAGTGGATAGCCTGGCATTGCCCATAGCAAACGAGTAGATGCTGAGTCTGTTAACTACATTTTCTTAGCGTTTCTTTCTGTGCTCTGAGAGGCTGTTGGGCCTATACTCTTTGGAGTTTAGAATATTGAGAGGCAATCTCATTGCAACACACAAGATTCTGAAGGGGTTTGATAGAGAGATTGTTTCCATTGGTCGGGGAATCTAGAACACTGGGACACAGTCTCTGGTTAAAGGGTTGATCATCTAGGGATGAGACGAGGAGAAATTACTTCATTCAAAGGATTGTGAATCTTAGGAATTCTCTACCTCAGAAGTTTGTGCATACTTAAAGGCTACGGTAAGACATATTTTTGTGTTCTCAGAATCGAGGGATAAGGGGAGCGGGCAGGAAAGGAGTTGAAATCCAAGATCAACCATGATTGAATTGAGTGGAGGAGCAGGATCAAAAGGCCAAATGGTCTATCCCTCCTATTTCCTGTGTTCTTTCTTGCTCTTTTTTTCACTCTTTTTTGGTCCTCCTTTTCTTTCGTCCCCTTCCTTGATCATTTTGATCTTTCCTCTTTTTAATCTTTGTTTTTCTCTATAACCTTGAGGCGCAGGTAATGGATGGAGGGCACAGGCAATTTTCCGGTGATGGGTGTGGAAAGGAAATCTCTCCCGTGTGAAGGAGAGTTCCCCCACTCTTCGAAGTAGCGGCCATGGGATTTTAAAAAACATCTTTCTAATTAAAGGTCAATTTAGCGTGACCAATCCACTTACCCTGCACATATTTGGGTGAGACCCATGCAGACGCAGGGAGAATGTGTAAACTCCATACGGACACTGACCCAGAGCTGGGATCGAACGCAGGTCCTCTGCACTGAGGCTGCAGTGCTAACCATTACGCCACCGTGCTGCCCCTCCCATGGGATCTTTTAATTCCAGCTGAGAGGGTGTAGGAAGGAAATCGCTCTTTTCCCCAATGACATTTAAAAAAAAAAAAAATTATGGATTCTGCTTCTACTTTTTCTGATGATCACGTACATTAATTCTCTGCATCAAAACATTCCTAACCTCATCCTTATTCCTTTGGTGATCTGAAATTCCTGCTCATTAGTCACTCGTGCAAATAGTTTTTTTCTTAATTTATGTTACTTACAAATGGAGGTTTAAATACCTTTCTTGGATCTCCTTTTGAACTTGTTTTCAATAATGAAAGTTTTCCGTGATATCAAATGAAATGTACTACTTAGCAACTCCAGAAATTAGTGTCATCAAATATAAGTGGCACCAGAGGATGATCAAGCTATGCAGCACCATCTGGTGATGTGACAGGGAGCTGTTACAGGCCAGTAGAGATATTAATGTTTGAGGTTCCATTACAGCACCTCCAGTGATGTAACTGGTAAGTGTTCATATTTGAACATTGGTATTCCTATCAGAAATGCGTGCATCGCAGGTTTGAGTGAAGCTGGGAATACTATGTAGGATCTTTAGGAATAGTCATCATGGGCAAGGTCTTGAGGAGTGTAACTTGTAGAAAATTGATTTAAAGGTACTTTGGACAATGTCAAAAAGCATTTCATGTTGAAATTTTTTTTTTTGCGAACAAGCAATTCAGTGTTGTTACACCTAGGGTACGAATGCGTGAAGCATGCCAGAAATGTACCAAATTAAAATGGTGGCATTGTGGGCAGTCTTTTTCATCTCGAGCAAATACTAACGTTGATAGCTACTGTGTTGGATTCACAACGGAAGTGCCATACAGGAAACCTCAGTCACAAAATAACTGAACTCATCAGAGCAGACTTTAGGTGGTAGACTTTGAGGGAGCATGTTTGCACTGATACGATTGCAGGTCAACCTATTTCATTTCTCTTTCCCTTAATAATGAATTGTTATGCTTATCAAAGGAGATAAAGAGGATTTGAAAGTATAAGGGTGAAAATAATCCTGAAAAGACAGAAAAAGCGTATACTTTGCTGTTTTTCTATTGAGAAATTGCTGTGCTGAGGCTGCCCGATCCATGGGCGTGGGCCAGCAAACAACAGGCTAACAGGCTTGAAGTAAACCTAACACCCGAGGTAAATTACTAGCGGGTGCTAGAAACTTGAAATATAAAGAGAAAATGCCAGCAATGCTAAACAGGCCAGGCAGCATCGAAGTAAACGTGCTGGTGACCTAGAAAGCTATTAGTTTTGGGACAGGGAATCTGAGTTCACTTCAGGGTTGCCACTGGCTGAACCCGACCTATGCCTTGGGAAGCAGTGACTGCTGCATTAGTTTCATGCAGCATGAAAGCAGCTTTTGTCTGGTGCCTTTCCCAGTTGTCACAATTATGCTGCTGGTGAACAAGACCGTCTTTCAGAATAATAACGGTATTTTTATTTCTTCTTGGTGGTGCGCGAGTATTGCAAACTTCTGATGCCATGAATTTTAAAATGGCCCTTTGTTGCTGCCAGCTTTAGCAGACCCAGCAAAGGTAACTTTGATGTTGCTTCTGGTTGTGTGAGATCCGTGTGTTTGGAGCCAGCAGCAGTACCAGCATGGCATTTTGGGGAAAGTAAAAGCACCGTTAGTCTGAGCTGACTGGACACTTTGGGCACCTAACTACCCGTTTATCCAGCTTGGTGTTCACTTCTTGCCTCTTTGCACCCACCCACCCATTATGTATTGAAAATACATAATGCAGATAATTCATTTTTTTTCAGTTTGTAATTTATATACCCATTTACAAAATGAACGAAGGAGCAAAGCAGTAGTGTTAACTGCCAGGTTAAACATTAATGTCTTATTTGCAATATTACCTGCCTGGAGAGAGAAAATTGCTATTCAGCTAATTTTTATTTTAATGTTAACTTGATCTGTGCAACACGGATATTAGAATGACTCCTATAAATACAGCATCGGAGGGGCAGCACGGTGGCACAGTGGCTAGCACCGCTGCCTCACCTCACTGAGGTCCCAGGTTCGATCCCGGCCCTGGTCACTGTCCGTGTGATGTTTGCACATTCTCCCTGTGTTTGCGTGGGTTTCACCCCCACAATCCAAAGATGTGCAGGGTAGGTGGATTTGCCACGCTAAATTGCCCCTTAATTGGAAAAACGAATTGGGTACTCTAAATTTCTAAAACAAAATACAACATTGGCTCTAACAATGATGAAATGGACAGCATCTTGGTTCAGATGTGGTGGGACATCCCCAAATGTTCTCATTTTGAAACAGCGTCTCGCACTGTATTGAACATGTACAAGCTATTTTCTAAATATTCAACACTTAGCGTAATGGGCAGCACGATAGCACAGTGGGTAGCACTGCTGCGTCACAGTGCCAGGGTCCCAGGTTCGATTCCCAGCTTGGGTCACTGTCTGTGCAGAGTCTGATCATTCTCCCTGTGTCTGTGTGGGTTTCCTCCGGGTGCTCTGGTTTCCTCCCACAAGTCCAGAAAGACGTGCTGTTGGGTAATTTGGACATTCTGCATTCTCCCTCTGTATCACCGAACAGGCGCCGGAAGGTGGTGACCACGGGCTTTTCACAGTTATTTCATTGCAGTGTTAATGTAAGCCTACTTGTGACAATAAAGATTATTATAAGATTATTATTATAAGCAGCTTGGTAATTGTGCTTTTTTTGAGCTACTCGATTCCATGTTCTAATGAAAAGCATGCTGTTTTGCTTTAATGGTGAGTTTAACTCAGTCAAGATGGCAAAAGAATATTCATCAACGGTACCACTAGCACAAAATAATTATTGCTGGAATGTGGAATAAATTTGCAGATTAAAGGAGAAGGAAAATCTTGGGGGGAGCATACTCCCTTCAAAGTAAACCAACCCCCCACCCCTACTCGTGCATGGGCAGAAGAGTTATAAAAGTATTTATTACATTTTCTAAAAGAATGTTATATTTCCTGCCCTATTGGGTGCCCATTATTTTGCGCCTCCTTCACGAAAGGATCAGCCCAGTGATACAGGGGGAGAAAAACTGACTTAAATTGGCTTCATTTGATTTATTTTGTGGAATTCAATATTTCAGACCACTTTGTGAGGCAACTTAACCCTGGGAAAACACCCCCGAGGCAGCGCGCACAGCTTACTCAGCCTATGGTCTCTCCAAGATTGGATCCTCTCCTTTGCCTCCCAGAGTGGTTTAGAGTAGCATTAAAATTAATTCCCCATTAATGCTCCTGGAGTGACCCTGTCAATGATGGGTGTTTGCTTAGGGAATTTGACATTCTCCAATTTTCTGGACACAAAAGTACTTTTTTTTTACATAATCGTGGAAGAGGAAATACTGTCTCCTATCTTCCCCGACTGTCCCTACCCCAGATTTTCCTTTCTCTTTAATGTTAGTGACCTTCCAATAAATGTGGACCAGAGGAATTTAAAGCTTTTAAGGTTTACTGATATCTTGGGGCTTAAACTTTCAGTGCTAACTCTGAACTCTCTATGTTTGAACCTGATTGTTGTCCAAAAACAATGTTGAAATGAGCAAACAAAAAAGACAGGATGTCCCACCCTTGGCTGTGATTTAAAGTGCAATCATTGCAGGATCTGTTCTGACAAAGCCATCCTGTTTAGAAAATGTTTCTACAAGAATGTGTAGAACTTGTATCTTTATCAGAAAGTGTTTATGGAATTTATTATGTGCCTTCGTGAAAGTTTGTCACCTTTTGCGTGAGGCTATCACAGAAAGAAGGGAACCATAATCTGCCTTTTCATCTGCAGTTCCTGGAATTGTTACTGTTACAGTATTAATTGAACCGATCCTTGGAAATTACTTTGGACTTGCCCAGGTTGTGTGGACTTGAAGTGGAGTTTTTTTTTAAAGACTGTTTTAATCCCTTTGCTCCAAGCAGCCAAAAACACAGCTCTTTGTGCAATATGAATTGACAATGTACAACCCAGAAAACCGAGCAATTTCTGGGGTGAAATAAATATTTCTGCTGCATGACCCATTCCATCAAGTTGCCTGCTTTATTCCTCCCGAGTGCTTCCTTGTGTGAGAGAGAGTGTCGTTGCACTGAATGTCGGATACTGCAGTTCTACTGCAGAATGAAAGAAGGCTCATTAAATTTCAAGGAAACCTAATTTGCACACTGAACAGATTACCTCGGCAATAAATCCAACGGCTGTTTGTTTTTTTGTCAACCTGCAGCTTGTTTGCATTTAGTTTTGCCAACTTTGACAAACAGACAGGCGAGAAGCCCAGGTTCCACATTGCAGGTTTCTTTCAGTGAAGGTGCCTGTCACTGTGGCCAGATTTTGGAATGAATTCCATCAGTTCTTGGCCAGGCTGTGCGGGTGGAGTGCTTTGCAATGGCAAACTTTCCGCTGGAAGGGGTGGAAGGAAAATCTGACAATGTCCCGAGTTATCCTGCCGCAAATACAGTAAGCAAGGGTGTGGTCTTTCAATTCCTTGCATAACCACTTGATTGTATCGTACTGTTTGCCCACCACAGTATTTATGGAGGGAATCTATGTTGGATATTACTGCAAACTGACTCTGCTGGGTCTATCTTGAAATGTAGACCGGGCTTTTTCCACCCCCTTTGTTTAAATTGGCTTGCATCTAAATGTAAATTGTGCGGTGGTCTCCTGCTAATCTTAAATCTGGATGAAGCGGGTGAAGGATGTATTAAAAGATTCTGCACATTTGTTGGTTTTAATTCGAACAGATAATCTTTTGGACCCTCTCTCTCTCCCCCCCCCCCACCACCACCTCCATATTCACAATGAGCAGCATACATCCTAAAAATGAAAACCCATTATGCTTCACAGTTTTTCACAGAATTACATGTGTGTACAAAGTAGTTAGGACTGTCCATACTATACAAGCATTTTAGTTAACCTGGGTAGGATACGTTGGAAAAAACAAAATGCACAGATGGAGTAAAGGACCCTTTCGATGGGAGTCTTTGCCACCTTTGCTGGAGTTGCATTAAATTTGGGTCAAACCGAAATGGCTGGCTGGTTCTTTCACTGAGTATCACTGCACCCTTCTGGAATCTATTTGGGTTGTATAACTGTGATATTGCAATTTTCACTTTGTTGCAAAAACAGGAAACATTAAATAAACCCTCAATGACTTGGAGAAAGTATATCACATATTTTGCAAGGTTTATTAGGTAGAGAAAGTTTTCATGGTAATGAGGAGAGCATTTTGTGTAAGCCGGTTCCCAGATGGGCAGCCAACATTGATCATGGCCACCCTGTTCTCTAATTACAGCATTTAAATATTAACAAAGATAGTATTAGCAAACACAATATGCTTTTCCAAATTATTCAGAAAGAGGAGGTTCTATCAGCAGTTGTGTTTGCCGAACAAACTTGCGCAACAGATTTGTCATTACCGTTTAAAAGATGAATTTGTATTTTGGGCAGAGATCTTTTGTCAGTTCTGAAAAGGTATGGCAGGTGAGCGTCTATCCGGAGCAAAAATACAAACCTACTGGAAACACTCAATCAGTGTGTGCAGATAGAACAATGCAGGTGTAAATCTTTCATCAGAACTAGAAGATATTGAAGATGAACAACATTCAAAAAGAAATAGAACAGAAAATGAGGGAAAGCACTTTCCTGCGCACATGAATGAAGAAACAGACTTGTAAAAAGACTGAAATTATTTTAGCATGAGGTACTAAGAAGCATAATGTGAGAATTTTGAGAGATGTTGAGTGAGGGAGGTAGAGATGCTCAATAACTGGCTACGTGAAGCAGTTGGTAGCAGCCTTGGAATCTAAGAGAAGGGAAAAACAGGTAATGACTGGAGTATGAACTGCCCTGGCAGAAGCCTTCCAAAGCCAAGTATCAACATGTTTCCCCCTCTCTTATGTTCTCTGCACTCCTTCCCCACCCAGTGCCTCCCCCACTAAACTAACTGACATGAAGTAGGGAAGAATTACAGATGAAGGGGTGGCACAGTGGTTAGCACTGCCACTTACAGCACCAAGGACCCGGGTTAAAATCCGACCTTGTGTGAATGTCTGTGCGGAGTTTGTACTTTTTCCGTGTCTGCGTGGATTTCCACCCATTATCCAAAAATGTGCAGGTTAGGTGGATTGGCCATGAGAAATTGACCCTTAGTGTCCAAAGATGTGCAGGTTAGGTGGGTTATGGGGATAGGGCAGTGGGCCTCGGTTAGGGTGCTTTTACAGAAGGTTGGTGCAGACACTGTGGGCCGAATGGCCTCCTGAACGGTAAGAATTCTATGGTAAGTTAAGGCCCCAAAACACTCGATGCAAAATATTCAGTGGATTGAATGGGCCAGCAACAGATATTTGTTTTAAAAAGTAAAAGCTTGACAAGGGGGCCCCATATAACACACACAACAATCAATTTTAACCCAAGACCAAACCCCTCCAGGACTTCAAACAGGTACCTCCTCGCCACCCTATCGAATGGCTTCTTGGCATCTCAAGACACTTATCACCTCTGGTGTGGGCTCCTGGGATGGGGGAGAACCACATTCAACAGCCTCCTGAGATTGCTTGACAACTGCCGCCCCTTGACAAAGCCTGTCTGATCCTCCACAATCACCTTGGGAAGATAGAGCTCCAACCATACTGCCAGTACCTTAGCCAATATTTTGGCATGCACATTTAGCAGCGACATAGGCCGGTATGACACTCTCCATTGAATCCGTACCATTTTACAACAGTGGTGAAATGGAGGCTTGCGAGAGTGTAGCAGACGAGGACCCTGGGACAGAGTCGTTGAACATGTCTACCAAAATCGGAACCAACTGATCTGCAAACTTCTTATAAAATTTGACTGGAAACCCATCAGGCCCAGGCATTTTACCTGTTCGCATCCGCCCAATACCAGTCAAAATCTCTGGACCTAATGGGGCCTCCAACTCCTCCCGTCTCTCATCCCCTACACTGGAAACTCCCATCCGCCAAAGAAAGTCTACATGTCTGCTCTCCCCCTACAGAGGGCTCTGATTTATAAAGATTCTTGTTAAAAAGCCTCAAATGTCGTGTTAACTTTATCAGGGGTGGAAACCAAACTCCCACTCAAATCCCTCACCTGAATAATCTGCCTGGAGGCCACCTGCCACCTCAGCTGATGAGCTAACAGACGCCTGGCCTTCTCCCCATACACATAAAAAGACCCCCCTCTTCTCCTCCCCCCCCCCCCCCCCCCGCCCGACCGCTGCAACTGTCTCACCACCTTCCCCGTAGACAACAATCAAACTGTGCCTGCAGCTTTTTCCTGCTTGCCAGGAGCTCTGGGGTAGGGGTCGTATGAGTACCTATGGCCCACCTCCAAGATCTCATCGACCAGCCTCTGCAGTTCTACCCTTTCCTCCCTCTCCATATGCACCTATAATTTATCCTCTAATCACCACCTTCAAGGCTTCCCAAAGCGTGGAGGGTAAGACCAAATCATTCTGATTGAATTCCACATACTCACTAATGGCCTTAGACATGTGCCCACAAAACCCCAGGTCCGCCAACAATTCTACATCTAAACTCCACGATGGATGCTGAATGGGGCGAAACTTCAGAACCGAATCTGCCAAATGAGAGTCATGATCTGAGACGACAATGGCTGAGTATTCTGTCCTCCTCCCCTGAACCAAACTCCACCCAAATATCCATATTGATCACATTCCAGAGATCAGCACCCCTCCTAACCATCCCCAACCAAACAAAAGGGCTAGGCTCATCGAAGCACTAAATCCAGTCCAACAGGCCGCAGACCACCCCCCCACTTCACTCGCGTTCGCTAGCTAAAGCTTTACCAGCTCCGAGAGAAAAGTGCCTCTACCCATCTCGGCTACCAAAATATAACAAAAACTCAGCACCCCTTCCAAAAATACGTTCCCACTGGGAGCCATATATTTCCGAATACAAGAGAAATATTGCCGTAAACAGTATCCCACAAAACAGTTATCCTCCCTTCCCCTACCATTTAACTTGTACAAAACAACCCCATCCCAGCCATAACGGAGCCTATTTTTCAATCCCAGTCCACACTCTAACAAACGCTTGTACCTGCCCCGAAGTATGGTCTTTTGACCCGAAGGCAACTCGCAGCCTCACAAGGTACACCACTCCAAACCTCGCTCCACTCTTGCATGACGCCACTTTGGCCTTTTTAAAGGCTGCCTGCTTCTTTACCAGCTCTGCACCATGACCCTGATATATTCAAACGTGACTTCCTTCCCATCTTGGGTCACGTTTCCCCTTGGCCAATTCAGGACCGGCTCCTTCTCCTGGAAGCTGTGGAATCTGGCTATCACCGCTCGTGGTGGCAAGTTCACCCGAGGCTTCTGCTGGAGTGTTCGATGGGCCCCATTCAACTCTGGACGGGACGCCAGTACCCCCTCCCCCACCATCTTACCGAACGTCTGCAAGCAGTTGGATTCAGGCCCCCCAGCACCCCACTGTTTCTGCGCCTTTGTCCCCCCGACTGATTCTCCAGGTCATCCACCTTCACCCTCTGATTCTTGTTTTTTCCGCCACCACCGAGATCTCTGCATCCAGTGAGGCGATCTGGTCGCTGTGCATCAACAAAGCCTCCACCCCTTTCTACACCTCACCGTTCCTTTACAGCCTCTGATGTCTTCTCCACCTTCTCACGAACAGGACCCAGTCAATCGGCACGCTGAGTGTCGAGCGTCACCCTGCATTGCCTCTCAAATTATTTCTCAAACTGTTTTTCATTTTCTTTTAAATTAAGGGGCAATTTAGCGTGGCGAATCCACCTACCCTGCACATCTTTGGGTTGTGGGGACCCACGCAGACACGGGGAGAATGTGCAAACTCCACACGGACAGTGACCCAGAGCTGGGATTGAACCTGGGACCTCAGCGCCGTGAGGCAGCATGCTAACCACTGCGCCACCGTGCTCCCCTTTCAAACTGTTTTTCTAACTTGATGGCCAGTACCCCCGTTGTCATATCTGCCGTGACCGGGGCGGGCCCGACTGCCTCACCCACCGCTGCCATCTTCACTACTGAGGCTCGACGTGGAACCTTCGAGTCAGTTGAAGGACTTACAGCCACAGACTTCTTAGTTGTGGTCTTTATCGATACGCTTCTCCTCCAGAACCCCTCTACTTTCTTATAGGAAGAGATTATCCATCAAAACCCCGGTGACGGGGCATCAAGGGCCAAAAGAACAAGTATCCTAGCGGGAGCTACCTAATGCACGACCTTCCACATGCCACCACCGGAGGTCTGCCCTCTGTCAACTCGACGTCAACCAAAACGGTGCCCTTGTCCGAAATCAAGTTCCATCCATCCATCACACTGTAGCCATTAACCTACATTGGCTCCTGTTTAAGCAACGCCTTGCTTTCAAAATTCCCACCCTTGTTTCCAAATCCCCCTCTGACCTTGCCCCCTCCTATCCCTGTAATTTACTCCACTCTCACAGCCCTCAGTTGGGGGTAGGTTTAGCACAGTGGGTTAAACAGCTGGCTTGTAAAGCAGAACAAGGCCAGCAGCGCGCGTTCAATTCCCGTACCGGCCTCCCCGAACAGGTGCCGGAATGTGGCGACTAGGGGCTTTTCACAGTAACTTCATTTGAAGCCTACTTGTGACAATAGGCGATTATTATTATTTTTATTATTACGACCTACGTTCCTCCAATTCTGGCCTCTTCCCGCATCCCTCGATTTTGACCATTTTATCGTTGGCAGCTGCCAAGGCCATGAGCTCTGGAATTCCCCCTCTAGGCTTGTCCACTCCTCTTTTTCCTCCTCCAATACCCTCCATAAAACCTACTTCGGCGACCCAAGCTTTTGGCCATTTGCCCTGATATCTCCTCATATGGCTCAATGTCCTATTTTGCTTTATAATGCCTGACGAGCCTGGGGTGTTTTATTATGTTAAAATCACTATATTAATATGACTTGTGGAGTTAAACTGGTAAGATGATGTAAACAAGGATAATCATGATGTTACAAATAATGGAAACCTGATATGTTTTTTATGTAATGTTGAATTAAATAGCATCCATAAACAGTCGCCTTTAAAAGTGGGGGTGAGATTGGTACCAGGGGATACTGTAGATTCCCTTTGCAAGATTTCTATATCACAGTGTTGGATACTGGATGGCTATTCTCAGCTTTATTTTGTGGTTTCCTCACCATTGAAGAATAATAGAAAACCAGATGGAGCTTGCTCTTTATAGGGCTCTTAAAGATACCTAGAAAAATATATGCCCTATTATCAGTGTCCAGAAGTGACTTGCTGAATAACGAAGATTAAAATTGGAGAGTAATTACCTTGAGCCACAATTTGTTCCTAAATGTGTACATTTCCTTTGATCTGGATCTTCTTCATCTTGAGAATATAGGAAGTGAATTGGTTGCACGAACTGGAATAGGCCGTTGCAGAAGTTTTTAAAATGTTAAACTAGCCCGGGGTTTAAGCCAGGAGTTGCAACATTGGGGCATTGGCCTCCCAGTAAGAATGGCCTCCTTCTGCACTGTAAATTCTATCTATCTATCTATCTAATTAACACTTTGGATCTGAACTTTAATCTGCTTGCCAGTTTTGGTGGAATTGTCTAGACCATTTCCTGGCAGAAATACCCATTGGCGCATATGGTAATATGGAGTGGGCAGGCGAGAATTATCTGGCTACCTGGGGATTAACTTGAGAAGAAAATACATTAGGGAGGCAGTGGACAATTTAATATTTGACTCTGCCATCACTGTTCCGCAATATTTTCCCTAGTTCTTTGCATCTCGTGAGATCAAAAGCAACAAAGTCTAACCGGCCATGAATCCTCATTTTAATGGCCTTGGATCAGCAATGTAAAAGCAGATTTTTCCACTTCTGGCTGTAGATTAATCAAACATTTGAGCACAATAAAAGATTTTTAAAAATAACTTTTAAATAAAAGTTTTGACCTTGTTCCAAATGTGTTATTGTGACCATTTAAAAAAAAAAATCAAAATACTGTTTATTACTTTGCTGCCAAAGTGCCTTTTTTTTTGAAGAGTTGTCAAAACCCTTTGCAGCACTGGGTGTAAGAGAAAACCAATTTCTATACTTGTGGAGATATAAATAAACCTTTATGCACTTTCAGGGATGTTTGCATTTATGAGCATGGCAAAGTCGACTCCAGATAAAGCTGTTGTTAATATTTAACCACTGGGCGATGCTGAAACACTAAAATATAACGTGGCTTAAATCGTGTCGCGTTTTTTTGATGCTTTCTTTCATTAATCAACACTGGCCAATTCTTACAACGTCGGTCCTGTAATCAGTGCTTCTGACGCTTAACGACCCTCTGGAATGGCCTAACAAGCCACTCAATTGTATTCAAGAAGGTGGCTCACCGTGACCTTCTCAAGGGCAAGTAGGGATGGACAACACCATGACGCCGACATCCATGAATGTTTAAAAAAAATAATGTAATCATTTACTCTCCTATCCTCCAAATCAAAAGCACATTTTTCCTAATTATGAAGATATTTCATGCATGCCACTGTCAAACCAGGGGAAGAAGGTAAATAAGCTGATGAGTAGAATTGCACAAGAATGTGCAATTTTAGAGTTGTGAGTGAGAAGGTTAGTGGCAGTAATCAAAGTAGCATGGGCCTTATTAGAGCTGATAAGATTGAGAGTGACATGTCACAAATCTTCCAAGATTCTGAAAGTTTATATCGGATAAATTCCACATTGAGATGGACACAAATTTAAGTTCTCATAAAATTGTTTGGGAGGTGGGGGGAGAACATGGGCAATGGCTGCGATGCAGACTTGTGCCGCTAGTTATCTCTGTTGAGGAGGAATATTTAAGCGGCAAAGGAAATCAGCAGGCGACTGAGAATTGACCCATGTGGTTTGTAGAAAAAAACAGGAGCGCAGAGAGAGACCATCGTCCCAAGAATAATCAGCAACATCTTCAAATTTACATTCTCCCTCGCTCTCCCCAATAATCCACAACTTTGTCAGCTTAAATATGTCACTGTTTCCTTAGGTAGCCCAGTGGACGTTTCTCTTGTAATTGTAATTATCTGATTCTTGAATTTTAATACACACACGTACAATTAATTTTGCCATCTAATGTTTTGTGAAATTCTTGTATTAATATTTTAATCATGATACAGTCATCAATATTGTACCACCGCATTTAAGCAGTGATTAATACTGAATTTGCTTTAGTAGTACTTTATCAATTGGACTGTAGCTTCAGCTCCCTTTCATTTCAGTTGTAAATGATTCATAGATAGAATTTACAGTGCAGAAGGAGGCCATTCGGCCCATCGCGTCTGCACCGGCTCTTGGAAAGAGCACCCTACCCAAGGTCAACACCTCCACCCTATCCCCATAACCCAGTAACCCCACCCAACACTAAGGGCAATTTTGGACACTAAGGGCAATTTATCGTGGCCAATCCACCTAACCTGCACATCTTTGGACTGTGGGAGGAAACCGGAGCACCCGGAGGAAACCAACGCACACACGGGCACAGACAGTGACCCAAGCGGAATCGAACCTGGGACCCTGGAGCTGTGAAGCAATTGTGCTATCCACAATGCTACCGTGCTGCCGTACGTTTACGATATTGCCGCTACGTTTAGAGTTGATGCAGACTGATGTTCTATGTTTGGTTTATAAGGCTGGTATATTTGTTCTTACCTATATTTGATTTATTTTTCCCTGTGACATTTTGAGCAATGAACTAACATATTAACTAAGATCAGCAAAGCAAAAAAAAGTTTGATTTAAATCCAGTGGTTCTTTCACTTTCCTCTTCGGTTTTCGGTTTCTAACAAGTCAGATTGTCTCCTTTTTATAAGTCGACAGCCTGTGGGTGTAAAGCCACATGTGCAAACGTTAAACTCTCTCAAGTTGAGCTCGTCGGATGCAAGCATCTTCAGGTAACCCTGAACCCCTTCATCCCATTCTATGCGCTACTCCCAAACTGCGAAAGTGAGAAGGGCAACTGTTACTAATCTTGTTAAAGAGGGCTAGAATTAGCCTGGATAGATCTCTGCCTAGCTTTCTCAAAACCTGTTGGTTGCCCCTGACGAAAGGATTTAGCTGCTGGGCACAGGTTGTGTGCACTCATGTGTAACCACTCCACACAACTTATTTAAAGATCAGCTGCAGGAGGGTAACATTATTTAATCTTGAAGACTGGTAATAAAAATACGCAGATTGTAAAAATGTCTGCCATTGTATTTTGTCCAAGGCTCTTGAAATGAACACCGTTTCCTCCTCCTGTGTTGCTCTACATTGTTCAGATTTTGATTATTGTATTGGTTTGGTACAAACAAGTTTAAACAAGACACTAAAGTTAAGCTTAGATATTGCTGGAGCACATGCTCCCTGGAACATGTAACAAATTGTTACAATAAATAATGCAGTGCTCCACCAGGAAGATGGATTATTAACCTGTGCAGTAGACTGTTAGGTATGTTTGTGTGTGGCTTAGCTCATTTGGCCAAATAACTAGAGTGTGATGCAGAATGATGCCAATGGTGCAGATTCAATCCCTGCACTGGCTGTGGTAGTTCATGGAGGCCGGCCCCTCGCTGTGCCCCACAGTTACGGAGTAGTGCCACTCAAACAATATAGAATCATTTAGAAAGAGATGCCTGTGGCTAATTACCTTGCCGTATAAAGGTAACGTTCAGTAATGTTTGAAAGAATAACATGCAGCAGTCAGAACATTGCATTTAAAACAAAATTGTAATTTAAGTGTGTGTATTTTCAAATCGGGTACTTAGCAGTTCGGTATCCTGCAATTATCCTGTCCTTGATCAAAATTGGATGTTTAGGTGTGCTCATTCGTGTTTAGCATTCACAGGGTTAAATCATGAAGGAAGTAGAATATAGCTGCTGCCTGTTTGACAGAATCTGCGCTGTTTACTTTCCCCACCCCCATTCCGTCATTACCTTCTGTGGTTCCCTTTCACTGCTCCGCGTCTGTAGATGTAAGTGTTCGCAGATGTTAGTGAAACATTGGCTGAATTACTGTATGTCCATTTTCTTCAAGATAAGGGAGCTGAAGGCCGTGACTGCCCTTTCTTTATTTTGGAGGGGAGGGGGGCTGCGAAACTGATCCTGAATGAATCAGCGGAATAGAGTTAATAGAAGTGCAGCGTGCAGAGATGAGTTTCCGATCAGTTTGAAACCAGGCTTACAGTACCTCTATGTAGCAGTGGGGCTGGTCTCATTGGGTCGAGGCATTTTCAATATAGAGAGCACAGTGTCATCTGGCACACTCAGCCATTTATGAGATACATCAGACTATTGGATTGCTGCCCAGAATATTGCCGCAATACTTGTTGCGATTGGCTGTTCCCCCCATCAAGCATAGTTTCACGAGGAAAGCCAACTCCTTTTTTAATCTGCAATAGCATGGCTGACTGCAGTATGCTGCCTTGTTAGTACTGCTTCCATTCTCATCTCGAGTACATTAGAAGTGATCAGCAACTTCGTACAATATAGCAGTGCTGGTTCGAGTAGAGTGAAAGTTACTGTACTAAAACATTGATTTTCCTATTTTTGTTTTTGTCAACAGGTCAGTGATAAAAAGTGCCTTTACTGAAGTCTGTGTTTCTTGGAACTGCTTTTAGGTCATTCTGCTCTTTTCAGACCTGTTTGTTGCCAATTAAACAAATGTCTGACCTGACGTGCAACTGAAAACAACACGTCTCTGCTGCTGCATCTGTAGCTGCTGCCTCATCTTAAACTGGCCGTAACATCAAAAAAAACTGGGACAACAATCTGCTGCAAGAGGAACTAAACCAACATACAGAGAGCTGAATGTGCCGAATGCAGTGAAATCAATAACTGGAAGTGACTCGAATGCGATTAGTATTCAATCAACGGGTGTGATTGCATCGAAATAACTTTTTATTAAAAGCAGTGAAGTGCTGCGTCAGCAGAAATACGTTATAAAACAGCCGGACCTGCCACCAACAAGAAGGGGTTAAAACCCCAAGCTGAAGGCCACAACTCCCAACTGGTGACCGATAACTTGCTGACGAGTTGTCTGTTTTAATGTTAACTAGCAGGCAGCAGAATAGTTCTCCTGCAGCGTTTTATGAAGTAATTTCCTGCTTTTATGACCATTAAGAGGCGTTTTTATATTTAAAAAAAAAGAGCTATATTTTTGACTTTAATTCTGACTGCTGCATTCTTTCCCCAAGAATCCTGATATTAAGTTGTTCTGAACCACGTTTCACTTTGACGATTTATTATGGCTTTAAACGTTGCTCCAGTACGTGATACAAAATGGCTGACACTAGAAGTGTGCAGACAGTTTCAGAGAGGGACATGTTCACGTTCAGACCAGGAATGCAAGTTTGCACATCCACCAAAAAGCTGTCAGGTTGAAAATGGGCGAGTTATTGCATGCTTTGATTCCCTTAAGGTAAGGAATTTTAATGTTGAGCATTTCAGTAGTGCAATTTCTAATTTTGTGCCCCAAAACCCATTGGCCTGCCTTGTAAACTTTGGTGATTGTAACTTAGAAATGTGAATCCACATTAGAGTTTGACAATTTTTAACATATTGAGAATTTTATTTCATGGTGAAGTAAACACATAATAGAAACACTTTCATGTCTTTAAGAGCGACAGTGGGGAAGGTTCAGATGATTTTTACGTATTTGCCTTGGAGCAAATTTGAAAATAAAGATTTTACCCAGCACTCGTCACTATTATTTTAAAACCCTCCTGTATAATCCATTTATATTAGTTAATCTTCAAATAATCCAGCCACTTTTATTTCTCTGTGATAGCATGTTCTAAAATATTGTTTGCCCTTCAGAGCTCTATTCAGACTTATTTAGCAAACTATTCTCAATACTTTCTTCCTTTTCAGTCATTTTGCTGCCCCTTATCTTTAGTGACCACGTGTAGCAAAATCCCACTCGCCCTCCCCGCCTCCCCCACCGATTTGTGTTTTGCCTCTTCATAAAATTGACTTGGCCCCTCAAGTTTCGTTATTGCTTATAGCCTCTGTGCAGTCACATTTGAGGCGAGCTATTACCATCAAGGTCTTACTCCCGCCCTCTTCTCTAAACCTTTGATGCCTTTTTTCCACCGAAAGCACGCACCCATACCCTCCCATCACTCATTAAAGCAAGACAGCATACATTTGTATTTCTGTTGAATAACCAATTTATCAATCTCCAGATCTATGTGTGCCATACAACAGCCTCCACTATTGCTATTCAAATCTTGGCTAGATAGACCAAAAACAAAGAACAAAGAAAATTACAGCACAGGAACAGGCCCTTCGGCCCTCCCAGCCTGTGCCAATCCAGATCCTTTGTCTAAATCTGTCGCCTATTTTCAAAGGATCTACTTCCCTCTGTTCCCCGCCCGTTCATATATCTGTCTAGATGAATCTTAAATGATGCTATCGTGCCCGCCTCTACCACCTCATGGCAAATGCTTCTCTTCTCCATAGCTAACCACTTCCTCAAACTGCTTCTGCCGTCTCCATATTTGCTTCCAACGTTCTGTAATTTCCTTAGGCCCTAAAATCCTCCCAAGATCTCTGCGCTCCTCTAATTCTGACCTCGTGGAGCTTTTTTAATCTTGGGATTACAGCCACCCAAGCAGCTTGCCTTCTCCGCTTTCCCACTTCCATCCCAGCCTCCTAATTTTTCCATCCCTTCATCACTGAGCTATTTTCCCCCATCATCCCTATTGTCCTCTTCAAAGTGCCTCTTCCATAGGATATACCACGGCAGCTCACCACCACCGTTTCAAGGGCAATTAGGGATGGGTAACAAAGGCTGACCTAGCCAGTGGCACCCACTTCCTATGAAAAAGAAAAAAAACTTAGCCCTCAAGTTCCACCCTAATTTTCTACCAATCCTAGCCCCCCAGTAGATGATTGTTAACTTTTAAACATTGTCTTTACCCATCAATATTGCTACGGACCACCCTTTACACAAAAAAAACCCCACGTTTGAGCCATCCATTGTCTCATAATAGGAAAGTAAAAGTAAAGTTGCCATAGTCCCAGTTGATCATAGGCTGCTTTCCCCTTTGAGGGGGAGAGCTAACTGGTGGTGGTTTAACCTGAGGGTCACCACACCTCAGGCGAGGGGCAAGGTTGAGAAGGCGGGACCTTCGTGAATAACCTCAGCCAGTTCGGGAACTGAACCCACACTGCTGGCCTCGCTCTGCATCACGAACCAGCTGTACAGTCAACTGAACTAAACTGGCACCTGTTGTCTCATATTCTCATTTCCTCTTTAAATGACCAGAATATGTTGGTTTCCCCATTCCATGACAGCCTTCATAATAGTGGGCATGCTGCTGTGTACTTTCTTCACTGCCTCAATCTTTTTGCAGAATCCAGATGCTCCTATGCTCCTGTGGTTCTGCCCTTGTGTGGTTCTACTGTCCAACTGGATGCTTGCCTTTTCTTCCCCGTTTTATTGTCGCGGGAATCTACTGAAGATCTATCCATACCCTCTTCCACCTTTTTTCCCAATTCCGATGCTGTCCCTTTATGGTGACATCTGCTGGCATGGTCAGCATCCTCGTGCATGGTGACAACATTAAGCTGCACCTTCATACCTCTCAGCACTTCAGTGCTGTCAGAGTGCCCATCAAAGTCTTGGGGAAAGTTACAGGTCCCTTCGATTGAATGTCAGGGAAACCCAAACCGATGTTTGCGATACAAAAGCAGAAAATGCAGCACTTTCTGGTTTTTGTTTCAGATTTCCTGCATCTGCAGTATTTTGCTTTTATTGCCATTGTTTTCAATGCCCTCCGCACATATCTGTCTTTGATGCTAACTCTTGCCTTCTTCCCTGGCCTTCCTTTTTTAATTTAACAAACCATTCCGCTTGATCCTGAGATGGACTTGAAATCACATATTATCTCTGAAATTGCTTACCTCTACCTCCGCATATTTGTCTCTCTTTCCCCACCATGTCTCTTCCCAGGCTGAAATCCCTCAAGGTTTTGCCACCTTTGGATTTGATGTTCCAAAGCTCCCTCTACTGACTTTCCTTTAACCACACTCCATAAACTCTCAATTTATCCAAAATGTAGTAGTGTGTAACCTGGGCTGCACTACGCCTGTCGAAAATCAGTACTGCGGATGCTGGAAATCTAGAAACAGAAAATAATGGCAATACTCCGCCTCTGCGGGGAGAGAAGCAGTTAACCTCTCAGATGGATCACATTTCATCAGCTTTGGGAAAAGTTAGAGTTGTAATAGTTTTTGAGCAAGGGATGGGTAGGACGAGGGAAAAGTAGGAAGGTATATGATAGGGTAGAAGTCGGGGACGATTGAATGACGGGTGAGTTGGTCTTCAAGGGCCAGAGGGAATGGTGATGGGGCAAGAAAGAAAAAAAATATATGCTTCGAGCAGATTCCGAATGATCTATGCACTATGTCCACTTGTCTATCCTTGCAGACTTGCAACACATGAACATCTGCCAATGCATTAACATTTAAAGTTGTCATCATTTTCCAATCTGACCATGTCCTCCTCCACTTGTCAGACTTTGCCTCCCACATCCTTCAATCTTCTAGCTTCCATACCACTCCATCTGTCCCACTTTTGGTGGCAGAGCTTTTAACGCCATCTTGTTTGGAACTCCATCCCAAGATCTCTCTACTTTGCCTTCCTCCTTGTTAAGAAACTGGCTCAAAGTCCATGTTCTCGTACTAGTTTCCCTAATTCCTAAACTCTTCCTGACCCAATCCAAGATAATCCTAATGTTCCTTGAAGCATCTGAGGATGTTCTGTACATTTAAAGATGCTATATTTATTTTTATTGTAGTAGGAGTGTCAGCTATAATTGAAGTGCTTTCTATCTCATTTTGTGACCTTTGAGAAGATGCCGTGACAATGTTTACATATTTAATTTGACTGCTGTATTGTTTGTGAAAACGTACCTGATCTGATAGCTACAGCAGAAAACCATTGAATAATGAAGATGCAAATTTTGATCCTATCAGCAACTGGCATTCAAAGCCACTTCTCTCATTTGGGTAAATTTAGATTAGAGAGTCGTTCACTAATCTGCGTTGGTGCTGCATGCTATCAGACTGCACTGACGGGGTGGAGGGGGGGGGGGGGGGGTGGACTGACATGGCTGCAAGCCGCTTTGGTTGGGGTGGATGAGATGCGAAGGTGATGAGAAAATAATTACCTCATGCAGATTCTGGCCGGTCACGAAACAGTTTTAATAAAAGAATCATATTGACGCCTAAGCGATCAGACCATTCTGCTCAGTTCAAGGAAGCATAACTTTTTTTGCTTTGATGGATAAGTTGAGACTCACCAATAAGAGTGTGTGTTGCTAATGTTCTTTCACTCTTGTAAAATCCAGTCTTTGGTGCCCAGGATTGCAAAATAGCCAGCACTCTGTTAGAAAGTCCATGTTGTTGAATAGCCCCACGATACGGACATTTGATTGCTTATTTTCCTCATTGTATGTATTTTCTTTTAATGATTGTGATTGAAATGCATTATTTTAAAGTGCTAAACTATCCATCTGCTGAACTGCAAAATGTTTCTCCAGATCAGTAAAACTACTAAATTTAATCCAGGGAAAGACCTTTCAGTGTAGCAATTACTTTCCATTTGCTCTTGATTCCCAACCCAGCTAAGAAAAGATGTTTCACAAACTAGCTTGTTTTCAGTAATCTGTTTGCTGAAGTTATTAGAAGTCAGTTCATTGCTCATTTATCTGAAAGGAGACCCACAGTGTATTTGGAAACCTCACCTTTTTTATACTGTAATGATAATTACATGATCACAAACTCGCTATTCAGACCACTTTTCCATTCAGAAAGACCTTGCTCCCTGTCCTCTCCTTCCACAGCATCCAACGGTCCTGTAAGTAATTCCAGGGAGATTTCTTCCATTACTTTACCCAGAAATCCATTCGCTATTTATGTGAAGAAATTTTCATATCCTTCCAAGATTTTTTTGTCTTTTAAATTTAGAGTACCCAATTCACTTTTTCCAATTAAGGGACAATTTAGCGTGGCCAATCGACCTAGCCTGCACATCTTTGGATTGTGGGGGCGAAACCCACGCAAACACGGGGAGAATGTGCAAACTCCACATGGTCAGTGACCCAGGGCCGGGGTTGAACCTGGGACCTCGGTGCTGTGAGGCAGCATTGCTAACCACTGCGCCACCGTGCTGCCCGTTATCCTTCCAAGGTTAGCTATTGAGTCATTTGGACTTGTGCTAGTACAGTTATTGTTTGATTTGACTGTAACTGTTAAAAATCTATATCTCTGCAAGGATGAAAAGGTCAAACTTTCCTATTTTTCCTGGTGAATGGTTCTCTTACTGCCCTGGCCACAATTTCCCCACAATTAACACCATTAAAAATTGATTATCTGTTAGTTTACCCAGTTACTGTTTACTGGGTAAAATGGCTTTTTGTGCAAAATGGCCTTGCGTGCAAATGGTGTCATATTTGCCCCACTAACAATCCTTTTTCATGTCTGTGTGCTGCCCCTCAGTGACACTATTAGGGAACGGCATCTGTTTCTATGTGTATGCTAATGACAACCAATTCTATCTCACCACCACCTCTCCCAATCTCGTCACTGTCTATGTTGTCACTGTTTATTCAGCATCTAATACCCGGTGAGCAGAAATTTAATTAAACTAATTACTAGGATAATAACCTTTGTCACAAGTAGGCTTACATTAACACTGCAATGAAGTTACTGTGAAAATCCCCTAGTCGCCACGCTCCGGCGCCTGTTCAGGTACATTGAGGGAGAATTCAGATTGTCTCATTCACCTAACTTTCGGGACTTGTGGGAGGAAACCGGAGCACCCGAAGGAAACCCACACAGACACAGGGAGAACGTGCAGAGTCCACACAGACAGTGACCCAAGTGGGAATCGAACCTGGGATCATGGCGCTGTGATGCAGCAGTGCTAACCACTGTGTTAACACAGACCAAAGCCATTTTCTATCCTCAGTAACCTTGAGATTATCTAAACTCCCTGTCCTATCTCAGACCAAGTCCTGTTCACCTATCACCCCTGTGTTCACTGAGCTGCAGTGGCTCCCGGTTAAGCAATGCATTGATTTTAAAATTCTCCTGGTTTTCAGATCCCTCCATGGCCTCACCCGTTCCCAAGATTTCTGCGCTCCTCCAATTCTGACTTCTTGCATTTCCTCCATTTCAATCACTCCGTCACTGGCAGCCTTGCCTTCAGCTAGTAATGCCCTGAACTCCGGAATTTACTCCCTAAATCTCTCTGCCGCCTCTCTGTCCTACTTTTTGGTCGGTTGTCCTAATATCCCCTTGTGTGTCTTGGTGTCCATGTTTTTCTGACTCCCGGAAAGTGCTTTGGGATGTTTTCCAAATGTTAAGGGTACTATGTAAGTGTAAGTTGTTGAATTCAAAGTATATAATCGTGTACAGAATGCTTTCTGTGATGTGTTCAGCTACTATATGGATCTAAGTTCTTTTATTCCCCCTCTTAAAGCTTTTTCTTTCTTTTGATACTATGATCTATCTTCTGGGGCTTTTATGCGCAGCTTCCAGGACTTGAATGGTTGTCTTGTGACTCAGTGCCCACAACTGGACGCTTTACCAAAGTGTGATTTGATGAACGCACTCTATAAGTGAGAAATGTCAGGAATGAAGAATAGAATACATTTCCAGCTCTTGCACTCAGTACCAACACGAACCAGTCCCCAGCCAATAAATTGCACCCAGTTGCAGAGTGAATCTCAACGATTGTCTTAAATGTGAACATCTGTGACATTTTTCACAATTATTGTCCTTATTTAAACTAGCAGTTTCATTTTACTATGGTGAACTCGGGAAGCTGGTGCTGTGGGGTAGGAACTAGATTCATATTGAAATGATTTGCTTCCTTGGGACCCCTGCACCTTCTCATCGGTGAGGAGCAGACTTAACTCATTGCTGTTTGTCCAGGACTTTGCAGTGTGCAAGTTGGCTGCTGCATTTCCTGCGTTGGGGATTGCATGTCAGAAGGACATCATTGATTTTAAAGTGCTTCAGGGTGTTCTGGGGGTGTGAAAAAAGTGCTGTCTGAATGCAGGTTTGTCTGGTCTGGTCTCTTGAGTTCAGCTCTGCTCCTAGAGGTGAAAGAGCCACCATAAACCTACTGTTGTTGAGGGCATGTTTGAAATTGGAGCAGCTTTTGTGCAAAACGCTTTTAGGCGTTTTCTATTTCTGTTTTAAGTTGGCTGACTTCTCCAAGTGGGCTGCTGCACAAAGATTGTCATTGGGTTGATTTTAACGTCTGTTTACTGAAATGTGATCCAACATTCGCTGACATGCTTTCGAGATGAAACTATTTTATTAGCCAGTTTAAACAAGGTACTGAGGTGACTGATCTGTCCGTCCCAGAAAACAGGAGATAAGAGTGTCTGGAGAGCTAAGCCCCGAAGGGTAAATACTGAAGTCATTTCATAATGTTTTTGACAGAGTTTTAAATGTTACTCACAAAGCAAACAGGGTTCTTTGCATGCCTGTCAAAACTCTCCTAATCTCATTTTGGGTCCTGGAATGTATGAATAAGGGTTGAAAATGTAATGGGAAAGATTTGTCCCCCGTCTTATTTTCTACCGTCTGCTTCTGCAATGTAAATCAAAGGTATAGTAATGTCGAAAATAGAACTAAATCTAACCATTTTACTTTCAATATTAGAATATTGAAAATGGTGCGGTCAGCACCAACAGCAACTTGCATTTGTATGGCGCCTTCAACTTGGCAAAACATCCCATATGGTATTTCACATGAGCGTTATCAAATGGAATTTGACACCCACCCTGCCACATAAGGAGATATTAGGTCAGATGAACAAAGGTGTGGTCTGAAGTAGGCTTCAAGGAAGGAGCAGTAGGGAAGCTGATTATGGAGGAGGATAAGAAAATCCATTTGACGCATGTTAATCTATCTGAAGATTCTGACCCACTTCCTCCCCTCTCTCTCCCTAAACCTCATTTCAGTGGCCAACTGTATCACGTAAGATTCCAGCTTTAGACCTTGCACTAATCTTCCTAGAAATCTATCTTTTATGGCCGATTTTCAGGCATAAAGTGACCCTGTATCCCCATGTCATAATCTTACTACTTCAGTTAAAGGAATATTGTGGATGAAATACTCAGTAGGCCAGGCAGCCTTTGTGGAGAGGGAGTCAGTGGCCAATTCAAGAAACTTTCATTAAAAACATTAATATTCTGGGTTGATATTTTCGATCAGCAGATATCATCGAGCGCACCTGTAAAAGATTGCTTTTCAGTTCGATTCCCGGCTTGGGTCACTGCCTGTGCGGAGTCTGCACGTCCTCCCCCTGTGTACGAGGGTTTCCCCTGGGCACTTAGGTTTCCTCCCACGTGTCCCGAAAGACGTGCCGTTGGGTAATTTGGACATTCTGAATTCTCCTTCGGTGTACCCGAACACGCGCCGGGCGACTAGGCAATTTTCATAGTAACTTAATTGTGGTGTCATTGTAAGCCCACTTGTGATGCTAATAAAGATTATTATTATATCTGCGCTCCCCCAATTCTGACCTCTTGACCATCCCAATTTTGATGACCCTACCATCGGTGGCTGTGCCTTCAACTGCCTAGGTTCTAAGCTCTGAAACTACTCTGTCAACCTTTCCAGTTCTTTTCAAGATGTTTCTTAAAACCTTCCTCTTTGACCAGGTTTTTGGTCATCTGCTGTTATGTCACCGTATGTGGCTTGGGGTCAAATGAAGCCCCCGGAGACCTTTTACTACATTAAAGTTTCCATATGAATGCAGCTTGTTAGAGACTTGAAATAAAATCCATTTTCTGTCAACAGCAGTGAGCAGTTTCTCAAGATGGGGCTGGCCCCATCCTGAATAGTATTCTGACTCTCGCACTGTCCTAGAAGTTCAGGAAACACTGAGCTTTTCATGGCAGTAGATCACCAGGGCAATGCAATGTGGAATTGGTAGCAGTAATCCAATGGTTAATAAATGTTCAAAAAGGGCAGAAATATATGGAATTCTTTGTACGCCTTTCAGACGTTTTAAAAGAATGCTAGGAATGTTTGCCTGCAGCTACCCCCCCCCCCCCCCCCCCTTTCCAAACCAGTGATCTTATCTATTGAGCCCTTTCTAGTGAAATAAACGTTAATGGTTCATAATTTGATACTTGTAGAAACAGCTTCCACATTTTCATGAGAATTGTTCTGTTTCACTTTTGCATTTAAAACACCTATGGTACTTTTGTCTACTATTAATTTACATCTTGTCTGACTTGTTTAAGGCCTGGCGATTCCCTGCCTCGACAAAAGTAAAGTAAAATATGTGGGTTAGCCACTGTCTTCCTCTGCAGCCAATGTGGTGCTGCCATGCCAAAGTGGCACTCCTGAGCCACGTCAGGCGATGCTTAACGTGCATTTGACCACCACATGCAAACCATTGTCTTGCGAGATGAAAGGCTACCAGGTAAATCCTCGGAATGGGTTCTAATAATAACAATGAACATGTCGGGTCAATCTTTTTGTTAATGAAATTAACACTGACCTATTTTTGTTTGAAGCAGCTGATTATGGAATTTTACAGCATAGAAACAACAGACCATAATATGTTTCATGCTCCATCCCCCACGTCTCTTCATCTCTCCTTATTTCCTTATCAGTATATGCTTCTATGCCTTTCACTCTTGTGATCTCTTAAATGCATCTATGCTATTTGCCTCAAGTACTCTGTGTTAGTGAGTTCCACATTCTCATTGCTCTGGAATAAGAAACTTTCTCCTGAATTCCCTCTTGGATTTATTAATAATAATTTATGACCCCTGATTCTGGTCTCCCCCTCAAGTGGGAATATCCTCTCTACACCTACCCTATCAAGCCCCTTCATAATTTGAACAGCCATCTATCGGGTCACTCTTGATCTTTGTTTCCCTCAAAGAGAGCACCGGCCTGGTCAGTCTTTTAATTTAAAGTAATTGAAATGAAAATGAAAATCGCTTATTGTCACAAGTAGGCTTCAATGAAGTTACTGTGAAAAGCCCCTAGTCGCCACATTCCGGCGCCTGTCCAGGGGAGGCTGGTACGGGAATTGAACCGTGATGCTGGTCTGCTTGGTCTGCTTTAAAAGCCAGTGATTTAGCTGAGTGAGCTAAACCAGCCCCTGGTTAATTTGCGGTATAAGAAGAGACCAATCGGCTCATTAAATCTTTTTTAAAAGTATTTTTATTGGCATTTTCCAAATTTATAAACAGTTGTATATATTATTTGCCACGTTAATTTATTGTATTGTACAGAAAGGTTTATCCTGTCCTTTCCTTAATTTACCCGATGTACATTTTGCCGTCCTCTGGCTCGGCTTGTGTCCCCCCCCACTTGTGACCTCTCCCTTTCTCTCTTCTCCCCCCCCCCCCCCCCCCCCCCCCCTCTCTTTTCTTCCCCTGCCAACTTTGGCTATGTTTCCCCTGTATGGGGGGGGAAGAGACAGAGAGAGAGTTGCCTCCTCCCTCCCTCCCACATTGTTCCCGTTTTGTGACTTTCCAGCATGCGATTAGGGAAGCGAAAGCAAGGCGTCGGTCCTCTTCCCCATGTGTAACTCTGGCTTCTCCGATACCCCGAAGATTGGCACAATTGGGTATGGCTTCTTCCTCACCCCCACAACCTTGGACATTGCCTCGGACAATGCTGAACAGAACCCAGCAAGCTTGGGACAAGCCCAAAACATGTGGGTGTGGTTGGCCGGGCCCTCTGCACCGCTCACATTTGTTCGGCCCGTTAAATCTGAGCCAGCTTTTAGTAAGGCAATCCAGTCAATCCCATTCCTCCACTCTATCCCTTGCAATGTAGCAGAATGAAAATTATAACGCATAATTAAGATCTTAAATAAGACATACAAGTTAATACAACTGTTGTCATCCTTACCATCGGTGAATGATGATGTACAGTCAGCAATTCAAATGGGTTGTCTTCCTATGGTGCACTTTTGCTAATGGCTGAAGAGGTCATTCCTGGGGAGGTGAATTCTGCCACAAGTGCGGTGCAGGAAGCTACTGAGTGTTGTTTTCGGTGTTGATATCTTGCCACGCCGCTGTATCCGCTGGTCACCGTGATGGTGTATGCCAGCCTGCTGGACCTGTCACCATTTTCCTTTGCTTTCAGCTAGTGACACCCAGGTACAATAATTAATGTCTAGGGCCTTAATGTCACGCTTGCAAGCATCTTTGAAGCGGAGCTTTGGGCATCGTACTGGCCATCTGCTTCCAGCTACCTCATTACGCAGCACAAAGTCCTTGAGTAAGCCACTGTCGTCCATCCTGTGGTGTGGTCCAATGCACCAAAATCGCTATCTCTGAGTGATAACAAACTTACGAGTTCCGCCTTTGAGGGGACTGCCACAATTATGACGTTGTGCTGCCAGGATGTACCCATTATCTGCTGCAGATATCCAGGATGGAAATCGTTGAGCTGTTTTTCCTACTAGCTATAAATCGTGGATGTTTCACAGTCACACAACAAGGTGCGGAGAGCGCAGGCTTCATAAACCTGGCCCTAAGAGTCAGCTTGATCATGTTTCATGTATGTTTCATGAGTCTACCAAGGTGGTAGCTGGTGTGTGTATGTGTGTGCGTGTGTGTGCGTACACAGCCCTGCTGTACTCCATACTTCACTCTGGCAACGGCCTGAAGTGGAGCCATGACACTGCACAGTGCATGTTGCCATGGAATCTGCATGATGAAGCTGAGGAGCTTTGACGGGCAGCAGATTTCCCCAAAATCTTACAGAATACTGTTCTACTGATGGTGTTGAATGCCTTAATGAGATGTAGAGATGTCCTCCGTTACCTATGCTTCTCCATATGCCAGTTACAAGAGAAGATCATGCTTTATAATGAGGGTGTCATTATTTCTGGGAGATTTACTGCAGTGGTCAGGGGTTTATTTGGCTGGTTTTACTGTTATGGTGGGATTTAGTACTGAAGGTCCCCCACTAAATCTCTTTGCCACAGTACTAAGCCCCCAAATCCCTCAACAAGTCTGAGACCACAGCTAATTCCCCCCCCCCCCCAACTAAAAAAACCTCACCACACCACAGCAAGAAATCCCCCCCACATGAAGCCCATCCCAACACTAAACCCACCAAATAAACCTCCCACCACAACACTAAATCTCCCAAAAATAACTCAGCAGAATCTACCCCCCCCCCCCCCAAATAAAGTAATGACCCCTCACTGAGCCAGCACTAAAACCAGGCTGGAGAACATTCAACCTCTGGTCATTCAATGAGGCCTCCTCTGTCCACACGAGGGCAGCATGGTAGCATAGAGGTTAGCACTGTAGCTTCACAGCGCCGGGTTCGATTCCCTGCTGGGTCACTGTCTGTGACGAGTCAGCACGCTCTCCCGTGTCTTTGTGGGTTTCCTCCAGGTGCTCCGGTTTCCTCCCACCATCCAAAGACGTACAGGTTAGGTGGATTGGCCATTCTAAATTGCCCTGAAGTGTCCAAAAAGTGTCATAACCTGAGGAAGGAGCAGTGCTCTGAAAGCTAGTGTTTGAAACAAACCTGTTGGACTTTAACCTCGTGTTGTAAGACTTCTTACTGTGCTCACCCCAGTCCAACGCAAGCATCTCCACATCCAAAAAGGTTAGGAGGGGTTATTGGGTTGGGGGGATAGGGTGGAAGTGAGGGCTTAAGTGGGTCGGTTCAGACTCGATGGGCCAGGTGGCCTCCTTCTGCACTGTATGTTCTATGAGGACCTGATAGAGCAGCCCCCGGGGATTGCTGGAGGGAATGGCAGCCCTCCACTCCAGTGCATATTTTGAATGTTGATAGTATCACATTATTATAAAGTCAGATTTAAGTGAATGCCCTTTAACGTTGAGCCAGTGTGCATCTTGTGCGAAACCCCTGATTCATCATCTCAAATTGCTACCTTGCAGAGAGCGACATGTCGCCACTTGTATTGTGTTCCACCGTTTAAAATGTCCTCTTTAAGCACAATCCAAATTTAAAAGGAGAAAGTCTGCAATTATGCTGCTGGGTATTTTTTTTCACCTGTCCACAATTCGGCTTTGTTTAAATCCTGGTGGAAATTTATCCCAGCACTTGAGTGCAAACAGGTTCAGTATTGTTCGGGCACTTGATTTGCGCTATTGCAGATCTGCACATTGCTATTATATGACTATTATTGCAATTCACTTGTATTCAGAAGCCGCCAGGGTTTGCTGGAGTGTTTTAGATTGCATGGATGCTGGATAGAGCCTCTGCGGTGGTTTTACTTTAATATAGTATTTTAAAATGAATTTTGTGTCCCTGAAATGAGCAGACAAAGGGATAAAACCCAGCTGATTGTGCACAAAGACCATTAATGGGTGACCATTTGTCAAGATGGCTATATTCCTGTTTCCTTTGCATACCAAATTCAACATTGATATCATATTCGGCAGAATAACTAGTAATTAGATTATCATATTCAGGTGTGGTTTGTGGACCCCCCCAAACTTAATTACATTGCAGGTTTGTGATCCCTTCCTGTCTGCCATTCTTGACTGGTTTGGCCTAAATGTGGCTCCATTACCGCACAAACATGATTGGCTCTGAACTGTTGCTGAGCAAACCGCTTGTGTCAAACTGCTGCTGCAGTTCAAGGGGGGAAAATGTCCACCTCCTTGAGGAATTGAATGATGGGTAATAAATGGGCACCTTATCGGCAACACCCAAGGAAAAACTCTCTAAACTTACGTTTGCCTGCTGGGCATTTCTCGTTTACTGAATGATGTTACAGTAGAATTTATCCATCTGATGAGTTCATTGTCCGGCCTGGATGTCCAGACTTGGTTTTGCAGAGTAATTTTTTTTGCTAAAGATACAGTATTGAGCATTTTTTGGCAGTCCGTTTTGCTGAACTCTTCCAAGTTTCAAAGTTCAATAAAAAAAAAAATCTATATATTGTTTGCAAGAATGGTGTTGCCACTTCACTAAATCGTGTGTGCAGTATTTTGTAATCCATTCTTCCTTTTTGCTCTTGTCATATAGAAATTGATTGTATTCAGTGCCGAAACAGCAAAATATATATCCATTCTGTTAAAGCTGGTAGTATTCAAACTGTGGCTTCTATAATGAATACAGCAAACATTTTGATTGATTCTGTGTTGCTCTATCAAAAGTGTGCAGAAACCTAAATTACATGAGATAGAAAAAGTATAAATCCTAGTTTTCAATACTGCAGTAACCTACCTGAGCTGTAGACAAAAAACAAAGAGCTATTTCAGAGTGGACCCTTAGTTAATACTAAAATAAAAAATAAAGTGATGGAAAACATCAGGTCTGGCAGCATCAGCGGAGAGAGAAACAGTTAACGTTCCTTTTTTAAAGTGACCAATTCTTTATTTTTCCAATTAAGGGCAATTTAGCGTGGACAATTTACCTGCCCTGCACATGTTTGGGTTGTGGGGGTGAGACCCACGCAGACATGGGGAGAATGTGCAAACTCCACAAGGACAGTGACCCAAGAGTTAATGTTTTGAGTCCAGTATGACTCTTTGGAGCTGAAGAGAGGCAGGACTGCGAATATTTGAGGAATAATTCTCGGAATATTGGAGTCCTATTGGACTGTCATGTCTCCACTGATGCTGCCAGACCTGCTGAGTTTTTTCAGCACTGTTTTTTTTTGTTCCAGATTTCCAGCATCTGCAGTATTTTGCTTTAATCTTTGTTAAAGCGAATTTTGCCAGATTCAGAAGGAAACGTGATCCAGACCAAGAATATCATCATCTGGAAAATTTGGCAGGATAGAAGGAGTTTTCTAGTTAGACCTGCAAAATCGGGGTACAGCATGCGGTGGACATGATATTGAAAGAGGAAGGAGAAAGCAACATAGAAATGTTCAATGTCCTTTTCTGGAAAAGCAAAAAATGTTTTATTTACAGTATACAGCTAAGCCAGAATCCTGAGTAGTCACCACAATAGAATTTCCCTTCAATAATAGAGTGGTTGCCGAACTGCAAAATATTTGAATATATAGATTGTATTGCTGGTAGAGGAATTTGAGGGAAAACTATTTTACTGCATGGTAGCAATTAGATTAATTGTGAAATTTTACAATTAGCTTACTCATTACAAATGTAGCTTTCAAGATTATAGGATACTAACAATGTGGTTACTATAGAGGTGACATCTGCAAGGAGAAAACGCTTCAAACTGTAACGATCATGATCTGAAGAGCCGGAGGAGGTGCCACAGTCATCTTTTGTATCACTGTTGTTAGAATGTATGTTTAAATTTAGAATTGTAACCATTATGCTGACGATAAGTGTGTTATGAGTTGGGGGTCTGATTTTTTTTCAGGGTACGATAGCAGAATGGTGAAACTGTGATAGTGTTTCAGCGTACCATAAGCAATTGTGCTGTGATACAAAAGAGTGTTTGTAACGTATGGAGATTTTCAAATAATTGTGGGAACATTCAAGTCTTTGTTTTGAATGATTACACTGTTCTGAAGCTTTACAGAAGAAGGCACTATAGAATGAGAAAGGGCCATTTAGTTTATCTTAGCATTTTTATATCTCCTGACATTATAGACCTTTCACTTGAGAAAGAGATAAAAGACATTTCAGAGTAATAGTTTAACCTTAAATATACTGTTTGTTGGGCAGTTTCTGAAGTAGTGGTGAGACTTGACAATTAGTTGAATTTGCATTCCACCTTTTGGTAAAACAGCCCAAGGTACTTCACAGGAATGTTAGCAGACTAAATTTGACACTGAACTATAGAAGAAATATTGCTAGGGGTGGCCTGAGGTTGGTCAGAGATGGGATTTTTTTTTCAGAACACTTTGAGGAGATGCTGTATCTCCCCCTACTGGATTAGTTTAAACAATTCATTGAGAATATTATAAACTTTATCCTCAGCACACGTGCTGTGCGACAAGTTGATTTTAAAAAAATTATCTTTTCCTGTTTCTCTAACTTAGGTTCTCATTGTTCATGGTGGCTCTCTTCCCTCCTCCTCCATTCCCCCCCTCCCCTTGCCTGTCCTTTTAAGGTGCTATGTTCAGAAAGCACCTAACCGTCGGTACATGAGGGGTAGGAAGGTATGTGCTTGGGTTCCTGTGTAAGAGTTGGTGGGGAGACATGAGAAAAGATGAAGGTTGCAGCTGTTCCTTTTGGCTCACAGATGATGTCTGTGAATGAAGAGTTAGCCATGTCCAACTTGTATGTGCTAGTCCTGCGACACTCTTATTTCAAAATCCCCTTTATCTTTTTTAAAAATATTTTCATTGCCATTTTTAGTATTATGTACTCTGCAGTTCATATTTGTTTATGGTACAGTACAAAAGGTTTTCTTGTGTCTATTTACAATTTGTCGCCATCTGACTCGGTGCTTTATCCTTCTCTTCCCCCCCCCCCCCCCCAACCTCCACAATGCCCTCCCTGCTTGTTCGGGGGGGGGGGGGGGGTGTGGTGGTTCCCCTCCACCTCTCTTCTCCTCCACCTCTCTTCTCCACCTCTCTTCTCCTCCACCTCTCTTCTCCACCTCTCTTCTCCTCGACACCCCCCCCCCCCCCCCCCCCCCCCCCCCCGTTTTTATCAACGAGTAAGTATCCTCGCAGCGCCGAGGTCCCAGGTTCGATCCCGGCTCTGGGTCACAGTCTGTGTGGAGTTTGCACATTCTCCCCGTGTTTGCGTGGGTTTCACCCCCACAACCCAAAATGTGCAGGGGAGGTGGATTGGCCACGCTAAATTGCCCCTTAATTGGAAAACATTAATTGATCAAAATTGTTTTTTAAATCAATGAGTAAATAGATATATGCTTTGTCACCGACTCACTGTTGATGTCTCTATCACTAATTTTGAAAAGGAAACATTTGCAAGGGAGGGAGATATTTGGATATGCTCTTTCAAAGAGGCACAACATCTGAATGGCACTATCTGTGATTTTACTTAAAGACCACAAAAGGAAATCTCACTAACTGTAATGTAGCTGAACAGGAAATGTTCGCACCTGAAGGAAGTTGACTGTTAATAAAACCATGTGTGAAAAAAAAACTGTTAGTGAGGCTATGGACAGTAACATATTGCAACGGAAAATAACAGTTATGGGTAGATGATATTCTGCAGCAAGCCATTTCTGTGTCTCAGTCCCTCTGATGTTGTGTTTAGAGGTAAACCATTATACGTAGCTATGGCGCCCCACTCTGCACAAAGAAACTACAATTTAGACAGCATTGGGATCGTGCATATCTGATGAGAGCATATGGAATTACTCATGTACAGTTTGTTATCCAAAATCCCGATTCCCGTCACCGCTGAAGAAAGACTTGCATTTATATAGCAGCTGATGATTCGATTGGGTTTTGTTTATTGTCACGTGTACCGAGGTACAGTGAAAAGTATTTTTCTGCGAGCAGCTCAAACATCATTTAGTACATGAAAGAAAAGAAAATACGTAATAGGGCAACACAAGGTACACAATGTAAACACATAGACACCGGCATCGGGTGAAGCATACAGGAGTGTAGTATTAATCTTTGATTATGCTGCCCGCCTACCAAAGGCAGCGGGAGGTGTAGACAGAATAAATGGCTGAGAGGCACGTTTGTGTGATGGATTAGGCGGTGTTCACGACTCGTTGAAGATTGTTGCGGTCTTGGGCTGAGCAGTTGCCATAGCAGGCAGTGATGCAGCCCGATGGGATACTTTCTATGGTACATCTGTAAAAGATGAAGCATATTTCCTTAATTTTGGCACCCAGAATTAGACACCGTACTCCAGCTGAGGCCTAACCAGTGATTTAATAAAGATTTCGCAAAACTTTGCATCGCACTATGCTTCTATTTCATTGCTCCTGTTTGCTTGTTTTAAAAATAATTTGTCTGATCACCTTCAAATAAACTTGCATGCAGCATGTCACTTTGATGACCATTCAGTTATGTTTGGTAGACTATCTACAATTTGCTTAGAGAATGCTTACATGGACCCGGGAGTCAGAAATTTTGAAATCTCACACATTCCCACGGTTCTATTCTCAGAAGTCAGGGGATATGCTGAGCTGTCCTCCAGTAATGGCATGCATAGATGAACACAAGCTCCAAGAAATTACCACTTATTAGAGCATCAATTGCACGGCGCTGCGGAGCCAGGTTCGATCCCGGCCCCGGGTCACTGTCCGTGTGGAGTTTGCACATTCTCCCCGTGTCTGCGTAGGTCTCGCCCCCACAATCCAAAGATGTGCAGGGTAGGGGATTGACCACGCTAAATTGCCCCTGAATTGGAAAAAAATAATTTGTTACTCTACATTTATTTTTAAAAAGCATAATTTGTGCGCCCATCAGTTATCCCTGTACAGATGACTGCAGGTACTGTCTGATAAAACCGAATCTGCACCTGACTGGATTGGATTGAATTGGATTTGTTTATTGTCACGTGTACCGAGGTACAGTGAAAAGTATTTTTCTGCAAGCAGCTCAACAGATCATTCAGTACATGAGAAGAAAAGGGAATTAAACAAAATTAAAAATACATAATAGGGCAACACAAGATATACAATGTAACTACATAAGCATTGGCATCGGATGAAGCATACAGGGTGTAGTGTTAATGAGGTCAGTCAATAAGAGGGTCATTTAGGAGTCTGGTGACGGTGGGGAAGAAGCTGTTTTTGAGTCTGATCGTGCGTGTTCTCAGACTTCTGTATCACCTGCCCGATGGAAGAAGTTGGAAAAGCGAGTAAGCCGGGTGGGAGGGATCCATGATTATGCTGCCCGCTTTCCCCAGGCAGCAGGAGGTGTAGATGGAGTCCATGGATGGGAGGCAGGTTTGTGTGATGGACTGGGCGGTATTCACAACTCTGAAGTTCCTTGCGGTCCTGGGCTGTGCAGTTGCCATACCGGGCTGTGATGCAGCCCGATAGGATGCTTTCTATGGTGCATCTGTAAAAGTTGGTAAGGGTTAATGTGGACATGCCGAATTTCCTTAGTTTCCTGAGGAAATATAGGCGCTGTTGTGCTTTCTTGGTGATAGAGTCGACGTGAGTGGACCAGGACAGATTTTTGGTGATGTGCACCTCTAAGAATTTAAAACTGCTAACCATCTCCACCTCGACCCCGTTGATGCTGACAGGGGTGTGTACAGTACTTTGCTTCCTGAAGTCAATGACCAGCTGTTTAGTTTTGCTAGCATTGAGGGAGAGATTGTTGTCGTTACACCACTCCATCAGGTTCTCTATCTCCCTCCTGTATTCTGACTCTTCATTATTCGAGATCCGGCCCACTATGGTCGTATCGTCAGAAAATTTGTAGATGGAGTTGGAACCAAGTTTTGCCACGCAGTTGTGTGTGTACAAGGAGTAGAGTAGGGAGCTAAGTATGCAGCCTTGCGGGGCACCGGTATTGAGGACTATTGTGCAGGAGGTGTTGCTGTTCATTCTTACTGATTGTGGTCTGTTGGTCAGAAAATTGAGGATCCAGTTGCAGAGTGGAGAGCCAAGTCCTAGGTTTTGGAGCTTTGATATGAGCTTGGCTGGGATTATGGTGTTGAAGGCGGAGCTGTAGTCAATAAATAGGAGTCTGATGTAGGAGTCCTTGTTTTTTTACACTTTGTTCAGATATAGGCAGCACTCTGTTGCTCACTAGACAGTGGTGGTCACACACTACTGAGTCAATAAGGTATGTACAGAATTGGACAAGCCCACAACCAACTTTTGGCTAAACTGAGCGTGAGGTCAGGTATAGTGCGCAAGGAGCTGGATTAGGGGTTTGTCCCTGTCCACACTGAGTTCTGGCATTGTGACTCTGATAAAGTAATAAAAAAAATTTTGTTCTGAAAACATGAGAGGGCAAAAATGGCAGTGGATCGTAGCAAATCTGCACCTTTTTGTAAAATTTATTTGTTTTTGATGAATGTCATACTTTTTTGCTCCTTCGTTGTGCAAAGTTGCCCAGAGGCAAACAGTGCCAATATTGTGGGTGGGACAGTTTAGGGCAGCCTTTACTTCACAGTCATAAGTTGCAATTTGCAAATGGTTGTCTGTGTCTATAGATCTTTGGTCGAGAGCATGCCCTCGTCTTCAGTGAATCTCCGCCTTCTGCTTCACTCGTTTATCATGTCCCGTGGCTGACTCTGTTAGGTGCTTGTCTTCTTCCCCAGGGAATGGTCTCCTTCTTTACTGTGATACATCCACCAGTGTCTGTTGTGCCCATACTTTCCAGCAAAAAAAACTCTCAAATACTTTTCACGTCTTTGATTAATACGATGTGTTCTGAATAATTCAAAATGGTGTTCAACAAAAATGAATTTTCCAATGATTTGAATTAAAGAGCGTAAATAAGACAGCAATTTGGGAAAACTTCAGTTAATCAATAAGAAAGCTTTAATCTTCCTGTTTATTTAGCTTGCTGACAAGGTGCAGAATGTTCACCTTATTTTTTTTAAAAGATCTCCGCTGTGAACTAGTGCACAACAAGGTCCCAGATTCGATCCTGGCCCCGGGTCACTGTGTGGAGTTTGCACATTCCCCCGTGTTTGCGTGGGTCTCATCCCCATAGCACAATAAGATGTGCAGGCTAGATGGATTGGCCGTGCTAAATTGCCCCTTAATTGGAAAAAATGAATTGGATACTCTAAATGTAGTTATTTTTTTAATAAAAAAAGAATTTGCCCAAGTTGATCCAATCTGGCAAGTAAATAGCTATGTTTTTGCTTCTGTTATGTTGGAATTTATTGCAGGATTGCAAATATTTAGAGGAGCACTAAACATGGACAAATTTGGCCATTTGTGCTTTTCCCTGACATGGATAACGTTGTTGATCCAGAGTTACCCTTATCTGGAGTCCATAATAATCTGAATATTCATCAGGGAATGGTTGGAATCAGTGCATTTTGCATTTGGAAAATAAGAAGGCTCACATTCCAACATTCCAATCTGGGAACAGACCTATTTTGGTAAGTGCTTATAACTTTGACAAAATGGGACTTCTCAATTTCTGCGCAACAAAATCGCAGTCCAGAGATTCCTGTGGCCATTTTGTGCATTCAGTGGTTCTGGTTTCTGCCACACTGCAAGACTAATGTTTTTAACCTCCCTGTTTGCTTCTCTTCCTAATTTAGTGTTCACCCGTCTGCCATGGGCTGGCTGCCACTTCACTCCCCCATTTCTCTCTCTCTCTCTCTCTCTCTCTCTCTCTCTCTCTCTCTCTCTCTCTCTCTCTCTCGCTCTCGCTCTCGCTCTCGCTCTTCTCCCCCCCAACTGCCACATATCCTGGTTGTCTCTTGCTCACTGCTCACCAGACATGGGTCCCTACAGGGCAAAAGGAGACAATTCAGCCCATCGAGTCTGCACCGACCCTCCGAAAGAGCACTCTGCCTAGGCCTTATCCCCCACCCTATCCCTCTAACCCCCGCCTCAGGGCAATTTAGCATAGCCGATCCACCTAACAATCCAGATCATTCATTGAATCATATCCTTACAATACAGAAGGAGGCCATTTGGCCCATCAATTCTGCACCAACCCTTCTAATGAACACTGTACACATGTCCATTCCCCTGTCTACCCCGCCCTATCCCCATAATCTATCCTGCACATCCCAGGACACTAAGGGGCAATTTATCATAGCCAATCCATCTAACCTGCACGTCTTTGGACTGTGGGGGGGTTGGAAACCGGAGCAGCCGGAGGAAACCCAAACAGACACGGGGAGAATGTACAAACTCCACACGGACAGTGGCTCAAGACCAGAATTGAACAGAGGTTCCTGACGCCGTGAGGCAGCAGTGCTAACCACAGTGCCCCCCAGTCGCCCATTCTCCGGGTGCCATGCTCCATTATTGATTTTCTTCTAAAAAGTGTTAAGAAAATAACAGGTGAAAGTTAGCAATTCTTACAGATGTAATTTTGTGAATATTGGGGCAGCCATTTTGGATTTATTGTGGCAGCCATTTTGCTAAGATCTGTAAAGAGAGGAATGTCATGCCCTTGTTTTTTTAAGGACAAAAACCTCGATCGTGAGAAAAACTATTTAAGGAGCAACAGGCTACATTTCTGTTTTACTTAGTTTGCTGATTGAAACAAGGCTGATGGGTGGAAAATGTGACTGGAAAATGTCTGCTTAATTTTTTTTGATACGCAGGCAGCTGTACTGAATGCTAAACAATGAGCTTATGTTGACAACAGCTGCAAAAAAAAAATGCCACATCCACAAGAAGATGCTTCAGCTGCTTTTCATAACTGTCAGTAATGAGTTACACGGAATATCATCAATGACTCATGTGTTGAGCTGCAGCAATGTGCAACAAAGGAAAAAAAGTAACCTGTTACTAGCTGCAGCATTTTAGCCCACTTAAAATGCAAGCTAAGGGAATTTCTGTTTGCTTAGCTTCAGAAGACTTGGAGTCAACGTTACAGAGCTTTATTCTGGAACTTTTTAAACTGTAACTTTCCTTTTGCACTCTTTGCTCAGCCCCGCCACTGAGTTATGACGGTATACAGCTAGGGGTTAGAGGGATAATGTCACCAATTCTCTGCAGCATTCTCCTTGGCTGTATCTTCAATTTCCTCATCGTGTGCTTCCCAAGAATATTCCAGTCTAATCTCTTGCTGCACAGAATTGGATATTGGTTAGAATCCGGAATGAACTGCCCGAGAGTGTGGTGGAGGCCGAATCAATTCGGGTTTTCAAAAGAAAATTGGATAGTTAGCTGATGAAAATAAATCTACAGGGCAAGTGAGCGGGGCTAGCCGAGTTGCTCATGGAGTGAGTCCACTCAGACATGACGGGCCGATGGCCACCCAAGCACGATTCTGTGATTGGGCAGCACTTGCTGGACAATCCTAAGTGTGTAAGGAATTCTAACCACCAATTTAAGATAACCAGTCAGACTCTCAATATGGCTCATTTAAGCTTACCAGATGGTGTAATATTCAAACTTGGGGAATTGTTCTCAGCAAGTAGAAAGAACATGTTCAGGCATTGCGCCTTTTTGACTTAGAGAAGCACTGGGGGGGGGGGGGGGGGGGGGGGGGTTGTTCCCTGCTGCATTCTCCATGGCAATGCTGTGACCAATCAGATTTTCCCACTAATCAGCACCCTTTTATTCATGCAGCATGAATTGCCCCTTTGAAATTTGGTATTCATGTCTGTTCTGATGAGTGCAAGACCGAAAGCTTTGGTGGCATGTCTTTTTCATCAATACTCACGTTCGCTAATTCTATGATAATGTATTTCTACGATTAAAAGACTCACTTATACAAGGCAACTTCCGATATGTCCAAAGCATGTTAATGGTTCACACAAGTAAGTATTGATTGTCCTTTGAAATCCCTCAATTGACTTTGCAAACATGGTATCTAGAGCAGTGTGTTCCATGATCTTTACTTTGCGATAATCATCCTGAATTTGATTCTAGTCATCACTTTGTCTCCTACTAGAGGCAAGTGCCTTTCTCAATTGATTTCCTTCATTATTTTCATGCCTTGATCAGATAATTCCTTAACCTGCTCATCGCTAGGGAAGATAAAGCCCAAGTTCACTCTCTTGTAACTCTGTTTCTTTTCTAGATATCCAGATTAAAGCAGCACTTTGCATTTATAAATTACATTGAACACTTAAGCATCCCAAGGTATTTCACAAACAAGATGTAGGGAAATGGGACTCGGAGTCAGAAAGATAGGGGTTCGGGGTTACTTAATGTAGTGAGAGAGGGATTAGAAAGATGGAAAAAGAGGTAATGTAATTTATGGAGGGAATTCCAAAGAGTGGCACCAAGGCAGTGAAAGCTGTTCCACCAGTACAAGACTGCACAAAAGGCCGGCATCAAAGGAATGAAACATTCGGGAGAATAAAGATGGGGTGGGGCAAGTTTAAGTTTAATGTGGGTGGCACGGTGACACAGTAGTTAGTACTGCTGCCTACTGCGCTGAGGACCTGGGTTCGACCCCGATCTCGGCCCCGGCCCTGGGTCACTGTCCGTGTGGAGTTTGGACATTCTCTCAGTGTCTGCGTGGGTTTCACCCCCATAACCCAAAAGTTGTGCAGGTTAGGTGGATTGGCTACGCTAAATTGCCCCTTGATCGAAAAAAAAGTAATTGGGTGCTCTAAATTTATTTTTTTAAAGTTTGCATTTAATGCATTGAAGGGCAAGGAGCCACTGTAAGCCAACGTCTGGGTTGTGAGTGAGCAAATAGGATTTAGTGTGGGACGAGACATCTATTTTCTTTCCTTGTATAGCTTTTTCCATCCGATCTATAAGCAGGTTGAAATCCCCCATTACTTATCAATTTGATCACCTTCACGGCCTTCCTAAATGCCATTCTACATTCTTCTTCAGTAGTAATTTAGGTGCTCCCTCCGCATGCAGCCCTTCCCCTCCAGTTCCTTAACTTGACACGTAATCATTCCATCAACTCATTTAGTGTTTCCCATTCTGCCACTGTTTTGGTCTATTTTATTCAAACTTCCCCTTATTTTCTTGACTTTCCAAGTCAAATTTTGCTCCAAATTTTGCTGATGATGCAGTCTTTAATTCGCACTGCATCGTACCGCTCTAGTTGCAATTATGCTTCCAGTTCTTCTCAGTTATTTCTAGCATTCATGGTATTAATATGTAGATGGTTGTTTATTTTTCCCCCCCCTGTTGATTTTGTCACATCTTGGCCTTGCCTCATGTGTTTGGAAATGGATTGGATTTGGATTTCTTTATTGTCACTTGTACTAAGGTACAGTGAAAAGTATTTTTCTGTGAGCAGCTCAAACAAATCATTCAGTACATGAAAAAAAAGAAAATACATAGGGCGTGATTCTCCAAAATGGAGACCAAGTGTTCGCGCCGTCGTGAAACGGGCGCAGGGACAACCGATTCTGGCCCCCACAGGAGGCATCCATGGGGGACTTCTTCAGCACGCCGGTCCCTATGCAACATGGCGTGGGGGTTCAGGAGCCGGCCCGCGCAACAAAGTAGGCCGGGGTGGGGAGAGAGGCCGGCCCACCGATTGGTGGGCCCCGATCGCGGGCCAGACCCCATCGGATGCCCCCGGGAGGACGGAGCCTCCCGAATCTTTGCGCAGAGTTCCCGCCTGCAGCGACCAGGTGTGGACGGCGCCGGCGGGACTCTGCTTTTTCCGCG
Source organism: Scyliorhinus canicula (assembly GCF_902713615.1). Classification (NCBI taxonomy): domain Eukaryota; kingdom Metazoa; phylum Chordata; class Chondrichthyes; order Carcharhiniformes; family Scyliorhinidae; genus Scyliorhinus; species Scyliorhinus canicula. The sequence goes on from NC_052159.1 coordinate 153,922,515, forward strand.
TGGCTGCTTGGCCCATCCAGGCCGGAGAATAGACGGCCTGGCCGCGGACAGTGACCGGCGCTGCGTCAAATGTGCTGGCGTCGGGGCGGCGTGGCGCAGTTGCGGTGATTCTCCGGCCCGGCGGGGGTTTCGGAGAATCGTTCCCATTATAGAGCAACTCAAGGTATACGATGTAAATACGTAGGCACAGGCATCGGGTGGAGCATACAGGTGTGTAGTATTTAATCGGGTCAGTCCACAAGGCTCATTTAGGAGTCTGGTAACAGCGGGGAAGAAGCTGTTTTTGAATTTGTTGGTGCGTGTTCTCAGACTTTTGTAACTCCTGCCCGATGGAAGAATTTGGAAGAGTGAGTAAGCCGGGTTGGGGGGGGGGGGGAGTCTTTGATTGTGCTGCCCGCTTTCCCCAGGCAGCCGGAGGTGTAGATGGAGTCAATTGCTGGGAGTCAGGTTCGTTTGATGGATTGGGCTGTGTTTATGACTCTCTGAAGTTTCTTGCAGTCTTGGGCCGAGCAATTGCCATCCCAGGCTGTGATGCAGCCAGATAGGATGCTTTCTATGGTGCACCTGTAAAAGTTGGTAAGAGTCCGTGTGAACATGCCATATGTCCTTAGTTGTCCTTTAGTTTCCTGAGGAACTGTAGGTGGTAGTTTGCAATATCTGAAAACTGTTGAAGATGTGTTTCTTTTAAGAGGAACAACCTATGGCTGTTTTGTGTTCAGTTTTGATTCTCCATGTGCAACACTGTAGATCAGTCAGTATATTTTTAAAAGTAATTTTATCATTATCTCCACTAAAGCAATGTATAGAATCAACTGTTTGTGATGTCAGTTTAGTTTTTCTATTCAAATTAAGGATTGCAAGAATATTTAATATAGAATTTGCAGGTTAATTACAGTATAATGGGGCAACTCAAGTTCTACATGCTGCTATTTGAACACGTGTGGACAGATCATTATTTATGTTATTGTAACTATTGACTGGTTTGCTACAGTAGGTGCACCAAATGATATGTTCTTTGTCAAATAAATGAGCATGAAAAGTAAATACAGTATTGCAGTGTGCTATGTAGATAACTCAGAATATACTGTTGCAGAATTTAATATTGTCAGCCTCTGCTGATGAAATCATGGCGAGCCGGATCATTATAGTGGTAGGAGGACACTGCAGCTACAATAATAATCTTTATTAGTGTGTCATGTGAGAGTACCTTTAAGAAATGGATGTTTAAGCAATGTACCTTTAAGAAATGGAGCAGCTCATATTGCTGAAGTGATGTCAGAGGAGGGAGCTGAGCTCACATCTGCTTTTTGGGAATTTTAGTTTCAGTTTTGTGGAAAAGAGCTTGGGTGTGTCTGTGTTTGCAGTGAGTTGGATCTGCTGTTATCTCTGCCATGAAAGACTATCTCTGAATCATTTGGGTGATTTAAACTCACAATAGTAATGTCTTCAACCGGATATGTTTCTGTTGTTAAAGGTGTCAAGTCTTTTGGAGGTTTAAAGGAACGTTTTGAGGGATTATTTAGTGTTGTATTATTTTCGGGGTTATCTTTGGAATAAGGGGTGGTAAAGGATCCAATGTTTATTTTAAAAGGTTAAGTTGAATTCATGGAATAAACATTGTTTTGTGTTTAAAAACCCACATGTCCATAATTGTAATACCACACCTGGAGACCAAGCCGTGTGCTTCAAAAGCAACAATACATTAAAGGGAGAGGTTGGTTGAACTCCATGATACATTTTGGGGTTCTGAAAACACCGCTCCCATAACAAGTGTCACATGTGGGCTTACATTAACACTGCATTGAAGTTAGTGAAAATCCCCTAGTCGTCACACTACACCACCTGTTTGGGTACACACAGAATTCAGAATGTCCAATTCACCTAACAAGCACGTCTTTCGGGTATACAAGTGTAGTGTGATAGATAATCGACAAGGACAGGATGTTTAGTGGGCGTCAGAACCACACCCCATAGCATGAAAGAACGTACTAATCTGATGTGTGTTCTGTGACCAACCCACCTGGGTCCTCAGTGCCATGAGGCAGCAGTGCTAACCACTGTGTTCCTTAACTGAAAACCAAACCAAATGTGGTAGTTTGTGAATGAGCTTATGCGCTAAATAATGTTAAGATTGCATTCTCCATTCATTGGAGTGGACGGCAGCATAATAAATGTAGCCTACATAGCACTTGGTGCAGTCGCAAATTATGGCACATCTTATCAGAAAGATCTGGGCAATTGTCATTTCATTGCAAATGATAATGACAGTAATTCTCTGTCCTTCCTGCAGAAAGAGTGCATTTATCAATTAGATTTTGCGAACTAGAAAAAATAAAAGTGGATTTAAATATTTAAAGAAAAGCCTTTAGTTCACTGCTGCACTTCACTGTTCCGGGTCTAGTCTGGTTTTTAACCTCCAGTCATATAGTGTTAGTAATAATTCTGTAATAAATTATGGTTCATTAAAAGCTGGAACAAAACAAAAAGTGCGTGGAAACCAAAAAAAGGGGGGGCCGCTTTGGATTTCTAAATGTAATCTGAGCAGACTTCATACTGAATTCCATTTGAAGTGTCCCCATTCTTGCTTGGAGCTGTGGTGCCCCAGCCAGAGGGGTGATGTCAGCTGGCTTGTAGGTACAGTTGCTGATCACAGGAAGAAGAAAAGGGAAATCAATGAAGATACCGTTATGCATTTTCCACTGCCAACTCCGTACCTGATTGAGACGTCTGCAGTTTAATACCATTCTGTGTATCGCATGATGGAATGATTCCTTCCAGGCATCTTTTGCTTAGTTGGTAACTCTCACCTCTTGAGTCACAAGGTTCCGGGTTCATCTCCCACTCGAGGGTCCAAGTACAAAAATCGAGGCTGACACGCCAGTCACTGTCAGAAGTACAGTAAGAAGTCTTACAACACCAGGTTAAAGTCCAACAGGTTTGTTTCAAACACGAGCTTTCGGAGCACGGCTCCTTCTTCAGGTGAAGAAGGAGCCGTGCTCCGAAAGCTCGTGTTTGAAACAAACCTGTTGGACTTTAACCTGGTGTTGTAAGACTTCTTACTGTGCTCACCCCAGTCCAACGCCGGCATCTCCACATCACTGTCAGAAGTGCCACCTTTCAGATGAGGTGTTAAACATGGCGCCCACCTGCCTGCCCAGAATACCTGGTTGTTAGTACAGTGTTGCTTTTGGGAGCTTGCTGTACATGTATTGGCAGCCAGATTTCCTACAGTACAACAGTGACTACAGCTCCAAAAGATTTAATTGACTGTAAAGCAGTTTGGGGCATCTGATGGTCACGAAAAGTGCTAAATAACTGCAAGTGTTCCTGTCTTTCTTCCAATGTAATTTGGTGTTCATTTCAATTGCGATTTTGGTTGTCATGTTATTGAAAAAAATAACTTGTTAAGGGTGATTGAGGGCAAAGTAATACTGCAACTCTTGTTGGGATCAAAACCACTTAATTAATTTAACTTCATTACTCCAACTGCAGTAAGAAGTAGTTGATTAAATATCAAGGCTTTAAAAGTCAATGTGTAACAGTACTTGATTATTGCTGCAGGAGGTTTAGAATTCTTGGTCTGGCCCACTTAACTTAAAGGGGACGGTTGTCTGTCTTTTATTATTAATTTTCAGTCTCCGACAGTTCCCAGACAAGTCTTCAATTGTGCAGGTGTACAGTCTTTGGCTTTGACTTTTTTTCCCTCCCCATTCACCAGCTGACTGGAAGGGTTCATAATTGATAACTGGAGCAAGTTTTTTAATAAACATTTTATTGAGGTATTTTTTACAACAACAAAATAAACAATGTACATAAATCTATTAACATAGTGCAAAAGCCTGCTTCCTCCCTTACAGGTCCCACCTTTATTACCCCCTACTCTAAGCTAAACTAACCCCCCCCCCCCTTTAATTTTCCACGTCGACAAGCGGCTGCCACCTCCGGGCGAACCCTAACAGTGACCCTCTCAAGACGAACTTGATTTTCTCCAAACAGAGAAGGCTAGCCATGTCTGATAGCCAGGTCTCCGACTTCGGGGGCTATGACTCCCTCCAAGCTAATCGTATCCATCTCTGGGCTACTAGCGAAGCAAAGGCCAGAACGTCTGCCTCTTTCTCCTCCTGGATACCCGGATCTTGCAACACCCCGAAAATCGCCAGCTCTGGACTCGGTGCCACCCTTGTATTTAACACCGTACACATGACATCTGCAAACTCCTGCCAGAGTCCCCTAAGGCTTGGACAAGTCCAGAACATGTGGACATGGTTCGCTGGTCCTCCCGCACACTTTGCACACCTATCTTCTACTCCAAAGAACCTGCTCATCCGGGCCAGTCATGTGAGCCCAGTGTACGACCTTGAATTGTATCAAGCTGAGCCTGGCACATGTTCTGGACGCATTGACTCTACTCAATGCGTCCGCCCAGAGACCATCCTCTATATCTCCTTCCAACTCCTCTTCCCACTTGCGCTTCAGCTCCTTAGTCTGCATCTCCTCTGACCCCCGACATCCGTTTCTAATGAATCTGGAGACATTTTTTGAGATAGCTGGTTCACTGAAAATGTAGAACTTAATGCGATCATCATCAACATATTCCGCATAACTTTGACCTGGGCACTATTGAAAGTCGCCATAGTCCCCGGGGGCCATCGGCTGCTCTCTCTTTTGGGAGAGGGTTGACTGGGTGGTGATTTAACCTGAGGGTCACCACACCTCGGGTGAGGGGCAAGGTTGAGAAGGATAACCTCAGCTGGTGCGGGGATTGAGCCCGTCTTGCTGGCATCTCAAGCCAAATCATCCAGCCAACTGAACTACTATTATCAGAGAATTAAGATCAGCACAACTGTAGCAGGATTTCTGTAATAATGTGCACTTGCATTGTATGACTGAGAAAACCTATTGGGTATTTCAGATTGAAATGTTGGCAGTTTCATGCTAGCTCCTGTGTTTTTTTTTAAATGGTTCATGGGATGTGGGCGTCGTTGGCTGGGTCAGCATTTGTTTCCCATCCCTAATTGCTTTTGAACTGAGTGGCGTGATGGGCCATTTCAGGGGGCAGATTGCTGCAAATTTGGAGTCACAGGCAGTTCAGACTAGGTAAGGACAGCAGATTTCCTTCCTTAAAGGACATTAATGAATCCGATGGTATTTTATTATCTCTGGATTACTAGCTCAGTGACGTTACCACTCCGCCGCCACCTCCTGCTGTTTGTAAGCTTTTTAAAGAATGCGCTCACAGTTTTAGCACAATGAGGACATGAGGAAAATACTCGCACTTCTTAGTGTGAAACTAGTGCCACGGTTACACTTTTCGGGCCTGTCTTGGACATTTGTGCAGGCTGGCATCACATGCCTCTCCTACAATTGTGCCCATATCTTCCAAGTTCAATAAATTATTTTGGCTACACAATATCTGAACCAATATCAGAATCAACACCACGGTAATCAGGAAGAATGTAACAGTGGGGCCTGTTTGTCGTATGCATGCACATGCGCCTCCTAATTTTCTGAAGGGTGGATTGATTTTAAATTCACTCGGTTCCGCCTTTGTAATTAAAAATAAATAAAAGTACAACATACTGCACTGGTCAGCTCTTTAGCTTTAGACTTGAGCTTTATCTGCCTCTCTCAACGGTCATTACCAATTAACTGAACGGGTGTTGATAGAACGTTAGGTGAGACAGTAAGCTCTTGAGGAAAATACAGAGGCTGGAAAAGGGTCTGGGCTGTTAAATGTGTGGACAGGAATTTGGAAGATTGAATATAATGTGGGGAAATATGCAACTGTACACTTTCAGGGGGGGGGGGGGAATAGCAAAGCAGCATATTTTCTAAAGGTGAAACCGGGAAAAGCTATTCGCAGGGGCCTGCACTGACTTTGTATACCCCAGTTCCCAGAAAGTTAACATGCAGGCACAGCAAGAAATTCGGAAAGCAAGTATTTTATTAGCATTTATGACAAAGGCATTGGAGTACAGGAATAAAGATGTCTTTCTTCAGTTGTAAAGGTGCCTTTGGTGTGACCAAACCTGGATTACTTGTTTGCTCTTCCCTAGGCAGAAAGATCATACTTGCCTTGGGGTGAGTGCAATGAGGGTACGTCAAACAGATTTCTGAGATAAGAGGATTATCCCCAAGGTGATCTCATTGAAACATCTAAAATGATAAAGTGGGTTGACTGGGTGAATGCCGGCTGGGTGTTCCCCCTGCCAGGGGATTCTAGAACAGGGGTGATCACGGACTCTGAATCACAGACGGCCAATTAGGACTCGGATGAGGAGAAATTTCTTGTCACAAAGAGTTGTGAACCTGGGCACTGTCGTTAAGTATGCTTGAGACACAAGTCATTCGATTTTTTTGATACTTGGGGAAATATGTGAATAATGCAGGAGTTAGAGTTCAGGTGAAAAATTAGCCATGATCCTATTGAATTGCAGAATAGCAGTCTCAGGATCAAATGACCTACTCCTTTCCCTATTTCCTATGCTCTTATGTAGGCACAGAGGTTGGCCAGTATAGCTACATATTCTTGAACTGGGTTCTGGATAGGAAGGAAGTTATGGTGCGCCAATTCTTAATGTGTGAATGATTACTGGCAGATTTCTTAATTTATTCTTGGTCCAGCAATATGTATGGCCCATCCCTATTGCTCCTGAGAGCAATAAGGGTTTTAGGACTGTACATGTAATGGTTGCAGGTCCCATTCCATGAAGATGAGCCATTGTATTTCTCCAACATAGTTCAGAAACCTCTGTGCTCACTTTTCCAATGCTAGCCCACAAATTGTTGAATTCCATTTCACAATTTGATGTAATAATAATCTTTATTGTTGTCACAAGTAGGCTTACATTAACACTGCAATGAAGTTACTGTGAAAATCCGCTAGTCGCCACACTCCGGCTCCTGTTCGGATACACAGAGGGATAATTCAGAATGTCAAATTCACCTAACAGCACGTCTTTCGGGACTTAGAACATAGAACATAGAACAGTACAGCACAGAACAGGCTTGTGGGAGGAAACCGGAGCACCCGGAGAAAACCCACGCAGACACGGAGACAATCTGCAGACTCCGCACAGACAGTGACCCAAGCCGGGAATCAAACCCAGGTCCCCGGCGCTGTGAAGCAACAGTGCTAACCAATGTGCTGCCGTGCTGGTTTCTCTACCTGTGCCATAACCATGATTAACAATGAGGAAGGAGCAGTGCTCCGAAAGCTAGTGTTTGAAACAAACCTGTTGGACTTTAACCTGGTGTTGTAAGATTTCTTACTGTGCTCACCCCAGTCCAACGTCGGCATCTCCACATCATGATTAACAAAGCTGATGCACCAGCAGCTTTTGCATACGTGCAGCTCTGTTGGATGTAGTTGCAGAATTGTCCAGCTCTTTCTGAAGGTAACAGAGGGTATTGGATACTTGAGACATTAAAAAATGTTAAACCTGTTTTATATCATATGTCTCATAGATCAAATTAGAAACAAATCCCTCATTGTGGCAATAAGGCATTATTTAACACAATTTTAATATGTAATGTTCATGGATATATTCAAGAGGGAGCTGGGCGTGGCCCGTGTGGCTAAAGGGATCAATGGGTATGGAGAGAAAGCGGGAGTGGGATACAGAATTTGCATGATCGGCCATGATCCTATTGAATGGTGGTGCGGGCTCGAAGGGCCAAATAGCCTACTCCTGCACCTATTTTCTATGTTTCTATAGATTGGGCTTCACTAAGATAGAGAGCTCGCTATCTAAGCAAGAGTTTACAAACCGACATGCAAAGTCACTCGAGTGCTTGCAAAAAATAACCATGAGAAAATAGGAAATTGCAAGAATTGTGGACAGATCCAGTTGTTGTCAAAGGTGCTTTGGTTCCGTTGCTGATCTTTTTGTCATTGTTTCACATTATTAGATGAATATTTGCAACCACTTTGGAGAGGGGGTGTTTGGGTTGGGGATAGTTATCAAATTTGTACATCTGTTATACATCTGCCAAATTGTAATATTATAAATGTTTCTAATCCTCCTCTAAAATGTCTCCCATATCACAGGGGCGTTGCACCAGAGAAAACTGCAAATATCTTCATCCACCAATGCATTTAAAAACGCAGTTAGAAATCAATGGACGCAACAATCTTATACAACAAAAAACAACTGCAGCTATGCTGGCACAGCAGATGCAGTTTATGATGCCAGGTGCTCAAATTCAGCCAGTTGTAAGTATATATTTACTTAAAAGCTGTTTTCCCTCTTCCCCGACCGTGTCCAAAAAAGACCCTTGTTTAGTTCCTCGTCGTCAAATGCACTAAGAAAAAAGGGGTTTTAAATTTAGAGTACCCAATTCATTTTTTCCAATTAAGGGGCAATTTTGCGTGGCCAATCCACCTACCCTGCATATCTTTGGGCTGTGGGGGCGAAACCCATGCAAACACGGGGAGAATGTGCAAACTCCACACGGACAGTGACCCAGAGCCGGGATCGAACCTGGGACCTCTGCACATGAGGCTGCAGGACTGACCCACTGCGCCACCGTGCTGCCCTCCTTTGGGTTTTCTAAGTTGCCAGGATGGCTGAGTGGTCTAAGGCGCCAGGCTTAAGCAGACATTGAGGACTTGATGATTTCTGGTCCCTTCCTAGGGCCGTGGGTTCAAATCCCAATCCTGACATCCCTCCTTTGGGTTTTCTTAAGATCCCGTTAGTATAATGTCAACCTGCTGTTAAATAATAATAATAATCTTTATTGTCACAGGTAGGCTTACATTAACACTGCAATGATGTTACCTAGTCACCACATTCCGGCGCCTGTTTGGGTACACAGAGGGAGTATTCATGTCACTTACTTGACAGGAATTTATTCGTTCCTGGGATGTGGGTGCCACTGGCGAGGCCAGCATTTGTTGTCCACCCCATATTGTGCTCAGGAAGGTTGGGGGGGGGGGGGAGCTACTTTTTTGAACCGCTGCAGTCCATGTGGTGCAGGTACACCCACAGTGCTGTTAGGAAAGGAGCTTCAAGATTTTGACCAGCTACGATGAAGGAATAACGATGTGTTTCCAAGTCTGGGTACTGTCTGCCTTGGAGAGGAACTCCCATGCATTTGCCATCCTTGTCTTTCTTGGTGGTTGAGGTCATCAGTTTGATAGGTGCCGTTGACAGAGCCTTGATTTTTTTTTTTTATAAATTTAGATTAGCCAATTATTTTTTCCAATTAAGGGGCAATTTAGCGTGGCCAATCCACCTACTCTGCACATTTTTGGGTTGTGGGGGCGAAACCCACGCAGACACGGGGAGAACGTGCAAACTCCACACGGACAGTGACCCAGAGCCGGGATCAAACCTGGGACCTCAGCGCTGTGAGGCGGTTGTGCTAACCACTAGGCCACCGTGCTGCCCGACAGAGCCTTGATGAGTTGCTGCACTACATCTTGTAGATGGTATACACTGATGCCACTGTGCATCGGTGGTGGATAGAGTGGACGTTTGAGGTGATGGCTGGTGTACATTAGAACATTTGGCTGACAAAAATAAAAAGCCCGTTTAAATGTATTTTCTTTGAGAAGTGTGCGAACTGCCAAATAGATTTACATTAGCAGCTGGTTTAGCACAGTGGGCTAAACAGCTGGCTTGTGATGCAGAACAAGGCCAGCTGCGCGGGTTCAATTCCTGTACCAGCCTCCCCGAACAGGCGCTGGAATGTGGCGACTAGGGGCTTTTCACAGTAACTTCATTGAAGCCTACCTGTGACAATAAGTGGTTATTATTATTATTTGAATGAATCATTTCACACTACAACCATGATTGTGCTCTGGTAATAGCTGTACAGCATGTCCTTTTGTATGCAGTTTTGAAAATAAGTTTATGATTATATTCAATTTGTATTCACATTGCTGTTTTGTACTGAACAAGTATATAAACGTGCAAACACTTCTGTTGCTTTTTTGCCACATTCAGCGACTGCAAAAGTTGATGTCCTTTGTTCTCTGTGGACCATCAAAATCTTAGCTGTGCCTTTTTATGTTTGGGGAAATCTATATTTTTCAGTGCAAAACAAAGAGGCAAATCATCTTGGGTCTGTCCAGAATTGTTAATAATTCCCATGCATTTCTCTATCCTCATTTGCATCCCGCTGGAATCAGTTGATGCTATATGGCTTGATCTTGACAGTGCCCTGTTGTATTTTCCATTACATTTAATTGTCTTCATTAATTTTTTTAGTATTGAATATGCTGAAAAGACAAAGCCACCATTGCCTGGTTTATGCAGTTTTTATTGTTTATTTTCTCAATTGGCAAAGCCCCCTGTAGAAACAAAATCTCTCTTCCCTTGGAATTTCTCAAACGCTAAACAATATTCTAAAACAGATGCTGATTCTACTTGGTTTAGTTGGGGAAAATGTAATTTTCTGTGCTACTTAATCCATTTAACTTTATTTTGCCCAAATGTATTTGTCTTTTCTCTCTCCATAGGCCACGTTTCCGATGAATCCTGGCGCAGGAATGAATCATCATGCTTTTAGTTTTAGTCCTTTTCTGGCACCCATGCCTCACGGTGTTGGATTAGTTCCAACAGAAGTTCTCTCTAGTGGCCCTGTCCTTGTCCCTGGAAGTCCACCCATTTCAGTTGCTGGATCAGGAAATATGCCGAAGAACATGAGGACAGACCGATTAGAGGTAAAACAATTGGGCCAATTTAATTCCACAGTGTAAATGTAGTGCAGGCATATCCCATTTTTACAGAGTACCGTTTAATCAAAAATGCTGGTTTTATGGAATGACCGTGATTGAGTTGAAAACTGACAGTTGGCACAGTCTGCTCCCCTCAACCACATGAAATCATTTGAACACGGCACTTCTCTGTTCAATAAGTTGTGGAAGCAAGCAGAGAGAGTGGCTCTCGGCAGTACGACTCTTGGGGAGATGGTTATTCCCAGGTCCGAGGAGGCAGCAGCTCCAGAGGACGCAGCCGCTGCAACTAGTGACATTGACTCTTGGTCTTGTCCTGAGATCCAACTTCCCCTCTCTGTTACAAGAACTCTTTTTTTTTTATTGTTTAGGGGACAGATGGAGATCCATTAATTTCCCAGCCTCGTGTTTCCCCAGCTAGATTATAATTTTTAAAAAAAATTTCAAGTACCCAATTATTTTTTCCAATTAAGGGCAATTTTAGCATGGCCAATTCACCTACCCTGCACATCTTTTTGGGTTGTGGGGGTGAGGCCCACACAGACACAGGGAGAATGTGCAAATCTCACATGGACAGTGACCCAGAGTCTGGATCGAAACCGGGCCCTCGGTGCCGTGAGGTAGCAGTGCTAACCACTGCGCCACCATCTCGCCTAGCTGGATTATAATTGACCAATTTGTCCCCATCCATGTACCAGAGTGAGAGGCTGGCGGCTGCTGATCCTTAAGGAAAATCCTTTTTTGTAGCATGAACTTGGCCCCAACCCAGTCCATGAAAACGGGATTTGCCTGTGTGACTTTCGGTGCATCTTGCTTTTGTCCTTGTATCCATGTTCATTCATAATGGGGTTTGTATTTACAAATTATGCTATAGTTGTTATAAAGTCAGCCAACTTCTGAAACATATGTTAACATTTTGTATGGGCTCTCCATTGAAGCTGGCAAGGTTAGAAGGACAGTCACTTTACAGACCATTGCGATTTGAGGAGAGAACAACAGGCCAAGAGTTCAGATTTGCTAAAATCTTTACACTAAGGATCGAGTGTAAAGAGATTTTTTTTTCCCTAAGGGGAGTTAAACAGGCGTCATCTCAGTTAAGTACGTGAGACGAGCTGAAGATCTAAAAAGGTGAGTCAAACGTGGTTTCAAACTGAACGGAAAAGCAACCAAATGATGGGACAATCTGACGAGACGTTGAAGACCAGTAAGACCTAGCGTTGTTGAATTGGATGTTTGAATCAGCGAAGTGAAGAACACCCAGGCGAAGGATGCGGAACTGTTTGTTGGCTGGGTTTTTCTGTCAACTGTGAAGTGACATCCCTTGCCACTGATCTTGAAGAAAGTTGACCGCAAAGATCCAGCAGTCCACATGACACGGATTTCCCTTTTCCTGATAGTTTGAAGTCAAAAGGGTCTCAGCTGTGTGCGTGTGTGAACTCATGAAGCTGCTGTCGCTCTCTGAGAACTAATGATGGCAAATGCTGACAGTTCCGCCGCTGTCGCTGCCACAAATTCCAGGCTGTTGGAAACTTGGTTGGCGTAGTTCAGGAGACCAACGGTGGAAAGATCAGGTATTGGAATGACCAGGTGCACATAGGTCAGATGGAACATCTGACTTGAACTGCATTTATGGTCTCAAATGTGGTTCAAAAAACCAGGACATGCAGATTTTAAAAAAATTTCATGCAACAATAATTAATGTAACATGACACATGACTGACATTCCAACTTATTATGTCAAAGAATTGACTTTATGGACTACTAAGTACATAGACTACATCGTGCACAAAACTGAAGAATGTCCATGTAAGATGCTACCTCACGTGAAGAGGGTATTTAGATTGGAAGTTGATTAAAGAATCCCAAGACAGGGGCAGCACGGCGGCGCAGTGGTTAGCACCGCTGCCTCACGGCGCCGAGGACCCGGGTTCGATCCCGGCCCCGGCTCACTGTTCGTGTGGAGTTTGAACATTCTCCCCATGTCTGCGTTGGTGTCGCCCACAGAAATCAAGAAGATGCACAGGGTAGGTGAATTGCCGCTTAATTGAAAAAAATTATTAAGAATAAATAAATAATCCCAAAACAGAATAGTGATGATTTGATGTATTTTGGACTGGAGGATTTTAACAGTCGTGTTTCCAGTGATTTGGATTATATACATTATCAAACATTTGCAGGCAATGCACAAATAGGGAGGGTGATTACCTGTGAAGAGGGCAGTGAGTGATTTCCGGTTGGTAAGTTAGATAGATGGTTATCTGATGTAGGTTGATGCAGAGAAATTAGTTAATATTTCAGGAGAAAAGGAAGATGAAAGGATGCCATGTGGTAAAACATTAAGAGAATAGAGAAGCTGTGACTCTCTAAGTTCAACCAGATAAATCTTTAAAAGTAGGAAAATAAGTTCTCTGAGCTCAGTATTTGGAAAAAAGATCCTAAGTTTTAAAAATATGCGGCTAAAAGAAAACAGGCTAGAAAGTTATGCGCAGGTATGGGCAGCCTACCTTTACAGAAGATTTCAAAGTCGTGGACAGGATGCAGAGGTGATTTACTAGTTTGTCAAGGATGAGGGAAACTATAGCTTAACGGAAGAAAAATGGTCAGGGAAGTTCTAATAGAGCTCTTCAAAATTATAATTGAATTTGATTAAGTAAATATGAAAAGGAATTTCCATTAGTCGGTGAAGAGTAACTGGAGGACAGAAGAATGAAGATAATTTTTTTTCCCGGCACAGATCATTAAGATATGGAACGTTCTGCAGGGCGCTTTGGTGGAAGCTTAATAAATAACTTTTCGAAAGGAATGAGATATTTGATGACAAAACATTTTTAGTGGGTATCCAGAAAGGGACAGGAGAATGGGGTTAATTTCACTGCCATTGTTTCCGAGAGTAGGAACTGACATAGTTGACTGAATGATAGCTGCCTCTGCTCAAATGGTATCAGGGATGCAGAAGGCCCCGCAGTATCTTACAGTTAATTCTTAATGTTGGAGCAGCAAATCTCAGCTGGCAATTTGACCGTGAGGTTGGTGAGTGCACTGTTGTCAAAGCCAGTTTTGTCCTCACTAAACAGACGTGTACTTTGCAACGCCAGTTACTTCATCGAGGCCGAGGGTGGGAAATTCTGGCTGATTATTATTTGTTTGGCTCCAGGAATACAGTGGTGACTTGTATCTGCTTGTTGCCAGTCACATCTGAGATCAGCAATCTTTGTCACAGGTCAAGAAACAAATCTGAAGCCTCCCTGGATTATATGACTCAGTAATATAATATTTACTGAACCATTGGGAGCTTAGAAACATGCGTTTAACTGAATGTAATTTGCTTTCCTTATCTTTGATTGATTAAGAAACATTTTGATCAATTTGATAAGCAGTTAACTTGGTAAACAATTTCTATACATGATGGACATAAGAAAACTAAAAACATTTTGCATTTATTTTTCGGCGTGCTTTTGAAACCGTTTCTACAATTGTAACCATTCAACCCAAACAAATCATCATTGTCAGCCAGAGCTTCCCTTTTTGTAAAAATGTTATTCCAGTTAAGGGACAATTTAGCGTGGCCAATCCACCTATACTACACACCTTTTGGGTTGTGGGGGTGAGGCCCACGCAGACACCGAGTGTAGCTGCAAACTCCACACAGACAGTGACCTGGGGCCGAAATCGACAGCCTTCCCACCACCCGCCTCTTTGAAGTGGCTGCTGTTTGAAAGTATGAGGCCTTTTGAGGAGGACAGAACTGGCTTCACTGTTTCTACCATTTTTATTACCGATTTGCATTTTTGTTTTGTGGTAAAGCCCGTTGTCTTCTGGTCCAATGAAATAAAACCAAGTTTAGAATGTTCTTGGAGCGCAGTAAGATTATCGGAATGCAGAGATGAGCAAATCACATGTTGATCATGCTTAACTGTGCTTGCATATCGTGCAATTGCCATCTTCAAATGCAAAATTAATTAAGTTAGCGTGTTTAATTTTGCCCCAGTAATGGAAGATCTCCCCAGATTTTGTGTGGTTGTTACAATCAGCAATGTATACTTCGAGACAATAATGTACACAAGTCAAAATTTTTACAAATACCAAATTAGAATTTTACTCATTTGATCCGGACTAAAGTTTAGGTTGACGTTTAACTTCGGCTTTAACCGTAGAATGGTTGCAAGTTAAACCGCTTCACCAAATCTAAGCACGACACTGTCTCCTCTTTTGGTAGGTGTGCAGGGAGTTTCAGCGAGGAAATTGCACACGAGGTGAGACCGACTGCCGTTTTGCTCACCCCGCAGACAGCACAATGGTGGACACCAACGACAACACTGTGACTGTCTGTATGGATTATATCAAAGGTCGATGCTCCAGAGAGAAGTGCAAATACTTCCACCCTCCTGCTCACCTACAGGCCAAAATAAAGGCAGCGCAGCACCAGGCCAACCAGGCTGTGGCAGTAGCTCAGGCAGCTGCTGCAGCAGCAACAGCAATGGTAAGTTATTTAATGGGACAGCAAATGTCACCGATCAACTTATTGTGCAACACACAAGGCTAAGTCGGATTGCAGTTTAGATAAAAGTCACCCACTGATGCTCTGCAGCTGATGCAATTGTCCGAGTAGTATTTTTGTGCGTAGAGATTGTAGCGGAGGGTGAGAAATATGAAAGTTGATAAACAGCATGTTGGTGTTCACCATTCTGAGCACCACCAGCGCCATATCGAGGTACATTTAAGCTTTTAAGAATTTCTATCCTTGCCGTGTAGAGGAGAAAGTAATTGTTTTTCATAAGAAATTAAGCAACTGGATGGGAAGAGCAATTAATTGTTGCGTGGAATCTGTTGGGTGATAAATCTTGTTGGAGTTAAACTGGCAATGATCAGAACTGTTCATTTGCAGCTGCTTCTTTAAGCAGGATTATTTGGCACAGATAACTATAAAGCAGTAACATGGTAATTCAATCAAGCCAATATCGAATTCTATTTAAATAAGCCAGCATTTTTGTAACATTGTATACACCATTGTATGGCTGGATTCTGATGCAGGTTTGTTATGACAACCAATAGACAAACACAGTAAATTAGATTTTTTTTTAAGTTATTGAAATTTGAAACAATACCATCATTGGGACTGTGATTTTGTTTAGTTGCACTATGACTTAGAGTAATGAAAAAAAATGTGTTTTCCACAATGCCTAAAGGTCCTCTTTTCTGCTTTGTTTCAGGTTTGAAGTTACAGTTTCTGCTAATAAATTCTGTTTTGTTGCAGCATATGCATTTTTATTTCTCTGAGCAGTTTATCTGCTGTTAGCGGTGCACGTAGATAAAGTTAGAATCTACTTCTGGCTTGTTATGTGGCCAAGATGGGAACAAACAATGAATTTTAACACAATGTTAAAAGATTCGGCTTCCTAAAAGGCAAAATAGATGTTGTCTGATTTTGTTTTTTCCAATCATTCATTTTAAAATCCATATAATGAACTTGAAATAATCCGGCTTTGGTAGTGGAAATGATAACTATCTGCGTTACATTGTCTGAACGGTAAAGTTTTTGGCTTGAGCAGGAACGGTTTAAACACTTGTGTAGTCACTAGATAATTAAATCACCTGAGGGTGCAATATTATTCCATTTAAAGCAAAGGGGATGTACAGTGGGAATAGTCCAAATCAATGTAGAGCTCTGATGTCTCTGAAGTATTGCCTTTTCAAAATGAGGCATTGGCTGAAATATTCTAAAAGAGATGATGGTTTACTCCATTATTTATGGAGCTTGAATCTACAGTGTTTGAATTATGCTGATTCATTACAGTTGGCTCCTTTGCCACCACCTCCTCTCTCTCTCCCTCTCCCCACACTACCCTTCACATGCTCAGCCTTGTATTTATTTTTTAAATGGCTGTCATCGGTGATCCCAGATTTTTTTGCTTCCAGGGAAAGGTTTTCACCCCATTAAAAAGTGGTTTTCAGATGATGTCCTGTTGCCTGAAAATGATCGAATGGCTGTGCTACTTTACTGGGCCATCTATAGTGAACAGCATTTCCCTCTCTGCTAAAGTATTAGCTATGTAGGTTTTTGATGCAGAATGCATCGCTAACATTTGCATAATTGCTATTACTTGGGCCTGTTAATCTAGATAACAAATTTGGAACGATGTGTTACTGTGGTTTTCCAGTTACAAATTGATTTGTGGGTTAAGCAGTGTTAAAATGTACTAAACCGTGGGGGTAATGCCTTGTAAAACATCTTCAGGTATCAATAATCCCAAATTTAAGTGCATTGGCCTCAATGTCCATACAGAAGCATTTATTCAGACAACAGTTATATACTGTAAATGTACTCCACTGGTGCTCTTGTCACCAAGGGTATAAGAATGCCATTACTATGGGGTGTGTCTTATTATTTCTGCCTGAGCCGTACACTGTAGCCAAATTTGATATCATTCTGGGAAAATCGCTTGCCGAATACACACACGAAAATGTCATTGTGACCTTTTCTTGACTAGATTGGCAGCACTGAAAGTGGACTTTTATTGCCATGTTGCTGAAAGCACCAAGATCTGTCATTGTGTCACCCAGCAAAATCTTTCCTCTAATGTTCAACAGTCTTTCACTAGCAGTTTGGGGAGAGACAAAGCCATATTTGCACTTCTGTTCCTGTGAGGGTCCAAATGAAACATAAATAAGCCACCATAGAGCATGGTGGAGACGCCCAAGCCAGAATTCCAGAAGTAAATCTAATTTACTTTGCAAGCAGTCTCGCCACTCGAGGTTGATGGGTGCTTTCATGGCTGCGCTCACCATAATTTTTATTGCGAACTCCTGATTTATTCTGTTGCGAAACATGTAAAGAAGCAAAGGTGCTCCTATGCTTAATCCCATCCTGGTGTACAGTATAATCAGGAGGTCAGCTACTCTTGTATTTTGGCTTTGATTTCTGTAGCTGGAATAAACTTGCCTAAGGAAAAATATGCTGATATTGGAGGCAGTTCAGGGAAGGTTCACTCCGTTGATCCTGGGTATGGAGGTTGTGGGCTTGTACTCATTGGAGTTCAGAAGATTGAGAGGTGACCTTATTGACACATATTGGATTCTCAGGGGGCTTGAAAGGGTCGATACTGAGAGGTTGTTTTCCCTTGTGGAAGAGTTTGGGACCAGAGGGCATAATCTCTGGAGTAAGGGGTAACCCATTTAAGACAGAAATTAGGAAGAATTTCTTCTCCGAGAGAAGCAAATTTGTGGAATTCTTTGTTGCAGAGAGCTGTAGAGTCTGGGTCATTAAGTATGTTCAAGGCTGAGATAGACAGATTTTTAATCGGTAAGGGAATCAAGGGTTATGGGGATAAGGTAGGTGGGAAAGTGGAGTTGAAGATTATATCAGATCAGCCATGATCTCATTGAATGGTGGAGCAGATTCTATGGTCTAACTGCACCCGAGCTGTCGTCTCCAGCTGTGGCAGGAAGTGTGGCATCTTGATGTGTTCAATTTGGCCCTATGCTCAGCCTCCCCCTTTCTTCTGCCAAAACGGTTTAATCCTGTCACCAATTCTCTACTCGCCCCTGTGACATTTGATGTCTTAGCTGTGTTTTGATATCTCTCTTTAATGCCCCCTCCCCCTGCCCTTGCTGGCCTCCCAGCTTCAACTCATTGAATTATTCACCTACACTTCCATCAACCCACCAACCAACTCTCCACACTCCATTGGCTCGCCTTGCCTCACCGTGCCAAGAGCAAAATGTTTTCAAATCTCTTGATGGCCTTGCCCCCAACTTGCCTGAATACTTTTCTCCCACGCAAGCCTCCAGACGACAGTTTCTGACCCATCCGTTGCTCTGCTCCTGATGGCTTGTTCAACGTCCCCAGTGCTACCCTCTCAAATTCTTCATCTAGCTCCTAATCAGTTGTTTGACCGGACTTTCTGTGTTCCATTCCAGCCTCCTGCATTGCCAGATGCTCCCTGTTCATAGTATCTTTTTATTTCTTGTTCCAAAGCACACGGGACGTCTTATTGCTCATAAAGACGACCACATAAATGTGAGCCCAGTTTCACGTGACACTGAACGTTTGGAATTTATTTCCAACCTTTCTTCAATGCTGGTTTAAATCATGTTTCCACTTGAGTTCACATTCTGGGTTTTATGGCTTCTTGTTATCATTCAGTCATCACCCATTTGTGCCCAACTCACCTCTCACTGGCTCTCAAATGGGATGGTAATTTGTTTTTGTACAGTTCAGTGTTTTGAATCTTTTCAAACATGGGAATTCAATTTTCTGGAATGGAAAATTGTGTTGCTGTTATATATGGCTGAAACAAGATCGTTTGGCATTTGACAAGCCACTTCTCAAACTTTATTTAGGTTAAGAAATTGCCCCATTATCCCCCTTACTGCTACAGAAGTCAAAACTGAAATGATTTTCCACAGTGATCATCATGTCTTCACGTGCTCCCACCTCCCTGCAGACCCCGTGTTATTGTCTCACTCGTATGGTAGTGTCACTAGACTAGTAATAGAGGCCCAGGCTCTGGGGACACGGGTTCAAATCCCACCACAGAACAAAGAAAAGTACAGCACAGGAACAGGCCCTTTGGCCCTCCAAGCCCGTGCTGACCATGCTGCCCGTCTAAACTAAAATCTTCTACACTTTCTGGTTCCGTATCCCTCTATTCCCATCCTATTCATGTATTTGTCCAGATACCCCTCAAATGTCACTATCGTCCCTGCTTCCACCACCTCCTCCGGCAGCGAGTTCCAGGCACCCACTACCCTCTGTGTAAACAAAACTTGCCTGGTACATCTCCTCTAAACCTTGCCCCTCGCACCTCATGCCCCCTAGTAGCTGGCAGAATTTAAATTCAAATCTGGAATTGAAAGCAGGTCTAATCATCGGTTGTTGTAAAAACACATCTGGTTCACTAATGGCCTTCAGGGAAGGAAGTCTGCCGTCTTTAGCTGGCCTGGCCTACACGTGACTTTGGATCCCACAGCAATGTGGTTGACTCTTTGGAAATGGCCTAGCCAGCCAGTCAGTTCAAGGGGCAATTCGGGACGGGCAACAAATGCTGGCCCAGCCTGTGACGCCCACGTCCCATGAAAGAATTTTAAAACAATTCTGATTGTTCCATCCAGATCTCTAAATAGTGCAACTATCAACACATATTTGCTAAATATTTTTGAGATTTAACTGGGACATATGATGCTTTTGGCAGAGTAGTCCTGACAGCTGGTGTTGTAGTTTTTTTGCCGGTGTCCTTCCTCCGCTTGCACTACTTGCTGTGTTCCTACAGCGCACGTGGACGATTGAAATGAGAAAAGGCGATTACCCATCGGGTGCTGTCATCCTCATTCCTTGGCCAGAAACCTACACAAGCCATCAGTCCCTGTAGGCGTATAATGTTGAGACAGGGGGGGTTAAGTGGGTTGGTCACGATTTGCAGTTCATTAAAGATTAGCTCGGGCTGGCAACAGGACTTGGGACAGTTATGTAAATTCTGGAGTTATTTGCATTGTAGGAGTCAGTGATGTCCTGAAGTACTGCTTCTCAATAGCCAACGTGAAGGCATTTCCAGCTGCATACTCTGCAAGTGGCTTCCGAGAGCCCATCAAGCTAGGTTATACTCCCACAGTGTGTCGAAGATGAAGCGAGGACGCCACCAGATGGATAATCTGTCTTCTCGCAAACTATCCATCTGGCTCGAGCAAAGCATGTGTATCAAGACAGGTTTCAACAGAGTTTAATTTTTTATTTCAGAGACATGTGGCATGCCAGTCATAATATTTGTCCAAGTAAAGAGATAAATTCAAGATACATATGTATAGCAAAATAATTGGTGGGATACATTTAACTTTAAAAAAAAAAATTGGTTATTATTGACGAATAATTTTCTCTGAATTAATGCTGGTGTTGAATGCAACCTATGGGGTAAGTTAGCTCAGTTGGCTGAGTGGCTAAAGTGTGATGCAGAATAATGCCAATGGTGCTGGCTCAAGGCCCTTACCAACTATGGTAGTTCATGGAGGCCTGCTTTCAATTCTGGCCTTGGGTGTCTGTGTGGAGTTTGCACGTTCTCCCCTTGTCTATGTGGGTTTCCTCCAGGTGCTCCAGTTTCCTCCCACAGTCCAAAAATGTGCAGTGGACTGGCCTTGCTAAATTGCTCCTTCGGTGGGGGTTACAGGGGTAGGGCAGGGGAGTGGGCCTCGGCAGGGTGCTCTTTCAGAGGGTCAGTGCACCGTTTGGCCTCCTGCACTGTAGGGATTCTGTGATCTGACTGCAGCTCATTCTGCTTCTCTGTCCAACTGCTTAAGATGGAAACTGTCTTTCTCTACAAGACAGCTATATGAAGCAGTGACATAAAAACAGCAATGTATTGATCTGCTCAAAATGATCGGCATTTTGGCACATCTGTGGTCAATGATTGCCTTAAAATGAAGTAACTGACATATTCGTGTTATTGTCCAGATTAGTGTCATTTAGTGTGTATCTAAATTAAGTGAAGGAAGAAGAAGTTAATGTGCTCCTGCAATGCTGTGGGAAGGAAATAGGTTAACCAGGTGGCTGCTTTCTCCCCACAAAAATGGGGAAAATATGATTTGGGAGGTAATGTGAAATCTGTTTTATCTGCGTTATATGTTTTCGGAACTTCACTGCCAGTCCCCCCACAAATCATCCGGTTTGATTTCAGCAGAAGTTTTGGGTCGCTGGGTAGCGTGCTTTAATTGTGCATCTCTCTTCAATTGCACCGCAGCCAGGATAGAAGGCGAAGATTTAGCTTGTTCGATTTGCATACCGACAGTTTGATCACGAATTGAAATGCAGTTCAAATGCATTTTTTTTTTCCTGTGACAGTAGCTGAGGGCATTGCAAGGTGTTTGATGTCAACACGAATATAACTCGGGCTTTATTAATCATGGTCTTGCGAGCATCAAAGGTGAGATTCGTAGGTGCTAGGGACAGAATGTTTTTTCACTTCTGTGTGGGAAGTGAATGCTACCAAATAAATTTAGTGTAAACGGTTGCAAATAAAAGTTTCCCGGCCCAGCAACTCTTTAATTTCAGAATTAAATGAGCATCCCTGTTGTGCAAGTGTGAAATTTGCTTTTCGTATTAGTGGGTTTTTTGGCTCGTGTTAAAACTTGCCAATTTAGTTGCAAAATTATGTACAGTCTTTTATTAATTACTCTGGACTCGCTCTGCCAAGGATTTAGTTTGATCATTTGCATGGAGCTCTTGCAGCCGGTAAGAAGGTGATACTTTCATTAACCATCTGTCCAATGTGGATTCAAAGCCATGTTCTACGGGGCTGCACAGTGGTTAGCACCATTGCTTCACAGCTCCAGGGTCCCAGGTTCAATCCCCGGCTTGGGTCACTGTCTGCGTGGCTGCCGATCACGTCCAGGGCTCTCTGCTCAGTCACAGTGAGGGGCCTCAGGTCAGACGATCTTTCTCCCGCTACCGGCTGTTGTGCTTAGCACTGTTACTTCAAAGCGTCAGGGACCCGGGTTCGATTCCGGGCTTGGGCCACTGTCTGGGCGGAGTCTCCCCGTGTCTGCAGGTTAGGTGGATTGGCCATGCTAAATTGCCCTTCGTGAAAAAAAAGGTTAGGTTGGGTTATGGGGATAGGGTGGAGGTATGGGCTTAAGTAGGGTGCTCTTTACAAGGGTTGGTACAGACACGATGGGCCGAATGGTCTCCTTCACTGTAAATTCTATGATTCTAACATCCAGTGACTCTCCGATACGAGATTGCAAACCTGGTTGTACTGTATTCCGGGAGGCTTCATCACGGGCCTGCCATTGACTTCCCGACATGTCAAATTGTCATTCTCATGCCAGTTAACCATCAGTGGCAGCTACAATACCGTCAATGCTCTTGTGTCCCAGAAGCCATTGTACCATTCATGTGATTTTGCCAAAATGCGTGTGAGCCGGGGTCACATTGCAGCCCAGCTGAGAATCTGACTGGGGTCGAGTGAAAGAACAGAATGTCTCTTGTGATTTTTCTCACGGGAATGTCTGACAGAGAGTAAATTTTATTTCTGGATCATTTCAGGGCAGTCCCGTCGGCCTGATAAGCCTTTGGGAATCCCCACCAGCGATTTTATTTTCATAAACTAAATTTATGATAGTTACTTTAATTGCAAGCATGGTGATGAGGATAGACTCCCAAGACCTGTGGGGCGGTTTGGTTTGCTGGGTCGGAGAGGGGTAGCTTTTAATGTTTTACTGCCACCTAAAGGTACTTACAAACGAGCAATGCAGAATCTAGCCATCTTTGTGTACTTTCATATTTCATATAAGACTGGTCCAATATAATCTTGTCTGATTATTGTGTGCACACATATTAGAAATAGTTAAAGGATATTTGTGTTGCTCTCTTTTATGTTTTTAACAAAGGTACAGTAAATGCTTATTTTGCTGTACAGTACTAATTCAGTATTTGTAACTGCAACCTTTTGACAACTCATTTTATGCATGCTCTGTGATGTATGTTGTATACTGCATTCAGGGTTTTTTTTTGTTTTTTTTTCTCCTCACCTACCTGCAATGTACTGCTGTTCCCATGACGCACTTCTGCTTGCTGTTTACCTGTATGTTAATACGCTTGAACCCCATTGGTCCATTGCCATCATATGCTCGCTGCCTGCTATTTAAGACTCAGTCGGCTGTGAAACGACCCCTCGAGGCAACCTTTGACCTGGTACTTTGACCTTTCACCTTCTTGCTTTGCATGCACTGTAGTGATAGTAAAATAGTTTGATAACTTAATAGATTTTATTTTTAATTTTATTATAAATGCTTCTAATTAGATGTTTGTTGAAAGGATATTATGTTCATACTAACTAAATGTCATTAAAAAGCCGCAATTTTAAATGTAAAAAGTTTCTTTTTGGAATGTCAGATATTTGCTTCTTTGCATTTCAGGTATAGCAGCAAATAGCCTTCACTGCACACTATTGAGTGTACATATTATAGTTTAAATTCATGATAATTAATGTGTTTTGATACCATTATGATGTGCGGATTTTGTACCAATCTGCTCCAATTAAATCGTTTAATTGCATTTCCAAATTCCAATATAGTGAGAGTATTTTCATTAAATGTACATTTTTTTGGTTAAGGACCAGTTTCCTTTAAAATAATGCAGACGGGTGTTCTGCAATGTAATAATTTTGAGTATCACAGCATTGCTTGTATTTTTTTTTTAAAAACTACATTTGTACCTTTTTGCAGAAAACTTGTCGTCAGGCAAAAGTGTTTTCCGTGCTACTTTGACTAATACAATACTTTCGGTGCATGACAGGAATTTCATATTGCCTTCTCTGTATATCACACTTGTCTTACTAAATCCCTCGTTCACAGGCCTTCCCACCTGGTGTCCTTCACCACTTACCAAAGAGACCAGCCCTTGAAAAAAGCAATGGCACCAGCACAATCTTTAATCCTAGTGTTTTGCACTACCAACAGGCGCTAGCCAATGCACAAATGCAGCAGCCAACATTTTTTCCAACAGGTACGTTCCATTCACCATTACTGGGAGTATTATAACACTGCGCTGTTGACTTGATCGCATAAAATAATATCGCCGTTACCGCATGAGTTAAATGTTCAAAAATGTATTTCTGATTGGTACGCCTCAACTTTGCTTCGTGCTAGCACTTGCAACTGCATGTTACATGAGGGTAAAAATGGCTTTAAATACTGTGCTTAATTTATTCCGATGGGGCAAGCCTCAACGTAAAGCACCTTTGATGTACTTTAATACCTGCCCTTCCTTTGAATGTTTCCATTGAACCCAGTTCAAATTATGTGAATCATTCATTTGTTTGAAATTGCATTAAATCACTTGGTGGCAGGTTGTGTTTCTATGTGGATGGTCTTTAGGGACAGCTTCACTGTACTTTTCATCAAAAAGAATTTCTGTAAATATTACATTTGTGATGATAGACGTACCTGAAGCTGTTTTAAAAACAAATAATTTTCTTGAGATCAGTACTTGCAAAATACCTGCATATTTCATTTAAAAGATCACACCATGTCAACCAGTAACACTTAACATCAAAGGATTGTTTAGTAGTTTTTAGATATGCTATATTTTGACATCTTTAAAGCTTCTTGATTTTCTGTGCATAGTGCTGATGATGTGCAGCTTTTAAGCCTAATGCCTTTGTTGCTAGTAACTGATTAGCACCACTGATAAACCTCCCTAACTATCCCTTCAGCTATTAAATGTCAATTAAAGTATTCAAATGGCATAGTCTGAGAGAACTCTATTTAAATATTAACAGATGAGTCTGTGGGTTTTTTTTCATTCTAATCGGCATTTAAAATCCCACCCCACAGAAGACAGAGAGTTGGCCCATCGTGTCATTGCCAGCCCTTTAAAGCAACTAACCAATTTAGTCCCACCCCAATGCCCTTCATTTCTTGCAGGGGCGGCAGGGTGGCACAGTGGTTAGCACTGCTGCCTCACAGCACCAGGGACCCGGGTTCAATTCCAGCCTTGGGTGACTGCCTCTGTGGAGTCTGCATGTTCTCCTCGTGTCTGTGTGGGTTTCCTCCGGGTGCTCCGGTTTCCCCCCACAGCCAAAATGTGTGCAGGTTGGGTGAATTGTCCATTGCTAAATTGCCCCTTAGTGTCCAAAGATGTGCAGGTTAGGTGGGGTTACGGGGATAGGGTGAGGGAGTGCGCTGAAGTAGCGTACTGTATCAGAGGATCTGTGCAGACTCGATGGGCTGAATGGCCTCCTGCACTGTAGGGATTCTACTCAATGATTTTCAATCCCTCTAAAAATAATCAGTCACTTCTGCTAAACCATGATAAATTCTTTATTGGTGAAAGAAAATCCACGGTGATAAATTTAAGTATTTTCTGTAAACTATGCTACCACAGGAGCAATAATATCTGCATTTTAATGTTTGAATCTTCTTTTCCTAACCTTTATTATTCTTGAGGAAATGCAAAAATATACACTCGAGCTAGGCCAACAAAATTATTTAATTAATGTGAAATGCCTTGAATACCCAGCTGCAATGCAAAACAATTGTATTTTAATTCCAGTAGTTGACCCATTGAAATATTAATGGGATATAAACATAAGAAAAATACTTGAAAAATATTGATCCATTGATTAAATGGCAATTTGTTGACATGGAAATCGATGGAGAGTGTTTCGCTGTCAACATCATTGCTGCAAATTTAGTAAATATGATTCATTCAGAATTGCTAATTATATTTGGTGTGCGCTTTTTAAACTGTACAGCAAATTAGTCTAAATTTAAAATAAATAATATTGCTGATGATCAAATTGCATGGAAATTAATCTTTTTGTTAGTTATGCAAACAAGTACTAACTCAGAGCAGAGTCCAGATCTAATGAAAATTTTTATTATGAATCTGTTCTTCAGATTTCATTTAATAAAACATATTGCCATATAATATTAAAAATAGACACTTTAATATTACTGTGCATCAGTTAGCTCAATTGGCCAGAGTGTGGTGCAGAGTGACGCCGACCGCAACATATCAATCCCTATTCTGGCTGCGGTAGTTCATGGAGCTCTGACACGTCCCACACTTGATGTGGTGTGTTGCACCCCAAGCTTTATAGGCCTTTCATGGGCTTTGGCTAATTATCAGTGCCATTAGCCTATAATATTTCAAGAGATACAACTGTTTTGTGACTTTATCCTCAAACATAGTTCAGAGTAGTGTACAATCAACCATGCTCTGAATGAGATCACCAGCCCCTGCTTTCTGCTTTTAGCGCAGTCTCTCAAGCTTTTGTTTATATTTGCAACTGTCTCAAAGGACATTAAAACTCAAAATAGCCCTAGTTTCACCTCTGCTTTCATTGTGCTTTCACCACATGTTCTGCTCTCGGATATCAATGTTCTGTATGTCCCCTGGATTATCACAAGGACTTCAATTATGTTTTTAAAAAAGAGCATGTTACTGAAGAACTCTGCTTGGTGTAAAAATAAATTACTGTACCTCATTTAAAAAAAAAAAAAATGAATTTCTAAGTGGGAATAGGAGCATTTTGCATTTTGAGCTGAATCTAGCAGTGTTTAAAAACTAACAGAGATGTGGAAGTTTGTTTTTCAATGAATTGGCTTTGTGATCTAACACTAACCATGCATTTTTGATACTTTTTTTCCCCCCTCCCAAATTCACCTTTCTAAATGTTCCACTGCATGGTTGCAGGGTCGGTGTTTTGCATGACTCCTCCGGCTACAACTGTTGGTAGGTTTTACCTTTTGTTTCCTAACCTTGAATGTAATGATATTTTAGTGAGAAGCTTTTTCTTTTGTTTTGGTTCATCCTAAACACTTTAATTTGCCATGAAAATAAATATGTGCGTCAAAATGGAGAATTAAATCTTCAGTGTTATTTCTTGGGTTAACCTGAAACTGAAGAAGTTAATTTTAATCCGGAGCACGATAGAATTTGTTGCACACCTCCGTTTTGAACTAAGATTATAATCGCCGTGTGCATTTTTGATACAATAGTTAAGAATTAGGGAAAGGTGATAAATTACAATTTTGAGTGACACAAGTTGCTGTATCAAATCACGGCATGCTTTTACCTGTTGTCTTGAATTTATGACTGACGTTTTGGAACAAAGACTGGCTGAGAAACGTTGTTTGTTTTTTGCAGTCCATGTGGTGGGTATATTCCGCATCCATAATCTATAGCCTGTGAGGCCATAGTTGGGAATAGAAAACCTGTAGTACAATTAGCGTGAAATCCAATGTTCCGTCGTAAAATCCTTCTATATATAAATATCTCTTTAAGCATCTTGGTTTTACTTGATAACATTGAACCTGTTCAAAGTAAGTTAGAGAATCAAGTCTTAATATATTATGTATCAGAGTCTCCCAGAGAAGTTCAGGAAGGTACATTCTTAAAAAACCTCTCTTACTAATGAACATTTGAAAGCAACAAAACCTATCGCCGGCATCATGGACTTTATTTGACCCATCTTTTTTCAAAGGGTTTTAAGTCCATAAAAGTTAAAGTAATGCCAAAAGAAAGGAGGAGAGTTGAAGAATATTTGCAGTTACTTTCTCCCCAAGCCCCTAGCTTCCTATTGTATGTTCTCTGGGAAACACTGATTATGTTGGCATTGGTCCTTTTTAATTGTGATTGTAATAAGCTTTTTCCTTTCTCTTTTTTTTAAATTTTCTCCCATGCTTCCTTGCTTTGCATTATGATTGCATGTCACCCGCTGGTGTAACCTCCTCCTCCCTCCACGATGGCTTTCTGCTATGTGATATCTGCCATGCCCAAACAAAACAAACCCACATGGTCACGGTTGCCATGTGCCGCACCCTTCTGTTCATTGCTTCCATGGTTCCCTTCCTGAAAGTACCCTTGATGCACAGTGCTACGCCCGCCACTGTCTCTGCAGCAACAACACCTGCCACAAGCGTTCCCTTCGCCGCAGCAGCTACAGCCAATCAGGTTTGCTTCTTTTACAGCTTTCTTTCATAAACCCTCCCCCCGCCCCCCACCCCACAACTCTAAACGAGCGCTCGTTTCTGAACCTTGCCAAAATTCTGAATGACCCGATTGCGGGGGAAACCAAATTAAATAGTTGCAGCAGGTGCTTGTTTAGAGTTGTCATTTATCCCAGACAACAGTATGTTTTTTGTGTGTTCTGTGCTGCATTATTTTTCATTAATTTCAACCTCGCTGTACTAATCACATTTTTTGTTAAAGTTCATTAAAACAACATCGAACTGTTGTTGCGCCATGCAGCAAAACATAATTTATTAAGTAAACATTTTGATGTGAACACAAAAATTGGAAAATATTTCAATCCTTCTGGAGAAGTTCCTTTGTTCCTGAACATGCCATCTATTTTAGAGAAAATTTGTTGGTTTTTTTCTTTTAGAACTACAGAACTGCGTTTTCAATGTAACTTTTCACATTTCTGTAAGTGAATCAAAATGGCATGATGAGTCAATACTGTTTTATATTGATGTATGTGCAAATACCTTGTGTTTTTTTGCAAGAATTTATCTTGGAAATGTGAGAAATTGGTTATTCAATGGAAGCAGGAGTAGTGTTTACTTTGTCGGCAGAAAGGTGCAAGTTGTAAATTAGCTGTACCTAAAGTCCACTGCTGCAGTTGGATGGTTTTTTTCTATTAACTCGTAAAACGGGCTTTTGAATGGAGTGTTGAAATGTATTATGTGGACCCTTCTTCGAGGGGAAGAGGGAAGATTGCTTTCATCAAACCTGTTGGACGTCAGCAGCCAGCAAGAATTCCAGCACCACGTTGGTCACACTTTCTCTGTCGAAGGCAGGGTAGCAATGGCTGATTTCTAGGGTCTGTTGATGCTCATTGCAGCAGTCTCTCCGAAGTCTTCCTGTTGTCTCTATAACTATTTTTATCCTGTTTCTACACCTCCGCATGTTACGGAATATACAGAAAGATAAAATAATGACCATAAAAATTGATAGCTCTAGCTTCAATTAAGTCTTGCTAATACAAAAAATTTGGAATTTGGTGCTTTTCTTTGACTTTGACCTTTGTTTAAAATTACTGTACCATTATGAAAAAACATACACTCAGTTTTGTGTGCACTTTCTTTCTGTACCGCACCACCCTTAAAAACACATTTGTTTTCTGAGAAATACATGCGCTTCAATGCTTATATTATCAAACAGCCCTGGCTACTACCAACTTTTAATGTGCTTCAATAAAGAAGTCTGAGGAATAGGCCAGAAAACTACAGTCCGCTCAGTCTGACTTCAGTGGTGACACTTAGGCACAATTGATCAGGGATAGTCAGCATGGGCTTGTTAGGGGAAGACCGTATCTTACTAACTTTAATAGAATTTTTTGCGGAAGTAACAAGGAGGATTGATTGATGGAAGTAGTATATTGGATATTGGGGCTGTTTAGCTCACAGGGCTAATCGCTGGCTTTGAAAGCAGACCAAAGCAAGCCAGCAGCACGGTTCGATTCCCGTAACAGCCTCCCCGAACAGGCGCCAGAATGTGGCGACTAGGGGCTTTACACAGTAACTTCATTTGAAGCCTACTCGTGACAATAAGCGATTTTCATTTCATTTTCATTTCATATTGTCTATATGGATTTCAGTGAGGCTTTTTTACACGATCCCACATGGCAGGCTGGTCAGAAAATTGAGATCTCATCGGATGCAGAAGAAGGTGGCAGGTTGGATCCCAAAATCGGCTCGGTGAGGAAACAAAGGATAATGGTCGATGGATGATTTTGCAAATAGCAAAAGGTTTCCACCGGGTTCAGTGTTGTCACCCTTGTTGTTTGTGGTACATTTTGATGATTTACTTAAATGTGGGAGACACAATTGGGTAGTTTGCAGTGGAAACAAAAACTGGCCGCATAGTTGATAGTGGAACGGATAGCTGTCTACTCCAGAATAATATCAGTGGCTTGGCTGATTGGGCAGACAGGGTCAAATGGAATTCAATCTGGAAAAATGTATTTGGGGAGGGTAAACGAATCAAGGGAATACTCAATAAACGGCAAGATATTGAGAGGGGTTGAGGAAGTGAGACACATTGGAATGCATGTCCACAGGCCCTTGAAGATAGCAGGACAGGTGGACAAGGTGGTCAACAAAGCTTTCCTTTATTGGACAAGGCATCAAAGACAAAAGCAGGGATGTAATGCTGGAACTATGTAAAACGCTGGTTAGGTCACAGTTGGAGTTTTGTGTCCCACATTACAGGAAGGGCACAGCTGCTCTGGAGAGAGAGCAGAGAAGATTCACAAGAATGTTGCCAGGGCTTGAAAATTGCAGTTATGATTAGAGATTGGATAGTCGAGAGTTGTTTTTCACGGAACAGAGGAGGCTAAGGGATGACCTAATTTAGGTTTTTTAAAAAAAAAATAATTGGGGTAGACAGGATAGAACTTGCTTCCTCTAGCTGAGGCGTCAGTTACCAGGTGGCATAGATTTAAGATGATTGGTAGAAGGATTTGAGGCGTCATGAGAAAATATCTTCCCCCCCCCCCCCCCCCCGAGGGTGGTGACGTCTGGCAGTCACCAAAACTGGTGGTCGAGGCTGAAACTCTCAACTCATTTAAAAGGTACCTGGATCTGCATCTGGAGTGTTGTAAACTGCAAGGCTACGGACCAGGTGCAGGTAAATTGTACTAAAATGAGCGACTAGTTTCTATTTTTTCTCTCTGTTTCGGATGGCGCAGACACATTGAACTGAATGGCCTCTTTCTGCACCCTGACATTTCTGTGGTCCTGGGTAGAAAAGCCTAGTTTTGATCACAGCTGAAATATATTGCAGAATGTTGACTTAACTTTAAAAATATTCTTAAGTTTAAAATGAAACAGGGCAGCACGGTGGCCTAGTGGTTAGCACAACCGCCTCACGGCGCTGAGGTCCCAGGTTCGATCCCGGCTCTGGGTCACTGTCCGTGTGGAGTTTGCACGTTCTCCCCGTGTCTGCGTGGGTTTCGCCCCCACAACCCAAAAATGTGCAGAGTAGGTGGATTGGCCACGCTAAATTGCCCCTTAATTGGAAAAAATAATTGGCTAATCTAAATTTTCAAAAAAAAATAAAAAAGTTTAAAATGAAACATCAGTAAAGTATTCTTAATTCTAAACAGTGGTTCGTATGCTGTTACAGGTGTTTGATTCCATATAGCTGAGTGAAAGAAGGAAAAGCTAAATCTTGAATGAGGAATTTGCACCTTTCCTACTTGCATGAGCCAGGAAGCAAAGTGGAAATGGGGCATGGTATCAAAACATATATATCATTTTCTCTTAAGAGATCACAGTTTGACCTTTTTATATTTATTTTTGCTTCAAAGCCATTCTTGTCATCATAGTTGATGGTGGGGCAACATGGTGGCACAGTGGTTAGCATTGCTGCCTATGGCACTGAGGACCCGGGTTCGAATCCTGGCCCTGGGTCACTGACCGTGTGGAGTTTGCACATTCTCCCTGTGTCTGCATGGGTTTCGCCCCCACAACCCAAAGATGTGCAGGATAGGTGAATTGGCCACGCTAAATTACCCCTTAATTGGAAAAAATAATGGGGTACTCTAAATTTTTTTTTAAATCATAGTTGATGGTATGATTTAGATTTATTTTTGGTTGCTCAATTGCACAAAGCTGCATGTGCACCATGTAGATTTTGAAAAAGGTGAAGCTTTGAGGCTTGTACAGTAGGTTTCAAAGCTGCGTTGAATCTTCTGGCTTTAGGGGCGGCACGGTGGTGCAGTGGTTATCACTGCTGCCTACGGCACTGAAGACCCGGGTTCGATCCTGGCCCCGGGTCACTGTCCGTGTGGAGTTTGCACATTCACCCCGTGTCTCCGTGGGTTTCACCCCCACAACACAAAGATGTGCAGGTCAGGTGGTTTGGCCACACTAAATTGCACCTTAATTGGAAAACAAAATAATTGGGTACTCTAAATTTATTTTAAAAAAAGGGAATCCACTGACTTTAGTCCTTTGTTTATCACCCCTTCCGAGCTAGAACTACCTTTTTAGATTTCATGTTTTGAGCCCAGGTCTGGTTTCCCCAGCCTCAGGCAGGGCTCCACTGTGATGAAGCGCAACAGATGATTTTCCAAGCCTTTCTGACTCAGTGGATGAAGATTTGATCTTGGTTTCATTGCACCCACGTTATTTTGGACGCTGAAACGACGGTGTTTGTTCCGTTTTCATCTTTTAGTAGTTTTTTTTGTATCCCTTTTGATTTAGAATTATTGCAATGAGTCACAATGTTAGTCTGCGGATACAGCAAGTAATTAAGAAGGGTAATGGAATGCTGTTCTTTATTCCGAGAGAAATTGAGGAACATTAAAAAATAAAGATGTTATGCTCCAGTTTATGCAGGGCACCTTAAATACGGCGCAGTTTTGCTCTCCTTATTTAAGGAAAGGTGTAAATGCATTTGAAGGCGATTTACTAGATTGATGCCTGGAATTAGTGGGTTTCCTCGGGAGGAAAAGTAGGACTGGAGTTATAAAAGTGAGGGGTGACTTGATTGATGTATACAAGATCCTGAACGGTCTTGACAAGGGCATGGAAAAACAGTTTACTCTTCTGGGTGAGTCAAGAACGAGGAGAGCTGTTTTAAAATTAGGGGTCACCCTTTTGAGGAGGGAAATGAGAATTTATTTTCTGAGGTTCTTGCGACTTTGGAACATTCTGCCTCGGTGGTAGAAGTGGGGTCACTAAATATTTTTGAGGCAGAGGTAGATAGTTTCTCGAGAAAAGAGCCCCAACCTATTCATTCTTTTCTGGCAATTATAACTTCGATTCTGATATCACCCTTGTAAATCATTTTTTTTAAATTGCAGCTTCTCTTTTAGCTCTATCTCCTTTTTTGTAATATGGAGACCACACAGTACCATTGTACTCCCAAGTGTAGTCTAACGAAGGTCCAATGAAAGTTGTACATAATTTCTCTGCTTTTAGTTCTATTCACATGGAAATGAAGCTCCATGCTTTGTTTGCGTTTGTTATGTCCATTATTAGCATGATTTGAGTGTCTGTACTAAAGGATCCTTCCACTTTAATACACCGTTCAGACACATATTTTCCAAACAGATATGGTTCCTTATTCCTTCTGTCAAAATAGGCATCTCCTGTTCACTCGCATATTTTATTTATACTTGTGTTACGTAGAATCCCTACAGTGCAGAAAGAGGCCATTCAGCCCATCACGTCTGCACTGACCCTTTGAGAAAGCACCCTACCTAGGCTCAATTACCTGTCCTATCCCTGTAACATCACCCAATGTTTGGACACTAAGGGGCAATTTAGCACGGCCAATCTACCTAACCTGCACATCTTTGGACTGTGGGAGGAAACTGGAGCACCCGGAGGAAACCCAAGCAGGCATATGTATAGAAATGCGTTTGCCCAAATACATACATATTCCGTAATTCTAAGCATTGTCGTATCTTTTCGCATTCTTCCTCGGGTTAAACCACGCCATCTCCCCCACTCTCACTCTCCCACTCTCACTCCCCAGTCTCCAAATTTTTCGTGATTCACAAAGTTCAAAATTGTAATTCATCATTTGAGCATATGGATAACCACCCCTCCAGACATTTAGTTGATCACCTGATGGCATCCTTACTGAAAGTTTAAACTAAAGACAATTATATATTCCCAGAATTTAACTTCCTATGGAGTTATTAGGAAATTAGATGTTTAAATTTCAGAATTTGTAATATTTGGTATCAAACTCCCTTAATTGAATCAAAATGTTTGAATTATGCCAGGTAAAACCTTTCTCCCCTAAATATACCAGCGTGGATTTTTTTTTTTAGATAACACCTTTTAAAAGTTGGAGAATTTGAATCAATGTTTTCAGAAATCCCTACGTTGATCCAGCAGTAATGATTGATCATCATGTTGCCAATGTCAACGGTTAAACATACTTGCTACTTTTAATGCTATTTCATTCCAATAACATTTTCAGAATCGAACACTGGGAGGAAAAAAGTTCTATTCCATCTGTAGGAGAAGTCAAGCAATCTGTTCTCAAACAATATAAACCATGTTGAGCAACGGGTTGTTCCAGAGCATTTCTCAAGTGCCAGTGTTATTCTTAAACCATTGTGCATCATTACGGGCGATTGGTTATCAATAGGATTTCTTAAGTTTGTATTTGCTTGGAACTCTGCAAGTTTCAATGGTTATCAAAAGAATGAACTGTAACTTTATTGCTGCATTTGAAAGCAGAACTGTTGACACATCACAAAGCACGTTCTGAACAGTTGCAGCATAAGTAGAGCCAACTTGCTTTTTCTTCAAAAAGTGTTTGTTGCTTACTAATAGATCATATCCCTTATTTCTGGATCTTTTAATCTTTAAGCCTGCATTAAAACACAGTACACTCTTGTCCAGTAATTGATGTAGAATAATATTTCCAAGGAAGTTTCCCATAGGGGGAGAAAATGGGTATTTTAGTCGAGAAACCTGTAAGTTAGAAGTTTTATAATAGTGGATATTTGGTGCCAATGATGGGCAACAAAAGCATTCCTCCAAATCAGCCGGGAGTCCAAATCAGATTCACTGAAGCTGAAATTTTGTGTGTTTGACTCCCATTTGTTGGTTATTTCCTGGTTTTATCAGATTGCTGAAAAGGTTCTTGCTTTGCATCGCATTGTACACTGTGTATGGAACTGACTCGTAGCCTTCAGTTACGTGAAGGTGAAGAACATTGAAATAACGAATGCCCATATTTTAATATAATTAGAAATCTTAAAGCAGCTGAAATCTATCCAAAGAATTAATTTTAAATTTGGATACATTTTTTCCCCCACATGAAATGCCACAGATTCCAAACAGGGGTGAACTTCCTCAGTTATTCCATGCACATCAGTTTAGTCATAATGATAATTTTCCACTGCTTTCATCAAAGCTTCTATATTGCTTATGCAGCTGTGTAGAGCTTGCATGCCTTCTTCTCGATTCACTAAGGACATCAGTGTTTAAATTTGCCCGGATACCCGTCAAACTTAGAAGTTATTTCTGGCAGTGCATCATTACAAATAGTTTTCTTCCCACCCCACCCTTGCCCCGTTGTGCTCAATTGGATCACACTCCTAATTTGAAAAAGCAAGAAAATGAGTGTTTGTATTTGTCAGGTGCATCTCACTGACAATGGATTGCAATAGGTTCCTGACTAAGCTGTTAGTTTGGGTTTCTGATGCAGAACATTTTCACAGATATGCATAATTTAAATTTACCTTGTAAATATTTAGTCCTGAATCCAGAAGCTTAATGGTGTGTTTCAACCACCTTGAGAAAGTTAACCTTTTGTAATCATGTGAGGACAATACTGATTAAGTTGAAAGCTGTGAAAGTCTTACCTACATCTTTGGTGTTTCCTTTGTTTTGTGTTTAAGACTGCCTGTTTCTGTCATTGCAATGCAAAACTAATGCTAGCACTGTTTGTTGGCTTGTTATACTGACCTACCCTCTTCCCCTGTGGTATGTCTTTCAACTAACTTTTGTTCAACCTGCTAACCCTGTCCTTTATCGAAGTGAGTGGAAGCTTTACCCATCTGTCGTGACTTCAATTCGGGCCACTGTTCTTGCCTAAACTGCTGCTTTCTGAAACATGGGAAAGGTATGCTATAGTGATTTGGCTAGGTGTGTGTGTGTGTGTGTTTCATTTTTAAACAACGGAGAGAGCTGCTGCTATTATGCTTGCCATATTCATAATGTTTTATTCTGTAATTATGTTGACGAGCTGGCTGTAAAGTGAAACTATATGAAGTGATCAGTGTAATCAAATCATCACATCCCTAATAACTGCCTGCATGAACTTGAAAGCTTTAGACGGCTCCTGTATGTATTTGCAATCTGGTTATGAGAATATTTCATTGGCTGTGTTTTTTTTTAAATGATGACTGAACAATCCAGTTTCTTGCATTGCTGTTTTAACTTTGTTTAAGCAAAGCTTGGCGGTTAATTGTCAGTTAACTGTTGCATTCTCTCTGGTGACGCCACTACCAATCAAGAATCCCTTCTCATGCAGTATAAATTATTGCTCCCTTTACATATGGTATTCTTGCAAATTGTTCTGATGAGTGAAAGGTGAAATGCTTCGACAGCATCTCTCTCTTTTCATAAATACTCCAGTTCTGTTTTACCATATTGATATAGTTTTCATGTACTAGATTTTTTCAAGTACCAGAGAGACAAAACTGGAGGAACACAAGGCTCAGCATATTTATGAAGTGGCTGGCATGCATATTGTCTCTGCCAGTTTAACTGCCGATTATTCTTTATACATTTTGCTAGAAATGTTCAGAGTTAATAAAGCCCCAATGTTTCTATTTTACATTCAAAGGGTCTTTAAGCATTTGCAGATTAATAAATGGGGCAAATGTACAAAGCTTTACCCATGTAATCAATATAATTGGACAGGAATATTCTGAGGTTACCTATTTAGCGGCAATATTGGGGTAATTGTATTCTCAAATTCCAGATGTCGATTGCCTAATTGAGAACATTTTGTCATATTGCAAAATCTTTGGCAGTAGTAACTCTTTTTCCTCTATTATTCTCTAAAATAATAGAGAAAACCTCTACTATTTTCTCCAGTCCAACGTTAATGTTGCGCAAAATGTTAGTAATTCTGCTCTTTATGACTTCAGCTTCTATGGTAGTCCATTGTTAGCAGTGATCATTTTGTTTTTCTTTGTGACTCCATGATGTGAATCTCCTGATGTGGCTCTGATTCTGAGTTTGGGCTGGGTTTTTTTGAGCAAGAGATATTTGTGTCTAACCCCTAGGTTTATAATGAATTGAGACAGTCACAGCCATACGTACACCATGCATAACTTAGTTTGCAGCTTCTTCAACTTATTCTGCATTCTACTGATTTCAAGACATTCCGATCCCTTTTCAAAATCTTGTATTGCAGCTAATGGGGCACCTAACTGTAAAAAACATACACACGAGTAACTATGAAAACAATTTAACTCTTAACTATATGTGGTGTTTGCTTCGGTTTCCAGACCCAGAAGTTGGATCTCTGGTGTTAGAATGTCGGACTATTTCTGTACAGCAATCTGGATTGTATTTCTAGAGGTGTTTGCCACCTGCAAAACCTCCTTTGGACTGAAAACAAATTTTCTTCAGACTTCAATAAATGGGCCTAGTAATCCAGAATTGCTACTTGCATTTAAAACTATTGAACTATCTGATGTTTAAATTCAATTTAAAACAATGTAAGTAAGAGCAAAATGGGCATTGGGTGCTAAAATAAATGAATCGTCATGTAACTCAAAATTAAGCAACTTTGAATTGCAAGAACAAACAGTACTTTGTTTCCTTAGACTCTCATCAAAGTCAGATGCTTTGCCAATGAATGGCTTAAGGACCTGCAACAATATCTGGTTGGTGATGTAACTGAAGGTTGAAAGGATTCAGATTTTCTGCAGGACATGGTTGGTTACTGTGTTGAGGGAGGATTGGGAGTGCGGAAGGGTGAGTGTCTGTAGAAGGACGCAGGCAAGAATTCCGTCATAGAAAGGCAAACGCGCACACAAGTATTCTGCAATTTCACCCAAAGTGCCTGTGGATATCGGCAAACATTTGTGTAGACTTAGAGCTGATTAAGTGGGTGAGACAGAATCTCTGGGGTGGATCCGTGCCAGCGTAGGGTTTTGATGAGCCAGGTGGCTACCAACCTGCAGGAACAAAAATGTGATTGTGAGAGAGGCTGGGCAAAATCTGGGCTGGTTCATTCACAATGTTGGGATCTGGAGTGTATTACTTTATATAGCATCTTTTGAAGTAGTAAAATGGCCCAAGACTCTTCCCAGGAGTGTTATTAGTTAAATTTTGAATACTCAGCCATTTGAGGGGATATTAGAAAGGTGGACTAAGGTTTGGGTCAAAGAGAGGTTTTGAGGAGCACCGAATGGTGGAGAGAGACTAGGGATCTCAGAAGGAAGGTGTGGCCTCCAAGGGGGAGCAATTAAAAATCTAGGATGCGCAGGGTTCCATAATTGGAGCAGTGCAGAGATCTCTGAAGGCAGTCAGGCTGCAGGAGTTGAGGCAACACCTGAGCCACAGAGGCATGACCAAAGGTAGTCTGAAGAAGGGAGCAGTCGGCTCGGTGCACAGGTGCAATTCGGTTGACACCTCTTATATTCTGTCCTTGTTTTTGTATTTCCAAATTCCCATGTGCACATTTATGACAGAAACTGGCAAATAAGCTTGCTGAGTTGTTATGACATCCAACGACCAGCGGTCAATTTCAATGTTTGAACTTGCCTCATTACATATTTGCAGATTTGAGAAATAGAGGGAAACAATAGAGCGAGACAATGAATTAAACGTTGAAAGTTAAAGAAATAAATGTATAACTAGAATTATTTCATTGGTCAGTAAGTTCATGGTGATAGTCAACAAATTCAGTTTAATTTAGTATTTAGGTTTGATATTGAGAACGAGAGGAATAGATTTTGATGAGTGGACCAATTCAAAGATGGACAATTCATCAATTTAATAGTTAATTAGGATAGATTACCTAATCTAGCCCTTTGACCATGCTTTTGATCATCTGTCCTAACTTCCCCAATAGCTTCAGAAAGTGCTGGGAAAGCTCAGCAGTTCTGGCAGAATCAGCGGAGAGAGAAACACAGTTAACATTGCGAGTCCAGTATGACTTCAGAACATTCTGAAGAAGATTGATCTGATTGTGGTCTCAACTCCACTTTTTAGTCCCATAACTCCCTCGTCAACCAAGAAACTAACTCGGCCTTGAAAATATTTGATTGCCGGTCTCCACCTCTCTCTGGAGAAGAGAATTCCACAGCTCAACGAGAGAAGAAATTTCTCCTTATAGAGCTTTTACAGCACAGGAAGAGGCCCTTTGGCCCATCATGTACATGCCAGCACCAATTTACACCTCATTTTCCAGCACGTGGTTTGTAGCCTTGTATGCTCTGGCAGTTCAGATGCTCCTCTAATTACTTCTTAAATGTTGAGGGGTCCCACCTCCACCGCCCCTTTCAGGCAGTGAGTTCCAGATTCCCACCACCCTCTGGGTGAAAAGGTTTTCCTCACATCTATAAACCTCCTGCCAATTTATCTTTGATCTATGCTCCCTGCTTATTGGCCCCTCCACTAAGGGGAAACGTTTCTTCCTATCCATCCTATCTTTGCCCCTCATAATTTTATACACATCAATCAGGTCCGGTCTCTCTGCTCTAAAGAAAACAACTCCAGCCTAACCAGCCTCTCTTGATTGCTGAAATGCTCCAGCCCAGGCAACATGTTGGTGAATTCCGTCTGCACTCTCTTGAGTGCAATCATTTGCTTCCTATAGTGTCTTAAATGGGAGACCCCTTATTTTTAAACCGTGCACACCCAGTCCTAAATCTCTGCCACAAGGAATTGCACAGTAAGAAGTCTTACAACACCAGATTAAAGTCCAGCATGTTTGTTTCAAACACGAGCTTTCGGAGCGCAGCTCCTTCCTCGGGTGAATGGAGCAGTGCTCCGAAAGCTAGTGTTTGAAACAAACATGTTGGACTTTAACCTGGTGTTGTAAGACTTCTTACTGTGCTCACCCCAGTCCAACGCTGGCATCTCCACAACAAGGAATAGCATCCTCAGCATCCACCCTGTCACATCTCCTCAGGATCTTGTATGTTTCAGTAAAATTATCTGTAATTCTTCTAAACACCGACTGTTCAACTTTTCCTCATAGGACAACCCCTTCATCTCAGGAATCAGTGGAGCGAACCTTTTCTGATCTGCCCTTCTCAAGGAAGGAGACTAGAACTGTACACTGTACCCCAAATGTGGTCTCGACAATGCCCTGTACAGCTGGAACAAAACTTCCCTACTTTTATATAATAATCTTTATTGTCACAAGTAGGCTTCCATTAATGGCAATGCAGTTACTGTGAGAATCCCCTTGTCGCCACATTCCGGCGCCTGTTCGGGTACACTGAGGGAGAATTCAGAATGTCCAATTCACCTAACAGCCCGTCTTTCACACTGTGCTACCGTCAGGGCCGGCTCAAGGCACCGGCAACTCGGGCAGTCGCCCGGGGCGCCATGTGCTAGGGGGCGCCAGAGACTCTGGTCCCGCGCATGCGCAGTTGGGCCGGTGCCAACCAGCGCATGCACGGTGGCCACCCTCCCCCCCCCCCCCCCTCTCGGCCTCCCCCCCTCGCCCCCCCCCCCCCCCCCCCCCCCTTGACCCCCCCCCCCCCCAAGGGCGCCGAAGTTCAGCTTACCCGGGGCGCCAGCAACCCTAGGGCCGGCGCTGGCTACCGTGCTGCCTGTATTCCATTACCCTGGCAATGCATTGGCGCTGTGCTTTTCACCTATTGAAATTACATGCACAATCTAACGTCCATACTACATGTGACCAGCTCTTCCCACTCCCAGTAAGCACATGTTATCTTGTGAAAAGTTCAGTTGTTGGCACAAAGTCGTGCTGCAGAATTAATTATAGACATTATATTTGCACATCTCCGTACCACTGCCACCTACTTACAGCCTGCAGTTGTACAAATTCTGTAGGGTTCAGTGACTTATCTGATATAGAAATTTATACTTGTGTTGAAGAAAAGAAAACAATTAAAAGTCTTGGTGATGTTGCTTTTGCATTAGTATGTCATTTGCTTTTTACTCGGGGGGGGGGGGGGGGGATAGATTTGGCTATTTTTGTTCTTCATTCCTTCATGTGATGTGGTGGGTATTGTGGCAAGTCCAGCACTTCCTGCTCATCCCTAATTGCCCTTGAGTGGCTTTCTAGGACACTCCAGAAGGTGTTTAAGAGTCATTGCTGTGGGTCTGGAGTCACGTGTAAGCCAGGCCAGATAAGGATGGCAGATCTCCTTGCCTCAAGGATATTTCGTGAATCGGACGGGTTTTTGCAACATTCAATAACAGTTGTCACCATTACTAATTGAGCGTGGCCAATCCACCTATCCAGCCCATCTTTTGGGTTGTGGGGGTGAAACCCACGCAGACTCTGGGAGAACGTGCAAACTCCACACAGACAGTGACCCAGGGCCGGGATTTGAACCCAGGTCCTCAGCGCCGTAGGCAGCAATACTAACCACTGTACCATTTGCTGCCCTATGGTCACCATTACTAAGACTACCTTTACATTCCAGATTAATTAATTGTATTTAAATTCCACCAGTTGCCATGGTGGCATTTGAACCTGTGTCCCCAGAGCATTCAGCCTGGGTCTCTGGATTACTGGGTCAGAGACATTAGCACAACATCAATTGAATAGCCCCCTCCGAAAAGAGCATGTCCGGTGATGGTTTATAGAACTACACTGGCTGCACACACACAGTATCACATGAAGTTACACCATTGTTCCCAACTACCTATGTGTCCTGAACTCTGAGATGCCCCTTTTCTCAAACAACATCCAATATTATATAACTCCTGAGCTAAATCCAACAGATAATTACCATGCCCAGGTTATTTGTCCATGTTTTGGAAAACTGTCTTCAGTTTCAGCAAAGTCGTAGTCTTAATTCAAGTTTTGGGTTTTAAGCAGCCGCCCTTTTAGCGATATCTTGTTTGCAGGGGAGATTGATTTTGCAGCTGGAATGGTAGCTGCTGCTACTGTGTCCCTTTCTCCAGTTATGCTATGGGTGTCTAATTCTTTGCCTTTGATGTTACCCACCCTGTGGACCGGCTTTTAGCATTAACGTGCCAATTCCCTTATCTCACCACTTTGAAGTTACCTTTCCTGCACCCCATTGTTCTCTTAGTCATATAGGTAAACACTTGCTTTTCCAGTATAACTTTTTTTTTAAAAGTAGGGTGCTCTTTCTAAGGGTCGGTGCAGGCTCGATGGGCCGAATGGCCTCCTGCACTGTAAATTCTATGAAAACACACCTTCAGACAGCTGCCTTTATCAATTCCCCTTATTTTATTTCATCCCAGTTTAATTTTTTAATCTTTATTTTCCCCAATTCTTAACACCAACAATTAAGAGTGCGATCACTCTGTAGAGAAATAAAAATTAACTGAGAAGAAGGACCCAGTTCATTTGAAGGAAGTCGAATCTGCTAACTGGCTACAACAGTGACTTGGATTGTGATTATGCATTTTCATCAACTGCCTCATTGGGCCTTAATTTTTCAGATGGTGGAGTCTTACTGCCTGCCATCCAAATAGTTGGCAGGGAACACATCCCTGCCGACTCTTGTCGTGCGGCCATTTCATACTTGAATGAATGTTAAGTGACTGCAGGTCCGACTTCTACCTGGCGCTTAGGATGAAATCCTACCACTTGGATTATCGGGCAGCTCTCCAGCCCCTGTAGTGACAGCGCTGCAGTGGGCAGAAGAAGAAATGCTGGAGCCCACGTCCGGGCACCAGTGGCCCAGGTATGTTCAAGGGGTCCTCGGGTGGGGGGAGGACCACAACTGGGGTCCTGCGGAAGAGGGGGGTCCAGAGGCCCCCAGACCTGAAAGGAGGGTTGGGCAACTGACTCTTGAAATGGGCTTCTGATGGATATGCCACCCACAATGCAGCTCTTTTGTTTTCAACCTTCTCCCATGCAAGTTCAATCCTCCTGCCAGCCTTAAAATTGAGGTTGGGTGACAAACAGCCCTTATGGCCAGTAAGCTTTAATTGGGGCAAGGGTTGGCTTCCTGTCCAAGGCTCGTCTACCCCAGCATAAAATGACTGCATGGTCGGGGTGGGCAGGAAGGAAACCCATCCCTTTAATTTCTCTCGCTCGTGCTCTCTCTCTCTCCCTCGTGTGTGCTGTCTCGCCCTCCATCTCCCTCTCCCTGTCCCTCTCCCCCTCTCTCTTTCTTGCCCCCCCCCTTCCCAAACCTACCAGTGGGGAAGTATAAAGTTGTGGCCTTGGGGATTTGTTTCAAACATCACAGACCTATCTCTGAAAGACGCTGCTGAAGGTTAGTAATAGGATCTTCCTTGTGGCTGTGTACATATGGTACCCCTGAGCGTAACAGTGGGTTCTACCTTGTGAGGTTGAGAAGTACTGAGCAGTGTCACAAAATTGAATAGCTTTTAAAGTCGCCCTTTATCTTTTCCCGTCTCATCTACCAATACAGTGGGAGCCCACGGGTGTAATGAAAAATAGAACGGATCTCGTCCTTGTACAGACCAGGAAATGTCAAATATTGTAGATAATAAAAAGCTGCTCTCATCAGTCTTCATGGGGCTTTTAATATGGTGTCTAATATGGAAATCCATTAAGAAGTTGGAATTATGAGAGGGCATGACCAGAACTTGAGGGGAAAAGAATTTTTCTGGAACGTGTGCTCTGGATTTGGGATTTTGCATTTCTCAGAGAATACTCTGCCCATTGTGACATTTAATAAGGTTCAGGCAGCGTAACCAAGTCACATCATCTGCTTTGGACATTTCTGGAAGAACTGATGTATCCTGTCAGTCCTATAGTGGTAAACTCACTTGAAAAGTTAGATTTTCATTCGCATTTTGAGGAGTAAAGTTGACGGTGGATGTCCCGATTCGTGTGGTTCTTAAAACACTGAGACGATGATAAAACTATTAATTGGAAGATTTGTTTTATTTATTCATGGGATGTTGGTCTTGCTGACTAGGCCTTGCGTTGGTTGTGCTTTACCTCCTTGCCCTCGACGGTGAGCTGTCGTCTTCGGCCATTGCGATCCTTGTGGATTATACGCTTGTGGTAGAGGTTTTGATACAACTGAGTGACTTGCTGAGCTGTTTTGGAGAGCAGTTAGGAGTCAACTGCATTGCTCTGGATGGATCTAGAGTAAGGATAAGAACCGCAAATATCCCTGAAGTGAACTGGATGGGTTTTACAATGGAGCTTTTTATTCCGGAGTTATTTA
This sequence comes from Scyliorhinus canicula, assembly GCF_902713615.1. NCBI lineage: Eukaryota > Metazoa > Chordata > Chondrichthyes > Carcharhiniformes > Scyliorhinidae > Scyliorhinus > Scyliorhinus canicula. The sequence goes on from NC_052159.1 coordinate 153,966,513, forward strand.
AGTCATTGAATTTAAATCCCCCTCCGCTGCCGTGCTGGGATTTGAACCTGTTGCTCTGGATGATTAGTCCGGTAGCATAACCGCTATACCATGCCCATTAAGCAGCACCTTGCCCATTTGTTAATTAAAATGCATATCTCTGGGTTTACCTGCTTCCTACCTTTAGTGTGGATATAGTTATTTGGGACCATGTTGATCCAAGGACAAAGAACAGATTGGGCTCACTTCTCTCTGCAGCGCAACTGAGTCATATCCCTGGTATTGCTTGTGCTGTACAAGGTGTGAACTTTAACATTTCACCTTCAAGGTTGAAACATGTTGGGTATGTATTAGCAGAGCTGGTACGTGCAAGATCCAGAACTGAATTTGCGGCAAATGAATCGGCCTTCTGGTGACCGGAACTTCTTGCTTTCATCGTGACCTGAATTAAACAGCTTGGAGTGAATAATTTGGGTATCTGGCTTTGCACTTGAGTAGCCCATCTGTTGCAAGCTTGCCTTGTGGGGCCTCCTACCAGGCTGAAAGTGCATGTGGCAATAAATTGATCCCAAAGTTCAAAAGTAGTACTTTGGTACCAGATCATTAAAAATTCATACAGGAACAACATTGATCGGAAGATATACCTCGGCAATTTAACGCAGTACAAATTACAATAAGCTGTACAGTGACACAGGAGTAGGCAGCCATTTGCCCCTCAACCCTGTTCTGCATACAGTTGGATCATGGCTGATCTGTATCTCCACCTTGGTCCCATGACCCTTAATCTCCTCACCCAACAAAAATCTAACATCTGCAACTTGGAGATTTTCAATTGGCCTCCAGCCTCAGCAGCGTTCTGCGAGAGAGCCTTCCAGATTTCCATATCCCTTTGTGTAAAGACGTGCTTCCTGAAATTGCCCCTGAACCAATCTAGATTCTTTCTCATCCCCCCTCCCCCCCCCCCCACACACACACACACACACACACAATTTGGACTACTTCCACCTGAGGAAATAATTTCTCCCTATCGATCCTGATCGTCTGAGAAAGTTCAATTCAATCACTTTTGTTTTGGTATGGATTCCTTCGAGGTTGTTGGCGAGGCCGGAATTTACTGTCCATCCCTGGTTGCTCTTGAGAAGGTGGTGCTTTCTTGAACTGCTGCAGTCCATGTGGTGTAGATACACCCAAAATAGTGGCGCAGTGGTTAACGCTGCTGCCTCACGACGCCGAGGACCTGGATTCAATCCCAACCCCAGGTCCGTGTGGAGTTTGCACAATGGATTGGATTGGTTTATTGTCACTTGTACCGAGGTGCAGTGAAAAGTATTTTTCTGAGACAGCTCAACAGATCATTAAGTACATGAAAATAAAAGAAAAGAAAAAGAAAATGCATTCTCCCCATATCTGCGTGGTTCTCCCCCAACAGCCCAAAGATGTGCAGGTTGGTTGATTGACCACACTAAATTGTCCCTTAATTGGAAAACAAAATTCCCTTTGAAATAAAGGCCACATTGCTGTTAGGGAGGGAGTTCCAGGATTTTGATCCAGCGACATTGAAGAAATTGCGATATGGTTCTGACAGGATGGTGCATGACTTGGAAAAGGAACCTGCAAATTCTCATAGAATTTACAGAGCAGAAGGAGGCCATTCGGCCCATCGAGTCTGCACCGGCTCTTGGAAAGAGCACCCTACCCAAGGTCAACGCCTCCACCCTATTCCCATAACCCAGTAACCCCACCCAACACTCAGGGCGATTTTGGACACTAAGGGCAATTTAGCAGGGCCAATCCACCTAACCTGCACATCTTTGTGACTGTGGGAGGAAACCGGAGCACCCGGAGGAAACCCACGCAGACACGGGGAGGATGTGCAGACTCCGCACAGACAGCGACCCAAGCCGGAATCGAACCTGGGACCCTGGAGCTGTGAAGCAGTTATGCTATCCACAATGCTACCGTGCTGCCCCAAATGGCGGTGTTCACATGTGACTGCTGCCCTCGTCCTTCTAGATGGTAGATAGGACACAGGAGCAGAAGTAGGCCATTCGGTCATTGAGTCTGCTCTGCCATTCAATATAATGGCTGATCTGATATAATCTTCAACTCCACTTTCCTGCCTTATCCCCATAACCCCCGATTCCCTTACTGATTAAAAATGTCTATCTTAGCCTTGAACTTACTTAACAACCCAGCCTCTACGGCTCTCTGTGGCAGAGTTCCACAGATTTACTACCCTCTGAGAAAATAAATTCCTCCTAATCTCTGCCTTCCTCTGAGATGATGCCCTCTGGTCCTAGACTCTCCCACAAGGGGAAACAACCTCTCAGCATCGACCCTGTCAAACCCCCTGAGAATCCGATATGTCTCAATTAAGGTTACCTCTCATTCTTCTAAACCCCAATGAGCACAGGCCCAACCTACTCAACCTCTCCTCATAAAATCCCTCCACACCCGGGATCAACCTAGTGAACCTTCTCTGGACTGCCTCCAATGCCGGTATATCATTCCTTAGATAAGGGAACCAAAACTGTTCACAGTATTCCAGGTGTGCTCTAACTAGTGCCTTGTAAAATTTTAGCAGACCTCCCTATTTTTAAACTCCGTTCCCTTTGAAATAAAGGCCAACTTTCCAATTGCTTGCTGAACTTGCATGCTAGCTTTTTATGATTTATGCACGAAGACCCCCAAACTCCTCTGCTGACGTTTTCTGGCCGTTCTCCATTTAAATAATATTTAGTTCCTTTATTCTTCCTACAAAGTGCATAACTTCACATTTTCCTACATTGTATTCTGTCTGCCAAGTTTTTGCCCATCCATCTAACCTGTTGCTATCCCTCTGTAGGCTCCTTGTGTCATCCTCACCACTTGCCATCCCACCTATTTTTCTGTCATCCGCACACTTGGCTATTGTTCATTCACTTCCCTCGTCCAAGTTGTTAATATATATTGTGAATAATTGTGGCCCCAGCACTGATCCCTGTGGCACTCCAGTAGTTACAGATTGCCATCCTGAAAATGCCCCTCTTATCCTAACTCAGTCTTCTCTCAGTTAGCCAGTCCTCTATCCATGCTAATGCCACTCCTAACGCCATGGGCTCTTTTCTTATTCTTATTAAGTAGTCTTTTGTGTGGTTCCTTGTCGAACAACGTCATGTATTTGGAAAGTCTGTCAAGGGAACCTTGCTGAATTGCTGCAGAGCATGTTGCAGATGGTGTACACGACTACCACTGTGCATCAGTGGTGGAAGGAGTGAATGTTTTTAAGGTGGCGGATGGGGTGTTATCAAGCGGGCTGGTTTGTCCTGGTTGGTACTGAGCTTCGAGTTGGAGCTGCACAGACCCAGGCAAGTGGAGAGCATTCCATCAGATTCCTGACTTGTGCCCTGTTTACGGTGGACAGGCTTTGGGGAGTTGGGAAGTGAGATACTCACTGCAAAGATTTCTAGCCTCTGACCTGCTCTTGTAGCCCCAGTATTTACATGGCTAGTATTTACGTGGCTAGTCCAGTTCAGTTTCTGGTCAATGTTAACCTCTCCTTCCGCACCACATTCCTCCCCCCCCCCCCCCCCACCCCCACCACCTTCCTTGCTTTGTGCTAGGTATGACTCCAACCAGTGGCAGGTTTTGTCCCTGATTCCCATTGACTCCAGTTTTGTTAGGGCCCCTTGATGTCGAGGGCAGTTGCTCTCACCTCACCGAGATTCGCGAGAGTACAACCCTGTGCTACGCAACCTGTCCTCATAATTTAACTCTTTCACCCCTGTACACACTTGTCTACCTAACCAGGGCTCAAATCCAGTGTTTCCCAGTTATTTATTTGATTACTTTTTACCTAGAAGGAGTCAAGCATGCCTGTTGTTCCGTAATCTAATAGTTGAGCTGGGTGAGATTTCTTACCAAGGTACACTATTGTTGACTAGTGCCTAGCCAGTCTGGCTCAATAAAAGAACCTGTGGGGTAGACCCAGCACTGTATTCATGGGACTTTTGGCAGGCAGATCCAGATAACCCTACAGACCAGTTCCCAAAGACATGGTTTGGGGGGAAAAAAAGTAGTAGGAAACTTAGCCAAGCCCCACCCTGAGCTTCATGGTGTTTGGTGGTTAAGTTCCTGCAGTACATGTGTGAACCTGAGGCTTTGCGAATCTTGGCTGCTCCCAATTTTCAACTGTGATCTCCATGCTAAGATAAAGGAAGGTCAGTGAGCACTGGTAAGGATCCAGAATCTCTGCTTTTGTGGATTTCTCAAAACTGAGCCATAATCATCTTGATGGGTTTCCATTCACATCAACTAGGTACACCACCAGATCAAAGCAGAGGGCAGTCGATTTTTTTCAGCGCCCAGCGAACTGGAACTGAAACCATGTGAAGACGGACGATGTTCCTTGTTTCCCTGGTACCGTGCTCAGTCGGCATAACTGGACTAGTCTGTGCTACGATCATGTCTTCATTTGTGGACCCACCTGTCAAATTTGTTCAGACCCCAGCTGAAGATTTAAATTGGTGCATTTGCTGTCCTCCAGTTTGAGATTTTCAGATTGCAGCTCGGCACAAAATTAATATTCAGTGGTAGTTTCTAAATTTCTGGTAATGATCAGAATATATTTTCATGCAATACTTGCTCTTGCGGTCTCTGTAGCAACCTGCATGTTTTGTTTAAAGTGATCAGGACAATTTATTGATTTTTTTTTTATATAGGTCATTTCACGTCATTGCAAATACTTGCATAGCTGTGTTATGTTAAACCTTGTTAAATTCTTTTTCTTTTAAATATCTCTCAGGTCATACTGAAATAATGAACCAGAAGCACATGAATCCGCAGGACGTCTCTATGGAAACTCACGAACAGGCTTACTGTAAATACTATTCTCTTCCCTCCCAACCTGCATCTATATTAGGCTTACCACAGCCAGCATGCTAACCAAATTAAGAGAAATTCTATTTAGATTGAGGAAGAATACAAAATCGTGATGGGAAATGCATCATACACCTTAAGGATATAGATGAGTTTGGATGCATATTTAATATTCATATATCCTGTAAATAACCCTAGCACTATGACAAATGTTACAATCAAAGAAATGGTATATCTACTTTCTGATGTCTCATTTTGTGGAGATGTTTCACCATTACATTCTGTAAAGAGTGTGATGTGGTTATATTGTTAATCTGTTATGAGATCATTGTGTACAAAAACAAAAGCAGCACCCACAGGGTTGGAAGAATCGATTCAGACATTTACAGACAGGACTATACTCCATGGACAATTAAATCCCATTTTGAAAATTACAGAGTAAAACAAAATGGGTATTTAAATCTTCAGTAGTAGCCTAATTAATCACTGTGGGCGAAAAATAGCATTTGATCATCTTTAATTTTTTTTTAAACAGGAACAGTGACTTTAACGAACTACAATAATATATCAAGTAAACACGATGGGTATAGAGATCATATTAATCTCAAATTTGCACCGATATAATTTGCCTTCTCATAAGGTTTTATTTTGCATTCACGTTGTTTTTTTTTAATAAACAATTTTATTGAGGTAGTTTTTGGCTTTGTAAACAGTTACAGACATCAACAGAAAGAAAGCAAAAATGTGCAAACATCCACGGACATTCAATACTTCAATCGTAACATACTGCACAAGCCCGCTCCTCTCCGGGCTCCGGGTAGTACCGGTACTACCCGCAATTTTATCCCTCCTCTACTCTACTCTAACCCCCCCCCGCTGACGCTCACTCTCCCGCAAAGAAGTCAATAAATGGTTGCCACCTCCGGGCGAACCCCTGTACAGATCCCCTCAAGGCAAACATCATTTTTTCCATACCCAGGAAACTCGACATGTCCACAAGCTACAACTCAGTCTTCGGGGGCTTTGAGTCCCTCCACGCCAATAGTATTCGTCGCTGGGCTATCAGGGAAGCAAAGGCCAAAACATCGGCCTCTTCCTCCCCCTGGACTCCCAGGTCTTCCAAAACCCCAAAAATTTCCACCCCTGGACCCATTGCCACCCTTGTTTTTAGCACCTGGGACATGACGCCTGCAAATCCCTCCCAGTACCCCCTAAGCTTAGGGCATGCCCAAAACATGTGAACGTGGTTTGCTGGTCCTCCCGCGCACCTAGCGCATTTGTCCACTATCCCAAAGAATTTGCTCATCCGAGCCACCGTCATGTGGGCCCGGTGAACGACCTTAAATTGAATCAGCCCGAGCCTGGCACATGTCGCGGTCGAATTTACCCTACTCAGGGCCTCTGCCCACAGCCCGTCCTCCATTTCCCCGCCTAGCTCCTCCTCCCATTTAAGTTTCAGTTCCTCCGTCTGGGACCCTTCCTCCCTCATGAGCACCTTATAAATATCAGAGACTCTACCCTCCCCTTCTTCCCCCCCTAGAGACTATTCTGTCTTGGATCCCCATTGGTGGGAGGTGTGGGAAAGATGGGACCTGTCTACGAACAAAGTCCCACAATTGTAGATACCTAAAATCATTTCCCCTTACCAGCCCAAATTTCTCCTCCAAGCTCCTCAAACTCGCAAAGCTCTCTTCCAGGAACATATGCATTCACATTGTTGATGGTCGTCATGCCTTTGTTAACGAATGTGAGCACAGCGTGGAAGGATTGTCTTTCTTCCCAATGCAGTGTGCGGTTAGTTTTGGGTAGCTATAATCCTATATTGGCATCAGACTTTGGAGGATGGTTTAGTTTGCTTTGAGCGACTTATTTCAAAGTTTGAACCCTGTCTAAATCTTAAAATCAGTTTCTCAGCACCCGTCCCTGTAATTGCAAAGGGGGTAAGCAATGTGGAGCTGCAGAGGACATGGCTGGCCACAGAGTCGGGCGGGAAACGAGGCTGGGTCAGTCTGTCTTGCTGCGGCTACAGTTCAATTTGCCCAATGTATTTACTCTGTTACCAAAGATTCTTCCAACTCTGAAAGGTGTACCATATTATAAAATCATTTATAATGTAGAACATGATATATGTAACAGTGCCTAAAACAAAGGGGGGGGGGGACAATTATTCACAAGTATGTGCAAAAAGCGTATATTGTACCAAAATTGTATTGTGTGTTTTCTCATGTTAGCAAAGCAGACTGATTTAACTGGTGCGATTTGGCGAAAACATAGTTGGAGTATATGATGAGAGAAAAATTAACGTTTTTAAAAAAAAATATTCTTTTTTCTAACAAAAAGGCTCTTCCCAAATAAAATTGCACCCTAATTTCACTCCTTTAACCGGCAAAAGTGCAAAAGATGGGAGATGGTGATTTTATTTTTCTTTTAAACCAAATTATATCCTAAGACTGTAAACTCTTACCAAATTTATTGGTCCATTTTGCAAGTCACCTAATCCAATAGTGACTCTAATTGTAAGGTTTAGAAGAGGCTTTGAAGATAATTTTGCAACATAATTTTGTTGAATGTTTTGTGTAAAATATTAAGCATAGAAAATACACAAAGGTGGACTCCGTACTGTAGGATTACCTTTGGATCCAACCATCATGTTCATTTTAGTGCCAGTAGGGTAATCCGTAACCACAAAAAAAATCAGAATAAAATCACAAAAAGCAGACCTTAAAAGAAACGTTTATTTTTGTTTTTTTAATTATAGCCTATATTTAAGGAATGATTGTTTCAAGACTTAGCAAAGATTTTAGCTAGATCCATCCAGTGTAATGATTAGAAATTAGTAAATAGTTTGATTACGATCTTCATTGTGTTGAAAGTATATCCCTTTTTTGTAATAGGTTTATCTTTTTATAAGATTGATTTTCTGATATGAAATGTTTATGGTTTTCTAGTAGGATTGATCCTAAAGATAATGTGTATATTGATTTTTTTTTTCTTCTTATTGAGGGTTAGTAGTCATGTTTTTTTTTTAATCCTACACTTATGCTACACATATGGAGCTCAATTAATTACAAGTCGACTGAACCTATGGTTATACGTGGTAAGATACACCATTAACATATCGGAAATTATATCACAATGTGGCTTTCAGATGTCAGTGCAAGTTTCCCGTTGTGATTAGTTCAACAGCTATTACGTCATAATATATTTTTCGGGTGTGTGTTTCTTTTTTTTAAAGCTTTGTTTCCCAATTCCAAGTATACTCATTATTCCAGCAAAGTTACGTTTCTTGTCTTCTGTGCAGCAGCACAGTACTCTTCATCAATTTTATGATGTAATAGCAATAATTTCTGCTATGAAATAGTGTACTTGGCTTAAAGGCTTGTTGCACTATAGTAAAAACGCCTCCCTTTGTGGCCACAGCACTTATCCAGCGCACTTAGGTTATTTTTTTATGTTAAGGCTTCATACTCCACCCCGTAACAATCTTTCTTGCCTGATTAGAATTTTACTAAGAATTAGAACTTCAACGTGAAACAATTGTATGTCACAACAAATAGCATGATAACGTGTAACATTATGCATTTTCTTTGGGTTTTAAGAATAGATGAAGTTTTATGTTTTTTACATCAGTTTTCTAGCTTGACAACGTGGGCCATTTGACCTGAAGATATTGACTTGTAGTCATTTGCATACTGTCAGATGGCAAAATATTGATACAGTTTGAATATTTTCAAAAGGTGCACCCAAGGAACCATTTGGTTTCTGTGTTCCCTTTTAAATACAAAAAAGGGTTTGTTGTTCTGGAAGTGTTGCAACTGTCTTGGAGTTGGCAAGCAGCTGAAATATTTGATCCTGGTGATGTACAAATATGGATAACATATCTTGTTGCACTTATGTACATAGTAAATATGTAATAAAGCTGTCTTTATATTGTAAAATGAACAGCAGAGGTTTTTAAATAAAAACTAAATAATACTCCATCCAAAGCGTTCTCATGAGAGAGGCAGTTGTGTGTGAATTGTAACTGTTTACTGAAATATAATATATTTCCTATTGGAATATTTAGCAGTTAACACTTAAACTGTATTTTTAAAAGCTATATATGAAAATTGTATGCTGTCATTTTTATTTGTTCAGAAATGAGCATTCAAGCTTCTATTGGGGTGTACTAACCATAATTAATCTCTCATGCTTGTAGCTTTGAGCAAAGATAAAATATTCAAACCATATCATGAAAGCCTGACAGTCAAACAGCATCCCTCACTAGAACGGAACATTTTTAACCAAACTCTTAAGCAATCTGTGTTCCCTGATTTACAACTTACTGGATTGTAACAACGACATTTGGCCTAACACCACACTACGAGAGTCTGGATGTTTATAGTCAATTTTGTTGTGATGTCTGATATTCATTTTTCTGGTCTGAAAATGATCCATCAGTGTGTTAGGTTGGAAATAATTGCTCGCGTTGTTTCGGCGAACATACGCCTGGAAAGTTCAGATCAATGTTTTACAAAACCGGTTTGAACTTGTCTAGTGACAGCAGCCAAATATGTTTTCTAGCTGTGATTTCTTTTTTGGTGAATCTTTAGCAGATGAAGAATGTAATAGCTCCGCGTGTGCGCGCACACACAGGCAAGCACACGCATAGACGGAGCACAGTTGGTCATTCTCGTGCCATAGGCTTTAGTGATATGCCACTTTGCAATGAAATGATTTGTCTGTATACAGCTTCTCCATTTCCCAGGTATACCGTAACTGACTGGTTTTACTCTGTATTGCGGCCAGATTATACTGTTTATGCTTCAGTTATGTCATACGATAAATGAGATCCACTTGTTATGTTTCCGGAATACAACTATTTGTTTTATGACCATTGAGGGGAAAATAAAGAAATATTTGGGAACAAAGTGTTGTGTTATTTCAGAATTGTCGGTAATCAAATTCTACACGTGTCAATTCCTGCACGTATCCTAGAATGATACACGTCAGACTTTTTAATCATGCTTTACCTGCCAACTGTGTAGCAACACAAGGAATCCAAAGATATTTTTTTTAAAGTGGGTTAACTTTGGGAAAACTAAAAAGCAGAAAATGCTGGAAATACTCAGGAGGTCAGGCAGCTTGTGTGGAAAGGTTAAAGCTCATGAATTTAACTAATTGAAAATCCACTTTCATTGACGGTGTGAGAGTCCGACTGTTCAAAGTTTCATGTTGGTGACCTTTCACCATTACGGGGAGGATTTGGAGATTTAACAGCCTCTTAAGCAGGTATAGAGCCAGGGAATGGTCTGTAATAGGGCAAACAATGAGAGCATTCCAATGAAGAAAGGGGTGCTGGTGCATGCCAAAGGTGTGGTAATGGGTTAAGTAATGGAACAGAATTAGAACATAGAACGATACAGCGCAGTACAGGCCCTTCGGCCCTCAATGTTGCACCGACATGGAAAAAAAACTAAAGGCCATCTAACCTACACTATGCCCTTATCATCCATATGCTTATCCAATAAACTTTTAAATGCCCTCAATGTTGGCGAGTTCACTACTGTTGCAGGTAGGGCATTCCACGGCCTCACCACTCTTTGCGTAAAAAACCCACCTCTGACCTCTGTCCTATATCTATTACCCCTCAATTTAAGGCTATGTCCCCTCGTGATAGCCACCTCCATCCGCGGGAGAAGGCTCTCGCTGTCCACCCTATCTAACCCTCTGATCATTTTGTATGCCTCTATTAGGTCACCTCTTAACCTTCTTCTCTCTAACGAAAACAACCTCAAGTCCATCAGCCTTTCCAACAACCTCAAGTCCATCAGAATTGTTACCAGATAAAAGGAAACCCGATGGCCCGTTCTGTCTGCACCTGGCTCACCTAATGAACAGTTCATGGTGCCATCACCCATCTTTAGTCTCACCTTTTCATTTAACAGTCTCATGTGAATGCCTCAGTTGAACCTGTCTCCACCACACTCGCTGTGCATTCGCAGACCTTAACCACTCTTTTTGTATTGAAAAAGTTTTTCCTCATGTCGCTTTTACTTCTTTTGCCAATCATCTTAAATGTGCACCCCCTTGTTCTCAATCCTTTCAGTTTCTCCCTGTCCGCTTTGTCCAGATTCTTCAATTTTGAACGCCGCTATTAAACCTCCTCTTTGCTGTCTTTTTTTCCCAAGAAAAACAGTCCTAACTTCTGCAACCTGTCTTCATAACTGAAGTTTGCTCATCCCTGGAACCATTCTTGTGAATCTTCCCAAAGTGCGGCACCCAGAACCAGACACTACTCCAGCTGAGGGTGAATTGGTGTCTTATACAAGTTCAACATAACCTCCTTGTTCTTGTACTCTTTGCCCCTATTAATAATAATAATCTTTATTGTCACAAGTAGGCTGACATTAACACTGCAATGAAGTTACTGTGAGAAGCCCCAAGTCGCCGCATTCCGGTGCCTGTTCGGGTACACAGAGGGAGAATTCAGAATGTCCAACTCACCTAACAAGCACGTCTTTTGGGACTTGTGGGAGGAAACCGGAGCACCCGGAGGAAACCCACGCAGACACGGGGAGAACGTGCAGACTCCGCACAGTGACCCAAGTTGGGAATTGATCCAGGGGTCCTGGCGCTGTGGAGCAAGGTGCTAACCACTGTGCTACCATGCTGCCCTTAAGTAAGCTTCAAGTTACGGTATTATTTATTAAGCACTTTCTCAACCTCTCTTGACATCTTTAATGACTTATGCACATATACACCAAATCCCTCTGCTCTTCCACCCCCCCCCCCCCCTTAAAGTTGTACTCCTTATTTTATATTCGGCCCCCATGTTTTTACTACCAAAATGAACCACTTCACATTTCTCTGCATTGAACTTCATCTGCCACCTGTCTGCCCATTCCACCACCTTGTCTGTCCTTTTGAAGTTCTACGCGGTCCTCTGTTCACGATGCTTCCAGGTTTTGTATCACCTACAAATTTTGAAATTGGGCCTGTACAGCAAGGCCCAGGTCATTAATATATGTCAGGAAAAACAAATGGTCCCAACAATAATCCCTGGGGAATGCCACTAAAGACTGCCTTCCAGCCTGAAAAACGCCAATTAATCACTGTTTCCCGTCACTCAGCTAATTTCATATCCTGTGGCTGCTGTTTCTTTTATTCTTGTAGGTTTGCTCACAAGTCTGTTGTGCAGCATTGTATCGAGATGGCTGTAAATGGCAGCAGCTGTCTTTATTTTTTGAAGTTTTTTTATTTACTGCTGCTTCCTTAGACTGGATTTTGAAAACATTACACTTCTGGAAACACTTTTTGAGTTTCTGACTGCTTAGTGATAACCACTTTGATGAGTAACAGGTATTCTAAAGTAAGCGGATTTTAAAAAGAAAAGCAAATTTCAGGCAATGATTGAAAACAGAAAATACTGGAAATGGTCCATGGGTCAGACAACATAATCATATTTATTAGTGTCACAAGTAGGCTTACGTTAACACCGCAATGAAGTTACTGTGAAAAACCCGAGTCGCCACATTCTGGCGCCTGTTCGGGTACACTGAGGGAGAATTCAGAATGTCCAAATTACCCAACAGCACGTCTTTCGTGACTTGTGCGAGGAAACTGGAGCACACAGGGAGAACATGCAGACTCTGCACAGACAGTGATCCAAGCAGGGAATTGAACTTGGTACCTTGGAGCTATGAAGCAAGGTGCTAACCATCAACTGGAAAAGTTAACGGATGTGACCGGCTTTGAGAACGTGCAGGGGCAGGAGGAACAAAAAGGAGGATTTGTGATAGCGTGGAGGGTGAGCGGGATTAACTGGCAAAATAATGAAAGGGCGGCATGGTGGTTAGCACTGCTGCCTCATAGCATCAGTGACCCGGATTCAATTCCAGCCTTCAGTCACTGTGGAGTTTGTACGTTCTCCCTGTGTCTGCGTGGGCTTGCTCCGGTTTCCTCCCATAGTCCAAAGATGTACAGGGTAGGTGGATTGGTCATGCTAAATTGCCCCTTCGTGTCTAGGGATGTGCAGGTTAGGTTATGGGGTTGCAGGGATAGGGCGGTGGGTGGAGTGCTCAGTTGAATGGTCGGTGCAGACTCGATGGGCCGACTGGCTTTCTGCATTGTAGGGATTTTATGGTGAAAGAATAAATGTGTTGGTAATGAAACAAAAGTTTGGCTTGCAGGAGATTGCACAGAAAACAGAATCATCGCCTGCTGCTGGCCAATGAAAAAGTGACAGAGGTACGTATGGTCTGAATTTCGGAGTCTGGAAGAACTGCAAAGCGTTTTACCCGAAGTGTCTTGTTCCGCTATCTTACATTGAGCAGCGTAGGAGGCCACGGACACGAGTGGAACTGAATTGGAGAAATAAAACGGCAGGTGATAGGAAGCTGGGGGGCCAAGAGTCTCTGCAGTGCAGAAGGAGGCCATTCAGCCCATAAGAGTCTACACGACCCTCCAAAAGAGCACACCACCCAGGTCCGCTTCCCCCATACACCCCATCCTCGTAACCTAAGGGGCAATTTAACATGGCCAATCCACCTAACCACATCTTTGAGGAAACCCGGAGGCAGACACGGGAAGAACGTGCAAACTCCGCACAGACAGTCACCCAAGGTCGGAATTGAACCCGGGTACTTGCCGCTATGAAACAGCAGTGCTAACAACCATGCCACCAGTTCGTGCTTATGGACTGAACGGAGGTGTTCCATAAAACAGGCACCCAATCTGTTTTTGGTCTTCCCAGTACAGTGGAGTTTGCATCATGAGCAAACGGTAGTTTTGTTAGCTATAAAACTCAGAGTGCACACCTACTTCTCTCACCCTCACAGTTACCTTTTTCTCTTCTTTGCATAAGAACAAAACAAAAATACAAACATCAGGAGCTGTAAGGAAGACGGACCATGATCACAACGACCCCAAGGGAAGCGAATAAGCGTTCCTGGACCTGTACTGGTTCCTTGATTACTCAGCTTTCAATTGCACATTGACTGAAGCCACTTCATATCAGTTGAAATGAAATGAAAATCGCTTATTGTCGCAAGTAGGCTTCAAATGAAGTTACCGTGAAAAGCCCCTAGTCGCCACATTCCGGCGCCTGTTCGGGGAGGCTGGTACGGGAATTGAACCCGCGCTGCTGGCTTTGGTCTGCTTTACAAGCCAACTATTTAGCCCACTGTGCTAAACCAGCCCCAATACAGTCAAGTGAGCTAAAAGGATTTCTAGGCGATATGCACTCTTCAAGGATCACTGTTCTGTAGACCTATTTCTAGTTACATCTCCTTGAGAGTTCGAAGATCATGCTTTCAAGTTCCCCTCCAAATATTTGAGCGCATAATCCAAGCTGACACTCCCAGTGCAGTACCTGAGGAGGGTTGTACTGTCAGAGATGCTCTCTTTCAGATGTCTGCTCACTCAGGTCGCCGTAAAAGATCCCAAGGCCGTTCTTTGAAGAGCAGGGAATTACTGTACCTGGTGTCTTGGCCAATATCTGTGATTTCTGTACCCAGCTACTGTTGAGAATGTAGAGCTCGCCCCCCGCGTGGAATAGTTGAGAAACGTAGCATTGATCGCTTTACGGGGAAGCAAGATTAAGTGTATGAGGGAGAAAATGCGTTGATGCAGTGAGATGATGACGTGGGAGGAGGCCGGATGGAGGGATGATGCTTCCTCTGGTTGGGATGTCTACAACAAGGGGTCACAGTGTAAGGATGCGAGGGAGGCCATTTAGGACAGAGCTGAGGAACCTCTTCACTCAAGGAGGTGAACCTGTGGCATTCCCTACTACAGAAAGCTGTAGGGGCCATGTCACTGAATGTATGTAAGAAAGAAATAGATTTGTAGACTCCAAAAGATGTGCAGGTTAGGTGGATTGGCAATGCTAAACTGCCCCTTGGTGTCCTAAGGTTAGCCTACGTTAGGACTTCCGGTGGTGGCCATGGTTTGACTGGTTGCACACAGGTGGTGTCAGCAGCGTGGAGGTGTCAGCTTTGGAACTTTCTGTCCATTCAATACGTGATTATGGTGACAAATTGTGAGGCGGGAAGTGGGTGGCAGAGTAGTGTGGGCTGACAACTGAGTACCAGACCCGGCAGGAGTCGTGAGAGCCCTAGCTCAGGTGCTGGGGGAGCCCCTTGGAGCAGCACTATTGGGAAAGATAGCAGAGAGGGATGGGTCGTCATCGATGGCCACATCGTGAGCTTCATTAAAGATGAATTTCAGCAACGGCGAAATGAAATGCAGGGAGACGGGTCGAGAGCGAGGGGTGCTGGAGCACCTCTTCGTGGATCTTTGGAAGGAGCGGAGAAAGGTTTGGAGGCACAGAGTGCGACAACAAGTGGAGACGATGATCTCAGACCAGAGTGACTGATTCGTATCACTGGAGGCGGAGATATCGATGCTGGGCTAAAAGTGCAAGGTGCTGCGGGCAGGGGTCGATGACCAGGAAAATCAGTCCAGACGGTAGAATCTGCGCATCGTGGGTCTGCTGGAAGGAGTGGAAGGAACGAGTGCCACCAGCTACCTGACAGAGATGTTTGAGAAGATATTTGAGCGAGCCCCAGAAGTGGATCAGGTCCACCGGTCCCTGGGACAGAAGCTGAGGGCGGGGACTGTGACTGTGGGTATGCACAGGTTTCAGGACAAAGAGAGGATTCTGAGGTTAGCCAAGGCATCTCGGGACTGTAGCTGGGAGGGGAATCGGGTCTGGATATATCAAGATATTGGGGCTGACCTGGTCAAGAGGCAGGCAAGATTCAGCAAGGCCAAAACAGCGCTCTACGTGCGCAAGGTTCGGTTTGGGGTGTTGTATCCGGGCAAGTTGTGGGTAACGTTCAAGGGAAAGGAACATTATTTTCAGGTGCCAGAAAGGCAAATGACTTTGTTCAAGACCATGGGCTGGGGGAGGGTTAGGGTTGGGACACTTTGTTTCACCATTTGTCAAGGGTATGTTTTATTGCATCTGTCTTATGTTACTGATATTTCATATGAATGTGTGATGTTTTTTATGTGCGTTTCCTAGTGCTGAGGGAGCAGGGGGGCGGTGGAGCATTGAAGACTGGAGTGGATGGAGTAGGTGGGTGAGATGGGCGGAGGAGGTGATGTCCTTCCTTTGTGCTTCCAGGCAGCGGCCGCCATGCTAGCGAGATATGCTGGTAAACAGCAGTGGGGCTGGGGGCTGCGGTGGGTCGCCAGAGCGGGGAGGGGAAAGGGATGGGTTGGTGGCGCAGTTGTTTTTCAAGGTAGACCTAGGGGAAGATGGAGGGGGTGGCCATTTTGTGTGGGCTCAAGCGGTTAGGAGAGCGGATAGTTGGGTAGAGCGGGGGTTAGGGGATGGAGGTCGGAAACCCCTGGTGAGGCTGGTAACCTGGAATATCCAACGGCTAAATGGGCTGGCTAAACGGTCAAGGGATGTGCGCATTTAAAATGTGAAAAGGCGGATGTGGTTCTCCTGCAGGAAACGCGTTTACGGGTGAAGGACTAGATGCGATGAAGGAGAGGGTGGGTTGGGCAGACGTTCCACAAAAGACTCCAAGTCACGGCTTGTGACCGTGTTTAGTAAAGAGGTGACATTTGTAATGTCAAGGGGGTTGCAAGACCCGTGGGGGGTAGGTATGTAATGATGAGTGGGTGTTTGCAGTGACACCAGTGATTCTGGTCAATGTGTGCACACCCAACTGGGATCAGGTAGATTTTATTAAGACATAATAAAATTATTATTAATTAGCGTCTATTCCGAGTTTGGATTCGCAGAAGCTGATTATGGGAGGGAGCGGGGGTGCGGGGGGGGTTTAATTGTGTGCTGGACCAAAGGGTGGATAGGTCGAAGCCAAAGTCGATGATTAGGACAGGGATGGAAAGGGAGTTGGGGTGTTTATAGAACAGGGAGGGATTGATCTGTGGAGGTTTTAGCACCCAGAGGAGAGGGAATATTCCTTTTTCTCCCAGGTGCATCGGGCGTATTCCCGAATAGACTCCCAATAATAATCGCTTATTGTCACGAGTAGGCTTCAATGAAGTTACCGTGAAAAGCCCCCAGTCGCCACATTCCGGTGCCTGTTCGGGGAGGCCGGTACGGGAATTGAACGTGCACTTGCTGGCCGTGTTCTGTATTACAAGACAGGTGTTTAGCCCACTGTGCTAAACCAGCCCCTGTGATGGGGGAGGAGGTGTTGGCTGGGGCAGAGTATGCAGGGCAACACCAAACTGTCAATTTGAAACATCAATGTACCATAATTATTTAAGCTATTGATACAGTGCAGAAGGCAGCCATTCGCCCTTTCAGGCCTGTACTAGCTCTTTAGAAAAGATATCCAATTTACTTCCATCTCCCCATAGCCCTGTAAATGTTTGTTTTGCCAATAATAAATCTGTGACCTATCTGGAAGCGATTTCTCAATTATTTTATTCAACCAAATCTCCTAACCTTCTCTGCTGTGAGAACAACTCCGTCATATCCAGTCTCTCTATGTAACTGAAGTCCCTTGTACCATTCTTCTGTACCCTGTCGAAGGCTTTGAAATCCTTGCTAAAGACTGGTGTGATGTTCCTTGCTGGAAAATAGTTGCTTCATACCTCAGTTATAATTCCATTATCTTTATTGTCCAAAGGAGTTACTATTTTTGTGCCATGCTCAGTTCTTCTGAGGTGCTTGCATCTGCAAAAGATTAAACTGGGAGGTTAAATAAAAGGTGGGGGAGGGTGGAAGAACGGTAAAGGCATTGCTATAGAAACAGTGAGACGAGATCCTATAATTATCAACCTGCGTTTTTTAAGATGGCAGCTGTGTTTCCGCCATTATAACAGTGACTGCACATCGAAAATACTTCATTAGAGAAGAGGGAGAGAACAAATTATAACGAGAGATTCCCCATGGTGGGAGAGCTGTGAAAATATCAGCAAGCGATTTCAAGAGTTATTACTGCAGCTTCTAAAGAGCTACAGCTGCACCCTCTGCTGTCGCACCCAGGTATTATCCAGCCATTCAGGTGTTGGCCCAGAACTGCAGAGGCAAGCACCCATGGTGATTTGATGCATCCCTGGCCAATTGATCGCAGGACACCCCTCGTGTAACGTTTAAGCAGGGATATTTGGGAGGAGGGGAGATGTTGGGGTAGTGGCAAAGTCACTACAACGAGTAATCCAGAGGCCCACGCTGTAGTTCTGGAGACGGGCGTCCAAATCCTACCACAACAGCTGGTGGGGTATAAGTTAAATTAATAAATCTGGAATATAAGGTTAGTCTCAGTAACGGTGACCATGACAACCACCACCGATTGTCATAACCACCCATCTGGTTCACGAACATTATGTGTGTCGGATGAGGGTGTTCAGCAGAGGGAAGGTGAATGGGCGACTCGCGAACAGTACCACCAAATGAATGATGTCGAGATATTTTTAACAAAAAATTTAAGTATCCAATTAGTTTTTTCAATTAAGGGGCAATTTTAGTGTGGCCAATCCACCTAGCCTGCACATTTTTTGGGTTGTTGCCGGGGGGGGGGGGGGGGGGGGGTGAGGCACACAGATTCCCGGCTTGGGTCACTGTCTGTGCGGAGTTTCCACGTTCTCCCCGCGTCTGCGTGGGTTTCCTCCGGGTGCTCCGGTTTCCTCTCTCAAGTCCACAAACACGTGCTGTTAGGTGAATTGGACATTCTGAATTCTCCCTCTGTGTACCCGAACAGGCGCCGGAATGTGGCGACTAGGGGCTTTTCACAGTAACTGCATTGCAGTGTTAATATAAGCCTACTTGTGGCACTAATAAAGAGTATTATTATTAGTAGACTATCGAGTAGAGTTCGTTAGGAGACAGCACCCATGGCAGCTGTCAACGGTCCCTGACCGGCGCAGCAGGAATCCCGCGGGTGCCCGAGAATCGGCGCCGGAGAATGGGGAAGCCGGGTCGGAGAATCCTGGCTCCTCCTCTAATTAATTTTAACAACAAGAAAAGAAGCTTTTATTAAACATGGAAAATGGATTATTTAACAATACTCCTTTACAGCCCCCCCCCCCCCCCCCCACCACCTTAGGTTAACAATGACATACAGGTTAGCAATTACACAGTTTTTAAGATTAACGTGGATGGCACTGCATTTGAAACTATAATGGTCTCATTGACACGGCAATGAGCACGGTGGGCAGCACGGTAGCATTGTGGATAGCACAATCGCTTCACAGCTCCAGGGTTCCAGGTTCGATTCCAGCTTGGGTCACTGTCTGTGCGGAGTCTGCACAACCTCCCTGTGTGTACGTGGGTTTCCTCCGGGTGCTCCGGTTTCCTCCCACAGTCCAAAGATGTGCAGGTTAGGTGGATTGGCCATGATAAATTTCCCTTAGTGTCCAAAATTGTACTTAGTGTTGGGTGGGGTTACTGGGTTATGGGGACAGGGCGGAGGTGTTGACCTTGGGTAGGGTGCTCTTTCCAAGAGCCGATGCAGACTCGATGGGCTGAATAGCCTCCTGCACTGTAAATTCTATGACACACCAAGTCCCTCTTCTAAGGCACACCGATTGGATATGGTCAAATACACACACCGCAGGGCAACACGGTGGCTCAGTGGGTTAGCCCTGCAGCCTCACAGCGCCGAGGTCCCAGGTTCGATCCCAGCTCTGGGTCACTGTCCGTGTGGAGTTTGAACATTCTCCCCGTGTCTGCGTGGGTTTCGCCCCGGCAACCCAAAGATGTCCAGGGTAGGTGGATTGGCCACGCTAAATTGCCCCTTAATTGGAAAAAATGAATTGGGTTCTCTAAATTTAAAAAAAAATACACACACCGCTCTGAAAGCAAGTTAGTTTCTGTGGATTCCTTACTCCGAATACCCCCAGGTGATTGTCATATGAGAACTTCCAAACTCCACTCCCAAAACATGCTTTAAAACCTTCTCTCGTAAACATGTTTTCTGTTAGTGTTTTGCATTCCAAAATCCACTCCGCGTTTTCCAGTGGACTCTTGGACAGAGCTTCTGCTCCACTTCTGCCAGGTTTTCCACCAGTCGTGGTCTGCCGTCAGGAGGGTGACGGGGCCATGCGCTGCGGCATTCCCGATCGTGGGACCATGCGTCGCGGCGATTCTGATCGCCGGAAGTAGTGACCAACGACGTAACCGGCTTTTTTAAATGTCGGTTGCGGCCGGCTTTCAGAATGCCAGCCGCTCCGCGCATGCGTGCCCCCTCAGCAGTGCGCAGGTCTGGAGCCTAGCGGGGCAGAACGCCTCCTCCTGACCCAGGAGCAGATTTTTCTAAATCGCTGGAGCCTTCCTGCCTGGAACGGCGGCAGAGAGCAGATCACACTTATGTTACGTGTTCTGGGTGCTAAAGAGATTCCTCCGTTTTGCAGCTGCCAGCAGTGCTGGTGTGAACTCCAGGGCCTCTGGTGAACAACCCATAAAGAAGCTGAAAACAGGAACAAAGCAGCATCATACAGACAATTACTTGAGGTATGGGTGTATTAATTGTGCCGATGCAAATCAGAATTAAAAGTTCATGTGTGTTATATGCAGGGAAGTACTGGTAAATGAAAGTTTAAAACCTCCAAAACATCAAAGGTATTTAAAGACTAAGCGTGGCGAGTTCAAGGACAAACCTCTTTATTGTTTTCAACGGATGTAACGAGATCTTAAATCGTTTGCTGAAGTCATTATCAGAAATGTAACATTGAATAACAAAGCGAGTGACTACACTCTGTAGTAAGATATCACGAACCTTAGAACCACTTCAGATAGCTTTCTGACTTCCCACTAGCCAGCCCCTTTATAGTTCTCTGACTTGAAATGAATAGTACCCTGTTCAGCTCCTCTTTGTTCCTTTAACTTCAAGATCCCTGGAAACTCCTCTTAATTTCTCTAGTTTCCTTAAGTAGCTGTCCTTTAGATTTCTGGAACTGGCTTTCTTAACCATTTACTCCATTGTATGGCTTTTCTTCTAGCAAAGCTGACAGAGATGCCCCCTCTCCAGCTGCCTGTTCCCAACCACAGTAGCTTCCAGCCAAAACTAAAAAAACAAAGGAAAGTTTTTTTTCTTACAAGGGCCTTTAGATGGCAAGCAACTATATTTATTCTTCACGCAGTAACTCTCTATCACAATTGGAACTTAACCGACCCCCACACATACAAACACTCTTTTGTCCAGCACGAACCAGGCACAAAAACATTAAATTAAACCCATCTAAAACTATACCTTACCAATACAAATATAAATCCCTTAAAAAGAACAATTCAGCACAGGGACAAGCCCTTCGGCCCTCCAAGCCTGTACCGGCCATGATACCACCATTGGCCAAAACCCTCAGCACTTCCTAGTGCTGTAACCCTCTATACCCATCCTATTCATGTGTTTGTCGAGATGCCTTTTCAACACCGTTAATGTATCTGCTTCCACAACCTCCCCTGGCAATGCACTCCAGGCACTCACCACCCTCTGTGTAAAAACCTGCCTCGCACATCTCTAAACTTTACCCTGTGGACCTTAAACCTATGCCCCTGGTGACTAAACCCTCCACCCTGGGAAAGAGTGCCTGCCCATCCACTCTATCCATGCTCCTCATAACCTTGTAGATCTCTATTGGGTCACCCCTCAACCTCCGGCTTTCTAATGAGAACAGTCTGAATCTGTTCAGCCTCTCCGCATAGCTAACACTCTCCAAACCAGGCAACATCCTGGTAAACCTCCTCTGCACCCTCTCCAAAGCCTCCACATCCTTCTGGTAGTGCGGCGACCAGAATTGTGCGCAATATTCCAAGTGCGGCCCTACCAAGGTTCTATACTACTGCAGTGTGACTTGCCAGTTTTTATACTCGATGCCCCGTCCAATGAAGGCAAGCATTCCGTATGCTTTCTTGACTGCTTTTGATTTCCTAACATGGAGCTTTGCTAGAGACGGGTACACATTTAGAAATCTTGGGATGGTGCGTTTGGATCATTCCTCAGGTACTAAACTGATCTCTATAACTTCACCAGACTAGTGGAACAGATGGAGGAGGAATTTAAAAGGTGGGACATGGTGCCGCTATCGCTGGCGGGCAGAGTGCAATCCGTCAAAATGACGGTTCTCCCGAGGTTCTTGTTCCTCTTCCAGTGCTTGCCCATCTTTATCCCTAGGGCCTTTTTTAAAAGGGTGACCAGCAGCATCATGGGATTTGTTTGGGCGCATGGCACCCCGAGGGTGAAGAGGGTCTTCTTGGAGCGGAGTAGAGATGGGGGGGGCTGGCGTTGCCCAACCTCTCGGGGTACTACTGGGCGGCCAACGTGTCGATGGTGCGTAAGTGGGTGATGGAGGGGGAGGGGGCAGCATGGAAACGGATGGAGAGAGCGTCCTGTGGGGATACAAGCCTGGGGGGCCTGGTAACGGCGCCGTGGCCGCTCCCTCCCACAAGGTATACCACGAGTCCGGTGGTGGCGGCTACCCTCAAGATTTGGGGGCAGTGGAGGCGACATAGGGGAGAAGTGGGGGGCTCGATGGAGGCTCCGTTAATGGGGAACCATAGGTTCGTCCCGGGGAACATGGATGGGGGATTTCAGGGATGGTATAGAGCGGGCATTAGACAGCTGAGGGACCTGTTTATCGACGGAAGGTTTGCGAGCCTGGGGGAGTTGGAGGAGAAATTTGGGCTCCCGCCGGGAAACATGTTTAGATATCTGCAGGTCAAGGCATTTGCTAGACGGCAGGTGGAGGGATTCCCTGCGCTTCCCACGAGGGGGGTGAGGGACAGGGTGCTCTCGGGGGTCTGGGTCGGGGAGGGGGAAGATATCCGATATCTACAAGCTTATGCAGGAGGTGGAAGAGGCGTCAGTAGAGGAGCTGAAAACGAAGTGGGAGGGGGAACTGGGGGAACAGATCGAAGACGGGACATGGGCTGATGCCCTGGAGAGGGTAAATTCTTCCTCCTCGTGTGCGCGGCTTAGCCTCATTCAATTCAAGGTGCTGCATAGGGCCCACATGACTGGGACGAGGATGAGTAGGTTCTTTGGGTGTGAAGATAGGTGTGTCAGGTGCTCGGGGTGTCCAGCGATCCATGCCCATATGTTCTGGGCATGCCCGGCATTGGAGGAGTTCTGGAAGGGGGTGGCGAGGACGGTGTCAAGGGTGGTGGGATCCAGGGTCAAGCCAGGATGGGGACTCGTGATCTTTGGGGTTGGGGTAGAGCCGAGAGTGCAGGAGGCGAAAGAGGCCGGTGTGCTGGCCTTTGCGTCCCTAGTAGCGAAGGATTTTGCTGCAGTGGAAGGACGCGAGGCCCCCAAGCGTGGAGACCTGGATCAATGACATGGCGGGCTTCATTAAGCTTGAGAAGGTTAAATTCGCCCTGAAAGGTTCGGTGCAAGGGTTCTTTAAACGGTGGCAACCTTTCCTCGACTTTCTGGCTCAACGATAGGGTACTGGGACAGTAGCAGCAGCAACCCGGGGGGGGGGATGTTGATTATGTTTGCTTATTTTATTTAAATTTGATTTATTTAATTTTAATTTATGGTTAAGTTCTCTTGTTGGGGGGGGGGGGGTGGGGGGAGTGTGATACATGTGATGTTACGGTATGGGGGGAATTGTGGGTGTTATGGGGCTGTTAGTTGCATATTACTGCTTGTTGCTATACTTGTTATATTTTTATATTTTCTGTAAAAAATTCCAATAAAAATTATTTTTTAAAAAAACTAAACTGATCTCTAGTGGGCACAGCCCTGGAAAGTTGCACGGAAACGTTCATTTCATTCTGGCAAAAAAAAAGCAGCAATTGGGATAACGAAATCAAGAATTATACAGGTTTTGCATTTTAACGTGGCACTGACAGCAGGTACATGAAGCGCTGATGTTAACAGGAGAGTTGAGAGGAGGAGGAGGAGGAGGTGAGCAACTGATTTAGCAGCTCCTGAACTTGTCTCATCGCTGAGCAATGATACATACGGGGAATGAGCTGGATGTATTGATCAGTCAGAGTGGCCACTGAATTCTGCTGCAATCATACCTTTCAGTGACTGGGGTGTGAGGGGAGGGGAGATTTAATTGAGGTGTGTGAAATACTGAGGGTGGATGGGACCTATTTCCATTAGCAGAGAGGCGAATGAACAATTACCAGGGGCTTAGATTTAAAAGGAATTCGCAGAAGGATTGGAAGGGAGTTGAGTAATATTTTCACCCAGAGTGAGAGCATTTTTCTTGTCTCCAACGAAATGAAATAACAGAATGCTGGAGAAGCTGAGCAGGTTTGCCAGCTTCTGTGGAGAGAGAAACCGTTCACGTTCAGAGTCCCAATATGACTTTTCATTGAAACTATTCTGAAGAAGTCATAGAATCATAGAATTTACAGTGCAGAAGGCCACTTGGCCCATCAAGCCTGCACCAGCTCTTGGAAAGAGCACACGACCCAAGTCCACATCCCCACCCTAGCCCCAGTAACCCCACCCAACACTAAGGGCAATTTTGGACACTTAAGGGAAATTTAGCACGGCCAATCAACCTAACCTGCACATCTTTGGACTGTGGGAGGAAACCGGAGCCCCCGGAGGAAACCCACACAGACACGGGGAGAACTCTGCACAGTCGCCCAAGCCGGGAATCGAACCTGGGACCCTGGAGCTGTGAAGCAATTGTGCTAACCACTATGCTACCGTGCTGCCCAAGTCATATTGGAATCAAAACATTAACAGCGTAGGCCATTCGGCCCCTCAATCCTTCTCTGCCATTCAACTATATCATGGCTGATCATCTACCTGAATGCCATTTTTCCATACTTTACTCATGTAAGATTCCCCTTACCTCTCGCTCATAGATAACGTCTCAGTCTGGTTGAATAGATATACGAAGCACTGTTTTTTCCTTTAAAATGAAATCGAAAAGCTTTTCTGTTTACATTGAAATATCCTTGAGACACTGAAGAGTGAAAGCAAAAAACTTCAAAATAATAGTGATTCCAGATTTATAAATTAAAAGTCATTTCACAAAAGGCCTTTTTAAAAGTAATTTTCATGAATGCTTCAAGGATTCTCCGATGGCTAAAATGCTTCTCTCTAATCAGTCAAACGGATCACATTCTCAAGGGAATCCTTCTCTGGGTTTAGCCCCTTATTTGGTTTTATTGGTCCTAATTCTCAGTGAAACCTCCTAGATTCGTTCAGGAATCAAGTGTCAGTTACTTAACAGGCAATTGGTTAATTAGACATTAATCAATTACTCCAAATTAATTATCTTTCCTGCGACTCTTGTCCCATGTTCAAACTCCCTACGTCACGTCTGGTCTCAGTTACAAGATTGTTTCAAACTCGTTGAATGTACCCCCATATCGCTTATTTTGCAGTACATTATTCGCAACATTTGAAAAATGAAATGAAAATCGCTTATTGTCACGAGTAGGCTTCAATGAAGTTACTGTGAAAAGCCCCTAGTCGCCACATTCCGGCGCCTGTCCGGGGAGGCTGGTACGGGAATCGAACCGTGCTGCTGGCCTGCTTGGTCTGCTTTAAAAGCCAGCGATTTAGCCCAGTGAGCTAAACCAGCCCCCATTTGAGACAGTCATGGACAGTATTCAAACGTTTAGCCAATTTTATAACTTACTCATATTTCTATCTGAAATGGCTTTGCGGCTATTCCATTTTCTGTCTAAGTACTGAATTTAAAAATCATACTGCATCAATTTTTAAAGGTCCCAAATAAATCAATGAAGCAATTAGTAAATCAATAAACCTGTAATCTATCACTCATATCACTTGATGTATTTAAAACCTAGAAATCTGTCGATCTCTGCTGTTGCATACTCAATGGGGCCTCCACAGTCTTCTGGACAGAGAATTCACCAGCCTCTTAGTGAAGAAATTCCTTTTCATTTCTGTCCTAAATGGCCGACCTTTTATTGTGAGGCAGAGTTTTACAGCAGAAAAGGAGGCTCATTGGCCTTGTGTCTGTGCCGGCCATCAAGCACCTATCATCCCATTTTCCAGCACCTGGAGCCTTGTATACAATGCTCATCTCAATGCTTCTTCGATCTACTCAGGATTCCTGCCTCTACCACCCTTTCAGGCAGCGAGTTCCAGATTTCCACCGCCCTCGGGATGAAAATATTTTTCTTCAATTCCCCAGTAAATCTGCTCGTTACATTAAATCTATGCCCCTTTTCCCTATCTATGTCCATGATAATTTTACCTCAATTAGGCCCCCTACAGCCTTCTCTGCTCTCAGGAAAACATCCCCAATCTATCAGTCTCTCTTCCTAGCTGAAACTCTCCAGCCCAGGCACCATCCTGGTGAGTCTCCGCTGCACCTTCTCCAGTGTCATGTCCCCGGCTTCTCGTCCCCGGCTTCTAGAACAAGGAATAGTGAATACTAGACTGTTTTTCTCTCCACAAGTGCCGCCAGACCTGCTGAGGATTTCCCACATCTGCACTATTTTGCTTTTACTTTATAGACTAATAATTCCTGGAGAGTTGGAAACCCTAATGAGGAGCGGTGAATTACAGATCTGTTTAAGGAGGATAAGGATATAAAAGTAAATTAAATAAATATGTTGATAGGATTAGATGAAGTTCATAAGACTGATCATAGACATAGACATAGAACAGTACAGCCCCTTCGGCCCTCGATGTTGTGCCGAGCAATGATCACCCCACTCAAACCCACGTATCCACCCTATACCAGTAACCCAACAACCTTAACCCCCCTTAACCTTACTTTTTAGGACACTACGGGCAATTTAGCATGGCCAATCCACCTAACCCGCACATCTTTGGACTGTGGGAGGAAACCAGAGCACCCGGAGGAAACCCACGCACACACGGGGAGGACGTGCAGACTCCGCACAGTGACCCAGCCGGGAATCGAACCTGGGACCCTGGAGCTGTGAAGCATTTATGCTAACCACCATGCTACCATGCTGCCCATTGATCATTGATCACTGGAATAGTAGGGAGATTAGGTGACTGGGTCTATTCTCCAGAGTGTTGAAGAACGCAAGATAATCGTATTGCGACACAAAATTCTTCACTGGGCTGGACAGTGTTGTTGCAGGTTTGGAGGGGTAAGGAGGGAGAAGGGGGTGATCTAGAACCAGGGAAAACAATCTCAAAATAAGAGGACCAGGCTGAGGAGGAATTTCTTGGGTGGTCAATCTTGGGAAATGCTCTACCCCAGAGGACTGTGGCACCTCCACCATTGACTGTTCAATAGATGTCTAGATGTTAAAGATAGCCAGGGATTATGGGGATGGTGCCGTGGAAATGGCCTTGAGGTTGAAGATCAACCATGGTCTAGTTAAATGTGGGACATTCAAACCAGCAGGAAGCAGATGGGCTGAATGGCCTGTTTCTTTGCTGATAACTGCGTGTAATTGACAGACACTATACCAATTGATTAACTTTACTTTTTCTCCAGCTCCAAAAACATTTAGAGTCCAGTGTATAAAGTTGAGTGAGCTTCTCCGGGCTGTCACTCCGTTCCCAAGGCAACAGTATCTGCTACACCTCCGCACCTGGAGACAGGACCCTCCGCGCCCGCTTCCCATTGGCCGAGGCCGGCAGGCGTCTTGTCCAATCAGAGCCTTCCTGAACCTGGGGGGCGGGGCTGGAGCGGTGGGAGCGGTCGCTGATTGGTCGGCAGGGCTCGGGCGTGAAGGTGGGCGGGGCTCCGACGCCGGCCGCCTACCTGACGAACGTCCTCCCGGGGTCAATGGGGCAGGTCTATGTAAATCAGGGTGCCGTGATTGGACGGCCCGTTCCTGTTGGGCGGTACTACGTCGCAAGGGAGTGGGCGGGACGGGTGATTGGCCGGCTCGGCCGTGGTGGGGGTGGGGAGGCGGGACGCTTGTCGACCCAGCCGCCGCCATTGACCGGCTCGCCGTGATCGGCAGCCGCATGTGGCCAATGGGAGCGGGGTAGAGGGGGGGGTGGGCGTGGCTAGAGTCTTTCCTCGGCGTCCGGCTGGGGGAGGGAAGGGGCGGGGCCTATGTAAATAAGAGACAGGCGTTGACTGACAGGCGACTGGAGCAATGGGACGGCGGCGGGGGCGGGTGCTTCCAGCGGGCGCCGCCGCGATTGGCCGGCCGCGGCCTGATGGACAGGTGGAGGGGGGCGGGAACATCCGGCTACGGTGGCCGGGCGGTGTCACGTGAGAAGGCGGCGCGGTCGAACGGAGCCAGCGGAGAGCAGTCGAGGAGAGAGAGTCCCCGCCCGACAGAGAGAGAGTATGGCGGCGCGGGGCGGCGCGGAATCCGGCTTCGGGGGAACAATAAAATTCCGAGAATGAGGCGAGCCCCGCGTTGCCTTGGCTGAGGGAGGAGGAGATGGGGCGGGAAGGCGGCGCCGTCACCTCCCTGTGAGGCGGGAGCGGCCTTTTGTTCCCTTTAAGAGGGAGGAGGGGGTAGACTTATTTTGTTTAAATCTGTAATTTCTCCCCTCCGAGAGAGAGGGGCGGGGGGTGGACAATTAAAGGCATTTGGGAAAGTTTGACTTCCCCTTTAATTCCCACCCCCCGGGTTTTTTTAATTTCTACCCTCCGACTTTAATCGCTCCCTTAAAGGGGCGGGGCGGTGGGCAGGCAGCCGCCGCCATGCGGGAGTATAAGGTGGTGGTGCTGGGCAGCGGGGGCGTGGGCAAGTCAGCCCTGACCGTGCAGTTTGTCACTGGCACCTTCATCGAGAAGTACGACCCGACCATCGAGGACTTTTACCGCAAGGAGATAGAGGTAGTGTTTGTTGGTTCACCTCTCCCCATCCTTCCATTCATCCCCTTTTCTTTCTTCGCCTCTTTTCGTTTCAGGCGGTGGGGGGGGATGTGCTTGATGGCACTTGGGATGTGTTGGGGTGCGGGTTTGAGAAAACGCTTCAACAGGAGGGCACTGGGGGTGAGATGGTTGGGTTGGGGGTGATGGTTGGTTTGGGGGTGAAAACAACTCAAGTGGGTCGGTGCAGACTTGATGGGCCGAATGGCTTCCTTCTGCACTGTATGTTCTGTGTTACCAGCACTCATCAGAAGACCAGACTTGTATCCCCGCAGATCCCGGCAAGAGTCCCTATTGAGCTCTGGAGGTTACCCTTGTTTTTCTCTCTCACCGGCTGCCGCCGGCCCAACTGAGTATTCCCAGCTCTTAGTTTCAATCAGTACGCGCATTCTGAAATGTTAACTTTCTAACTGTTATTGTTGCAAGTAGGCTCACGTTAACGCTGCAATGAAGTTACTGTGAAAGTCCCTTAGTCGCCACACTCTAGTGCCTGATGGGGTACGCTGAGGGAGAATTCAGAATGTCTAAATTACCTAACGAGCAGGTCTTTTGGGACTTGTGGGAGGAAAGCAGAGCACCCGGAGGAAGCCCACGCAGACACGGGGAGAACACACACACAGCGACCCAAGCCGGGAACCGAACCCAGCACCCTGGCGCTGTGAAGCTACCGTACCGCTCGCTCTATTCCTCTCTCCAGGCCGGCTGGGCATTTCCTACAAGTTCTGCGCCAGGGAGAGTCATGTTGGACTGGAAGCGTTAAAGCTGCTTCTCCCTCCACAATTGCTGCCAGCGCCAGCAGAGTATTTCCAACACTCTCTGTTCTTATTCCAGATCTGCCGACATTACAGCTGCTTCTCTTCCAGGAATGCCTATCTAGAAGATGTCCTGGTCTTGTCTCCAGCGGGAATTCCGTTTGTCTCTTTCACCTTCTCCGCTTTCCTTGCTTTGCCATTTCCCTCCTGGTATTTGATGAGGCGTTTACCAAAAGTCGCTTTCACAGGAAGTCTTACAACACCAGGTTAGAGTCCAACATGTTTGTTTCAAACACTAGCTTTCGGAGCACTGAAACAAACATGTTGGACTTTAACCTGGTGTTGTAAGACTTCTTACTGTGCTCACCCCAGTCCAACGCCAGCATCTCCATCAGGGGTTACGTAGCTCCCAAGAAGAGTCAAATTGGACCAGAAATATTAACTCTTCCCCTCTCCAAGCCGGTTGAGTTTTTCCAGCGCTTCTTGTTTTTTTTTTTATTGTATTCCCATTGTACCCCTTTTCATTAGCCCATCTTCACCCTGGACAGGCTCTGCTTCGAAGCCACACTTTTTTTTAAAGAGTTTTAGGAATTTTTTTAAAAAGCAAAATACTGCAGCTGCTGGAGATCTGAAATATGTGCAGATAGAAAAGCTCAGTATTTGTGGTGAGAGACACAGTTAATGTTTTGAGTCCAATGTGACTTCTGGGATGATTGGATTTTGTTCCTGTTGCATGGCTTCTCGCCTTCTACATCCTCATCTTCCCAGCCTCCATCTTCAATAGTTTTCCACCCAATGCAGGAAAGTCTTCAACATAAATAAAAGCGCACCATTTGTTTTGATTGCTTTTTCTCCTTCGATTTTGCTCACATCTTGCATCCAGGAGATTAACCTTTCATTCCTGGAGGTTTGGCCACCCTGTTGATATTATGAAAAAAGGCTGGACCTAGATACTTAAGGTGTTTAGAAGAATAAGAAGCAATCTTATTGAAAAGTGCAAGATTCCGAGGAGGCTCGGCATGGTGGATACTAAGAGGGTGTTTTCTTTCCCCCCCCCCCTCCCGTGTTGGAAGTCTAGAACGTTGGGGGGGGGGGGGGGGGGGGGCACGGTTTCAGAATGAGGGGTCTTCCATTTAAAATGGGGTTGAGGAGGAACTTCCACTCTGAGGGTCTGTGGAATTTCTCTCCCTCGGAGAGCAGTGGAATCTGGATTACGGAATATATTCAGGGCTGAATTAGACAGAATTATGATCAACAGGGAAGTGGTTATTGGGGTGGGGGGGGGGGGGTGGCTGAGAGGAAAGTGAAGCTAGAGTCCAATCAGCCGTGCTATTGAGTGGCAAAGCGGGCCCAAGGGACCGATTGACCATCTCCCAATTCTTATGATCTGGAGTATAGTCGATAAAAAGGGCAATCGATTTACATACGGCAAGCTCCCATATATTGGAGAAGGTGGTGTTGACCTTGTGTAAGCGAAGGCCAGGAGGAGATTTCACACCGCGCTTAGAAAGAAATTGGGGTGAATTCTCTGAACCGGCAGGATTCTCCGTTCCGCTGCCAGCGCACTCCCGCTTGCAGCCTTCCTTGCAGCATCTTGTAGCTACAATGGAAAATCCCGTTGTCCAGCGGTTGGAACGGAGATTCCTGTTGCCAGCAGCAGTGCGTCGCCGATAAACATGCGGCTGGGGAGGCGGAGAATTGATACCACTGTTTCCATTGGCCAAAAGGTCAAGAATCAGAGGACGCAGATTAACGTTAAATGATGAAAGAAGCAAAGGCGCCATGGAGAAAAGCATTTTTTTAATGCAGTGAGTGGTTAAAGTCTGGAATGTGCTGCCTGAGAGGGTGATGGAGGCAGATTCAATCTCAGCTTTCCAAAGGGAATTGCCTGAATATGAAAAAAGTAATTGGAGGGTTATGGGGCAATGGCAGTAGAATGGGACTCTCTCAGAGTTGCTCTTGCGGAGAGCCAATATGAGCTGAAGAGTATTATGTGCTGTAACCGTTCTTATGGTTCTGTTACAGGTGGACTCATCACCATCCGTGCTGGAGATCTTGGACACGGCGGGCACGGAGCAGTTCGCCTCCATGCGGGATTTGTACATCAAAAACGGCCAGGGCTTCATCCTGGTCTACAGTCTGGTCAATCAGCAGTCCTTCCAGGACATCAGGCCCATGCGCGACCAGATAATCCGCGTGAAGCGTTACGAGAAGGTGCCCGTCATCCTTGTGGGCAACAAGGTGGACCTGGAGAGCGAGCGTGAGGTGTCGGCCGCTGAGGGCCGGGCCCTGGCTGAGGAGTGGGGCTGCCCCTTCATGGAGACCTCTGCCAAGAGCAAGACCATGGTGGACGAGCTGTTCGCTGAAATAGTCAGACAGATGAACTACGCTGCACAACCTGACAAGGATGATCAGTGCTGTTCTTCCTGTGTCCTGCAGTAACACGCTCAGTACAGCAAAAGAACACTGAAAGACTTTGTGTCAGTTCCTATCTGGGGGGAGATCTCCACTTCTGATCCAGGAGGCAACTAGATTATTTCTTATTGCTGTGTATAAAGGCAGAGAATATCGACGAGGAGCTTTATAACTGATGCTCAGTGCTGCTCATCTTGTGTCCTAGAATAAACACACAAAGCAAAGTAAAAACGCTTTGGGTTAAGACCAGACATTCAATCAGTTCCTATCCGGGAGATTGCAACCTCTTCCAAACCAGGAGGCTCGCCTGATTCTTTCACATTGTTGTTTTATAAAAAGCAGAGGGTGTGAATGAGAAGCTTCATACTTGATGGCCAGTGCTGTTCTTTCTGTGCCGTACAGTAAGGAGAAAAAAAACAAACTCCTTGGCTTAACACAAGACTTTGAATTAGTTCCTGTCTGCAAGATATCTGCCTCTTCCAGCCCGGGGGACACGCCAGATTGTTTCATGTTGCTGTAGCTTGTTTTTTGAAAGAAAAGAGGAAGTCGACAAGAGCTTTGTAACGAAGACGAGATTGATGATGGGGGTTCTACAGGCAATGCTATCACATTGGGTTAAACACAAAACGGGACTCAAATTGGTTGCAATATGGGCGAATCGCATCTCTGGTGACACAGCGTCAACAGAGAAGAGCCAGATCTTTTAATCAAGAGTCGTACAACTAAGATTTAGGGTTGAGGACCAGGGCTGTTCTCTCTGTTGTGTAAATGCACTGATTTTATAAAAATAAAAATTTTAAGGAAGCAATTGATGTGATACAGGAAGGATGAACACCCTCGATGAAATCTGAGTGCACGCTTACTGCCTGATGTCATTGAGGAATTTAAATGCTTCTTGTAAAGGGGCAAACAAGTAACCAAAATGGGAGAGGAGAGAGTTCTTAGTTCTTGTCGCGAATGGGAAACTGAGCCTAAATTCGTCAGTTTGTACCCACAGGATACAAGGGCAAATGGACAGGTGAAACATCATGACAGCAGGAGTCTGCCTTGCTCACAGACGAGGAAGGAAAAGCAGTGGACCTTTCAACTCCTATAGGGTAGAATATAAGGAGAAGTAGTGACGCCGAGGGTATTTCAACAGGGTTTCATCAGGTTTTTTGCAGTGCCGTATGGTATAAGTTAACAATCGGTGCTATGCTTTTGTGAATGGTGCAGAAGCGATGATTGGCATAAGTTGATCATTCCTCTGTTAGTGTCTCAAGGAAAGGGCAGTGAACAAATCAACTGTAGTACAGTTGACTGACCAAGATGTTCCTTGTACCATACAGGAAAGAGAATTAGCTAATTCAGGGTTTCTCTTTTTTTTGTGTGGGCAGGACATTACCCTGCTGCAGGCTATTAGCGTTACACTTGTATTGCTTTGCAACAAGATGTGGGGAGGAAGAAAGCAAAAGGACTTATTTTCTGTCTTGCAGCGGGGAACATTTAACTAGCAAGCTACAATTTAATGAAAGATCAACGCTGTTCAACTCTTGCAAAAAGTGAGCCGCTTTACAAAGCTACCAGATTTAGCTAATTCTTCCCTCTCTGCTGCTGCTTTGAAAGGTGATTATTTTATTTGTTTTCCTTTTGGCATTTAGTAAGAGAAAATGGCATCTAGTTTTCTCGCACTCTTTGTAGAAACCACATAGGGAGGGTCAAGAGGATTGCGAGGCTCTTTTGTATAGAAAATTGAGGCTAGTTTGGAAAGATACCCAATTTTTTTAAAATCTGCTTGCTGTGCAGAGGAAGAAAAGATGTTACCATGCCTACAAGGTGACAAAATTGAGACTCATTCTGTGATAAAGGTGGAAACGGCAGCTCTTCAGCTACCATGATAGACTTGCGGAGATGAACTGCTTGGCTGAAATATCAACTCCACAGCCAAAACTAGCCAGCTCTGTAAGGAGGGGAGAGCAATCTGCTTACTCCACCGTTGTGATTTTAAATGACCCAAGATGCTGAATGCTGCTTTAGTGGGAGGGAGAGGACTCCTCGTCCAGCCTTGATTCTTGCAGGTGAGGAAAGTTGCCTCTGTGAGGTTAAGCAAAATGTTTGGTCAAGCTTGGAGACTGGCTGAAAAGTCCTCGTCGACTCTTGAGGGGAAGAGCATATCGTCGCTAATTCCCACAAGTGTCTGTCTGCTAATGACATGCTTTTCAATGGGTATTGTGGTGTATGGAGCTGGTCGGATGTGAATGCCCGACGGTCATCTGTAACCTGTTGGGGAAATTTTCAAAATTTCACCTTCTTCGAAAAGGAAAAGCAGATCACATGTTACAGTCAATCCGGACAAATGTGATTCAGATTCCTGTATTGCACATTGAAGAAAAGTTTATTGCATTTATTGCTCGAGGCTATAAAAACCTATGGATTGATCAAATTTTACAAACTAATAGAAATCATCTCTCCGATTTCCGTCTATCCTGATGCAGAAGTGGCAAAAATATATTTTATTTTATGAATGGTGCTCTGAAATACTTTATTGTGGGGTTTTTTTTTCATTTTATATCTTTGAACTAAAAATATAATGAATGCATGGCTGAACACCAGATACTAAAGTCTTACATTGGAGCATTCTGCAGTGGTTTGATAAATGAGCGCAGTAGCAAAGTGTTTTGGGCACGACAGACTTATTTTGCTTGCTTTTCAATATCTGACAGTTGTGTTGCAGGAACGTTTATTTTTTAAGATGCCACTGCGTGGAACTAGCAGTTGGGATTGTGGAAATGGGACAGTTTTTCTCCTAAATCCTCCTCTGATCCATTCAGAGTTGTCACACACTTGGGAGGAGACAAATCCCGGCGTGTCGTAAAGCGTGATGCATCTGGTGTTCTGATTTCTGAGCTGCGAGATTCCCAATGGAGCAAATCACATGTTGGGTTTTGTGTACGGTGCGAAAAACGTGAACATGCCGCTGGACGTGTCCCTCCCCCCCCCCCCCCCCCCCCCAACACGAGCAAAATCAGTTGGTTCTCCAGATCGAGATTTACCTCCGCCCGGGAGCTGTTCAATTCCTTCATAATTGGATGATCTCCTGCATCTTCAACGGTATGTGTGGCGCATTGTGTGACGTTTAACTGCTGCAAAAAAAATAACAAAAAGATTTTAAAAACAAAACAGCAAGTTACGGGTGCAGGTTTCTTTTTATGGACCAAGAAGGCGAAAAGACACCTTTGCAAATTGCAATAGTTTATTTTGCATTTCCAATAAACTGAAGATGCAGTAAATGGGATCCACTTTGCGTGATTTCTTTCGTACAGGATGATGGGAGCCTTCCCCGCTAATAATGTGCAGCCATTTTTTTTTTTTTTTTTAAGCATTCAAAGATGTATTTTATTGTCTTGTTATATCTCAGCATAAGTTTACATGTCCAAACAGTGTCTTGCATTGTTTATATTATTTACCTGAATATTCAGATATATTTACAGCAATGCCTCGATTCATTTTTAATAACCCCTTAAAACTGACCTGTATGTGTGTGGGCAACATTCTTTGCAACGAACTAGATATCTGAAGTTAATCTACTTGGACTCAATTTTTGTTTTTTAACTGATCAGTGCTGCTTTAAACTTCTCTAAACCATAAAGCATAAGTTCTGAACTGCAGCTTCCGCTGATGTACGTTGAATTTCAGGCAGGTACTGTGAGTGTTCACCTGAAGTGGTGTGTTTAAGGACGGTAGGCTTAGTTACATAGTCTTGTCTCACTGCGGTTGTGAGCACAGAAAGACTTTCCTTTTTGAAACTAGTTCTTTACTTAGAGATTGCTTCCAGGAAATGATGTTGGGTTTCATTCTGACGACGTGTATTTGGGGGGGGGGTAGGAACCGGACTATTTGTGTTGACTCTGGATAAGTGCAGTAAGTCATCTGAGTGATGAGTTTCTTAGTGAGGGACTCCTCCTAACTGGTGCTAAAATTAGTTTGCACAAGTGAAATGGCTAGTTAATGGATTTCCTTTGGGGGGGGGGGGGGGGGGGATGGTTTGCAGTGTAACCGTTGCATTGACCAGGAGGGTTAACATAGCAAATTACCTCATGTCAATCCTCTTCAAATTTGATGAACTGCTGCCTGAGAGCTGGCTTAAGCCAAAGGGGTCTCCTCCGTGTTGGAAACACTTGCAATGCATCGCTTATGCTAAGTGTTTAATATTACAAAAGTCGTTAGACTCTTTGCTTTACCAGTATTAAATATCTTAATCTATTACTTCTTAACCTTTTTGACAACCACCGAAACAATGGCACCTTGGCACAATAGGCGCTTCCAGTTTTCAGAATGATTGAGAGACCTAGATGTTTCCCTAATAGTTTTAGTTTCCCCAGTAAAAGTACAAACTTCACCCAATCATGTATTTCCAATGTCCCAAAATATGTCTTGTGATACAAATTATGTTTGTGCAGTTGTACTGCGGTTCACTGTTTTTCTCTGGCACACCAGTTGAATGGAAGAATTTTGATTGTAGTCACACTATGAAGTTGGTATCCCACTTTATTTTTAGTAGAGCACACCATTTTTTAACATTATTTGTATTTTTGTAAAGTAAAATGGAGAACAAAGTGTTGTGAGGCATCTTACAAGATCAAATTGCTCCATCCCTGATTCCCAGTGAAATCTCTGGCTGGTTTTGACACTTATTCTTTAACGTGGAACCAATATTCTTGTAATTTATCTGCAAGTCACTGTGACAGTAATTATGAATTCAAGTGTGCAAATCCTTAAATCTGATTTTGCAGTGTCAAGCTGGATATATGGAAATAATTATGCTCCTGTTGCTCATGCACTACTGGTGTATATTTCCTGTGTGTTACAGGAGAAGTTGATTGTTCTAAAGGTAGCCCTGCTTTCGAGCAATCAGAATAGTCAAAAATCCTCTGTCCTGGATCTGAAACCTTCCTTGTGTGCAGTTGGAACACAGGTAGCTTGAAATACTGATTCATTATGTGACGAGTATGCTTAAATGCTGTTTTGACAGTGTAACTTTTATGATTGGGTAAAAGGAACTATTCATCGGCACATCTAATTCCAGCTTTTTTTCTTTTTGTTTGTTTTATGAAGTGAGGCATTTGGAAACCCGCAAGTTTCAATACAGCCCACTGCTCTCTTTAAGTTCTGCTTTTTAGTTAGTGAATAAACATTAAGGGCAAAGCAAGGCATCTGTCGAAACCTCCAAGGGCAGGTTTGAATAGGGACTTGTGTAGCTGCACCGATACATTGGCAGTGATCATGTATGAAAACATTGGACTGAATGTGAAAGTCTAGCCTGTGCTCGATCAGCAGAATTGCTGAACTGACTTGTCCCCCGTTTCCGTTAGGAAGTGTTGTTCAGTTTGGACAGGGCAGGTAACATAATGGACTTGGTTATCCGCTCCACGTGGTTCAAAGTTTTGAGTAGCAAATCACCACCGGCTACAATTTTCCCCTCCTAGTATGAAGCCATCAGGTATTGAAATGCAACCATTTACTTTCGAAGGCTGCAAAATGTAAACTCTCCTCCTTTCCCCCTTCTGCCATATGCCGGGGTCGATCAAAATATATGGTTGGGACCAGTTAGCTTATTGGCTTGCAGTGGCGCAAAGGTGATCTTTGGATACGGTTGTGGTGGATTTTAGGTTTAGTTTGCAGAGGGTGGAAAGGAAAGAAAGAGGCCATCTCCAAAAGGAATTGACCACAAGGTCCTATCCTTCAGTGGATATGTCTGTATAATTGTTGTGGTTGACAGTGGATTTGTGGTATAGTAGAAGCCAAGTCATGAGGGTCTGTTGGAATGCATATACTTGAAAGGAACTTAAATCTCTCAGGTGCAAGCTTTGAAGTTGTTTTTCTTGTATTCTGTTTACAGATCAGAAACATTCCATATGTGTAGCTGCTTTCATGACCTCTGATTATCCCAGAGCAATCAAATGAAGGGTGTTTAAATTGTGTTTGCAGATGTAAACAGTTGTAACCACAAATGACTGAAAAAATGTTGTTATTTGAGGGATAAAGGTTGATCAGGGAAACTCCCCTGCTATAGTGCCATGGGGATTTCATTTTACATGCACTTCTGGGGAAGAGGTGGGTGGGTGGGTTGGTCAACAGCACATCTGACAGTGCAGCTTTTCCTCAGTAATGGGCTGATGTGTTAGCCAAAGTCTTTGGTCTGGGATTTGAGCAGTTGACCATGTGAAGTGAGTCTGGCGCCTGGAGCTGTGGGTGGCACCTTGGGTAGGAATAATTATTTCGTGGCACTAGGTTATGAAAAATGAAAATCGCTTATTGTCACGTGTAGGCTTCAATGAAGTTACTGTGAAAAGCCACATTCCGGCGCCTGTTCGGGGAGGCTGGTACGGGAATTGAACCGTGCTGCCGGCCTGCCTGGGTCTGCTTTAGAAGCCAGCGATTTAGCCCAGTGTGCTAAACCAGCCCAGCTATTCGCAACAGTGAAGGATATATTTCATCCGCTTCATCGGAAAGAAATCTAGAAGTATTGTTTGTGAGGCCATTTTTGGTAGTGCGGAAAGAATTAATGTAAATATCTTGGCTGGACTCTGCGCAATTATTTTTTTAAAATTGGATGATCAATTTTATCCATTGGATATTTCACGACAAACAAAAGCATTACTGGTTCAATTCCTTTCAACAGGCTGTAAGACTGGTACTGTTCCTGAAAAATATCTAAACATAGATGTCTAGAAGTTCCTAGATGCAAGGCAGTAATTGATATTATGCAATGTAACTTTTGGCCTGTAATATAGCTCCCCCTTGTCTGATTTCACATGATGGCCTGCTTTTGTATATAGGCAATGGGAATAAATTGAGTTAATTGCACCAATCCGGAGTTGGAAGTAAAAAGCCTTCCATCCACCACTAAAACTAGCTATAAATCAACATAGCTTTTGCTCTAAATGATTGGAATTCAATCCATGACTGTTTTGTGCTATGAGGGTAGATTTGTAGCCTGTGGTTTAGGTGGATAATTTGCCATTTGTGCGTAGGCCGCGTTCAGGTGGGGAGTGAATGTCGAAACCATTACATGAGTCACCTGGCCGAAACCAGAAAGAATCTTCTAATGAAAGTGAGGTTTATTGCGTTCCGCGGACCTTTGTAAAGAAGACCATTCGCCTCATGTCCAATGTTTCCTTGTGTGGCCACTGCCAATCTATGGGTGTAGCTGCTTATGTTTGTTTTCTTTTCAATATGCTCTGTGCTTTTGACACAATTCCAACTTTGCCAATCATGTTTGTTTTATTAACTCTCGGTGATGTGTGTGAAAGGTTGAAAAACCACTGAGAAGCTGTGCATCTATCATTTTTATGTTTTCCCCCTAGTTTAGAAGTGGTGGCAGCCCAGCATTAAAGGTACTCTAACAAAGCAGGTTATCCAAGGGGAGTTGTACTGCACTCGATGTTAACTCTCCACAGATCCTTCTGAGGTTCACCCGCACTTCGTTTTTTTAGATCTGGTGAAGGCCGATAACTTCTCAGCCTTTTGTTGACCCTTTAAAATATCTGGCAGGAATCACCAAGACTCGGTCCGCTTACTTTGCACTGTTCCATTTGCTGGTAACTGTGTGCTATCGACGTGAAAAGGCCAGACCGTTTTCACATGACA
Organism: Scyliorhinus canicula; assembly: GCF_902713615.1. Taxonomy (NCBI): domain Eukaryota; kingdom Metazoa; phylum Chordata; class Chondrichthyes; order Carcharhiniformes; family Scyliorhinidae; genus Scyliorhinus; species Scyliorhinus canicula. The sequence goes on from NC_052159.1 coordinate 154,005,821, forward strand.
TCCCGGCTCTCGAGTGTGAGTTGATGGAGCCGCACCCTCATTAATTTTGTCATGTGCAGCATGTAATCTGAAGTAATGTAACTTGTGACAGCGAAATGTGTTCAGCTAAGACCCAGTGTAAAGTAACATGGCATTTAATGTGATGTTGCTGTGGAGAAGCTGTAGCGGGGAGGAAAAAGTGGCATTGGCTTCCTTCTACGTATAAAGCAGTCGGTAATCTAGTGTAAGTGTCAATTTTGATGTATTGGTGATGTAGTAAAACTCATGTTTCTAAATGTACATCAAAATGTCACGGCAAAGGGGGCATGACGGTTTTGTGACAGTATTTATTTACACTCGGGCTTCTGAAAATTTAATGTTCCATTCCAGCAGTGCCTCACTGTCAGAGCCTGGGGTTCAGCGAGGGAAGTTATCCATCTGAAACTTTACTATGTCACGTGTTTGTCTGGTGCAAAAGGAAAAGCAAATATCCTGTGAACAGTCCCAAAGCGATCTCATTTTTAGAACTTGACTATGTTGCTGGCTCACCAAATGCGTTTGTGTTTTTTAATGCTGTAAAAAATTGGACCTGCTGCAAGTGGTTTCAGCTATCCCTGCGACATCTCCCAAAGTGGCTACCAAATCCTCTCTGCCATACTAAATCCTGTTTACTCCCCTTCAGTAAAGAATGTTGCCTTTAACACACACCAGTTTGAGTTCTGTTGGTTTCAACTGTAATGTATTGGAAAATGTGTTTGCATTCCTGTTGAAACCTAGAATTTGTTGGCTGAACCGCCATTCTTTGGACATTGTTTTTTTTTTAAGAAACAATTTTATATTGTATTTGGCTTTAATGGTTTTCAGATACTGTTTTTCTGTACTTTTATTTTTGTTAACTTTGTTTTAACATCAATATATTTTCAACGCTTCCCAGAGGTGAATTAAAACGTAATCTTTTGGCAGTTAGCTGTCGAGCACTAACGTGACTGAATACTTAATAGCACCGTTTTTACCAGGTGTTGACTGTGGTGTAGACTTGCTGTTTCTGAATCGAGCAAGGTGTGTAAATATAATTCGATGCAAACATGTCAACTGTATTTGGATTTAAATTATTTTAACAAAATTAAATTTTATTTAATGAAACCTAACTTGTTTTTGTGCCTTCGTGATAAACAATTCTCTAAGAATGTAAGCCTTGGTGTTGAGCTGCCACCTTGAACTGCTGTGGTGTGTGGAGTGTAGTTACACAGTGCGATTAGAACATAGAACATACAGTGCAGAAGGAGGCCATTCGGCCCATCGAGTGCACCGACCCACTTAAGCCCTCACTTCCACCCTATCCCCGTAACCCAATAACCCCTCCTAACCTTTTTGGAGACTAAGGGCAATTTAGCATGGCCAGTCCACCTAACCTGCACATCTTTGGATTGTGGGAGGAAACCGGAGCACCCGGAGGAAACCTGACACGCAGACACAGGGAGAACGTGCAGACTCCGCACAGGCAGTGACCCAGCCGGGAATCTAATCTGGGACCCTGGAGCTGTGAAGCCACAGTGCTATCCACTTGTGCTACCATGCTGCTGATTAGGGAGGGAGTTCCAGGATTTTGACCCAGCAGCGAAGGAACACTAATTATATTTCCACACCCAAATGAAGTGTGACCTAGCAAGAATTTGGACTTGGTTTTGTTCCCATCGATCTGTTGCCCTTTTGAGGCTGCAGGTTTGGAATGTGCTGTCAAAGAAGCGGTGTGTACCGTTTGCAGTGTGCCGGTGTTGGAGGAAGTGAATATTTAAGGTGGTAGGTAGGATGCTCATCAAGCAGGCTGCTTTGACTGGATGGTGTTGGAGCAGCACTCATCCTGTCGAGTGGAGTGAATTGCAACACACTGCTCGCATGTGCCTTGTAGATGGTGGAAGGTCAACAGGTGAATCACCCACTGCAGAATACTGCACTTCTGATCTGCTCTTGTAGCCACAGTTGGCACGATTCTCCGAAATGGAGACAAAGTCCCGCGCCGGAGTGAAAAGCAGAGTTTCACTCTAGCGTCGGAGCCCGCTCCCACCCCCCTATTCTCCCGCCCCTGGGGGGCTAGGAGCGGCGTCACTTATTTTACACACGCTGGGCCTTGGCGCCACGTAAATGAAGTCACCCACACATGCGCGGTTGCCATCCTCCCCGAGGCCACCCGCAAGAAGATGGCGGATGGATCTTGCGGGGCGGCGGAGGAAAGGAGGTCCTCCTTTGCAGAAATCCCGATCGCGGGCCAGACCCCATCTGAGGGGAACCCCCCCCCCCCAGCAGCGACCAGGTGTGGACGGCGCCGGCGGGAACCTGTCGTGTTGGGGCGGCCGCTCGGCCCGTCCGGGCCAGAGAATCGCTGCTCGCCGTTTGTAAACGGCGAGCAGCGATTCTCCGAGCTGCCCGCCGTGATTTTCGCCCCGCTGGTTTGGGTGGGGTGGGAGAATCGCGTGCGGGTGCTGGGGCGGCGTGGCGCGACTCTCGCGGCGCCCCGGCGATTCTCCCACTGGGGGGGGGGGGGGGGAGAATTCCGCCCAGTATTTCTGATTATGCGGCTGGTCTTGTGATGAAGATAGCCAGGCAGTTCCAAAGATTTAAGCCTTTATTGGTCACGAATGCAACTCCAGCAATTCCATTCCCAAAACCCAGTGCATTAAATTGCCAAGATTCTTTGATGTCTATTTGATAAAGCTTTGCTGATGGTGGCTGAAACTTTGCAGAAATAAACATGTGTTTGGATGGAGTGTGATGTCGTTTTTCATGGGAGGTTCAATTATTTTTTTGAAAAGTTTTTTTTCTCCATCCCTTGAGTATATTGCTTATTTAAAATTCTCATGGTCCCAAGTGATCTGGGTCAGAATTTTCCGGTTATTGGGATTCACCTTTTCCGCTGGCATTGCACCCCCACCAGTGGATTTCCCAGTGACTTGGGTTGGCTTCAATGGGAGAAGAGAATCCCTCAGCCAGCGAAAGGCACGCTGCAAAGATACAGGCGGCTGGGGCACAGGAGAATCCAGCCCTGCTAAAATTGGGCTATTTTTGTATCGACATTTCAAGGTGGCAAAACTGCAAATTGCTGCTGAATTAGTTGAAGGAATATTCTTTTTAAAAGATTACGTGCTTATTATGAGATGCGGACCTCCTTGGGATTGTGAACATTTTAACCTGAGCCTGCATGTGAAACAACATAAACCACAAGAGATCTCATGCAGTAAACAGCCGCACTTGTTTGACAACGAGACAAATAAGGAAGGGGGGGGAGGGGGGGGGGAGAACACCGATTGTTGCTCCAGCACTAAGATACTGTGCTGCTTCCAGATAGTGATACGCAGAGCCCAGCTCCCCTGAAGTCCTGTGAAGCTTCCTCGGTATTGAAATGAGTGTTGGATGTTTTTTGTCAGTGGGAGAGGTAATGGGAAGATGTGATGGAAGGAACGCAAAAGGCAGTGTAATCTTGTCAGATGAACTTTGAACAGACTTACTAAGGGGGATCCAAGATAGGGTAGTGTCTAGAGGATGGGTGGGGGAGGGAAGTATCTCGGATATTTACAGGGAGCTCATGAGGGCGGAGGAGACGCAGGCCGAGGAGCTGAGGCATAAATGGGAGGAGGAGTTGGATGGGGAGATTGAGGAAGGCCTGTGGGCGGACGTGCTGAGCAGGGTTAATGAGACTGCAACAAGCGCCAGGCTCAGCCTGATTCAGTTTAAGGTCGCCCACCGGGCCCACATGACGGTGTCCCGGATGAGCAGGTTCTTCGCTGTAGAGGACAGGTGTGTAAACTATCTGAGAGGACCGGCAGACCATGTCCATATGTTTTGGGCATGTCCAAAGCTTAGGAGATGCCGGCAGGGGTTCGAGGACGTCATGTCCAGAGTATTGAACGTAAGGGTGGCAATGGGGGGGTTTCAGTGGCCCTGGAAGTCCGGGAGGGAGAAAGAGGCCGAAGTTTTGGCCTTTGCTTCCCTGGTAGCCTGGAGACGGATACTTCTAGCTTGGAGGGAGTCAAAGCCCCCGAAGTCGGAAGCCTGGCTGTCAGACATGGCGAGTTTCCTGGCCTTGGAAAAACTCAAGTTCGCCTTGAGAGGGTCGTTGTTAGGGTTCGCACGGAGGTGGCAACCATTCATTGACTTCTTTGCGGAGAATTAATCGTCAGCGGGGGGGGGGGGAGGGGTTAGGGGAATGTAGTATAGGGGGTCAATTAGGCATATCGACGGGTTAGGGCAATTGCACTGTGTACTTTGTTTATTGTACAATCCTTTTGTTTTCACGTTCTGTAATTTTACTGTCTACAATACCAAAAAATACCTCATTAAAATTGTTAATCAAAAAAAACTTTGAACAGACGTGCCAGCCAACCTATACTTTTGTGAGAATATACGGTCAAATGCATTTAGAACTTAGAAATGGGAGTTGGAGTAGGCCATTTGGCCCCATGAACCTGTTCTGCGATTCAAAACGATCACGGTTGATATTATTATGGCCTCCACTCCAGTTTTCTGCCTACCCTCCCTTGTCAATCAAAAACCTTTCTAATTTGGCCTTTTGGCATGCTTTCAATGGCCATTTGAACAAAAACAAAAAACAAAGAAAATTACAGCGCAGGAACAGGCCCTTCAGTCCTCCCAGCCTGCGCCGATCCAGATCCTTTATCTAAACCTGTCGCCTATTTTCCAAGGATCTACTTCCCTCTGTTCCCCGCCCGCTCATATATCTGTCTAGATGCATCTTAAATGATGCTATCGTGCCCGCCTCTACCACCTCCGCAGCGTTCCAGGCACCCACCACCCTCTGCGTAAAAAAAAAACTTTCCACGCACATCTCCCTTAAACTTTCCCCCTCGCCTTGAAATCGTGACCCATTGTAATTGACACTCCCACTCTTTGAAAAAGCATGTTGCTATCCACCCTGTCCATACCTCTCATAATTTTGTAGACCTCAATCAGGTCCCCCCTCAACCTCTGTCTTTCCAACGAAAACAATCCTAATCTACTCCACCTTTCTTAATAGCTAGAGGATAACTATAGCATAGTTTGGGGAGAGAATTCCAAGATTAACAATTCCCGGAGTGAGAAATTCCTCCTCACCTCCATCTTAAATGCCCACTGTTTCTTCGTCATCTATTTTTCAGCATTTGCTCAAAATGTTCTAATGTGGTTCCGATATTGGATGTATTTATTTGGCTGTTAAACCTTGAGAGATATCATTTTGGTCCCAGTTCACTCTGTTGTATTTTTTTTTTAATTGGACCTAATCTGGCAGCTCATTCATCATCTTCCAAATAGGAATTGTATCTATCCACTTCCTGCTAGATTAATTTCCCTTTTGAATGTTTCACTAGACTTGAGATTAGTTGCTGCTGTCAACAACAGTATGTTCCCAAAACTGACCCAGCGTTGAATTTTCCCTGTGACCCTAACTTCAAAATGGTTTGCAAAAGTATTGTAAAACTTGTCCTAAAATTTAATATACTCCACATGGACTTCAGTTTAGTTTTCTCTGAGATAAACACGTTGCGGAGGAATTGAAAATTGCTTGTGGCTTTGTTTAATTGGCTCAACTAATTTACTGTTCCATTTCTGTGAAAAGGAGGGTGATGCCCTAATTCTGCGATATGTTTTTTAATTATTTTAAAATGCATATAATTTTTCTCTCAATCTGTGGAAAAGAGGCACTTTTTTCCTTTATTTGCAGTCTTTACAAACCTGATACTCTGAAGTGCATCATGCTTATTGTTTTGCATGGCAGCGCAGTGGTTAGCACTGCTGTCTCAAATCGCCGAGGACCCAGGTTTAATCCCGGCTCCGGGTCACTGTCCATGTGGAGTTTGCACATTCTCCCCGTGTCTGTGCGGGTCTCTTTCCCCCCCCCCCCCCCCCCCCCCCCACACACACACACACACACACGCACACACTCCAAAAAGATGTGCGGGGCAGTTGGATTGGCCACACTAAAGTTGCCCCTTAATTGGAAAATTACAAAATTATTGTTTTGCATCGCCAAATGCAATGGTTACTCTCCCATAGGCAAGATAAAGTCGCCATAGTCCCAGATGACCAGAGGATGCTTTTGAGGGGGGAGAGCTGACTGGCGGTGATTTAACCTGAGGGTCACCACACCTCGGGTGAGGGACAAGGTTGAGAAGGCGGGGCCGTCATTAATAACCTCGTAGAGCAATGTCATCTCTAACCTTTTGCAGGTCTTTCTGGTCTCTTGTCATCCCCAATTTTCTTCATCCCCTCGGGCAATAACTCCTGGGAATTCCCTGCCTTAAACCTCTCCAACCCTCTACTCCCCCTCTCGCTATTCCTTTAAGAGGCATCTTTATGACCTGCCTCCCTCATATCTCCTTGAGTGGTTCAGTGTCAGATTTTGTTTGAACCCGCTCCTGTGAAGCACCTTGGGGTGCTCCTACCATGAACGTGGATTGCTGTTTTGAATTTTTGATGTGGTAAATGGTCTTTTGATTTATATCCACCATCCTAACCTGCAAGAAAAGTTCTAAGTGTCTGCTTAGATGCCTCAATGTGGTAGTTTCAAAAGATTGTTGAAACCGGCCACTGTTTTGTAACATTGCTGTTATTGGTAACACGTACCTGGTGATATCTTCCTGACATTTAGAAATAGGCAGCCACTGAATTGGAAATATGCAATCAACTTTCAAATTAATTGAAGCAAGCTGTGAACATTTATTTTAAAGTGAATTATATCTTGAACTATTTTGGTGGACCGTACAGACCCGTGACATGCATTTTCTAACCTAACCCATTTCAAAAACTTGGAGAATCAGAATGGATAGTACAGCGCAAATGGAAGCCATTCGGCCCATTATGCCCTTTGCTAGCTCTTGAGTAGAGCAATCCAATTAGCACCAATCATTTGCCCCCCCCCCCCCCCCTCCACCCACGCCAAGCCCTCCAGGTTTTTCCAATTTGTGCATGCAAGCAAGGAAGTTGTGCTAAACGTTTGACAACCTCAGCCAGAGAACTGCATTCAGTTTGCTTAGGACTGCTGGGTCACAGCTCCAGGGACCCGGGTTCAATTCCGACCTCGGGCGACTGTGGAGTTTGCACTTCCTCCCTGTGTCTGCGTAGGTTTCCCCCAGGTGCTCCAGTTTCCTCCCACAGGTGTGCAGGTTGGGTGGATTGGCTGTGCTAAATTGCCCCTTTGTGTCCAAAAGATTAGATGGGGTTACGGGGATGAGGTGGAGGCGTGGCTTACTGTAGGGTGCTCTTTCCAAGGGCCGGTGCAGACTCGATGGGCTGAATGTGCTCCTTGTGCACTGTCTGGGTTCTATGATTATGGTTGGCAAGTACTCCAGTGATCTGCTATTGCCACCTGCAGTGTGAATGACCAGGGAATTCTCCAGCTGTTACTATCTGCCATCTTGACATATTGGGATGATCTTATAGGCTGAATCTCAACCTGTGTGGCCACATTAGGAACACTTTCTGTGACCATCCAAGTTCTGAAGTGGGACTTCAGGCCCAGAGACAGGAACGCAACCATCCGTGCACCTTCTAAAATCATTACACCGTATTAAATGCAGTTCAGTGGTTTTGATTAACTGTGAAAATTAGGTCCCCTTCATAAAGTGAGATGGTACGTACTCTCTAAACATTTTAACTTGGACAATCTCAATGCCCCAGAGTCGCTGGGGTACTTTTTGAAGTGTAGTCACTGTTGTACCGTAAGGAAAGGCAGTAACCAATTTGTAAACATGTTCTGACGATTTGAAATGAAATAAATGACTAGATCACTTGTAAAGCGGTTAAGGGCGCCAGGGTGACGCAGTGGGTTAGCCCTGCAGCCTCACGGCGCCGAGGTCCCAGGTTCGATCCCGGCTCTGGGTCACTGTCCGTGTGGAGTTTGCACATTCTCCCTGTGTTTGCGTGGGTTTCGCCCCCCACAACCCAAAGATGTGCAGGCTAGGTGAATTGGCCACGCTAAATTGCCCCTTAATTAGAAAAAATGAATTGGGTACTCTAAATTTATTTTTTTTGAAAGGGAAAAATATAGACACTGGACAGAACTTCCCCAGCTCCTCTTCAAAATAGGCAGCGGAGAAATAGCCAACAGAATTGAACTGGCAGGCTTGTTTATATGTTTCATCTGAAAAACGCCATTCTTAACAATTCAGCACTTCCTGAATACTGCACTGGGAGTGCCAGCTGAGATTTATGCATCTCTGAAATAAGGAGATATTTGGAAAGGTTCCCAAAATCTGGGTCAAAATATGTAGCTGACAATGACCTAGAGGTGGAAACGTTTGGCAAGGGAGTTGCAGAAAATGGTGGATGTACAGAATTGGGAATGATGTGCTCTTGGAGGGATGGAGGATAATGTCAATTGGGAAGGGCCATGCTATGGAGGCAGGTGTCAGTGAAAAGGAAGGTGATGGAAGAACAGGTCTGAGTATTGCAGGAGCTCCAGTTTACTGAGGCTGCCACATGGGAGGCCAAATTGGTGAGCATGGCAATAGTCAAGCCTAGAAATAAGGGGGCAGCGCAGTGGTTAGCACTTCTGCCTCATGGAGCCATGGACCAGGGTTCATTCACGGCCCCAGGTCACTGTGTGGAGTTTGCACATTCTCCCCGAGTCTGCGTGAGTTGTGTCTCTTCTCTTCCCCCCCCCCTCCCCCATTCACACACACACAACCCAAAGATGTGCAGCGTAGGCGGATTGGCCATGATAAATTGTCCCTGAATTGGGGGGAAAAAAAGAATTGGGTACACTCGATGTATTTTTTTTGTCTTTTTTTTAAATTTTAGAGTACCCAATTATTTTTTCCAATTAAGGGGCAATTTAGAGTGGCCAATCTACCTACCCTCACATCTTTGGGTTGTGGGGGTGAAACCCACGCAGACACGAGGAGAATGTGCAAACTCCACACGGACAGTGACCCAGGGCCGGGATTCGAACCCGGGTCCTCAGCGCCGTAGGCAGCAATGCTAACCACTGTGCTGCCCCGATGTTTTTTTTTTAAGTCTAGAAGTAAGAAAGGCAAGGATACTGGTTTGAACAGCTGATGAAGCAGGCTGTCTTGGCAATGGAGCAGATATCTGGTCAGAAGCTCATCCCAGCCAATGAGGACAACCAGATTGGTACAGCTTTATTTTTATTTCTCCCTAAAGCTTTCAGTTCGATCGTTGATCACTCCACTTTGGGGAAAAGTATAAAATCAATTTGCACAAAACTTGTCTCTGATTCTGAAACAAAAAAAAACTTTTTACAAGTGGCTTTCGCTCGTATCTTCCAAGATGATTGCGCTTTGTACTAATGCCAACTCTTGTATTCAGGAAACTGGCTTTACATATCTAGTAAATCGCTGGATTAATGAAGCATTTCTTGGGAATCGCTGAAACTTTGCCACAATTTTAACAAGTTGAATGTTTGTAAATAATTGTTCGAAATCAATTGGATTTTTAGTTCTAGATAGCCCAGTTATTAAGTACAGAGATGTGAGACGCAGTATAATGAATTACGCTGGAGAGGTTTCGATGATATTCCAGTCAATCTAATAATTGCACATGGTGAATTCCAGTCAATCTAATAATTGCACGTGGCGAGTCGATTTATGTTGTGGCGGGTAACAGTACTAGAAATGTAATAGGAATCTGACTGACCACACCCGGAGTTCAGCACTGCAGTTCAAACACTTTTGACTATAGTTGTGAAATTTGATTACTGTGGACATAGAGTTGTTGCTCTGTCCTGTAAATACACTGTCCCGATGAATGAAATATTACTGCAAATTCCTGTGTGTAACCTGGACATTTGTCAGCCTGTGCTTTAGGTTAGACCTTGGAAACCAAATGAACATAGAACCATATTTGTTTACAGCATGGAAACAGGCCCTTCAGCCCAGCTTGTCCATGCCACCCAATTTCTATCACTAAGCTAGTCCCATTTGGCCCATATCCCTCTATACCCACCCTGCCCATACAACTGTCTGCTTTTTAAGGACAAAATTGTACCCAACTCTGCCTCTGGCAGCCCGTTCCAGATGCTCACCACCCTCTGTGAAGAAATTTCCCCTCTGGCCTCTTTTGTATCTCTCCCCTCAACTTTTATTTGTTTATTTAAACCTATGCCCTCTAGTTCTAGACTCCTCCACCTTTGGGAAAAGATGTTCACTATCTACCTATCTACCTGGGCAGCACGGTAGCACAAGTGGCTAGCACTGTGGCTTCACAGCGCCAGGGTCCTAGGTTCGATTTCCCGGCTTCGTCACTGTCAGTGCGGAGTCTGCACGTTCTTCCCATGTCTGCGTGGGTTTCCTCCGGGTGCTCCGGTTTCCTCCCACAGTCCAAAGACATGCAGGTTAGGTGGATTGCCATGATAAATTGCCCTTAGTGACCAAAAAGGTTAGGAGGGGTTATTGGGTTACAGGGATAGGGTGGAAGTGAGGGCTTAAGTGATTGGTGCAGACTCGATGGGTCGAATGGCCTCCTTCTGCACTGTATGCTCAATGTTATCTATGCTCCTCATTATTTTATAGACCTCTATAAGATCACCCTACGCTCCAGGGGAAAAAGTCCCAGCCTATCCAGCCTCTCCTTATAACTCAGACCATCAAGTCCTGGTAACATCCTCGTAAATCTCTTCTGCACTCTTTCTAGTTTAAGACCATAAGACATAGGAGTGGAAGTAAGACCATTCGGCCCATCGAGTCCACTCCGCCATTCAATCATGGCTGATGGGCATTTCAACTCCACCTACCAGCATTCTCCCCGTAGCCCTTAATTCCTCGCGACATCAAGAATTTATCTATCTCTGCCTTGAAGCCATTTAGCGTCCCGGCCTCCACTGCACTCCGCGGCAATGAATTCCACAGGCCCACCACTCTCTGGCTGAAGAAATGTCTCCGCATTTCTGTTCTGAATTTACCCCCTCTAATTCTAAGGCTGTGCCCACGGGTCCTCGTCTCCTCGCCTAACGGAAACAGTTTCTTTGCGTCCACCCTTTCTAAGCCATGTATTATCTTGTAAGTTTCTATTAGATCTCCCCTTAACCTTCTAAACCTTCTAACCTTCTAAACTCCAATGAATACAATCCCACCATTTAACAATATCCTTCTTATAATAGGGTGACCAGAACCGAACACAGTATTCCATGTGTGGTCTTACTAATGTCTTGTGCAACTTCAACAAGACGTTCCAACTCCTGTTTCAATATTCTGACCAATAAAATTGAGCATGCTGAATGCCTTCTTCACCACTCTGTCCACCTGCTACTCCACCTTCAAGGAGCATGATTTTTAATATAAATTTAGAGTAGCCGATTTTTCTTTTCCCAATTAAGAGGTAATTTAGTGTGGCCAATCCACCTACCCTCCACATCGTTTCGGGTTGTGGGGGTGAGACCCACGCAGACACGGGGGGAATGTGCAAACTCCACCCAGGGCCGGGATCAAACCCAGGTCTTCAGAAGGCCTAGGGTTCAAGCCCCATTCTGCACCCCTCCAGTCAGGAACAAGACTTTTCATAATAGCTTTCTGGTCGTGCAGAACGTGAGTGTTGCTGAAAGAGTGCTGTTTAGTTGGCAAGTGAACTCTGGTAGCGGTGTTGCCATGGGGAACGCACTCATCCTGCACAAACACCGTCTTGATCGTAGTACTGTGTCTCACCTCAGCATTACCAACATGCTTGAAAATGAAAGCTGGGACTCCACTTTGTGCGCTCTTCCCATGCGATCTAAACGATTGCCGCCTTTCAGAATTGGTATTCTTGGGAACCTGTACTGGATTGAGTGCAAAAACGAACGCTTCAAAGCCCGTCTCCGTTTTTTTTCCAGCATTGCTTTTTATAAATAGCATTTAAATTACTCACCAGGTCAGTCAGAGAGAAAAACAAAGAGTTGTTGTTTCACGTTTGTGATCTTCATCAGAACTCGGATGGATGGAAGGTTTTCAAGGGGCTGGTTTAGCACAGTGGGCTGAACAGCTGGCATGTAATGCAGAACAAGACCAGCAGCGCGGGTTCAATTCCTGTACCGGCCTCCCTGGACAGGCGCCGGAATATGGCGACTCGGGGCTTTTCACTGTAACTTCATTGAAGCCTACTTGTGACAATAAGCGATTATTATTATTATCCTGAAACGCCAACTTGGTTTCTGTCTCCTTAGGTGTTGCCTGAGACACTTTACTCCTGAAACCCAGCATCTGCAGTATTTTGCTCCTGTAAAGGGAATTATAACTGTGGCTTAGAAGATATTTCTTGTGTTTCACATTCAAACCCACAACCGCCTCACTGATTTCTTTATGCAGCCCAGCAATACTTTTTAAAAATACATGCAATTTTGAAAGCACCGCTGTACAACTACTCAGTTCTTCTGAAGTGTGGTTACCTTTGTAATGCTGCTTGTACTTTCAAACTCGCACAGGATAATGGCCAGAAAATCCATTGAATCCCACAGTGCAGAAGGAGGCCATTCAACCCATCAAGTCTGCACCAACCCACCCAAAAGAGCTCTCTACATCGGCCCACTCCCCCACCCTTAACCCCCTGCATTGATCATGGCCAATCCAACCAACTGTGGGAGGAAACTGGAGGACCCAAGAGGAATCCCACACCCACACTTGGAGAACATACAAACTCCACACAGTCACCCGAGGCTGGAATTATAATAATCTTTGTTAGTGTTCCAAGTAGACTTACATTATCACTGCAATGAAGTTACTGTGAAAATCCCCTCGTCGCCACACTCCGGCGCCTGTTCGGGTACACAGAGGGAGAATTCAGAATGTCCAATTCACCCAACAGCACGTCTTTCGGGACTTGTGGGAGGAAACCCACGCAGACATGGGGAGGATGTGCAAACTCCGCACACAGTGACCCAAGCTGGGAATCTAACCTGGGACCCTGCTGCTGTGAAGCAACAGTGCTGACCACTGCTACCGTGCCGCCCGTATGGGACCTGGGTTCCCACCGCTGCGATTCAGCAGTGTTAAGATTGGTAGTTGATGTACTAATGTTAGCCAGGGACCCCAGAGAGAGCTTCCTTTCTCTTCAAAATAGCGCCATGGGAACCTCTCGCGTCACCCTCTAGGGCAGTCAGGATCTCAGTTTTCGGATCTTGTGCAAAAGACAGGAACTCAAACTGTTCTGCCCCCACTCCACACTGCACTGGGAATTGCCGTTCTGTGCACAAATCACCGGAGTGGAACTTCAATCCACCACCTGGGATTCGGATGTGTGGGTGCCTATCCCTTTTAAGCCAAAATAAAATACCAAGCCTTGAAAGCAAGTGCAGGTAAACTGCTGCCCAGCCCTCTCCATGACCTGAACCAATGGAATGGCAGCACCTTGCCCAGATGTCTGCTGCTCCCAGAGGATGATGGTGATTAAGAGCAGTAACCTCTCCAAACAAATGCATTAGTGGCGAGCCACTGCAGTCTAAGGCACCTGCTTTAAGAGTTGTCGGAATATTCACCAAGATGAAAGTGGGAAACAGATTTTCGTTTTTTGTCCCTCTTGCCCACTATCGAATGCTTTCTGTTTCTCTTCGAATATTCTCTCTAACTCGAAATTGTACATCCAATCATGGGCGAGTGAAGTGTAGAGTGACCTTGGGCAGCACGGTGGTGCAGTGGGTTAGCACTGCTACCTCACGGCGCCGAGGTCCCAGGTTCGATCCCGGCCCCGGGTCACTGTCCGTGTGGAGTTTGCACATTCTCCCCGTGTCTGCGTGGGTCTCACCCCCACAACCCAAAGATGTGCAGGGTAGGTGGATTGGCCACGCTAAATTGCCCCTTAATTGGAAAAAATTAATTGGAGACTCAAAATGTATTTTTTTTTAAAGTGATCTTGTTCTGTAAGTGATGAAGATATGAGTCTTTTTTTTTAAACTAATCCTGTTAACTTAAACTGAGTTTGCTTATGTTACCCCGTGAGATGCATTTTTGCCGTTAAATACATGACTGAATCCCAGAGAAGTCTTCCTTCATACGTGGGATTAACGCACTACCTCTGAGGGGATTTGGTTTGTGTAAATAAGGAGAATCAGTGGCAGCAGGTCCCAGCGACCAGCGCAGAACAATTGAAGGTAATTGGGCTAAAGAACTGGAGAATGTTTTTTAAGTGAGTTGTTCTGATCTGGCCCGTGCTCGTTGAAAGGGCGGTGACAGACTATTCCATCGTAACTTATCGAGCAGAAATTGAATAAATACTTGGAAATGAGAAACTGAGTTAAGAACAAGTCTATTTCTCGGAAGGAGCTTATTATCAGGTGAGACTCGTACCATGAGCTTTGACCTGACTTTCTCTGCATCTCGTTGAAATGAAGGAGTTAATGGACATTATCGGAATCTCAGCCAGCCCCTAGATTGGCACCCAACAACATCCCTGGCATCGCTACCAGAGAATTGACGAGAGATTGCCTTTCGTGATCAATAGATTGAAACTCCTGTGCATTAAATTTAATTCAAGCACTTTAATAAATTTGACCATTGCTGTTAATCACTTGCATTCATTGAATACTTTACACCTTTTAATTAACTGAACAGATTAGTTTGTTTTGAAACCAAAGGAAATTTACCAGGATGCTGCCTGGTTTGCAGGATAGGTCTTATGAGGAAAGGTTGAGGGAGCTAGGGCGTTTCTCTTTGGAGCAGAGGAGGATGAGAGGCGACTTAATAGAGGTTTATAAGATGGTGAGGGGGATAGATAGAGTGGATGTTCAGAGACTATTTCCTCGGGTGGATGTAGCTGTTACAAAGGGGGAATAACTATAAGATTCAGGGTGGGAGATATAGGAGGGATGTCCGAGGTAGGTTCTTTACTCCGAGAGTGGTTAGGGTGTGGAATGGACTGCCTGCTGTGATAGTGGAGTCGGACACTTAAGGAACTTTCAAGCGGTTATTGGATAGGTACATGGAGCACAGCAGAATGACAGGGAGTGGGATAGCTTGATCTTGGTTTCGGACAATGCTCGGCACAACATCGAGGGCCGAAGGGCCTGTTCTGTGCTGTACTGTTCTTTGTTCTATGCAACCAGCAGCTGATCATACGCAGGACGAGGTTTGACAAAAGATCAGAGTTTTTTTGACTGTTTAATGCAAGTTCTATTTTTTAAAATAAATTTAGAGTACCCAATTCTTTTCCAATTAAGGGCCAATTTAGCGTGGCCAATCCACCTACCCTGCACATCTTTTGGGTTGTGGGGGCGAAACCCACGCAAACTCGGGGAGAATGTGCAAACCCCACACGGACAGTGACCCAGAGCCGGGATTGAACCTGGGGACTCGGCGCCGTGAGGCAGCAGGGCTAACACATAGGGCAGCACGGTGGCGCAGTGGAAGTTCTATTTTGACAGAACCTGAGGGAGCACCAAAGGCTGTTTTTGTATAAAATCGTTTCGCTATTTGCACTCAAATTAATTTTCATTGCACAAATATTTTTTTTTAAAATGCTGACATTTAACTTTAGCTGAGGGTATTTTTAGAAACACTTGTATCTGCGAACTACAGAAGCATTCCTGACCTCAACCAGAAATCTTATTATTTTGTGGCAAGATGCTAATAAACACAGCTTATTATTGAGAATTATTGCATGAAATTTGACACTCTTCCTCCCCCACCAATGCACAGTAGCAACGATACGTTCCATCGATGAGAAGCACTGCAGCAACTCATCCAAGTTTCCATCGGCAACTTCCAAATGTATGACCTCTATCGCCTAGATAGCCAAGGAAAGCAGGTACATGGGAACACCACCACCTGCAAGGTCTCCTCCAAGGCACTCGCTGCCCTGACTTGGAAATATATAATTCCTTCACTGTTGGGTCAAAATCCTGTAACTCCATCCCTAATGGCGTAGTGGGTGTGCCTACACCACGTGGACTGCAGCAGTTCAAGTAGGTGGGGATGAGCAACAAATGCTGGCCCAGCCAGTGGAGCCCACATCCACAAACCATGAAGGAAAATAAATAATTGAAAGCCTATAATTTTATTGTGCCATTGCACTTGAAACAGCAGTGTGAATGTTGGAACAATCCAGTTAGGGACTTGAAACATTTTGTTTAAAGTAGACAAAATTTGAAATCCCAGTTACTTGGAGAATAAAGCCACAAAATTCCACAACACAATTTTAAACAGAAAATAAATAAAACTCTCAAAGCCAAGTAAAAAGAATCTGCGATCTTTCGTATTAAGCAAACTGGTCGAATGCACTGCAATGCACATTAAACACAGATGTGACCAAGATTGAGCTCAATGATTTCTCAGCAAACACCCCCCCAGACATCAGTTACCAATGAGTCAAAAAATCTCATTACAATTCTGTCTCCCTCTCGAGGGATTTCAACTCTTCATTTTCTCAGATCTAGCCTCTGAATTCCCTCAAAAGCTGCTCCCATTCAGATTGCCACGACTTCTGCATTCCTCCCAGTGGCTCTCTTCTCTTGGGACCGTTCCACGGGATTCACAAAGCTGCACTCCCACATCTGCAGGCACAATTCCAACTCTTTCAGAAAACTTTAGCTGGAATTGCCCCCGAGTTTCTGAACTCCAGGCTGCCTGCTGGTCTGGGCTATAAATGGCTCCCAGGACTTCGCCTGAGCCCTAACTGTCTCCAGGACAGAACCAGTAACCTCTTGCCTAATTCTCAGCTCTGCAGGACATCTAGGAGTCCTAAATGCCTGAAACCTGCTAACAGCAGCAGCCTTTCAGTATGCAGCCTCCTCCACTGCTGCAGAACACTCAGATAAATTAAAAGCACAGAACCTTTGCAAACTGCACATCCCTCCATGATAACGTAACCTGCTCTAGTCTATCCTCAAACTGACCTCCAAGCCAATTATCCCTCCTTTACCATTTCTCCGGCTCGGAAAGCCCATCTGCTGTTTTATGGATCTTGCCTATCTAGCTATTAACCCCTTAAGTCAACATGGTCCAGTGTGATAGACGCCAAGCTGTTTTAGTTGCATTTGTCCCATTTTCTACAGTTAAACTTCCCAGAACTAAATATTACCTCGAAGATATTCATATGAACCCCACATTGGGTATATTTAAGATGCAAATTTTTAATGTCTGTGTTTTGCATGTTCATTTACGATGAGCTGCAAGTAATCGCCCCCGAGCAACATGTGCAATTTGTGCACGTGAAGCATCCACAAAGTATCTCTGATCAAACTACTTGCTGTAAGAGCTCAAGCTCCCTCTCGCCTTTGTCTTCATTATTGCTGCTTGTGTCGGCTTGTCTTCACCATTGATGGCTGTGCCCTCAAGAGC
Source organism: Scyliorhinus canicula (assembly GCF_902713615.1). Taxonomy (NCBI): domain Eukaryota; kingdom Metazoa; phylum Chordata; class Chondrichthyes; order Carcharhiniformes; family Scyliorhinidae; genus Scyliorhinus; species Scyliorhinus canicula. The sequence goes on from NC_052159.1 coordinate 154,023,049, forward strand.
CTACTAATAATTAGGATTTCCCTCCCTAAACCCCGACCTCACTTTCTTTCCTGCTTCCAGGCGATCCTTAAAATCTTCTACTTTAACCAAACTTTTCGTCAGGGGTCCTCCCATCTCCTCTGTTGACTCGTGTAAAATTCTGTCTGGTAACGCTCCTGTTTTTAAAAAAAATAATCTTTATTGTCACAAGTAGGCTAACATTAGCACTGCAACGAAGTTACTGTGAAAAGCCCCTAGTCGGCACATTCCGACACAGAGGGAAAATTCAGAATGTCCAATTCATCGTCTTTCGGGATTTGTGGGAGGAAACTGGAGCACGCGGAGGAAACCCACGCAGACACGGGGAGAACGTGCAGATTCCACACAGACAGTGACCCAAGCCGGGAATCGACCCTGGGACCCTGGCGCTGTGAAGCAACAGTGCTAACCACTGCTACCGTGCAGCCCATTAGGTGGCTGTGAGGAAATCCATTCTTTATCCATGCTTTTATTATATTCAGCCTGGATTGTTTCAATACCCTCCTGGCTTCCTTGCATCCATCATAGACCTAAGCCTCAGGTAAACCTATGCTGCAGTATTTTCATAGAATTTACAATGCAGAAGGAGGCCATTCGGCCCATTGAGTCCGCACTGGCTCTTGGAAAGAGCACCCTACCCAAGGCCAGCACCTCCACCCTATCCCCATAACCCAGTAACCCCACCCAACACTAAGGGCAATTTTGGACACTAAGGGCAATTTATCATGGCCAATCCACCTGACCTGCCCATCTTTGGACTGTGGGAGGAAACCGGAGCACCCGGAGGAAACCCACGCACACACGGGGAGGATGTGCAGACTCTGCACAGACAGTGACCCAAGCCGGGAATCGACCCTGGGACCCTGGCGCTGTGAAGCAACAGTGCTAACCACTATGCTACCGTGCTGTTAGTATATTCTAACTCCACTCCCTCCACAAGTGCTCGCTGAGCAACATCGACTCCCAGTTCAGCAATGTCTCAAAGCTGATGCCATTGACCTGAAGCAAAGCTGCCCCTCCCCCTATCTTGAGGAAGGGGCTTGATCTGGGGCTGAGGGCAGGTCTGAGAGCTCCCATTCCTCGGCACCTTTTTGGAAATGATTGGGAATCAGGCAGGCATGCAGAGGAAGAGCATGTGCACACAATTGTGTTCAACAGAAAGGGGGACTCGACATGTCCCAACAACAGGGAGCACGCCAGCGCGAAAACGACGACTGAGAGATCAGACGGATGGTTTTGAAAATATTGCCTTTTTATTTTTAAAAAATGTAGCAGTTGGAAAATTGGCTTTGGGAAATGACAAAAATTCGGGTCACACAAATCCCAAATGAGAATTATACGGGAAGAGGATATTTTATTGCTGCCAATGGATTTGGCACTGATTTAAGACTTTTTTTTAAAAAATGGATAATCCAGAGTGGGTGAAGAGTAAGCAGACCGGTCCATTAATAAATAAACTAACAGCATCCAGAATAAAGGGTTTCAGTAATTCCAGCAAATCAAAAATATTATTCTACTTAATAACGTTCAAAATTGGCAATAGTAAAATGCGAGGTAAGCGTGTATTTAGTGAAGAAGTTACAGGATCTGCAGGGTATACACATTCTTCACATACCATTTCTCTGTTTATGCCCTTAAAAGCAAATCCTATGCACAGTGATTTCAGTCTGCCTGCTGGCAAATATTTCTGCATTGAGTCACCGTGTCAGGACTCATGCTCTGTTTCGGTTACACATGGTATAAAACTTGGATTTGGCTGCAGAAATCGGGGTAAACGTTTCTGCCTTTCGCACTGTTGGACTTACCAGCCTCCAGGGATTTGGGCACAGGTAGGAAATTCTTGCATTTCTATGGGGCCTCACACGGCCTACGGGCTCTCCGAGCACTCTGCACTTTCAGCAATACGTTTTGAAGGACAGTCGCTGTTTCAGGAAGTGCGGCAGCCAATTTGCACACAGCAAGCTCCCATAGACAGCAACGTTGTAACGGCTGGATCATCTGCTTTTTCTAGTGCTGATTGAGTGAACATTGGAGAGGGTGTAGCTTGACGGCGGACCAGTCCACATCGAGCTTGGGGCAAGGCAAGGAGACAGGCCTCCCCAAACTATTGCAGCAGGGACAGGGATTGAACCCACGAGGAAAGCAGGGATAAAGTTCTCCTTGAAAATAGTGTCATGGGAGCTTCAGCTGATGGGGAGGTTGTGATTTGTTTTACTGTCTTTGCTGAAAGACAAATAAAAACATGTCCGACTGAATTTGGATCTGGTTCAGTTTTCAGACGGACCTCCTGCTCGTTCAATTTCTTTCGGTTCATCGAATCGTCGAAGGAGGCCATTAGGCCCATCGTGTCTGCACCGGCCCTTGGTGGTGGCGGCCCACGCCTCCACCCTATCCCAGTAACCCCACCTCACCTTTTGGACACTTAAGGGACAATTTATCGTGGCCAATCCACCAAACCTGCACATCTTTGAGCTGGTGGGGGGGGGGGGGGGGGGGGGGGGGGGGGGGGGGGGGGAAGCGGAAGCGGAGCACCCGGAGGGAGCCCACGTAGGCGCACGGAAAAAATGAAAACTCCACACAGACTGTCAACCGAGGCCGGAATTGAACCCGGGATGATGGAGCTGTGAGGCAGCCGTGCTAACCACCGTGTGTGCCACTGTTACCTTGTGGAGCTGTGCCCCGGCTAAGGATTAAACTTTTGTAACCAGTTCCTACTTTAGGAGGTTTTAACCTCCCATGCGGTCTTGCTCTGGTTGTTGATTTTTTTAAAAAGCAGACAACCTGAAAATGTGGTCTCGGAAAGATTAATCGTTCTGCTGTTAATCTATGGTATTTAAGAGTCTCTCAGTTTTTGCAACATGTCATTCAGATTCCGATCCTCACAGCTCAATTTTAATTCAGTTGATGTCTGCATTTCTGAGTCAGTTCCCTTCATTTTGAGCAGACTAATTAAATGTAGATGTAACTTCATTGCAGTGTTAATGTAAGCCGACTTCAGCTCCAAATACTGACTTGAATATTGTCGGAAAGGGAGAGAGAGAGACTTGTCTTCGTCTTACATTTATCCGGACAAACACAAGAATGCCAAACTTCAAACTATCACAGCAATTTATATTACAGGAGAAAAAGGGTGCTGATTGGCTGGTGGGACAACTCTGATTGGATGTGGGGTTGTCATGGAGAAAGCAACAAGGAACTACGGGCTCCCAAGCTCGGGGGTAATTCAAAAAAAGCACAATGTTTGAACCTCGGTACTGACCTGCTTCTAGCATTTGATTCTCTGCCTTGCAACATAAAAGTTTTTAGCTGACTGCCAAGAGGTTTATTTTTATCCCTCCATCGAGATCTACGTTTTACTTTGAATATCAGAAATAAATAATCCAAAGAGTTTTGAATAGCTTTCATGTATTTGCTTTGTTTGATGTGGAGATGCCGGCGTTGGACTGGGGTGAGCACAGTAAGACGTCTTACAACACCAGGTTAAAGTCCAACAGGTTTGTTTGGAATCACGAGCTTTCGGAGCGCAGCTCCTTCCTCAGGTGAGTCCTGAGGAAGGAGCAGTGCTTCGAAAGCTAGTGATTCCAAACAAACCTGTTGGACTTTTACCTGGTGTTGTAAGACTTCTTACGTTGTTTTGTTTGGCCTTTGTTCCACACTGTAACCGATCACTATTTGTCGATTTTTGTCTACAATGTATGTTCCCTCGGCCGCAGAAAAATACTTTTCACTGTACTTCGGTATATGTGACAATACATCAACCAATCAAATAACTTTAGATTTCAAGTTCTATTGACTTGACTTTCAGACAATCGCTAAAATTCTAAATCAGATTATTAAAGTCTCCCCAATATCTATACTGTTGTTATGATAATAATCTTTATTATTGTCAATTGTGCCAGTGGTTTGAAGATGGCAGGAAATATTTCTATATATGGACATTTCGGAGGAAGCTTCTTCATCCAGAGAGTGGTGGATACCTGGAACTCGCTACCACGGGGAGTTGTTGAAATGAAATGAAAATCGCTTATTGTCACAAGTAGGCTTCGAATGAAGTTACTGTGAAAAGCCCCTAGTCGCCACATTCCGGCGCCTGTCCGGGGAGGCTGGTACGGAAAGTGAATGGTAATTTAGGAGGAAGGTTTATAAACACCATGATGGGATGAGATGAAATATGGAAGGAGGAGGCTTGTGTGGAGCATAAACACCATTGTAAAGCAGAAGGGCCAAATGGCCTGTTACTGTGCCATAACCTGTATGTAATTCAATGTGGACTGTGGTCATCAGCTGGGACACATTTGGAGATCTGGATGGTAAACTTGTTAAGAAATGGGTTATGTGCTGCAGTTGGAAGGTGGCAAAAATCCAACAGGCCTAAAATGTCTCCGTATCCATGGAAACCTACGAAAGGTAGTGATTTTAAACCATAACAGCAAATTACATTGGTATGGCACACCTTTAGTACACCTTTAACACCTAGTAGGGCAGAATCTGAGTATTTCAGGAAAAAAAGAGATATGCTGTCAAAGCTTTTCAGCTTGCACTCACCTGGACAGACGCGTGAATGCTAAATTTCAAAAGGAGAAACAATAGATGGTGCAGGAGAAAAGGGTGCTGATTGATTGGCAAATTTACTCTGATTAGTCAAGTAATGACTGCATTCAACTCACCCGTGCCTGAAAAACGATGGGCACGATCTATCAGCCATGGTTAGCACTGCTGCCTCATGGTGCTGTGGACCGGGTTTGATTCCAGCCCCAGGACACTGTCCATGTGAAATATGCACATTCTCCCCGTGTTTGCGTTGACCTCACCTCCACAACCCAAAGATGTGCAGGATAGGTGGATTGACCATGCTAAATTGGCCCTTAATTGGAGAAAAAAATTGGACACTTTAAAATAATTTTTTTGTCCCTAAATAAATTTAAAGTGTGAGCTAGCCCGGAAGGATACTCCCCAGGGTCCAGAACTGTGACTAAATGTGGTTAGATAACGGTGTGGAACTTGCCAACAGAACTGGGGTTAAACTCCCAGTCAAACCCACCAGAAATTAAACTGATTGCACCCATAATGTTTCACATTACATATAATTCTGTGTTTGGGCAGCACTTATTGAACAACCACAAGTGTGCTAGGAATTACACTGACAACCAATATAAGGTTGTCAATGGGCTTGCAATGTTCACCTATGCTTGCCAAAAGCTACATACATTCATTCTCCAAAAAATTGGTCAAAGAGGTAGGTTTTAAGGAGTCTCTTAAAGGGGGAGGTTTTGGGAAGGAACGCCAGAGCTCAAGACCTAGGCAATTGTGGATGCAGCCGCCAGTGGTGAAGTCATTAAAATTGGGACGCAGGTGTCATAGACTTGCCCAGCAACAGATAGAAATCTGCAAGAGAACAGCAGTAACATGAATGTGACAAGGCACGATGAAGTGTGATCTCTCTCTCGCAACAGGTGTCATGGGTCTGCTCAGCAACAAGTAGAAATGACAGCAGCAGCCAACATTCCAAAGGCATAATGAGATGAGATTTTTAAAGTAATGAGACGCAGGTCTCTCACAAATTATATAAAGTTGCCAGCACCCTCAGAAACAGAGAGGCAGTTTACACCTAACAGCCAGAGAGGCGAGTTTGAAATCTAATGGCTAGGCTAGCTTTCAGTCTTTTTTTTTTCAATGTAGAGTATCCAATTAATTTTTCCCAATTAAGGGGCAATTTAGCGTGGCCAATCCACCTACCCTGCAGATCTTTGGGTTGTAGGGGTGAAACCCACGCAGACACGGGGAGAATGTGCAAACTCCACACGGACAGTGACCCAGAGCCGGGATTGAACCTGGGACCTCGGCGCCGTGAGGCAGCTGTGCTAACCACTGCGCCACCGTGCTGTCCTAGCTTTTCAGTCTTTGAGCCAATGTCATGCAGAAACCTTCAGCAAGGCAGTCTAAATATCTTTGCCGGGCCAGGAAAAGACGTTTCCCAGATTTGGCTATCATCGCTGTACTGTGTGGTAACTATAATATGGATTTGACTTGACAGATTTACTTAATTTGGATGTTGTTTGGGGAAAAGGAAAGAGTTCAGGGATTGTAGATGTAGTTTGGAATACAGGAGGTGCCAGAATTGGAGGGATGCAAAGACGTTGCAGGGTTGGAGAAAGTTAGAGATGGGGAGAGACAAGAAGGTCAGAGAAGGATTGGTGCATCTGTAGAAATTTCAGCTGATTTTTTTGTCTCTAAAATCACAGAATTCTTAAATTTGAGTAAATTAATTGAGATGATGGCTTGGTTTGAATCTCCAGGATTTTAAAAATAATGCTTCCAAATAACTGCAGATAACAGTTCTGTAAAAGGGTCATTTAGATCCGAAACGTCAGCTCTGTTTCTCTTTCCACAGACGCTGCCAGACCTGCTGAGTTTATCCAGCATTCTCTGTTTTTATTTCAGATTTCCAGCATCCGCAATATTTTGTTTTTATTTGATTACAGGTAACTCTTTACACCCTGTGTGAAGTGGCTCTAAAGTTCACATTACAGACACTAATAAAACATATATGTTACAAATTTACTCAAAATGTGTTACAGTTGTGTGGTATATGTAAATTTAAGCGTGCCTAGTCATGGTGGATGTTTATAGGTTTTCTATTTTAGCCTCACAGAATCATCGGACGATTTGTTCATGTTGGCTTCGCACAGAACATCTGCATCAGCCAGCAGTTCCTTGACCTGTGTTGTACTGAATGGATCTCACAACCTGTACGTGAGATAGGGTTGCCATCGCTGGCTAACTGTACTCCTGGAGGTTTCCCCATCCTACGACTTGCTCAACCAGCCATTATGTCCCCTTGTGTGTAACTAATAAAAAGACATGAACGCTTAGTTTTCCAATGGTCCTGTTATTTTCTTTTTTCTTCTGAGTTTGCACCTAGCAATAGCCAGGAAATTCATCTTCAATGATTGGAGACTCCAAGGCAACTCTGGAGGGCTGGCAACCTGATGGTGAGATGTCAAGAATAGATTTTCCAACCAATTGGTGTACATCAGGGGTGGGCAAACTTTTCCGTGCAAGGGCCACATTCAGAAATTCACAATTCACAAAGGGCCGCATAGTATATTAAGTAAAATAATTACTTCACCCGGTTATGATTCTGGGCGCCTCATATAGAACATAGAACAGTACAGCACAGAACAGGCCCTTCGGCCCTCGACGTTGTGCCGAGCAATGATCACCCTACTCAAGTCAACGTATCCACCCTATACCAGTAAGTAACCCAACAGCCCCCCCCCCCCCCCCCCCCATTAACCTTAATTTTTTAATGACTTGGTGGGCTGCAGAAATACCTTTGGCGGGCCGCATGCGGCCCGCGGGCCGTAGTTTGCCCACCCCTGGTGTACATCAATGGGTCAGACTTGGGGCTACAGAACAGAATTTAAAAATTTGCAGATGACCTGAAACTTGGAAGTATATTAAATAATAATGGTGATAGACTTCAAGGGAGCAAAGGAATGTGTCGACTCATGGCAGATGGAATTCCGTGCAAAAAATGAGGAATGATAGATCTTAGAAGGGAAGATGATAAAAGATACAATTATAAAAGGGGGTGGGGGGTCTGAGCTCTGAGGGTTGTTTATGCACAAACCTTTGAAGGTGGTAGGACTATAATATTTGGGATACTGGGCTTTATGAATAGAGATAAAGCCTTCAATAGGCAGGAGGTTACACTCATCCTACTTACAACACTTAGTCGACCCCAGCTGGAGTATTGTGCCAATTCTTTCTTTTTTTTATACATAAATTTAGAGTACCCAATTATTTTTTTCCAATTAAGGGGCAATTTAGTGTGGCCAATCCACCTAACCTGTACACCTTTTGGGTTTAGAACATACAATGCAGAAGGAGGCCGTTCGGCCCATCGAGTCTGCACCGACCCACTTAAGCCCTCACTTCCACCCTATCCCCGTAACCCCTCCTGACCTTTTTTGGTCACTAAGGGCAATTTATCACGGCCAATCCACCTAACCTGCACGCCTTTGGACTGTGGGAGGAAACCGGAGCACCCGGAGGAAACCCACGCACACACGGGGAGAACGTGCAAACTCCACACGGACAGTGGCCCAGAGCCGGGATCAAACTTGGGCCCTTGGCGCCGTGAGGCTGCAGTGCTGCCACCGTGCTGTGCCAATTCGGACCGATTGTCCCACTTTCAGAAGAGCGTGAAGACTTTGCAAAGAGCACAGAAGAGATTTACTGGAATGGTTCCAAAAATGAGCGATTTCAGCTACAAGTATAGACGGGCCAATCTGGGGTTGTTCTCCCCAGAACAGGGAAGACCAAGAGGAGATTGGATACAGGTGTTCAAAGTCATGTAGGGTTTAGACAGAGTAAATATGAAGGAACTGTTTGGAATGCCTTTTCCAAGAGGCGCAGATCTAGTTTCATTGGGAAAAGAACGAGAGGTGAGATCCAGGCGGCGAATGGTTAAGATTTGGAAGGCCGTGCATGATAGAGTTCTGGATGCTGATTCAATCATAGATTTCAATAGGGATTGGGTCAAATCCTTGGAGAAGGAAAGGTGCAGAGGTATGGGGAAAGAGCTGGGGGGGAGGGGGGGGAATAGGGCTGACTGCATTGCTCATCAAAAGGGCCGACATGATCTCGACAGGCTAATTGGTCTCCTCAGATTCTAAGATGGACAAACACTATTATTTCTTCCAACTGTTTCCGCATCAAGTACGTCCTGTGCTGTTGACAAGTGTTCCTGAGTCACTGCGGGTGAGACAGGGCGGCTGAAAGTGTTCAATCTGATTTATCATCCGGTACTGAGAGAAGGGAAAGTTATGGAGCTGGCCGGGACAGAGTAGCAACAGGAGACAATCATTCCTGACGCAAATTACATTGTCCTATTGGACTATTGTGCTATTGACACAGCTCAGTGAGCTGGTGAAGTGTCAACTGTGTCAGTAATAGGTTACCAATGTGACATTTACTTACAATTACCTCTTAATAGACAAACTGGGAGAATGTAGAGAACTGTGAATAGTTCCAGTTTATATTCTGAAGAGGTCATAAAGGTACCAGGGAAGATGGGCCAATGGGAATTTGCTTTTCCCAGAGGATCATCGTTAACCTTTGGAATTCTCTGCCCCAGAAAGCAGTGGGGCTGGGGGTCACTGAGTATATCCAAGGTTGAAGTGGAGAGATTTGTGATCGAAAAGGGGGTCAGGGTTTACGGGGAGCAGATAGGCGAGTGGCGCTGAGGACAATCACATCAGCCATGATCGCATTGAGTGGTGGAGCAGGCTCAAGGCGCCATGGTAGCACAGTGGTTAGCACTGTTGCTTCACAGCGCCAGGGTCCCAGGTTTGATTCCCGGCTTTGGTCACTGACCGCGCGGAGTCTGCACGTTCTCGCCGTGTGTGCGTGCGTTTCCTCCGGGTGCTCCGGTTTCCTCCCACAAGTCCCAAAAGACGTGCTTGTTAGGTGAATTGGACATTCTGAATTCTCCCTCAGTGTACCCGAACAGGTGCCGGAATGTGGCGACTAGGGGCTTTTCACAGTAACTCCATTGCAGTGTTAATGTAAGCCTGCTTGTGACAATAGTAAAGATAATTATTATTAATAGCCTGCTCCTAATTCTCGTGCTCTTGTTCAAAAAGGATTTACAATTATTCTACCAGAAGTGAGCGGTTTCACATGTCGGTAAGATTCGGCTTTCCAGCGATGAGAAGATTGAATTCTTCACCCAGGCAATGGTTGAGGTGAAGAGTGTTGATGTATTTAAGCGGAAGTTGGATAAGCACTGGTGGGAGAAAGGGACAGAAGGATATGGTGGGATCCATTCAATCTCTTCTTAACCCTCCTCGGCTCAAAGAACAATCCCAGCTTCTCTGATGTTTCCACGTCAACTGAAGTCCCTCATCCCTGGTTGCCATTGCTGTAAATCTCCTTTGTGCTTCTCTGAGACCTTGACCATCTTCCTAAAGTGTTGTGTAGGTGTATACGTTGTTTATCTGCAAACTAATGAATCAAAGGCGTGTCATTAATTATACCAGCTGCACTGATAGCAGGCACTGAATCACCACCAACCTGATTGCCTGAGTTCATTACTTCTTTTATTATTATTTCAAGCAATTAATCACTTCCCTCCTGGTCCACCTCTCAGCCAGCACTCTGTATAAACTTCAGTTCATCAAAAACTCTGCTGCCGCTGTCTTAACTCACACCACGATCCATTCATCCGTCACCTCTGCTCTCACTGATCTACATTCGCTTCAGATCCTGCAGAGCCTCGATTTGAACATTCTCATCCTTCTTTCCAACTATCCAATTCCTCACCCTTTCCCGTCCCTGTAACCTCCTCAGCCCCCACAATCCTCTGAGATCTCTGTGTTCCTCCAATCCTGGCCTCCTCCCCCAGGGCCCCTCTATTTCGATCGATCCGTGTGTTCAGCTGTGAATCTCCTAAACTCTGTAATTTCTTCCCTGAGCCTTTTCACCTCTCTATTCTCTCTCTCCATGTTTAAGATCCTCTTTTTTTTGTAAAATTCTTTATTTTCCAATTAAGGGGCAATTTAGCGTGGCCAATTGACCGACTCTGCATACCTTTGGGTTGTGGGGGTGAGACCCACGCAGACACGGGGAGAATGTGCAAACTCCACACGGACAGTGACCCATGGCTGGGATCGAACCCAGGTCCTCAGCACCGCGAGGCAGCCGTGCTAACCACTGCGCCACTGTGCCACTTCCTTTAAGACCCTCTTTGGCCAAACTATTTTCACCTGCCCTATCATCGGTAGCACAGTGGTTATCATTGTTGCTTCACAGCTCCAGCGACCCGGGTTCGATTCCCGGCTTGGGTCACTGTCTGTGCGGAGTCTGCACGTTCTCCCCGTGTCTGCGTGGGTTTCCTCCGGGTGCTCCGGTTTCCTCCCACAAGTCCCGAAAGACGTGCTGTTGGGTGAATTGGACATTCTGAATTCTCCCTCAGTGTACCCGAACAGGCGCCCAAGTGTGGCATCTAGGGGCTTTTCACAGTAACTTCATTGCCGTGTTAATGTCAGCCTACTTGTGACACTAAACATTATTAAGATTAAGATCTTCTTACGGGCTTCCATGTCAAATTTTGATCGAGGACGTCCCTATGTGGCACTTTGCGGAACAGACCAGAATTAGAGACAGAAATCACAGAGGATTTTCTTTGGAGATTGAGGAGGTTACAAAGATAGGGACGGGATGAGGCTATGGAGGGATTCGCAAACAAGAGTGAGAGTTTTAAATATAAGGTTTCGCCATCGAGCAAGCGAGCACAGGGGGCGATGATTGAACAGAACTTGGTTCAACGCAGGATGTAATAACACATTGTGAAAGCACAAATTCTATCTGTGCCCCCATTCAAGTGCATTGTGTCTGGTAACAACAGCTGGAGGCTCCATCCTGACATGTAGATTGTGGAGTAAGAGAATAATGTGCCAACTGCTGCTCGATAGAGGTTGTGTTAGCCGAAGTTGGTAAGACAGCTTTCAAAGCAGTCTGACCTCCAAGTGTCACTCACAAAGAATGACATATAAACTGAGGAAACAGTTAGCCAGAGTATCTCTGACTTAAACAAACCTGAGTAAGGAGTGGATTATATATTCAGGATTCAAATATCTTTGCAAAGCAGAGTTAACCCCAGGTTTGGGACTTATCTTTTGGAGTTAATAATTTTAAGTTCACACCTTGACCCTCTCTCAGGACACTGGAGTACTGGGGACACCTGTCTCTCTCTCAATCCCCAAGGAAGCAGTGAGATGGTCATGCAGGAGGCGGAAACCGACCAGTCCGGGACGCGACCAGTAACTCCACAGTTTGGGACTTTGAGGTAAGAGATGAAAGATCTGTGACAGCTTTGTCAGGATGAAGTTAAACAATTCCATTTGCTCCAAGATAACAGAGGTGAGAAGTTAGAGGCCTGTAACAAAGAGTAGGTTGCAGAATGACCTGGTGGAAGTCTTCAAGATCACAAAAGTGCTCCGTAGGGTATATGAAAATAAAGTGTTTCCTCTTGCGGAGAAATCCAAAACGAGGAGCCACGAATGTAAGGTTTGTTTTGAATTAATTCATGGGACGTGAGCGTCACTGACCAACCCCTAATTGCCCTTGCGTGCTGAGCCGCCGCCTTGGACCGCTGGGGTCTATATGGCGCAGGACCACCTTCAGTGCTGTTGCAAGTTCCAGGTGTTTGACCCGGTGACAGTGAAGGAACGGCGATACATTTCCAAGTCAGGGTGGTGAGTGGCTTGGAGGGGAACTTGCAGATGGTGGTGTTCCCATGTCTCTGTTGCCCTTGTTCTTCGAGGTGGCAGAGGTCACAGGTTTGGAAGTTGGTTTCTAAGATGCCTTGTCAAGTTGTTATAATAATAATAATCTTTATTAGTGTCGGGCTGCCCCAAAGGTGCGGAATCCTCCGGCGGTAAAGGAGCTTGGCGCCGTGCCAACCGGCGCCGAAGGGCCTCCGCCGCCCAGCGCATGTTGGTGCATGCGCGGGAGCGCCAGCATGCGCTGACGTCATCCCCGCGCATGCGCAGAGGGCTTTGTTTCCGCACCGGCAATGGCGGACTGCTACAGCCGCCGGTGCGGAACAGTAGAGTGCCCCCACGGTACAGACCTGCCCGCAGATTGGTGGGCCCCGATCGTGGGCCAGGCCACCGTGGGGGCAACTCCCGGGGCCAGATACCCCCGCGCCCCACACAAGAACCCCAGAGTCCGCCCGCGCCGCCAGGTCCCGCCAGTTTGGACCTACTCCAATTTACGCCGGCGGGACTGGCAAAAGACGGGCAGGACTTTGGCCCATCGCGGGCCGGAGAATTCGGGCAGCCCCGGCGCCCATTGAGTCGCGCCGGACCCCACCATTCTCTGAGGGGGGCGGCGTGACTCACGCCGAGCCGATTTTTGGGGGGACGGAGAATTAGGAGGATGGCGGGGGGGAGGGATTCACGCCGACCCCCGGCGATTCTCCAACCCGGTGGGGGGGTCGGAGAATCCCACCCCAGGTCTTCAAGTGGCCTGTTCCTCTCTTGTAAATTCAATGTTTGCAAAGGACCGTTGTTTAGAAGATCAGTGAGGTTAGAAAAACAGTCGTGAAAATAAGGTCAGTCTAAAAGTAGTGGATAGGAGATGTCAAGCATTACTTACAAAAACTGGAGTAAAGATTGAATGGGGCATAAGGAATCTGAATAATTTTTTGAGTGCAGGGGAAAAGCAGCCTAGAAATTGAAATAAAGCAAAAGTGATTTAGCCGAGTCAGAAAGAAGACCACTCAAATTCCAATCTTCACACTCTAAGGACACATTCGGTGTGATCGGGACGTCTCTCTCGCTCTCCCGAAGGAGGCACTGAGTCAGCAGTAAGACGGAAATGAACCAGGCTGGGACATGAACAGTAAGCAGCGGTTCAGGACTAGAGGTAACTAACTTGTGAGAAGAGCTTTCTCGTGTCTGCGAGTCAGCAGTTCCGTTTCCCACATAATTAAGCCACCCCCCCCCCCCCCCCCCCCCACCAACAGTCGCCCACTGATGTGTTGTAAATAATTTTGCCAGGTGTACAGAGTTGCTGCTGTTGAGCTGGTGCACAATACCCCACCAGCTATTCTATTTTATTTTTGATTGTATTTTTTATTTTATTTACTATTTTCTTTTCTTTGGTATGTTTGGGTGTGCCCTTCTCTTATGTATATATATATATATATAGATATGAGTCTCTTATTCTGTGTACATAACGGTAAATATACTTTGTTCAAAAACCTAATAAAAAACATTTATTAAAAAAAATTAAGCAGAGAAGTTGAGCTTCATCCCATAATTGAAACTCTACATCCCGGATCTAACTGTGTTGGTGTAGAAACTACACAAAACGTGTTCTAAATCGATGACTGCAGCACTGACCGTTACTTTGATGGATATTTGCAATGAACAAGAGCTACTTAGTATATTTCAAGTGCAGCATATATTGGCACCAATACACCAGACAGTGAATTGGTGGCAGTGCGATTTACAGCAAGACTTACAACAAATGGTTTACTTTACAGCAAACAAACTCTAGTTACTCGGCAAACCAAGGGCTGGATTCTCCGCCCCGCTGCGCCACATTTCTGCCCTGACCGGCCGGCAGGATTGTCCGTTATGCCGGTCGGTCAATGGGGTTTCCCATTGTGGGGCAGCCCCACGCCGTCGGGAAATCCCCGGGCGCCGGCATAATGGAGAATCCTGCCGGCGGAGAATCCCGCCCCAAATCTCTTGAAACAGCACTACAGCAAACAGTCTACAGAGTCTAGTTAAAAAGAGTCACCATGAATGACATGAAACAAACCTCATAAACTAAACCATATCAAAGCCTCCTGATAGAAGCAGGGTGATTGCTCCAACATAATAATCTTTATTATTGTCACAAGAAGGCTTACATTAACACTGCAATGAAATTACTGTGAAAAGCCCCTAGTCGCCACATTCCGGCGCCTGTTCGGGGAGGCTGGTAAAGGAATTGAACCCGCGCTGCTGGCCTTGTTCTGCATTACAAGCAAGTGATTCAGCCCAGTGTGCTAAACCAGCCCCATATATCCAAATGACCTAGCAGCACGTCTTTCGGGAGGAAACCGGAGCACCCGGAGGAAACCCATGCAAACACGGGGAGAACGTGCAGACTCCGCACAGACAGTGACCCCAGCCAGGAATTGAACCAGGGACTCTGGAGCTGTGAAACAACAGTAACCACTGTGCAACCATGGCGCCCAGATGCAGTGAGTGGAGGATAGCTGCACAAGTAAAATTAATTACTTACAGAAATGCGATCTCTCGGGATGACTGATGTGGAAATTTTCCCAATCATCTCCATTTTGTCCCGGACTTGTGTTGGCAGTATATACAACCCGGTTTTAAGCTCTTTTCACTCTAACATCCCATCTCAGAGTGACACTGGCTCATGCTTTGGTAGTTTCATGGATTTCTGGTACTTCAGCCACTAAAGAGCCATTTTTTCAGTCTTAAGTCTAAGCATTGATGTCACCTTATTGAACAGGTCAGGAAGCGAGAACGTAATCCTGCTCAAGTACAAAACTCAGCCAACATCTACATCCTTTCTGCATGAATCACCCGAATGACAACCTTGATAATCTCCTCACATTGACCCACCTTCCCTTAACATAAGTATACCAAGACAAGCAAAGACTGTCACTGCCATCACCGGTTGAGATAAGGAGATACCGTGTCCCATCTATAAGACGCGTGGCAGAAACTCACCAGGCCTTGCTCCAAACCTGCGACCTCTACCACCTAGAGGAACAAAAGCAGCAGGCACATGGAACCCGACCAGCTGCAGCTTCCCTTCCAGGCCGCACACCATCCTGGCTCTGAAATATATCGGCCGTTCATTCCCTGTCGCTGCATCAAAATCCTGGCGCTCCCTCCCTAACAGCACTGAGGGTGTACCTACCCCCACGTGGACAGCAGCTGTTCAAGAAGGACAAATTGGGAAGGACAGAGGATGCTGAGCTTGGCCTGGGCTACTCACATCCCTAGAAACAGTAAAAACAAAGCTGAGTCACTGGATAAAGAACTAAAAGGAACGGGCAAATAACAGCTTGTATTCAGAGAGAGGGAGGGGCAAAGCCAGGGAGGGATTGGAATACAAAGGTCAAGGTTTTAAATTCAAGGTGCTGTCTGACTGGGAGCCAATGGAAGTCAGCGACTGTGCGGGGGGGGGGGGGGGGGGGGGGGGGGAATGTTGGAGTCGCACTTGTTGAATGCTAGGACACGGGACAGCGGGCTCTGGATGAATGGGGGTTCACGGGGGGGGGGGGGGGGGGGAGGAAGGGACAGCAAACCTTTAAAATATGGATGTGTTGAAAGTTGAAAAATGAAACACAAAGAGAATGACCCAGTTGAAACCTGACACCATACACTTTTGATTGAATTGAAGAATGCTCCTGAGGGTAACTCACGGAGGCATCGTAGAGGAGTCTTGAAGGGGAGGGAAGAATTGGGGATATATACAAGTGGCTGGGGGAGCAGGGTGGCGAGCGGGTGGTGTAGATCAAGGAGAAATGGGAAGCGGAGTTGGGAATGGAGATCAATTGGGGAGAATGGAGTGAGGCACTGCGAAGGGTAAACGGGACTGATCTGTGTTGGTCTAACATCAACTGCAACTGGATGCAGTAAAACGAGAAACAGGCTTCCGACACAGGAGATGGTCCAACACTGTTTTATTGAACCTGCTGATTGCTGTACATAATCTGCTGTGGGTTGACACTCTATTAACCTAAATGACAATCTCCTACTGGCTTGACCAGACTCGCTCTCTAGCACATGGTGATGATGTTCATTGGCCTGTGCACTGCGACTATCTCTCTAGCCATGTCCTGTGAGAGAGAGCCTTAATGCCCTGTGGGCTTTATAGTGGTGGTGTCCTGTCTGGTGATGAGTTGTTCTGTGTCGTGTGTGTTCATTGGTTATCCTGTGTGTCAATCACTGCCTGTCTACATCAGGATATTATGACAGGGACCTCCTCTTGTGCAAGGATGAGCCTGATACAGTTTAAGGTGGTGTACAGGGTGCATGTGACTCGGGCGAGAATAGAACATAGAACATAGAACAGTACAGCACAGAACAGGCCCTTCAGCCCTCGATGTTGTGCCGAGCCATGGTCACTCTACTCAAACCCACGTATCCACCCTATACCCGTAACCCAACAACCCCCCCTTAACCTTACTTTTTAGGACACTACAGGCAATTTAGCATAGCCAATCCACCTAACCCGCACATCTTTGGACTGTGGGAGGAAACCGGAGCACCCGGAGGAAACCCACGCACACACGGGGAGGACGTGCAGACTCCGCACAGACAGTGACCAAGCCGGGAATCGAACCTGGGACCCTGGAGCTGTGAAGCATTTATGCTAACCACCATGCTACCGTGCTGCCCACGAGAATGAGTGGGTTCTTTCAGGGAGTAGCAGATGAGTGTGAGAGGTGTGGGCGGGGTCCAGCGAATCACTCGCACATGTCTTGGGGTTGCAGAAAATTGGGAAGATTCTGGGCGGGAGTATTCACAGTCTTAGCCAGGATAGTGGAGGGAGTGGGCCCGGACCCTTTGGTGGCGATATTTGGGGTTTCAGAGAAGCCGGAGTCCATGGAGAGGAGGAAGGCCGATGTCTTGGCCTTCGCCTCTCTGATTGCACGGCGGTGAATTTTGCTGGGGTGGCGGGCGGCATCGCCACCGGGGGTAGCAGCATGGTTGGGTGACCTGTACGACTCCCTGCGGTTAGAGAAGAGAAAGTATGAGTTAAGGGGCTCAGCAGGGGAGTTCGAGAAAAGGTGGGGGATGTTTGTGATCGTGTTTGAGGAGCTGTTCGTCGCAGGGGGTGGGGGTGGGGATGGGAGGGGGGGGGGGGTGTTAAAGAAGAAAAATCTGTACAAACTGTATCGTTGATTGTTGGGAAGAATGTTTCCCAGGGAGTTTATTTGCTGTAACCTACTTTGATACAAGTTTGAATAAAATGCATTTTTTTTTAAAATCGTAGATGAGCCTTAATGAACTTGTGTAAAGAAGGAGCAGTCAGAGGGCTTCTCAGGAAAGCTTAACAGACAAAGCAGCGAAAGGGTTTGTAAATGCAGCAAAGGCCTTGGGCGGGATTCTCCGACCCCCTGCCGGGTTGGAGAATCGCTGGGAGGGCGGCGTGAATCCCACCCCGCCGCACCAACGCCAGCTGCCAAATTCTCCGGTGCCAGATTTTTGGCAGGCAGGGAATCGCACGCGCCGGTCGGGAGCCGTTGGCAGCGCCCCCCCCCCCCCCAGTGATTCTCCGCTCCGCGATGGGCCCAGCAGCCGCCCGTTTTTGGCCAGTCCCGCCAGCGTAAATTACACAAGGTTCTTACTGGCGGGACCTGGCCCTGCAGGTGGCCTACGCAGTCCTCGGGGGGCGCGGGGGGGGATCTACGGTGGCTTGGCCCGCGATTGGGGCCCACCGATCTGCGGGCGGACCTGTGCCGTGGGGGCACTCTTTCCCTCCGCGCCGGCCGCTGTAATGCCCCACCATGGCCACCGCGGAGATGAAACCCACTGCGCATGTGCAGGAATCACACCAGCGGTTTTGGGAACAGGCTGGCGCTCCTGCGCATGCGCCAACTCGTACCGGCCGGCGGAGGCCCTTCGGCGCTGGTTGGCGTGGCGCCAATCACTCCAGCGCCGGCCTAGGGCTCGTAAACCCAGGGGCCCGTCTTCTTGCGATGGTTGTGCCTGGGGGACGCCCAGGTTATCGCTGAAGGTCTGTTCCGCTGTTCCTTTATACTGGACTGCTAGCATCGAGTCATCGGTATGTGCCCAGAACCATTGTCCCATCCAGACCCCAACTCACTAATGGGAAAGACAGGGTACTCCCGTTTCCCCAGGATGATTAAATAAAGGCCCATTGTCCTCTGAAACTCCCTTTCCGGGCGGCCTGACACCGGAGTGGTTCAGGCCACTCTTTGGCGCCGGTACAGCCTGCCGGCGGATACTGAAGAATCCCGCCACTTATCACCATCAGTAACAGTGGACAGCTCAGAACCTGTGACCAGGAAGACTGAGGGGCAAATATACGATCAGGGTCCATCTTTTGAGGAAAACACTCAGCTCTCACAGCCTGGGGGAAAGAAAATCATTTCCAATTATTTGCTCACTTTCATGTCTATAAAAAAAAAATCACAGCTGCAGCAAAGTCTTTGGCAGTTCCATTAATCTTTTTTTATCTTCTTCGGTGATCACTCGCTAACGAGTGTAATTGTCCACCTATGAAACTCTGTGTTCCTGGTCACGGGTTCTGTGGGTCTCTGTGCGGCTGTTGAGCCTGATCCCAGGCCGCATCTTCGACCGCACACTTGGCAGGGGCTTCCGGGAATGTGGGATCCTTCCTTGGATTCTAGATCGTGGGTATTCCTCGGATTCCTTTTCAGGGCCTTCTCTTGCCATCGAGTGTTCTCGAAGAATTGTGTCCCTTCAGTCATGAGGTTCGTCCAAGTAGGTCTCTTCTGAGCAAAGGTCTTCCAGGGATTGACGCCTATGCTGCATTTTATGATCACAGTAAGAAGTCAGACAACACCAGGTTAAATTCCAACAGGTTTGTTTCAAACACTAGCTTTCGGAGCACTGCTCCTTCTTCAGGTGAATGGGCTTAGATCGGGTGCTCATTCCAAGGGCCAGTGCTGACCCGATGGGCCGAATGGCCTCCTTCTGCACTGTAAATTCTATGATTCTATTGTTCTATGACTGTCTGTGGGAAGTACCCCTCCATTCACCTGAGGAAGGAGCAGTGCTCCGAAAGCTCGTGTTTGAAACAAACCTGTTGGACTTTAACCTGGTGTTGTCAGACTTCTGACTGTGTTGCCCCCAAGTCCAACGCCGGCATCTCCACAGCATTTCTTGATGTAAGCCTTCATGGTGTCCTTGAAGCACTTCCTTTGTCCTCCTCTTGTTCCGGAGCCTTCTTTGAGCTGTGGTACTGAAAACAGGCTGAGAAGATAGGCCAGGAACAGAAACTTCCACACGAGGCCCCGGCTGAATTGATGCTGGCCGTCTCCAAGAGCACTCGCCTGAACGCGTAAACTCATTTGTGATTCCCTACTCACATCTGCACAAAAGGACAAGACCATGCTTTGAATATGTAACAAATTTCCAGACACAGGTGATTAACTTTACTGCAGGATGAAGGACAGACAAAAGAAGCCGTCAGACTCCTTAATGAGCTGATGACTGGTCAGACAAAGGGAGTTTCAGAGGACAATGGGCCTTTATTTAATCATCCTGGGGAAACGGGAGTACCCTGTCTTTCCCATTAGTGAGTTGGGGTCTGAATGGGACAATGGTTCTGGGCACATACCGATGACTCAATGCAGTCCAGTATAAAGGAAGGAACAGTGGAACAGACCTTCAGCGATAACCTGGGAGCCCCCCAGGCAAAACCATCGCAAGAAGACGGAACCCTGGGTTTAGGAGCCCAGAGAAGACATCCACATCGAGTGATGGTAGCCTGGCCAGCCTGCTTCACTAAGTGCGGGTCAAACCTGAAGCTGAGGTTTGAGTCCGAGTCATACTGTGTTGAGTGAGAGAATTGTAAGAAAACTGCGTTAAACCGTGAACCATCTTTTGTCCTTTGTTCATCTCGCAAATAAGGGCACCTGGGTAAAACTTTTAATTAAGGTCAAAGTGTCTGTGATTTTACAGGTACAACAGAGCTGGGCGAAGAAGATTTGCTTTGGCAACTGGGATTCTGACATCCTAAGCACATGGCCGGACCAGTGGTGTTGGGGTTTGGGATGATCATTGCCTCGTTGCTGGTGCTCCTGACTCCTTCAAGGACGCTGATGTTCGGACGCCTGTCCTCACAGCTGATGCAGAGAATCTGTCTCGGACAGTGTTGATGGTACCTCTCCAGAGCCTTGAGGTGGCATCCATATGTAGTCCCAGTTTCTGAGCCATGTAGAAGAGCTGGGAGGACTGCCTTGTACTCAAAAGTCTTGGAGTCAGCACGGGTGGTGCAGTCATCAAAGACTCTCATCCTTCGCGAACGAGGCACTTGTGGGTTGGATATGTTGGTGGAAATCCGCATTAATGTCAGCCTTAGATGAGAGGTGGTTCCCCAGATCGGGGAAATGTTCCATGTTTGGTAGGGCTTCTCCGTTGATCTTGATGAAGGAGGAGACTGGATCATTCCCTGGGCGGTTTGGTAAAGGATTTAAGTCTTCTCGAGGTGAGGCTGCGGCCTATACTTCAGTGCTTCCGTGAAGATGTCAAGCAGGCTCCGAGATTCTCTCCTGAGAGAGTGGAGATGGAAATATCATCATAGAATACCTACAGTGCAGAAGGAGGTAATTCAGCCCATTGAGTCTGCAACGACCCTCTGAAAGAGCGCCCCACCAAGGCCCACTCCCCCACCCCATCACTGTAACCCCATCTAACCTTTTGGATACTAAGGGGTTATTTAGCATGGCCAATCCAGCTACCCTGCACATCTTTAGACTGCAGGAGGAAACCGGAGCACCTGGAGGAAACCCACGCAGAAACGGGGGGAACATGCAGACTTCACACAGACAGTCATAGAACAATAGAATCATAGAATTTACAGTGCAGAAGGAGGCCATTCGGCCCATCGGGTCAGCACTGGCCCTTGGAATGAGCACCTTATCTAAGCCCACGCCTCCACCCCATCCCCGTAACCCCACCTACCTTTTGGAAACTAAGGGGCAATTTAGCGTGGCCAATCCACCTAACCCGCACATCTTTGGACTGTGGGAGGAAACCAGAGCACCCGGAGGAAACCCACGCAGACACGGGGAGAAAGTGCAAACTCCACACAGTCACCCGAGGCCAGAATTGAACCCGGGTCCCTGCAGCTGTGAGGCAGCAGTGCCAACCGCTGTGCCACAGTGCCACCCCCATCCACATACAGGACCTAGATCAGTGTCGTTGTCTTCTTGGATTTCAACCAGTTGAAGTTGAAATATTTTCAGTCCATCTTGTAGATGATGTGCACTCCACTAGGAAGCTTGCTGTTGACAAGGTGAGGGATGGTGCCGATGAAGATGGAGAAAGGGGACTTAACTCAAAGGTTTATTTCCATCGGTGAGGACTGTCACCAAAATCTTGCCGTGGAGGAGTCGGAGGATGCTGATGAATTTCTCGAGACTTTAAAAGGCACGTTCCGATTGACCGAATCAGTAGCTTCTGTCAGATCGATGAAGGTCTTGTCGGGTGGTTGATGTTGCTTCTCGCATTTCTCTTGACGTTGTTGAGCATTGGAAATCGTGTCCGCTGTTCCATAGTTTGGTCGGAAGCCACATCGGCTTTCTGGAAGAACTTCTTCAGAGACTGGGGGAAGGCAGCTGCCTTGGGATGACTTTCCTGGCAATGGCGAGGAGGGAAATTCCTCGGTAGTTCACACTGTCCGCTTTGTCTCCTTTCTTGAAGATGGCGGTGATGACGGCATCCCTGCGATCGGCTGGAATTTCTTCTCTGTCCCAGACTTTCAGGAGCAACCGATGGATATGACAGGTGATCTCATCCCCAAGTTTGAAAACTCAGCTGGATTCCTGCCAGTCCTGCAGCTTTCCCATTCCTCACGTGGCTTCAACTTCATCCGTACTTGGTTGGAATCCAAGGTAATCTTTGATGCCGAGTTGAGGTCATCTTTGATGGGGAATTGAGAGATTCCCTCAAACACGTCCTCACCTATGATTGTATCACGGTTTAGGAGTTCTTTGACATATTGTCTTCATCGTAGGTTGATGTTCCTCAGTCTCTCAAGAGGGTTCCGTCCTTACTCTACACCAGTTTGAGGCCTAAGGTGTTGGCTGCATAAACTGCTATTGATGGCACTGAAGAAACCCCAAGTGTTCTGCTTGTCGGCGAGGAATTGCAGCTCCTTTCTCAATCCACCATTGGTTCTTGATTTTCGTAGTTCTTTGTCCACATTTGCTGATTGATGAGCTCTCCTCTGTGTCTTGCTGGTGATGTCGTTTTGCCAGCCGCAGAAAGCGTTCCTCTTCTTATCGATGAGGTCTTGGATGGTGTGGTCGTTCTCCTCGAACCAGACTGAGTGTTTTCAGGTCTTTTAGCCAATGGTATCTTCACAGCTTTAGATGATCATTGTCTTCAGCTCTTTCCCGTTTTCTTCCACTTCATTAGAATGAGCACTTTGGAGAGTTTGGAGAAGATATTGTTTGAAGTTTGTTGGCATGCTTGGATTTTGAAGCCGCCCATGTTGATCTTTTTACTGAGCTGATTCTTCATCTTCCACTGCTTCTGGTGGAGTTTGGTGGACATAGAGGTGAGGACTGTCCAGCAGTCATCTGCGTTAATCATTGCTTTGGTGATGAGGGCATGCTTTTGGTCTCGAAGTCGGGCGATGATTACGTCAATCATGTACCAGTACTTTTTTTCTTAATTTTTCCAATCAGGGGTCAATTTAGCGTGGCCAAACCGCCTACCCTACACATCTTTGAGTTGTGGGTGGGGGTGAGACCCACGCAGGCACGGGGGAGAATGTGCAAACTCCAGATGGACAGTGACCCAGGGCCGGGATCGAACCCACGTTGTCAGCGCCGTGAGGCAGCAGTGCTAACCACTGCGCCACCCTGCTGCCTGATGTGTCAGTACTTTGATTGTGAATCTCTCCAGGAAGTCTTTTTTTTCAATACATTTAGAGTACCCAATTCATTTTTTCCAATTAAGGAACAATTTAGCATGGCCAATCCACCTACCCTGCACATCATTGGGTTGTGGGGGCGAAACCCACGCAGACACGGGGAGAATGTGCAAACTCCACACGGACGGTGACCCAGAGCTGGGATCGAACCTGGGACCTCGGCGACGTGAGACTGCAGCGCTAATCACTGTACTTTGAACCTATTAAAGTAAAATGACAAATTGTCTTTTTGTCCAACTTTGCCCTCTTGCCTCCAATTTCCTGCATAATTGACAGCCAGATTGCTGTGTCACTTCACATTGCTAAAGAAACGGATCTTGATTTTAGGCAGCTGATAAAGTGTCTGAAAGGGCAGGCAAGGTTTTGTACATTCAATCCCACATTTTTATCAATTTTAAAAATTGGATCCATCTTTTAACAATGAAGTTCTGACCATGGATTTCAAACAACGCTCACTCCACTCCCCCGTGGCCCATTACTCTCACAAACTCACTATCTCTCCCTCCCCGTGGACCCCAACCCCATCACAATCCCTCCCTCCCCACGGACCCCAACCCATCACAATCTCTCCCTCCCCACGGACCCCAACTCCATCACAATCTCTCCCTCCCTCCATAATGCAACCCGGCCCCCACACACTCTCCCTCTCTGCAAGTCTGCTACCCATCCCCCTCACTGTCATCCCCCCACACCCCTCACACCTCCAACCCCCACACCACTCATCCCATCACCGCCTCCCCACCCCCCACACCTTCACACCCTCCACCCCCACACCCCTCATCCCATCACCGCCTCCCCACCCCCCACACCTTCACACCCTCCACCCCCCCACCCCTCATCCCATCACCGCCTCCCCACCCCCCGCACCCTCACACCCTCCACCCCCACACCCCTCATCCAATCACCGCCTCCCCACCCCCACACCCTCACACCCTCCACCCTCACCCCTCATCCCATCACCACCTCCCCACCCCCCACACCTTCACACCCTCCGCCCCCACCCCTCATCCCATCACCACCTCCCCACCCCCCGCACCCTCACACCCTCCACCCCCACCCCTCATCCAATCACCGTCTCCCCACCCCCCACACCCTCACACCCTCCACCCCCCACACCCCTCATCCAATCACCGCCTCCCCACCCCCCACACCCTCATCCCATCACCACCTCCCCCCACCCTCACACCCTCCACCCCCACCCCTCATCCCATCACCACCTCCCCTCTTCCCCACACCCTCACATTCTCCACCCCTCCACCCCTCATCCCATCACCACCTCCCCCAACCCCCACACCCTCACATTCTCCACCCCTCCACCCCTCATCCCATCACCGCCTCCCCCAACCCCCACACCCTCCACCCCCACCCCTCATCCCAGTGTTGGACCATCTCCTGTGTCGGAAGCCTGTTTCTCGTTTTACTGCATCCAGTTGCAGTTGATGTTAGACCAACACGGATAACACCCCCCGCACCCTCACACCCACCACCCCCCACCCCTCATCCCATCACCGCCTCCCCCACCTCCCCACACCCTCACAGCCTCCACCCCCACCTCTCATCCCATCACCGCCTCCCCCACCTCCCCACACCCTCACACCCTCCACCCCCCACCTCTCATCCCATCACCGCCTCCCCCAACCCCCACACCCTCCATCCCTCCACCCCTCATCCCATCACCGCCTCCCCCAACCCCCACACCCTCACATTCTCCACCCCTCCACCCCTCACACTCTCCATTTCTCACAATCCCATTCACCTCACTCGCTCGGAGTTTCCCAGGCGGCCTACCACATTCGTCATGGCTGCCTCGCCCTGATGTCAGAGCATCGTTGCGCACCTGTTACTTCACAGTGGGTGGCACAGTAGCACAGTGGTTAGCACTGTTGCTTCACAGCTCCAGCGACCTCGATTCGATTCCCAGCTTGGGTGACTGCCTGTGTGTAGTCTGCACGTTCTCCCCGTGTCTGCGTGGGTTTCCTCCGGGCGCTCCGGTTTCCTCCCACAGTCTAAAGATGTGCAGGTTAGGTGGATCGGCCGTGATAAATTGCCCTTAGTGTCCAAAAAAGGTTAGGTGGGGTTACGGGGATAGGGTGGAGGTGTGAGTTTAAGTAGGGTGCTCTTTCCAAGGGTCGGTGCAGACTCGATGGGCCAAATGGTCTCCTGCTTCACTGTAAATTCTATGATTTCCGGTTGCTGCTCTGGGTCCGCTTCGCTGCTGCGGCTCCTCATGACTTGATCCAGGGCGTCATGCCTGGTGGGCCTATTGCTGGCCTGGGCCCTCTCGTGCTGATGCCCGACACAAACCTGCTCCTCAGCTTTGGCTCTGCGTAACTTGATTCGTTGACCTTCTCCCTTGCCTCTCATCGTGGCCTCGTGCGAGCCGCCTCAGGTTAAACGTTGGTTCCTAGCTTCCCCAATGACGTGCCGGTTCGGTGGATTGGGCATGCTAAATTTGTCCCTCAGTGTCCAGAAGGTTAGAGGTTAGATTAGGATGGGGTAACTGGGTTAAGGGGATACAGTGGGGGCCTGACCCTAGGTAGGGTACCCTTTCAGAGGGTCGGTGCAGACTCGATGGACTGAATGGCCTCCTTCTGCACTGTAGGGATTCTGTGATTCTCTGGTTAAAATGCAAAGTAATCAGCCTCCGATTGGATACACATTGCACCAGCCCAGGGCGGGGCCCCACCATTGGGCAGGGCCCTGTGGCTAAACATGGTGCGACTCATTGTAAACCCGCCTCTGAACTGTGCTGTGGTGCGCAATCCCGCCAACCTTGTTATGGCGGTAACCAGTCACCATCTGAGGTCACGCACAATGGATAGCTACAACAAAAAGCAGCTGGGCCCCAGGGAACGATAGCCCAACATCGATCCGCACTTTCAGGAAAGAAGTGGGTTAAGTAATAATGTACAAAGGTTGTTTGCCTTTCGCATCTCAGACTGATGGTTCCCAAACTGAGGCGGTCCAGGAAATTATCTGAAGAGTACGAGAGGGAGACACGAGGAGGAGAGGCCTGTTCAAAATAACTGATACCGGACTGATATTGGGACATTGTTCTCTCGGGCTTAGTCACGTCTTCGGTTAGTCACAGATTGCCACAGAGTTCAACCTGTCAGCAACCCTCCTCAGGGCTGACACTAAGATACAGCAAACAGTTGTGATCGAAATAGAGCTCATTATCTCTTTAAATCAGGTTCCAAGTTACCCTGAGGAATATAAGTGCGATTCCAATCTTTCTGGGCCTGTATGCAGCAGCTGATAGCTCATTCTGTTTACCGCTGTATAGCCTGAAAGTTTCTTTCTGCTTTATGCAGGTTTTTGCAGCTACCGTCTGTAACATTATACTGGAGAGCTCAGAGCATGTAAGGTAATAAATGATGACAGTTTGCGACAAGGCACCAATTCAATTAATAATAACTTGTGTCACAAGTAGGCTTCAATGAAGTTACTGTGAAAAGCCCCCAGCTGCCACATTCCGGCACCTGTTCGGGGAGACTGGGAATTGAACCCACGCTGCTGGCATTACAAGCCAGCTGTTTAGACCACTGTGCTGAACCAGCCCCTTAGCCCCTTTGTGTATTTCCGATGATACAATGGGCTGCATGCGATTTTGAGAAAGAATGTGCATTCATACAGCCCCTTGCACATCCTTGGGGTGTTACAAAATCATTTTGTAGCCAATGAAGAGCCTTTGAATTGTAATGGCCTGTTGCGATATCGGAAATGGATTAGCCAGTTGGCACACAGCAAACTGGCACGAACAACAATGTGACAACGAACTGACTTATCAGGGGCGGGATTCTTCCGAAACCGGCGGGGTGGGCAACTCCGGTGTGTAGGAGTGGCGTGAACCACTCCGGCGTCGGGCCGCCCCAAAGGTGCGGAAACCTCCGCATCTTCAGAGGCTAGGCCAGCGGCGGAGCGGTTTGAGCCGCGCCGGCCAGCGCGGAAGGGGCTTGGCCAACCGGTGCCGAAGGGCCTCCGCCGGCTGGTGCGAGTTGGCGTACGCGCGGGAGCGCCAGCATGTGCCGGCGTCATCCCAGCGCTTGCGCAAGGGGGGGGGTTCATCTCCGCGCCGGCCATGGTAGACTGTTACACCAGCCGGCGCAGAGGAATAGAGTCCCCCCCACGGCACAGGCCTGCCCGCGGATCGGTGGGCTTCGATCGCGGGCCAGGCCGCCATGCGGGGCACCCCCCCCGGGGCCAGATCCCCCCCCCCCCCCCCCATGGCCCCCACGGAGCCAGGTCCCGCCTGTCGTAACGTACGCCGGCGGGACCGGCCGAAAACGGGCGGCCACCCGGCCCATCGCGGGCCGGAGAATCGCCGGGGGAGCCACTGTCAAGGGCCCCCGACCGGCGGGGCGCGCTTCCCGCCCCCGCCAAATCCCTGGTGCCGGAGAATTCGGCAGCCGGCGGGGGCGGGATTCACGCTGCCACCCGGCGATTCTCCGACCGGACCGGGGAGCGGGGAATCTTGCCCCAGTTCTTTCATGAAGATGGTTGTGGGATAAATATTGGCCTGGCCAGCAGGGAGAATTCACTTCCCAGTAGCACCTTGGCATCTGCTGGGTCCTCCTGAGAGGGCCTGAGTGTAAAATCTCCAGCTGAAAGCTGGCGCCATTGGCAGTTTAGCACTGCCTCTGTACTGCACTGGGCGTGCCCGTCCAGATTTTGTTTTCCAGTCTCTGTAGGGGGAGTCGATCCCACAACACCCTGACTTGGCGACTAACTGAGGCACAGCTGGCATCAGCTGATGTTTACGAGCATCAGCAGAACCCCCAGGTGAATCTCCTGCCTTAAATTTGCTGAAAGATATTTGTAGTTCTTCACTAAGATATTGTGTGCTGGGAATGTGATGCAGGAGATTGATCTCTGCCAAGGTCAGTGTGAAAGATTTTAAAACGCAGCTGAAGTGATTGGGCACTATATGACTGGTGCTGCATAATCCTGTTTTGTACAAGGTAATAATGCGGACCACCTACCTGTCAGCCGTGATGTGCCAATTTCACAACCAGAACCAATTCTGGCTCATTCTCACGTTGCTGTTTGTGGGAGCTTGCTGTGCACAAATTGGCTTCGGTGTTTCGCAACTGCACTTTTTAATTAACCCACAGGACATGGGCGTTGCTGGCTGGCCCAGCATTTTTGCTCATCCCAGAGGGCATTTCACAGTCAACCACATTGCTGTGGGTCTGGAGTCACATGTAGGCCGGACCGGGTAAGGGTGGCAGATTTCCTTCCCTAAAGGACGTTCATGAACCAGATGGATTTTTACAATAATCAATGATGGTTCCAGCGTCACCATTATCGACTCATTTTCAATCCCGGATTTTATTAGTTGAATTTCAATTCCACCAGCTGCCGTGGTGGGATTTGAACCCTGTCCCCCAGAACGTTAACTAGTCCAGTGACATTGACGCTACTCCACCATCTCCCCATATGATGCAGATCAGCCATGGTCTAATTGAGTGACGGAACAGGTCAAGGGGCTGAATGGCCTATTTCTACACCAGTGTTTTTATCAAGCAGCATCATCCGTCCACTCGCATCCCGGACATGCAGGACATCAAACCCACTGGGAATGGGATTCCTCCCTCGGACAACAGGCCAGATTCATTAACCCGGAAATGTCCAGGTACTACCAGGTACACCTCTGGTCGCTGGCCTTACTGGCCGGCTTTGTATACTCTAGATAATTGAGGTACCCCGCCCCTAGCGGGGAAGCTCGTACTCCGCAAGGAGCACGGGGAAGACAACCATTCCCACCCCGTGGGTCCCATGCGGGATATTACAGTCACCAACTTCTCTGTCCTCACAGGGCCTTCCCTCAGCCAATCAGAACGTGAGTAGGCTCTCCTTCGTAGAATTGGATGATCCTTGTCCATCAACCTGCCCCAACTCCAATATTTTTTTCTAAAGTGTTTTTATTGGGTTTTCACGTCTTATATTTCACAATTCATAAGTTACATATTACAAAACAGCGCCAAAAAGGAAAACAAAAAAAGGGATGGCACAGTGGTTAGCACTGCTGCCTCACGGCGCCGAGGTCCCAGGTTCGATCCTGGCGCCGGGTCACCGTCCGTGTGAAGTTTGCACATTCTCCCCGTGTCTGCGTAGGTCTCACCCCGACAACCCAAAGATGTGCAGGGCAGGTGGATTGGCCATGCTAAATTGCCCCTTCATTGGAAATTCGTTTTGAAAAGTAAATTAAAAAGAAGACAAACAGAAATGAGCACATAGATTTACAGGCAAATGTGCTCCCTCCCGCTGTCACCGTGTCTCCCCTATAGACGGCATACGTGTGTTAGAATCCCCAGTATGGACCACAGCGTGTATTTACAGGGGCCTATTTACAGTTCAGCACTCCAATATATTTATAACCAGGAAACAGATGTGTTAGTAGAAAACAAAAGAACGAGAATTTTTAAAAAACACTCTGTGCTTTCTCTCTCGGAGGTCGCCCACAGCCGTGTCCGGGGGATTGATTTGCAATACCTCGAGACTCCAGCCCAATTCTAGAAGGCCAGCAACATGAATGTGAGGCCGTGGGGCAATTTCTTTCGGGGGGGGGGGGGGGGGGGGGGGGGGGGTGTTAGCACAGTGATGGTGTTACTGGGCCGGTAATCCACACCCTGCAGATGTCAGTTTGAAGTCCCACCATGAATTTAGACTCAACAAATCTGGAAGAAAACGCTAGTCTCATTGATAGCGCTCGGGAAACCGTCAGACTGTGGTGCGAACCCATCTGGATCAGTCAGGTGCTTCAGGCGAGGAAATCTGCTGTCTTTACCTTGTCTGGCCGACACGCGACTCTCGACCATGGCTGTGAAGTGAACCCAAGCCAGCAGGCTGTATCAAACTGCTGACAGGCGATGCACTGCACCAGGCAGACTGCAATGGTTTAGGGAGGCAGCTCAAGGGTAGTTAGGGATGGATATTAATGTTGGCCTTGCCACCGACACTCACATCCCAAGGATGGACATGAAAGGAAGTTTTCTGGTTTCAGTAAAACGCGTGCATCGTGAGAGAGAAAATATTTGATGGGTCGTCCACTGAAACCTGCATCCAGATTCTAAGACCTCTTTTAGACTGGACATGATGGTGGGTACCACCATTTACAAATAGCGCATTAACGGATGAGATAAAGCATCTTCAGTTTGGAAACTGCTCTGTTTCCATGGCGCTGATTTAATATGCTCTCCCATTGACCTGTCTGAGGGAAAGGGTATTGAGCGATAGCAGGAGTTTCTTTTTCATTAACTGTGTTTTTCCTATTTGGGGGTCAGACCAGCTGAATTGGGAGCCACCTGAAGGTTCAATCCAGCTCCAGCTGTGTGAGGGAACTCTTCATATATTTTTTTCATGGCTCGTGTGGGTGTCCCTGGCAAGGTCAGCATTTTTTGCCCGTTCCTAATTGCCCTTGATCCAAGTGGCTTTCTGGTGGCCATTTCAGAGGTCAGTTTTTTGTTTTTTTTTCTTATAAATTTAGAGTACCCAATTATTTTTTCCAATTAAGGGGCAATTTAGCGTGGCCAATTCACCTAACCTGCACATCTTTGGGTTGTGGGGGCGAAACCCACGCAGACACGGGGAGAATGTGCAAACTCCACACGGACAGTGACCCAGGGCCGGGATTCGAACCCGGGTCCTCAGCGCCGTAGGCCGCAATGCTAACCACTGTGCCACTGTGCCACCGTGCTGCCCCGTTCAGAGGTCAGTTAAGTGTCAACCCACATTGCTGTTGGGTCTGGAGTCACATGTAGGCCAGACCGGGTAAGGACGGCAGATTTCCATCCCTAAAGGGCATTAGTGACAGAGGTGGGTTTTTGCAACAATCGATGATAGTTTAATTTTTAAAATAAATTTAGAGTACCCAATTAATTTTTCTAATTAAGGGCAGTTTAGCGTGGCCAATCCACCTACCCTGCACATCTTTGGGTTGTGGGGGCGAAACCCACGCAGACACGGGGAGAATGTGCAAACTCCTCACGGACGGTGACCCAGGGCCGGGATTTGAACCCAGGTCCTCAGCGCCGTAGTCGACGATAGTTTCATGATCACCATCACTGAGACAAGTTTATGTTCCCGATTTAAGAATTGAATTTAAATTCCACCACCAGCCATGATGGGATTTGAACCCATGTCCCCAGAGCATGAGCCTGGGGCCTCTAGATAACTACGTCTAGTGACATTACTACTTCGCCACTGGCTTCCTGCACAATGAGGGTGAATACAATTTTGAGGGATCTCGACATGAAAGTGTTGATGTTACCATGCTGAAAATTCAATGGTTAAAGTTTCCTGAATAAAGAGATGTTTCTTGTTGTCAAACAAGCAATGTTTGGAGATCAGGAAGCAGATATTTTCAGTTGATAATGAAGCAAGAGTAGATTTTGAAAGCATTTGAATCTTCAGACTGATATTTTACAACCTTTGTGCCCCTGCTTCGAAAACAGCATTCAACAAGACTGGATGTTAAGCCTCACTTCCTTCTATTGTAAGTTGTGTGAGGTCAGTCAAGACCCGTACAGAATATTCCATGCAGGGTTAAAGTAGGAAACCTTCCCTTTAACTCTTCCCTTGCCATTAGCTTTACTAGTTTGTCAGACTGTCACTGAACATGGCAAAATGCTACAGTCACTGGTGTTTTGGAGAAGTGTTTATGAGAGAAGGAGTATTGTACGAAGCTCTGGGCACCACATCTGAAGGGTTCGGAGTGCAGGGTATTTTTACTGGAATGATACCTGGACCCCTAAGGGGCTTTGAGGAAATATTCAACAAACCAAGGTGATATTCCTTGGAATTTTTTTTATTTTTAAAAAATAAATTTAGAGTGCCCAATTCATTTTTTCCAATTAAGGGGCAATTTAGCGTGGCCAATCCACCTACCCTGCACACCTTTGGGTTGTGGGGGCGAAACTCACGCAGACACGGGGAGAATGTGCAAACTCTACACGGACAATGACCCAGAGCCGGGATCGAACCTGGGACCTCGGCGTCTTCCTTGGAATTTTGCAAGTTAATTCCAAGATGTTAAGAACAACAGGCAAGGCTGATGGAGAATATTATTTGCCCTGGTTGAGGAGTCGAGATCCAGGGTCAGAGTCTAAAAATGATTTTCATCGTGATGGGGAGCGAAAATCACGGAACTGGTCAAC
This sequence comes from Scyliorhinus canicula, assembly GCF_902713615.1. NCBI lineage: Eukaryota > Metazoa > Chordata > Chondrichthyes > Carcharhiniformes > Scyliorhinidae > Scyliorhinus > Scyliorhinus canicula. The sequence continues at coordinate 154,055,427 of NC_052159.1, forward strand.
AATCCTCAGTCTTGCTCCCAAACCCAGCATTTCCCCTATTCACAGGGACGGGACAGATGTCGGAGCTGGGTTCACGCACGCGGTGATTCATGGAAGCCACCGGTCACTTAAATCACAGATGGCTGTACTGAAATGGGATTTTGGAAGAACAGGAGTGTGAAGTCAGAAGTGTGAAGATTAGTAGGTAGTCTGAACTTGGTGGATTTATTTGGGTAGCTGTCCAGGAACAGTCCAGCTGTCCAGGAACCATCCAGCTGTCCAGGAACCATCCAGCTGTCCAGGAACCATCCAGCTGTCCAGGAACAATCCAGCTGTCCAGGAACCATCCAGCTGTCCAGGAACCATCCAGCTGTCCAGGAAACATCCAGCTGTCCAGGAACCATCCAGCTGTCCAGGAACAATCCAGCTGTCCAGGAACCATCCAGCTGTCCAGGAACCATCCAGCTGTCCAGGAACCATCCAGCTGTACAGGAACCATCCAACTGTCCAGGAACAGTCCAGCTATCCAGGAACCATCCAGCTGTCCAGGAACCATCCAGCTGTCCAGGGACCATCCAACTGTCCAGGAACAGTCCAGCTATCCAGGAACCATCCAGCTGTCCAGGAACCATCCAGCTGTCCAGGAACCATCCAGCTGTCCAGGAACAGTCCAGCTATCCAGGAACCATCCAGCTGTCCAGGGACCATCCAGCTGTCCAGGAACAGTCCATCTGTCCAGGAACCATCCAGCTATCCAGGAACCATCCAGCTGTCCAGGAACCATCCAGCTGTCCAGGTACCATCCAGCTGTGAGGAACCATCCAGCTGTCCAGGAACAATCCAGCTGTGAGGAACCATCCAGCTGTCCAGGAACAATCCAGCTGTCCAGGAACCATCCAGCTGTCCAGGAACCATCCAGCTTTCCAGGAACAATCCAGCTGTCCAGGAACCATCCAGCTGTCCAGGAACCATCCAGCTGTCCAGGAACCATCCAGCTGTCCAGGAACAGTCCAGCTGTCCAGGAACCATCCAGCTGTCCAGGAACCATCCAGCTGTCCAAGAACTGTCCAGCCATTAAGAAAATGTCCAGCTGTCAACAAAATGTTAAGGATCTGTCCAGCTGTCAAATATATCAAAAGCTATCCAGGAAGTGTGAAACATGTAATAGTTACCCAGGAATAGTCAAAACTGTCAAGGAACTGTCCATAGATACTAGGTGAGTTAGTATGGAAGGGGTATGGGCAAAGAGGGATGGGGGACATGAGTTAGCACAAAATTGGCATGGGGTATGGGGCAATGGAGGTGGGTAGAGGGGTGTTACATTGGCATAGGGATGTGAAGAACCATGGGGATTGAGGGGGGCATAAGTTGGCATAGGTTGGCATGGATGAAGCTTAGGAATGTGAGAGGGGCATAAGGGGTGAGGACTGGAGGGAATTTTTTGTTTTATTATTTTTTTTATTTAAACACGGTACATTGAGGTATGGCCCGTTGCTCAACCCCCTTCCACACCCAACATATTGATTCTAGGATGGCCCTTCCTGACTCCTGCTCCATGCCCACCCCTCCCCGCCGACAAAAATCCAACCTGCCAATTTTAGAACTGAGTTTGATAGATTATTTTTGTTAGTGGAAATCCACGGGCCTGAGCACGCTGCCAGCAAAGCAGAGGATCCCGCCGACAGGACACCCAGCCCAATGACTCGGGACGTTATTCTGTGCCTTAAATAAGATTGTTTCCAGGACAGCAAAGTCTCAGATTCTTCCAGTTCCTGAGCTCAGTGTCCCAGCTCTACCCATTTATAGGAGCACCAATAACGATCACTTGCTCATCAATGGCGCTGCTTGAACAATCTAATTGCATTCCGCAAAGTGATTGCCATGGCTCCTGAACAATGCAATTAGTAAGATATTGACATTGATTTGAGCAGAAGGCTCCTCGCTGGCCTCGCCACTAATTGTGGTTCGGTGGGTCTTCCCAAAAAGGGGCAGCGTGGTTCTCTCGCCAGCTCTCCAGCCAGCGGGCAAGACCCCAAACCCTTCGATAAGCTTTCACGCGTTAATTAACTCATTTCCTGGATGAGGAATCAGTCATTTAGGATTGAGATGAGTAGGAATTTCAGCTCTCAGAGAGTTGAGAATCTTTGGAATCCTCTTCACAAGATTGCTCTGGACGCCATTCATTGAGTAAATGTAAGACTCAGATGGATAGTATTTGGGGCACTATAGCGGCACAGTGGTTAACCCGGCCCTGGGTCACTGTCCGTGTGGAGTTTGCACATTCTCCCGTGCCTGTGTGGGTTTTACCCCCAAAAACCCAAAGATGTGCAGGTTAGGTGGATCGGCCATGCTAAATTGCCCCTTAATTGGGAACAAAAAATAATTGGGTACTCTAAATTTATTTAGAGGCTGTAGAGGGAGAGCAGTGAAGGAGGGAGGCAGTGGAGTTAAAGGGAATGAGTGGGTAGATGGGAGACAGTAGAGGGAGAGCAGTGAAGGGGGGAGGCAGTGGAGTTAAAGGGAATGAGTGGGTAGATGGGAGACAGTAGAGGGAGAGCAGTGAAGGAGGGAGGCAGTGGAGTTAAAGAGAATGAGTGGGTAGATGGGAGACAGTAGAGGGAGAGCAGTGAAGGAGGGAGTCGCGGGCGTTACAGGAAAAGCGGGGGCGGGAGGGAGATAGACGCTGGTGTTAGGGAAATTTTTGCTCTGTATGAACAAAGCAGGCTGAGCCATGAGAATCAGGCACCGAGATAAGGTGCGCAGTTGCTAAGACAACAACATACCATAGTAACCGATAGAATTAAAGTGTTGTTATAGCGATCAGAGCCATGGAGGCCTTGCAGACCATATAAGACGGGCTGATGCATCACAGTAAAGCAAAGCCTGTGGGAAAGATTCGGAGGCTGAAGAGATTAAGACATGGCCAAAGCCCCTCAAGTGTGCTGTCAGCTTGGTGGCAGATTGTTTTAATTTTTTTTATATCAATTTAGAGTACCCAATTAAATTTTTTCCCCAATTAAGGGGCAATTTAGCGTGGCCAATCCACCTACCCTGCCCATCTTTGGGTTGTGGGAGCAAAACACACGCAAACACAGGGAGAATGTGCAAATTCCACAGGACAGTGACCCGGAGCCGGGATCGAACCCGGGACCTCGGCACCATGAAACAGCAGTGCTAACCCACTGCGTCACCGTGAGGCAGCAATGTTAACCACTGCGCCATCATGCGGAGATTGTTTTAATAATAATAATCTTTATTGTCACAAGTAGGGCTTACATTAACACTGCAATGAAGTTACTGTGAAAATCCCTTAGTCGCCACATTCTGGCGCCTGTTCGGGTACACAGAGGGAGAATTCAGAAGGTCCAAATTCACCTAATAGCATGGGAAGAGGAAACCCACAGACACGGGGAGAACTTACAGACTCCGCACAGCCAATGACCCAAGCTGGGAATTGAACCTGGGACCCTGGGGCTGTGAAGCAACAGTGCTAACCACTGTGCTTCAGCGCCGCCCATTGAGTATGTGCAGCTGAAGGTATCCAAAATGGACATGGGTAGGCATGTTCACTCCAAAAGGTAGAGAGTTATTTTGGACATGGGAAGCCTTTTAACCTCAATACTGACCCAAGAAGTTGGCAAGTCTGAACATCTCAGACTTGGGGCAGAAATCAGATTGCATTCATTGTTTTTCAAGCAATTGGATAATGAGGAAATTTGGAATATTTAAAGTGGTTTAAATCACCATGTATCCCAGCGTGCTTTGTTGTGGAACCTTGTATGAAAACAATACTCTCGTTAATCAAACTTTGTCCAAGGGCTCAGGCCTGAGCCACACAGGGGTTATTGTTGCTCGACCAACAACAACCCTCCCTTAACGTCATTAAACACCCGTTAAGCAAGAGTCTTTCACTTTCCAATTTGCAGGTGAAGACGAGGTAGTGTTTTGGTGGACATGGTCGGTGGCCAATGGTGAGCGTGTGGGGGGGCAGGGCAGCCGGGGGTTAGAAGTCAAACGCCGAAACAGCCAGGACTATGTCCTCGGCAGAGTTGTGACCCTATTTTCACCTCAGTGTAACAAGGCACTGCTGACTGTAACACAGCAATCCCAGAGGCCACACTGCAATTTCCGATAACCACGGGTCTCTTGGAAGGCAACCAAATTGGCTTGTGACCCGATGGCGATCTTTGTCCAACCATCAAAACACGGATCCTAAAGTCATGAATGGTCCCCTTTTCCCCCAGGGTTGATGTTTGAACGGTAGAATCCAGGGGTTGCTTTCCTTTAGTATTCCTACAATTCCCTCATTCCTATTAATAAATAACTTCCCCTTGACAGGAAAGTTGATGCCTTTGGTATGAGCTTGGCACAAGTTACTGGCCAGAAACGGTTTACGTGAGGTCCAGCCAGTTACGTATGGGGGAAGGAATTGTAGTTGTGTTTACATTAAGTAAATTCAATAATTGTTACCAGGCCCACTTGGTCCTCGTATGAATGGTGAATTTGACTGCAATAAAAGTCTTTCAATCTTTTAGATCAGCAAATGATGTGGGTTTTAGCACTGATTTTGAGGAGCTCTTTCAATTTTGCCCCCCCCCGATTTTTGGTTGGTGGGACCAGGTGGTTGCCTTGCTGTCAGGTAAATAACCACAGTTAACACAAGACTGGATTTGAATCTTCTCCATGGGGTGCTCGAGCAAGATTGCTCTCTTTCTAATCTCACTGCGATCAGCATAACATTTTGAACGTTCTTTTTTTCCCCCCTATCTGGATAGCGAGAGAAGAACCAGCTGTTTGGCAATCTTTTGGAATGAGCTAAAATAAGAAGAAGGGAAAAAATAAAAACTGCAAACGCTGGGAAACTTGAGAATAAATAGGGAAAATACTGATCATGTACAGTGGGAACAAAACTCAGGATTTGCCGAGAGAAGAGACAATGGGCGGGAATCTCTGTCGGGAAGGGCGATTGGCCGGGGAATCGGTCCTGACGACGAAATCGTGGCGGGCGCCGTGTTCACGGCAAATCGCAATTCTCTGGTGCCTCGACAGTGGGATCAATGCGCTCCACTCCACACGTACAGTAAATGCCGATTGTGTATCATTAGCGGACACGACCCGGTATTTCCGGGGCCTCTGCGGTTCCCTACCGCCACTGGGGGGGATTCCTGACGGCGAGGTTCACGTGGGCTTTTAAAAATTGTGAAAACTGGCGCCGTGGCTGATGAGGGAGAGAGAGGAGGTAGGACACGGGGAGGCGTGTCCGTGGGCTGCTGGTCTTGACACTGACCGGGTTGGCTGGGGTGAGGTTGGAGCCGGATGAGGGGGTCTACTAAAGCCGGGGCGGGGGTGTGGTGATGGGGCGGACCATGGAGCCAGGGTGAGTCTCCACGGGACTGGGGCGGTGTCCAGGCACGGGCGCCAATGTGCAGCCTGCAAGTCAGCCATCTTGCTGCACACCTCAGTGACCACCCATCTTGGCCCCTGGCTCTGCAGAGTGACACCGGCCGTATGGGGGCCGGCGAGGATGGAGAGCTGGCCACCCAGCAGGCCGAGGAGGAGGAGGAGGTGCAAAGGAGGCGCCACATGAGGCCTCGCGTGTCCCGGCACCGCCGGTCATACGAGAACCTGCTGGACCAGGCATGCCTTCGAAGACTCCGGCTGAGCAGGGAGACAGTGGGACATGTCTGCCAGACCATGGTGCGCCTGGCACCGCAGAGGACATCTGCTCCCGGTGGCCGTCAAGGTGACGGTCGCTCTGAACGTTCACGCCATGGAGTCCTTCCGAGTGAGAACCTGTCCGGGATCCCAGACCTCGGTACACAGGAGCCTCTGTACCGTCACGGAGGCTCTATATGCCCACCTGCCCAGGACTGAGCCCACCAGGATGCCCAGGCAGCGGGGTTCGCTGCCATCACCGAGATACCCGAGGTCCAGGGAGTGATTGACTGGATGTGTGACCCCCTAAGAGGCCCGGCTGGTAACAGGCCGGTCTTCACAAACCGAAAGAGGTTCCACCCGATGAACGTGCAGCTGGTGTGTGACCTTCAGATGTGCATCATGCACGTCAGCACCCGATAACGGGGCAGTGTGCACCACACCTTCATCCTGGCACACTCAACGGTTCCTGGCCTCTTCGAGGCGCCCCCCACCCCCTGCTGGGGTAGGCTCCTGGGCGACAGGGGTTATCCCCCCCTCCCCCCCCCCCCCCCCCCCCCCCCCCCCCCCCTGCTGGGGTAGGCTCCTGGGCGACAGAGGTTATCCGCTGTGGGCGTGGCTGATGATGCCTATCCGGAGGCCGCTGACCGATGCAGAGACGCCCACCCTGCAACCAGGGCCGTGATCAAGCGGCACTTTGACATCCTGAAGATGTGTTTCAGGTGCCTGGACCACTCTGGAGGGGCCCTCCACTATAGCGCTGGGAGGGTCTCCCACATCATGGCGACCCGCTGCGCCCTCCACAACATTGCACAGCAGAGGCGTGATGTGCGAGAGGAGGAGGATGAATTCCTGTCCTCGACCGACAAGGAAGATGCGGGGGAGGGGGAGGATGGGAGGACATGGGGTTCAGGCCGGCATCTGAGGCCACACGACATGTGCGCCAGGACCAATGTGCACGTGACGCTCTGATCGCCTCCAGGTTCAGCAACTAGGGAGTGGAGGACTGGCCAGGGGCATGTGCACCACATCCCACTCTCCACTTCCCCACCCTACCCCCGGGCACCTCCCATCTGTAACCCTTACATGATACATACCTGCCGCACTATGGGGTGTGGGCCCTGGGGTTGCAGGAACAGCGGGTCTGGTCCATGGGATAGAAGATGATGACAACTCGTTCTGCAATGAGCTCTGGTGCTCCACATCGTACGATAACGTCTGACTCCTGCCCATGGTAGTACCATCCACCTGGAAGATCTCTGCATGTGAGCAGCCATTCCATCACACAGTGCCATCAAATCCCTGGGGTGGTGGAGGTGGGGACGTTGGGAGGGGGGGGGTGATTTTGGGAGACCAGAACGGCGAGCACTGCTGAACTGCAGTCCCAGGCAAGCCCACCTCAACGTCCACCCATTCCCCCCACCCACACTCTGCGGCCAGCCGCACTAGCCCATCCTTCACACCCTTCTGACAGAGCACTGAGGCAGGTTGTAACATTGTGAACAGGTGTTTAATATGAAAACACATATACAGATTTGTACCCTCGCCTCTATCACTATTCTGTGCCCTGCACCCATGCTAATTTAACTGGTGTCTAATTTTATGGTCTTACAGGCCCTAACGCTATGTGTAGGTGGATCCACAGACGGTACAGTAGGAGTGGGGGCGGCCTGCTGTGATTCCCGCCCTGCGACCTGGGTTCCTGTGGCAGCCGTCTGAACAAAGAACAGAACAGCACAGGAACAGGCCCTTCGGCCCTCCAAGCCTGTGCCGACTATGCTGCTCGCCTGAACTAAAATTGCCTACACTTCCTGGATCCGTATCCCTCTATTCCCATCCTATTCATGTATTTGTCAAGACGCCTCTTAAGCGTCACTATCATCCCTGCTTCCACCACCTCCTCCGGCAGCGAGTTCCAGGCACCCACTACCCTCTGCGTAAAAAGTTTACCTCGTACATCTCCTCTCAACCTTACCCCTCGCACCTTAAACCTATGCCCCCTAGTAATTGACCCCTCCACCTTGGGAAATAGCCTCTGACCATCCACTCTGTCTATGCCCCTCATAATTTTGTAGACCTCTACCAGGTCGCCCCTCAACCTCCATCGTTCCAGTGAGAACAAACCGAGTTTATTCAACCTCTCCTCATAGCTAATGCCCTCCATACCAGGCAACATCCTGGTAAATCTCTTCTGCGCCCTCTATAAAGCCTCCACATCCTTCAGGTAATGTGGCAACCAGAATTTTTTTTTTTTTTTTTTATAAATTTAGTGTACCCAATCATTTTTCCAATTAAGGGGCAATTTAGCGTGGCCAATCCACCTAGCTTGCACCTTTTTGGGTTGTGGGGGCGAAACCCACGCAAACACGGGGAGAATGTGCAAACTCCACACGGACAGTGACCCAGAGCCGGGATCGAACCTGGGACCTCGGCGCCGTGAGGCAGCAGTGCTACTCACTGCGCCACCGTGCTGCCCTTGTGGCGACCAGAATTGAACACTATACTCCAAGTGTTGCCTAACTAAGGTTCTATACAGCTGCAATTTTTGCCAATTTTTATACTCAATGCCCCGGCCAATGAAGGAAAACATGCCGTATGCCTTCTTGACTACTTTCTCCACCTGTTTTGCACCTTTCAGTGACCTGTGGACCTGTACACCTTGATCTCTCTGACTATCAATACTCTTGAGGGTTCTACCATTCACTGTATATTCCCTGCCTGCATTAGACCTTCCAAAATGCATTACCTCACATTTGTCCGGATTAAACTCCATCTGCCATCTCTCCGCCCAAGCCTCCAAATGATCTAAATCCTGCTGTATCCTCTGACAGTCCTCATCGCTATCTGCAATTCCACCAACCTTTGTGTCGTCCGCAAACTTACTAATCAGACCAGTTACATTTTCCTCCAAATCATTTATATATACTACTGACAGCAAAGGTCCCAGTACTGATCCCTGCGGAACACCACTAGTCACAGCCCTCCAATCAGAAAAGCACCCTTCCATTGCTACTCTCTGCCTTCTATGACCTAGCCAGTTCTGTATCCATCTTGCCAGCTCACCCCTGATCCCGTGTGACGTCACCTTTTGTACCAGTCTGCCATGAGGGACCGTGTCAAAGGCCTTACTGATGTCCATACAGACAACATCCACTGCCCTACCCACATCAATCATCTTTGTGACTTCCTCAAAAAGCTCTATCAAGTCAGTGAGACACAACCTACCCTTCACAAAACCGTGCTGCCTCTCGCTAATATGTCTATTTGCTTCCAAATGGGAGTAGATCCTATCTCGAAGAATTCTCTCCAGTAATTTCCCTACCACTGACGTAAGGCTCACTGGCCTGTAGTTCCCTGGATTATCCTTGCTACCCTTCTTAAACAAAGGAACAACATTGGCTATTCTCCAGTCCTCTGGGACATCACCTGAAGACAGTGAGGCTCCAAAATTTCTGTCAAGGCCTCAGCAATTTCCTCTCTTACCTCCTTCAGTATTCTGGGGTAGATTCCATCAGGCCCTGGGGGACTTATCTACCTTAATATTTTTCAAGACGCCCAACACATTGTCTTTTTGGATCGCAATGTGACCTAATCTATCTACACACCCTTCTCCAGACTCAACATCCACCAATTCCTTCTCTTTGGTGAATACTGATGCAAAGTATTCATTTAGTACCTCGCCCATTTCCTCTGGCTCCACACATAGATTCCCTCCCCTGTCCTTCAGTGGGCCAACCCTTTCCCTGGCACGCCGGCCGTTCCACGCATGCCCGAACTCGCGCCGGCTGGAGCGGCGGCAATGACTCAGGCGGCAACCTAGCCCCCTAGAAAGGTGCGAGTTCCTCACCTTGGGGGCCCGTTGACGCCGGAGCCGTTGGCGCCGGTTTTCCCGCCAACGTGGGGACTTAGCCCCATTTTCAGAGAATCCCGCCCTTAGTCTCCGGAACAGAGAATCCGGCCCAATGCTTTTTTGTGTCCCCGGGACATAACCTCCATTCTAATTAGGCTAATCCTAAGCATTAAAACACATTTTGTCTCTTTACAGATCTGGGGCTGGATTCTCCCCTACCCGGCATGACGGGGGGTCCCGGCGTAGGGGAGTAGCGGCAACCACTCAGGGGTCGCGCCACGTGGGGCCAGCCCCGCGCCGGAGCGGTTGGCACCAGAAGACTGGCACAAAAAACCGGCGCCCCTGGCAGTGGGGCTGGCCGAAAGGCTTTCGCCGGTTGGCGCATGCGCCGGCGGTGACGTCAGCTGCCAGCTGCCGCTGACGTCACTGCCGGCGCATGCGCGATGTGGGGTTCTCTTCCGCTTCCGCCATGGTGGAGGCCGTGGCGGACGCGGAGGAAAATAGTGCACCCAGGGCACTGGCCCGGAGTCTGAGCGGGGGCCCCGATCGCGGGCCTGGCCACCGTGGGGGCACCCCCTGGGGTTCGATCGCCCCCCGGCCCCCCCTGGACCTGGGGCCCGCTCGCGCCGCTGATCCCGCCGTTCTAGAGGTTGTTCAAACCTCGGCGGCGGGAGAGGCCTCCCAGCGGAGGGACTTCGGCCCATCCGGGCCGGAGAATCACCGCAGGGGCCTCTCCGATCGGAGTGGCGAGATTCCTGCCGCCGCCACTTCCCGGGTGGCGGAGAATCTCTGCCACGGCGGGGGCGGGATTTTCGGCGGCCCCAGGCGATTCTCCGACCCTGCTGGGGATCGGAGAATTCGCCCCTGTTCTGCATTATGCAGTGAATTCAACTGCAATCCCTGCTGAATTATGGTTATCTCAAGTGGCTGGATGGTTGGTTCGTGACGCGGAGTGACGCCAACAGCGTGGGTTGAATTCCCCTACCAGCTGAGACTCTCCAACCTTGTTGAGCCTTCTCAACCTCGCCCCTTGTCTGAGGGCTGGTGATCCTCAGGTTAAATCACCCACCAGTCAGCTCTCCCCCATCAACCAGGTGGGAGCAGCCCCCTGGGACTGCGGTGACATTCATTTCACATTCACAGATTTGTACCGCACAGGAGGAGGCCAATCAGCCCACAGATTCCGTGCCAGCTCGTTGTAAGATCTATTCGATTTGTCACCACTCCTTCCGCCCCTTGCCCCGGCCCAGCACGTGTTTCCTTCTCAAGGCTCCATATTTTTTATTTATTCTTTCATGGGGTGTGGATGCCCACTCCTAATTTCCCTTGAACTGAGCGGCTTGCTAGACTATTTCAGGGGGAGAATTCGACGTCTACTAACGTTGTTTAAAAAAACACGAAAGGGATAGGCCGAATAATTACAAGCCGGTCAGTCTGACCTCAGCAGTGGGTAAATTGTTGGAATCAATTCTTTTACTTTGTAAAGTTAGAGTGCCCAATTCATTTTTTTTCCAATTAAGGGGCAATTTAGCACGGCCAATCCACCTACCCTGCACATCTTTGGGTTGTGGGGGCGAAACCCACGCAGACACGGGGAGAATGTGCAAACTCCACACGGACAGTGACCCAGAGCCGGGATCGAACCTGGGACCTCGGCGCCATGAGGCAGCTGTGCTAACCACTGCGCCACCGTGCTGCCGCTGTTGGAATCAATTCTGAGGGACTGGATGAACTGTCACTGGGTTAACCAAATACATTCAGCGGGAACGTGTTAAGGGAAGGTCGTGTCATGTCTGACTAACTTGATTGAATGTTTTGAGGAAGTAACAAGGAGGATTGATGAGGGTAGCGCAGTTGATGTGGTCTACATGGAAGCAAGGCTTTTGACAGGGCCCCACCTGGCAGACTGGTTAAAATAAAATTAAATGTCCCTGGGATCCAGGGAACTGTGGCGGGCTGGATACACGATTGGCTCAGTGACAGGACACAGAAGGTATTTGCTAACGAGTGTTTTTGTGACTGTTTCGAGTGGGGTTCCACAGCAATCAGTACTCAGTCCCCTGCTTTTTGTGATACATATTAATAATTTGACATAAATGTAGGGGGCATGATCAAGAAGTCACAAAAATTGTCCGCCCAGTATAAAGCGAGGAGGATAGCTGTAGTCTGTAGGAAGATATTAATGGACGGGTCACGTGGGCAGAAAAATGGTCAATGGAATTCAAGCCGGGGAAGTGTGAGGTGATGCATTGGGGAAGGTCAAATAAGGCAAATGATCACACAATTAATGAAGGACACTGAGAGGTGTGGAGGAAGTGAGAAAGTTTGATGTGGATGTCCATTAATCCCTGGAGATAACAGGACCGGTTGATGAGGTGGCTAAGAGGCATATGCTATCCTTTCATTATTTTCCTTTAGTTTGACTGGAAAGGTTGTTCCTCGGTTTAGCAGCACGCAGCCTCCAATTCCATCCCTCATTGGTCTGGAAAGGTTTTCTTTTAACCTTTTTGAACCAAAATAGTTGCCATCTATTGGGCGGACGGTACTGAGGGCGAGATTCTCCTTCCTGCCAGACCCGTCCTGTGGCCCCCCCCCCCCCTCCACCGGCAGCGGGATCCTCCATCCCGGCCGCCGGCCAATGCGGGTTTCCCATTGCGGGTACCCCCACGCCCGTTGGGAAATCCGCGGCCGTGTGTGCGCAGCCGGAGAATCAAAGCATCCCGCCGACGGAGAATCCAGCCCTGAGTCCAATAGTCTAAAAGTGGCAACTTTTCACCAATTGCAATAGTCCTGATGGTTAAACTCTGGTACCCTGAGGGCAAATGCCCGTAATATTGGGCTGCAGAAACTGTATCATTCACAACAGCCATGTTGTGTTTAGATTGTTCTCCCACCACAGTCCTGTTACGCATTTTGCCGCTATCGTATATCTTGGCCTCAATCGCTAGAAGGAAAAGCAACTCATCTGGCTGGATTCTCCCATTCTGAGACTATGTCCTGACGCCGGTGTGGGAACAGTGGCGGGAAAACAGCTCAAAACCTCCGCTGACCCTCCGTCTGGTGAGGGGCTAGCAGGCACGCAGCGTAAAGCCACCGGGTCTAACTGCAGATATGGCCGGAGAATTGCCGGATCCATGGCCGCGCATTCACACGGCGGCAGTTTGCAATGGCCGCGCCGTGCAACATGGCGCCGGCCGTGCGTGGACCCGGCCTGCCAAATAGTGCCCCCCCCCCCACCCCCCACCCCCCCGCCTTTGGCCAGGCTGGCCATCCCTGGACCACCCTCCCCACCAGTGCCCCCAGTCCCCGCCATAGCCCCGCCTGCCCGGCGAGCGGCTCCCACCCGACTGCTGGACTCAGTCCGCAGCCGCCACTCCGGGTTCACAAAAATAAAAAGGACAAATGTTCCACGCCGCCGGGAACACGGCCCAGTGTGAGTGGAGCATCGGGGGGGGGGGGGGGGGGGGCCTCAGGTGACGTCCTGAGGCCGTCCATACGGCACGCGGCGTAGCCTGCAAGTACGCCATTTTGGAGGGGGCGGAGCATGGCAAAAGCAGCCCCCCCCCCCAGGATTTTGGCTCCAACGGCGATTCTCCGGCCGATTGACGAACGCGGTTTTGGTGTCCGAGACCGGTGATTCCCGCCCGTTGTTTTTCGTACATGTTCAGATTTATCACTTTTTTTTAAAAAGCAGTTCTCGGAGACTGACATCAATGAACATTTGCACTGCCTATCCCAGTTTCCTCAGTCCAGTGACAGGTTAAGAGAAATGTGAAAACAAACTGTGTCCACATCCCCACCGCCAGGTTAAGACATCATTTGTGAAAGATTTGAGGCTTGTACATGTAACTCTGTCTCTTGGTATCAAACTAAAATGGCATCTGTGTATAATTGGTTCAAATGCAGTGACACCAACCCTTTGATTTGATAAATCGAACATGGATTAATTAACATGCAAATTGCCCAGTCAAAAATAAGATGAAGGATTAAAGTGATTTATAGAAATTAATTGAATTGTGAGTCATGAATTTTCAGGATTCCATCTCTGGCAATTAATCCTGATCTTTGTCACCAGTGCTGCAATCCCCAATTTGTACAGTATTAATTCTGAACAGTTATTAAATACAATTGTGACACTGACTGTATAAGTGATGTACAGATTCGCTAATCCTATAATTCTGTACTGGGACAGTACTGTCCATCAAAGTGTCAGGGGCCAAATGGCCTCCTTCTGCACCACAACAATTCTGTGATTCTGTGACTACGATCTCAGGCTGAATATTATTCTAAAATCTATATATATAAAGGGCGGCATGGTGGCACGATGGTTGGCACTGCTGCCTCACAGTGCCAGGGACACGGGTTTAATTCTAGCGTTGGGTGACAGAGAGGAGTTTGCACGTTCTCCCCATGTCTTCATGAGTTTCCTCCGGGTGCTCCAGTTTCCTCCCATAGTCCAAAGATGTGTGAGTTAGGTGGATTGGCTAAGATCAATTGCCCCATAATGTCCAGGGATGTGCAAGTTAGGTTATGGGGTTACAGCAAGAGGACACGTTTTGCGGGTGAAGGGTGAGTGGACATACATAGATACATAGAATTTACAGTGCAGAAGGAGGCCACTTGGCCCATTGAGCCTGCACTGGCCATTAGAAAGAGCACCCCACTTAAGCCCACGCCTCCACCCCATAACCGTAACCCAGCAACCCCTTTGGACACTCAGGGAAATTTATCATGGCCAATCCACCTAACCTGCAAGTCTTTGCACGGTGGGTGGAAACCGGAGCACCCGGAGGAAACCCACGCAGACACGGGGAGAACGTGCAGACTCCGCACAGACAGTGCCCCAAGCCGGGAATCGAACCTGGGACCCTGGAGCTGTGAAGCAACAGTGCTAACCACTGTGCTACCGTGCCGCACTACATGGATAGAGTGCTCTTTCAAAGGGTTGGTGCAGACTCAATGGGCCGAATGGTCTCCTTCTAAACTGTAGGGATTACATGATTCCACATAATATATGATATAATTGTATTCTCTGTAATGAACATATGTCTGTCAGTGAGCCCAGAACTAAAGAAGCCACTTTGCAGTTTTGGGAAATCTCACACCTCGCTACCTCCGAGGAGCTCGGAACAATCACCTGCGGACTGCACTGCCCAACTACAAACAGAACCGTACAAAGGCTATTTGCATTTGATGATCCAGCTTTAACAGTCGCTGACTGCCCCTTCCAACCTTCCTGTTGACTCATTATGGCTGGAATGATTAGCAACCTCTGAGGCCAGCCAAATTCCTGACGGTGGATACACATCCTGGCGGAAAGGTGAGGGTCATGTGACATGGGCCTCTGGTTTATTGAACAGTAATGATGCCTTCCTCGATGGGCTCGATGGGCCAAATGGCCTCCTTCTGCACTGTAAATTCTATGATTCAATGATTCCTAAGCTGACGAGCAGGCCAAACTAAAGGATCTCTGACCCAGGTTGGACACGTGGTCCTATCTAGCCTGCTTCCGTTGGGAGTTCTGTATTGCCTACAATACTATCCCTTTCCGAGTGCTCATTTCATCGTGTGAAGTCAACACCACTGGAAAAGTAAATTATACTACATCAGTTTTCAACCCGCCAACCTCTGTGAAGGATTACCTCATTGGACTTTGATTCTGGACTCTGGAGCCCACGTGAAACAATATTTATTTTATCTGCAGTCTCTGCGTTGTAAATCTTTCTTTTCCCTGTCCCTTTCTTGACTGTCTGAATGTGGAGCTGACTTTGCAAACATCCTTTCATGTTTTGAGCGTGTGCAATAAACTAACCCTTTGAGTTCATCTTATCTTGAGTTTGCTGCGAGGTTATCTTTTTTTATCCCATCCTTAAAGTAACAAAGCCAGTGCGCAGAGTGGACAGGGCAAACCTTTAATCCGTCTCATTGCTTGCTCCAAAAAACAATTCAATTTCAAATTGCAGCCAATTCATGGTCTTCCCAAGAGAGACATACAAGATCCAAGATGGCAAGATGATCCAAGGTGCACCTCATCTTGGGCTTGATCTGACGCTTGATCTAAGCCAAAAGGCCGAGAACCGATTTACTGTGGGGCTATTAATAGAAAATTGGATCCTACCAAAGTGGAAGGGTTGGGGAAACGCCACTGATTATAAAGAGGGTCACATGTCAAAAAATACCTTTCTATTTATGGACGAGCGATGGGAGGAGAGATTGGTGGTGTTCAAATTAACACCTCTCCAGTCCACAACAAAAGTATCACAACGATGGGGACACAAACCCCTGGGGGCGGGGGGGGGGGGGGGGGGGGGGGGGGGGGCATGAGGAGGTTTTCCAAGGGGACGACAAAAATAACCTAGGGTCGCACGGTAGCACAAGTGGCTAGCCCTGTGGCTTCACAGCGCCAGGGTCCCAGGTTCGATTCCCCACTGGGTCACTGCCTGTACGGAGTCTGCATGTTCTCCCCGTGTCTGCGTTGGTTTCCTCCGGGTGCTCCGGTTTCCTCCCACAGTCCAAAGATGTACAGGTCAGGTGGATTGGCCATGCTAAATTGCCCTTAGTGACCAAAAAAGGTTGGATGGGGTTATTGGGTTATGGGGATGGGGTGGAAGTGAGGGCTTAAGTGGGCGGGCGCAGACTCGATGGGCCGAATGGCCTCCTTCTGCTCTGTATGTATGTTCTATGAGTGGGCAGACAGTGGGTTTTGCATGATCTGCCTGCGTCACTCTCACAAATGAGTTTTGAATCACGAGACTCACAGGTGGGGGCGGCACGGTGGCGCAGTGGTTAGCGCTGCTGCCTCACGCCGCAGAGGATCCGTGTTCAATCCCGGCCCCGGGTCAACGTCCGTGCGGAGTTTGCACATTCCCCCCCCCCCCGTGTCTGCGTGGGTCCAGGGCCGGTGCTAGGAATTGCCGGCCCAATTAGAAAAGTGATGGCAGGGCCCCTACTCTACAAAAGTAAAAATTTATGTATGTTTATATTTCGTGTAGTATGCTCGTCTTTAACCAAAAAAAAACATTAAATGCTTGATATACTAAAATTTTGAAACTTACTTACCCGGGCGGAAGGATTTGGCGGCGCAGGGCTGAAGGATTTGTTGACGGTAATGCGGTGCGTTCCCCAAAAGTAAAAACTACCCTATAGTTCCTCTTCAAACGGTAACTCTGTCGCCGCTGGCGCGGGGCCCCCTTAAGGTGCGGGGCCTAATTTGATTAAATTGGTCAAATAGGCTTAAAACCGGCCCTGCGTGGGTCTCACCCCCATCAACCCAAAATGATGTGCAGGGTAGGTGGATTGGCCGCGCTAAATTGCCCCTTAATTGGAAAAAAATTCATTGGGTACTCTAAATTAATTTTTTTTTTATTTAAAAAGATTCACAGCTGTAATGCGTCATTATATCTTCCCACGGCCAGTTTGGAAAGGCTGGGGTTGTTCTCGTTGAAATAAAGGAGATTATGGGGTGATTTGATGGAGGTGTACGACATGATGGTGGGTTTAGATAAGGTGGAGAGGGAAAAACTCCCCATTAGTTGATGGTAGAAGGACCAAGGGACACAGTTTTACATTTTGCCCAAGAGATGCAGGGGGGTTGGGAGGAAGAATCGTTTTTTACACAGCAAGTGGTAGTGATGTGAAACTCGCTGTCTGTCCACCAGGGTGGGGGAAGCAGAGACGATGAATGATGTCAAAAGGAAATTGGATGGGCACTGAGGGAAATAAACTTGAGGGGATACGGGGATAGAGTGAGGGAAGTGGGACTGACTGGATTGCTCTGCGCTAAATCAGCATGGGGCTCAATGGGCCGAATGGCCCCCTTCTACGTTGTAAATTACTCTTTGATAGTCTGATACGCATGTTTAAGTTGGGTGCCCAGCACACGTTTCTCATCAAGCAGGTAACGACCAACATATTGATAAGTATTAATTGTGTGACTAATTAGAGGAGCACGGTAGCATGGTGGTTAGCATAAATGCTTCACAGCTCCAGGGTCCCAGGTTCGATTCCCGGCTGGGTCACTGTCTGTGTGGAGTCTGCACGTCCTCCCCGTGTGTGCGTGGGTTTCCTCCGGGTGCTCCGGTTTCCTCCCACAGTCCAAAGATGTGCGGGTTAGGTGGATTGGCCATGCTAAATTGCCCATAGTGTCCTAATAGTAAGGTTAAGGGGGGGAGTTGTGTGTTACGGATATAGGGTGGATACGTGGGTTTGAGTAGGGTGATCATTGCTCGGCACAACATCGAGGGCCGAAGGGCCTGTTCTGTGCTGTACTGTTCTAATGTTTACACGGACAAATTACTTGTGTTGAGTTTGAGGCTTGGTGGGGAGGTGGGGGGTGGGTTGGGGTGGGGGCCTGTGGGATTTTTGCGACACGGAATGGGGGGGGTTAGAACATAGAACATAGAACAGTATTCTCCTCAGGTTCTCCTCAGGAGCAAAAGCTTTGAGAACTCCTGCTGTACCTGGACGCTAACATTGACAGACTGGATCTGTACAACGCATAACCACTGACTGCAAGATTGCACGGCTACTTAGCTGAACTTCAATTGAACTTAAATTTGCTGAACTGTTTGATCTTGGGGCTGACCTGCAGATTACTGCTCAGATCGTAGAAAAGATTAGGACACTGAGATTGACTGTTTCCTGTCACTGGAATGACTGCTTTTAAAAAGTGTAATTAAGGGATTCCGTCAGTATACAGGCAGAGATTATGTGCTTTAAGACCGGAGGCAAGGGCCTCCCTCGATGTAAGAGGCACATTTAGATTTTACTTCTCCGCGCTAGTTTCAATGATCTGTGAGGTGGCATCCATAATGGACAAGTCACACTGTTTTCTTAAATATATGGATTGGACTTTACATTCTCCCACAGGCGATATGAGGGTGGGAGGGCAACTAAAATCCATCAGGCTGTCTACCCACCACCACTACCCACCCCTGGAGCGAGTGCCCCTAAGCCCCATCTGAGACCCCTTCCCTCCTGGCCTCCTGAACCCCAGGTCCCTCAACCCTTCTCGCCAAGACCCCCGACCCCAGACTTTCCCGGGCTCCTCAGCATGGTGGGACTTCCTGTAGTTCCAGAGATACATAGATACACAGAAGATAGGAGCAGGAGGAGGCCTTTTGGCCCTTCGAGCCTGCTCCGCCATTCATCATGATCATGGCCGATCATCCAATTTAATAGCCTAATCCTGCTTTCTCCCCATAGCCTTTGATCCCATTCTTCCCAAGTGTTATATCCAGCCGCCTCTTGAATATATTCAATGTTTTAGCATCAACTACTTCCTGTGGTAATGAATTCCACAGGCTCACCACTCTTTGTGTGAAGAAGTCTCCTTATCTCTGTCCGAAATGGTTTACCCTGAATCCTCAGGCTGTGACCCCTGGTTCTGGACACACCCATAATTGGTAACATCTTCCCTGCATCTACCCTGTCTAGTCCTGTTAGAATTTTATAAGTCTCTATGAGATTCCCGCTCATTCTTCTGAACTCCAGCGAGAACAATCCCAACCTAGTCAATCTCTCCTCATATGACAGTCCCGCCATCCCTGGAATCAGTCTGGTAAACCTTCGCTGCACTCCCTCGAGAGCAAGAACATCCTTCCTCAGAGAAGGAGACCAAAACTGCACACAATACTCCAGGTGTGGCCTCACCAAGGCACTGTACAATTGCAGCAACACATCCCTGCTTCCATACTCGAAACCTCTCGCAATGAAGGCCAACATACCGTTAGCCTTCTTTACTGCCTGCTGCATCTGCATGCTTACCTTCAGCGACTGGTGCACAAGGACACCCAGGTCCCGCTGCACACTCCCCTCTCCCAATTTCAACAATTCAGGTAGTAATCTGCCTTCCTGTTTTTGCTTCCAAAATGAATAACCTCACACTTATCCAAATTATACTGCATCTGCCATTGGTTTGCCCACTCGCCCAACCTGTCCAGATGTTGCTGTTGAATCCCTGAATCGCCATCACAATTCACCCTCCCACCTAATTTTGTATCATCTGCAAACTGTGAGATGTTACATTTTGTTCCCTCATCCAAGTCATTAATACATATTGTGAATAGCTGGGGTCCCAGCACCGATCCCTGTGGTACCCCACTGGTTATGCCTGCCAATTTGAAAAGGACCCATTAATCCCTACTCTTTGTTTCCTCTCTGCCAACCATTTTTCTATCCACCTCAATACATTTCCCCCAATCCCATGATCTTTAATTTTGCACAATAATCTCTTATGCGGGACTTTGTCAAACGCCTTCTGAAAGTCCAAATATACCACATCGACTGGCTCCCCCTTGTCGACTGTACTGGTTACCTTTTCAAAGAATTCCAACACATTTGTCAAGCATGGTTTCTCCTTCATAAATCCATGCTGACTCTGACTGATCCTGCCACTGCTTTCTAAATGTTCCACTATAAAGTCCTTTTTTTTAAAAAATAATTTTTATTGAAAAATTTTGATTTTATACAACATTGATGCACCTTAGTAAAATACCAAAAATAACAATAATATTAACAATCATATACATTCGCCCCATCCCCATGAACAACCCAGCATTTTAACAACAACGCAAATTTACACACTATAAAGTTACAGAATAAACACTACAATAATGCACCCCCCCCCCCCCCCCCCCCCCCCCCCCCCAACCCGGGTTGCTGCTGCTATTGACCCAGTTACCTATCTCTGAGCCAGGAAGTCCAGAAAAGGCTGCCATCATTTATAGAACCCTTGTATTGATCCACTCAGGGCAAATTTGACCTTTTCCAATTTCCGCTATAAAGTCTTTGATAATGGATTCAAGCATTTTCCCCACTGCCGATGTTAGGCTTACTGATCTATAATTCCCTGTTTTCTCTCTACCTCTCTTTTTGAATATCGGAGTGACGCGAGCTACCCCCCAATCTGCAGGGACAGTTCCAGAGTCGATAGAATCCCGGAAGATGACCACCAATGCATCCACTATTTCCAGAGCCACCTCCTTAAGCACTCTGGGATGCAGATGGCCACCGCACCCGGCTGGTGCTACGGGGACTAGAGCTGACAGCCATACGATTGGCCAGCAACTCTCTCAGGTGAGACTGCATCCCAAGATAGGGCTGGAATTCTCACCTTAAAGGAAATAACCCTGCCCGTAGCTGGGAGGAGTGGGTGGGGACCGCAACATCCCATAACACAGCTCCGTGTGTGGGTTTTAATGCTCTCCTAATCCATTCTCCTTCTTTATGATTTCTAATTTCAGGGGCAGCACGGTGGAGCAGTGGTTAGCACTGGGACTGCGGCGCTGAGGATCTGGGTTTCAATCCCGGCTCTGGATTCCACACGGACAGTGACCCAGAGCCAGGATCGATCCTGGGACCTCAGCGCCGTGAGGCAGCAATGCTAACCACTGCGCCACTGTGTTGCCCCAGATTAGGCAGTCATAATCAAATTGTTGCTTGTGGGAGCTTGTGGGTGTTTGTTGGCCGCTGTTTCCGACGTTACAACAGTGACTAAACTTTTTAAGTACCTCATTGGCTGTAAGGCACTTTGAGACTCCCTGATGATTTGAAAAGTGCTGCAAAAATGAAATCCTTTTTATTCACAGTTTGCCTCCTCTCTTGTGAAGCTGGCATTGTTCCCCATAGAGCAAAGATGTTTCAGGGGAGATTTATAGAGTTGTTACAGTGCAGAAGGAGGCCATTCGGCCCCTCTGAATGCACCAGCTCTCCAAATGAACAATTCCCTTTTTGCCATTCTCCCCTCCGTCCCCAAACCCTGCACATTCTCCCTGTTCAGATAACACACATAATTCCCTCATAAATTCTTCAATTGAATCTGCCTGCATCACAGTCGCAGGCAATGCATGTCATAATATCAACTCACGTATATAATGAGATGCAGACAGGCAGTGATTGACACACAGGATGACCAATGAACACACAACACAGACAGGACACCACCACTATAAAGCCCACAGGGCATGAAGGCTCTCCCTCTCTCAGGACCCAGCTACTGAGACAGTCAGAGTGCACAAGCCAGTGAGCACTATCACCATGCGGTAGCTAGTAAGTCTGGTCAAGCCAGTAAGAGGTCATCAGTTAGATTAGTAGAGTGTCAACCCACAGCTGAACATATACATCAATCCACTAGTTAAATAAAACAGTGTTGGATCATCTCCTGTGTCAGACGTCTGTTTCTAGCTTCACGGCATCCAGTTGCAGTCAACGTCGAACCAACCTGTCTAACACATCAGTGACTTCCAGGACTTGACCACTCACTGCGTGCAGAAGTCTTTTCTCATAGAACTGTTATTTCTTTTGCCAATTAAAATCAGTCCCCTCTTGTTCTCGATCCTTTTACGAGTAGGAATAGTTTTTCCCGATCTATTCCGTTCAGCCCTCTCATGATTTTGAACATTTGTATCAAACCTCTTTGCCATCTCTTTTTCCAAGGAGAATTGTCCCAACTTTTCCAATCTAACGAGATAACCGAAGTTCCTCATCCCTGCAACCATTCACGTGAATCTTTTCTGCACTCGCTCCACGCCTTTATATCATTCCGAGAGTGAGGCACCCAGAACTGGGGGCAATGCTCCAGCGGAGGCCAAACTGGTGTCGCATGCAGGTCCAACGAAGGTGTGTTCAAAAATCACAAGGGGTTTTGGTGGAATGAATAAGATGCAAAAGGAAGAGGTGAGATGTGGGGAATTTGCTCCACGCAGCGAGTCATCATCTGGAATGCGTTGCCTGAAAGGATGGTGGAGAAGATTCAATAAGGACACATGCTTAAAATGGAAAAAAAGGGCAGGATTATGGGGAAAGGGTGTGGGGGGGTTTGGGGGTGGGGGGGGGGGGGAGTGGGATTGATTAGAACCTCTTTCAAAGAGCTGACACAGACACAATTAGACAAATGGTCCTTTTCTGTGCTGTCTGATTCTCTAATTCTATGAAGGCATTCACCGGATAGTTGACTCAGAGAAGTTTCTGCACATTGACCTTGCCCACGTTCTGTTCCGAAATACACTTATGTAGTTAAATGGCCTCAAAGTCACGATTTTCCAGGCTTCTTGCCAGCAATGTGCTTCGCAATGACTGAGGCCACAGAAAATAAGAAAAACAATTTTGTTGCCAAGACAAACGCATGTCACAGCTTTCGTCGCATAAAAGTAAATTAGCTATTGTCAATGGAGTGAGGAAGGTAACTGAGGGACGTCAACTGGGAATAGAGTCAGCCCAAGAATAAAAAAGGGAATCGTTGAGAGTTGAAGAGCAGCCATAATCTTATCGAATGGGGGAGCAGGTTCGAGGGGCTGAATGGCCTCCTGCAGCTTCTGCTTCTTAGGTTCGATGATGAGGTGCTGCAGGAGGGAAATGCAAGATTCAGCCCAGATAAGAGGGAAATCAAGGGTTACGGGGACAAGGCAGGAAAGTGGAGCTGGGGCATATTGAATAGCAGGGATGAAAAGGTCAAGGGCGGCACAGAGCACCCAACAATGTGCAGGGTAGGCGGTTGGTCAGGCAAAATTGCTCCTTAATTGGAAAATCGTTTTTAGAAAAAGGGGTGAAAAGGTCAGCAGGGTTTGAGAGCTTTATAAATCGGGAGCTACAATAGGAGGGTGAAGGAATCTAGTCCAATTTGCACAGAAGATTGGTCTGACTGTAGCTAAACTACTTCATGTTGGTTTGAAACCCCCAGTTGTTGGTGTTGGCATATCTTCACAGCCATATACTGTTCATTTTAACCCTTTGGGGACTAGTGGGGGAAGGATTTCTCAGCTGATTATCAGCCTGTTGAATCCCGTTGAACGCTCCTTCCATGGTCAACAAGTCCTGGCATTGGACTCCGAACCGGAGCTTCTGGTCCAACGGTAGGGGCGTTACCACTGGGCCACAGGGGCTCCAACCAGGACCCCCGGTATCAAGAGGACATTAGACAATTCACCAAGGCAATGTCAGGAGTGTGAAAGTATAGTTATGTGGAACACCTTACAGATTGGCATTCTTACTTCTACTGCGGATCGAGAAGAGGTGCTGCGGTATTCTCCGTCGGCGGGATTCTCCGCTTCGCTGGCAGCGCACCCACGCCCCCGCGGGTTTCCTGCAGAGTGCCCACAACGGGAAATCCCATTGCGGCTGCGGGAGCGGAAGTTCCCGCTGCTAGTGGGGCCCACGTCGGAAAACGGGGCTGGCGGCACGGACAAACCTGCCCATGGAGTTTGAAGAGAGATTTATAAAATTGTGCAAGAGGCTTGATCGGGGCAATTAGGCAAAGATTATTTCCTTCCTCCTCGGGAAATCAGTGATAAAGGGGGGGGCACCAATTTAAGGGGCTGGTTTAGCACACTGGGCTAAATCACTGGCTTTGAAAGCAGACCAAGCAGGCCAGCAGCACGGCTCAATTCCCGTACCAGCCTCCCCGAACAGGGGCCGGAATGTGGCGACTAGGGGCTTTTCACAGTAACTTCATTGAAGCCTACTTGTGACAATAAGCGATTTTCATTTTCATTTTCATTCATTTCATTTTCATTTCAATTTAAGGCAATGAGGGAAAATGTCTTTATCCGAAGAGCTGTAGAAACCTGGGCCGGGATTCTCCCCTACCCGGCGGGGCGGAGGGTCCCGGTGGGACTGAGTGGCGTGAACCACTCCGGCGTCAGGCCTCCCCAAAGGTGCAGAATTCTCCGCACCTTTGGGGGCTAGGCCCCGTGCCGGAGTGGCTCCCGCTCCGCCGGCCGGCGCGAACGGCCTTTGGCGCCCCGCCAGCCGGGGCCGAAAGGCTTTCGCCGGCCGGCGGAAGTCCGCGCATGCGGCGGAGCATCAGCGGCTGCTGACGTCATACCGGCGCATGCGCGGGGGAGGGGGGTCTCTTCCGTCCCCGCCATGGTGAAGACCATGGCGACGGCGGAAGGAAAAGAGTGCCCCCACGGCACAATCCCGCCCGCCGATCGGTGGGCTCCGATCATGGGCCAGGCCACCGTGGGGGCACCCCCTGGGGCCAGATCGCCCCGTGCCCCCCCCCCCCACCCAGGACCCCGGACCCTGCCGGCGCTGCCTATCCCGCCGGCACCAGACGTGCTTTGATTCCCGCCGGCTGGAACGGCCTGTCAGCGGCGGGACTTCGGCCCATCGCGGGCCTGAGAATCGCCACGGGGGGCCCGCCGACCGGCGCGGCACGATTCCCGCCCCCCGCCGATTCCCGGGTGGAGGAGAATTCGGGCCACGGTAGGGTCCCTGGAATTCACAATCGCAGGGAATAATTGAAACTGAAGGTCTGCCACCTTCAAAGGAACAGGGGAGGTAATAGGGCTCTGGAAAGAGAGTGTGGCAGTGAATCATCAAAGACCTTATCACTACTCCCATTGCCTTGATAAACTGAAAGCGGTTGATTCATGAGCAGAAGCTGGTGGTTGTATAGAACCAACAGTGTGGACGGAGGCCACTCGGTCCAGTTTATCTGTGCTAGCTCTCTGCAAGAATTACCTACTCAGTCCCCAGCCTTTCAACATAATCCTGCAAGTTATTTTCTCTTCAGGCCAATACACTTTTGAAAACCTCAATTGAACCTGCCTCCACCACACTCACAGACAGTGCATTCCAGACCTTAACCACCCGCTGTGTGAATCTGCCTCCACCACACTCTCAGACAGTGCATTCCAGACCCTAACCACTCGCTGTGTGAATCTGCCTCCACCACACTCTCAGACAGTACATTCCAGACCTTAACCACTCACTGTGTGAATCTGCCTCCACCACACTCTCAGACAGTGCATTCCAAACCCTAACCACTCGCTGTGTGAACCTGCTTCCACCACACTGTCAGACAGTACATTCCAGACCCTAACCACTCGCTGTGTGAATCTGCCTCTACCACACTCTCAGACAGTGCATTCCAAACCCTAACCACTCGCTGTGTGAATCTGCCTCCACCACACTCACAGACAGTGCATCCCAGACCCTAACCACCCGCCCTTGTTTCTTCCACCAGAATATCCGTTTATTCGTAGATATTTCATAGATTTTACAGTGCAGAAGGAGGCCATTGGGCCATCGTGTCTGCCCTGGCTCTTGGAAAGAGCACCCGACTTAAGCCCACACCTCCACCCTATCCCCGTAAACCAGTAACCCCATTTCAGCTAAGGGCAATTGAGCATGGCCAATCCACCTAACCTCCACATCTTTGGACTTGTGGGAGGAAACCGGAGCACCCGGAGGAAACCCACACAGACACGGGGAGGATGTGCAGACTCCGCACAGACAGCGACCCAAGCCGGGAATTGAACCTGGGACCCTGGAGCTGTGAAGCAACTGGGCTAACCACTGTGCTACCATGCTGCCCAGTTGTTGATAAATAATAAAATGTATTAATTTTACACTGGATAAAAGCAAATTATGCGGATGCTGGAGTCTGAAACCAAAGAGAAAATGCTGGAAAATCTCAGCAGATCTGGCAGCATCTGCAGGGAGAGAAAAGAGCGGACGGTTCGAGTCCAATGACCCTTTGTCAAAGCTAAAAGACAGAGAAAGTGGGAAATATTTATACTGTGGAGTGAGAATGAAAGACGAGTCATAGCCACAGAAACCCAGGGAACAGGGTGCTAAAAGCCACAGAAACCAAGGGGAAAGAGTGTTAATGGCAGTCGCGAGAACAAAGGGTGTGAAAGGCCATACAGCAGAGAAACTAACATCAGAGGGTAAACTGTGACAGATGTACATGTGGGGGGAGGGGAGGGGGAGCAAAGGGGAGAAAAGGTAAGGAAAGGGGGGATGAGATAGGGGGTAAATATATAGAAAGAAAGACAAGAAAGAAAGAAATGGTAAAAAAACAGTTAAAATGAAATGGGATGAAAACAAAGGGGTCGAGGTGAGGTAGAGCTGATCATCTGAAGTTGTTGAATTCGATGTTGAGACTAATGTTGTGCCTCACTGTAAGGCTTAACTGGAACATTGCAACAGGCCAAGGACAGACATGTGGGTATGGGAGCACGATCCTGTGTTAAAATGGCAAGCAACGGGAACGTAATGGTCCTGAATGCGCACAGACCGAAGGTGCTCAGCAAAGCGATCACCCAGTCTGCGTTTGGTCTCTCCGATATAGAGGAGACCACATTGGGAGCAGTGAATGCAATAGACCAGATTGGAAGAGGTGCAAGTGAAACACTGCTTAACCAGGAATGAATGTTTAGGGTCTGGGATCAGTGGGTTCCTGTAATATAGGCAATCCAGGTATTGAATTGAAGCTATTTGGAAGCCTAAACATTACTTAGGGAAAGGATTATTAACTGGATAGTTATTGACTGGGTTGGATAACAAGGGACATTGTGAGCTGAGTCCAGAAGGAAAAGGAGGCATTTGTCAGGGCTAGAAAGCTGGGAACAGACGAAGCCCACGAGGAATATAAGGAAAGTAGGAAGGAACTTAAGCAAGGAGTCAGGAGGGCTAAAAGGGGTCATGAGAAGTCATTGGCAAACAGGATTAAGGAAAATCCCAAGGCATTTTATACGTATTTAAAGAGCAAGAGGGCAGCCAGGAAAAGGGTTGGCCCACTCAAGGACAGGGGTGGGAATCTATTCGTGGAGCCAGATTAAATGGATGAGGTACTAAATGAGTACTTTGCATCACTATTCACCAAAGAAAAGGACTTGGTGGATGATGAGTCTGGGGAAGAGTGTGTAGATTGTCTGGGTCACATTGAGATCAAAAAGGAGGAAGTGCTGGCCGCCTTGAAAACATTAAGATAGATAAATCCCCAGGGCCTATTGGGCTCTTCCCCAGAATACTGAGGGAGGGAAGGGAGGAAATTGTTGAGCCCTTGACAGAAATTTTTGTGGCCTCACTGGCTACAGGTGAGGTCCCAGAGGACTAGAATAGCTAATGTTGTTCCTTTGTTTAAGAAGGGTAGCAAGGATAATCCAGGAAATTACAGGCCGGTGAGCCTTATGTCAGTGGTAGGGAAATTATTGGAGACGATTCTTCGAGACACAATTTATTCCCATTTGGAAGCAGCTGGACATATTAGCGAGAGGCAGTATGGTTTTGTGAAGGGGACGTCGTGTCTCACTAACTCGATAGTTTTTCGAGAAAGTGACAAAGTTGATTTTTGAAGTTAGGGCAGTGGATGTTGTATACATGGACTTCAGTAAAGCCTTTGACAAGGTGCCTCATGGCAGACTGGTACAGAAGGTGAAGTCACACGGGATCAGAGGTGAGCAGGCAGGATGGATACAGAACTGGCTCAGTCATAGAAGACAGAGAGTAGCAATGGAAGGGTGCTTTTCTGAATGAAGGGCTGTGACTAGTGGTTTTCCGCAGGGATCAGTGCTGGGGCCTTTGCTGTTTATAGTGTGTATAAATGATTTGGAGGAAAATGTAACTGGTCTGATTAGTAAGTTTGCAGACAACACAAAGTTTGGTGGAATTGCAGATAGCAATAAGGACTGTCATAGGATACAGCAGGATATAGATCGGTTGGAGACTTGGGCAGAGAAATGGCAGATGGAGTTTAATCTGGAGAAATGTGAGGTAATGCATTTTGGAAGGTCTAATAGAGGTGGCAAATATAGGTAAATGGCAGAATCCTCAAGAGTATTGACAGGCAGAGGGATCTGGGTGTACGGGTACACAGGTCACTGAAAGGGGCAACGCAGGTGGAGAAAGTAATCAACAAGGCAAATTCATGCTTGCCTGCCCTGGCCAGGGCACTGAGTATAAGAATTGTCAAGTCATGCTGCAGCGTTATAGCACCTTGTTAGGCCACACTTGGAATATACTGTTCAATTCTGGTCACCACTCTACCAGAAGGATGTGGAAGCTTTGATGAGGGTACAGAGGAGGTTTACCAGGATGATGTTTGGTATGGAGGGCATTATCTATGAGGGGAGGCTGGGTAACTCGGTTTGTCCTCACTGGAACGATGGAGGTTGAGGGCAACCTGATGGAAGTCTATAAAATGATGAGGGACGCGGACAGAGTGGATAGACAGAAGCTTTTTCCCAGGGTAGAGGAGTCAATTACTAGGGGACATTGGTTTAAGGTGTGAGGAACAAAGGTTTTTTTTTAAATTTGTTTTTATTCAGGTTTTTCTCAAACAGAATTTTTACATAACCAGTGAAAAAAAAAGAAGAATAAATAACAAAACAAAACAAGGTGGCTATTTTCATTAAACACAAAGAGAATATACGTTAAATGAACAGTTGCCCACCACCCCCCCCCCCCCCACCCCACCCCCCCACCCCACCCCACCCACCACGGATTGCTGCTGCTGCTGACATTTTAACGCTCGCCTAGAAAGTCAAGGAACGGTTGCCACAGCCGGGCGAACCCCAGCAAGGACCCTCTCAAGGCAAACTTTATTCTCACAAGACTAAGAAACCCAGCCATGTCACTAACCCAGGTCTCTACACTCGGGGGTTTTACGTCTCTCCACATTAACAAGATCCGTCTCCGGGCTACCAGGGAGGCAAAGGCCAGGACGTTGGCCTCCTTCGCTTGGCCTCCTGCACTCCCAGATCTTCCAACACCCCAAATATCGCTATCCCCGGACCCGGCTCTACCCAAGCGTCCAAGACCTTGGACATAGCCTTTGCAAAGCCCTGCCAGAAATCTTTAAGCGCCGGGCATGCCCAGAACATATGGACATGGTTTGCTGGGCTTTCTGAACATCTCGCACATCTGTCCTCAACCCCAAAGAGCTTGCTCATTCTCGTCGTCGTCATGTGTGCCCGATGTACCACCTTAAACTGAATTAAGCTGAGCCTGGCACACGATGAGGAGGATTTCACCCTGCCCAGGGCATCAGCCCACAGGCCCTCATCCAGCTCCACGCCCAGCTCCTCGTCCCACTTGCCCTTCAGTTCCTCCACTGAAACCTCCTCCACCTCCTGCAGTTCTTGGTAGATGTCCGACACCTTCCCCTCCCCTACCCAGATGCCAGAGACCACCCTGTCCTGTATCCTGTGAGGGGGCAGCAACGGAAATGTCCTCACCTGTTTTTTGAGAAAGGAGCGGACTTGGAGGTATCTGAAGGCGTTTCCAGGGGGCAGACTGTATTTCCCCTCCAGCACCTTCAAGCTAGGGAAAGTCCCATCTATGAACAGGTCCCCCATCCTTTTGATGCCTGCCCTGTGCCAACTTTGAAGCCCTCCGTCTATCTTGCCCGGGACAAATCTATGATTATTCCATATTGGGGTCCAAATGGAGGCCCCCTCCTCCTTCCTGTGCCTTCTCCACTGACCCAGACCGTCAGTGCCGCTGGGCTCGTGATGTATCGTGCCGGCGAGAACAGCAGCGGTGCCGTTACCAGTGCCTCTAGGCTGGTGCCTTTGCATGATGCCGCCCCCACGCCGACCCCTCCTCCATTACCCATGTCCCAATTATGGCTACATTAGCTGCCCAGTTGGAGCTACAGAAGTTCGGTAGCACCAACCACCCCCCCCCCCCCCCCCCCACTTTTGCAGGTACGATAGTGACGTTTAAGAGGCGTCTTGACAAATACATGAATAGGATGGGAATAGAGGGATATGGACCCCGGAAGTGTAGACGGTTTTAAGTTAGATGGGCACAAGCTTGGAGGGCCGAAAGGCCTGTTCCTGTGTTGCACTTTTCTTTGTTCTTTGTTCTTTCACCAAAACCCACGGCCATGCAGGCACCTTTGTTCGACATGAAGCTAACTGAAGCTTTAATCCTTTCTTATACAAAAACATAAAATTAACCTTACTTGAAGCTATGCATTGTTTCTAATACCCACAAATACAAATATAGATTGCTTTAAAAATACCCCTGTTTCCTGACCATAGTAAAACGTGCTGAGGCATTTCACAGGAGTGGTATCAAAAACGAAAAGTGACACCCAGCCACATAGAGAAATATTGGAACAGTTTGGTCAAAGAGTTTGGTATAGGAGCGACTTGAAGAAGGGGAGAGAGGCAAAGAGTGGGAGGTTTAGGGGAGGGTTTCCAGACCTTAGGGCCCAGGCTGCGTTGGCGGACTTACAGGGACAGATGAAGCAATCTCATTCTGTAAATGACCTGTGCGCTCCCTAATTTCAGACTCTCCCCCAGAATGATGGACAAAAAAAGAGGAAAATATGTCACTTCCACTGCGATGTAACAATCAAACTGTAGTTTCCTCACTTAGTGACTCACATTTACTTTAAATTAAACAGTGAGTAGCACCATTAGAAACATTAGAAATGGTCCCAAACACCAGGAAACATCCAATAGGTCAGCACGGTAGCATTGTGGATAGCACAATTGCTTCACAGCTCCAGGGTCCCAGGTTCGATTCCGGCTTGGGTCACTGTCTGTGCGGAGTCTACACATCCTCCCCGTGTGTGCGTGGGTTTCCTCCGGATGCTCCGGTTTCCTCCCACAGTCCAAAGATGTGCAGGTTAGGTGGATTGGCCATGATAAATTGCTCTTAGTGTCCAAAATTGCCCTTAGTGTTGGGTGGGGTTACTGGGTTATGGGGATAGGGTGGAGGTGTTGACCTTGGGTAGGGTGCTCTTTCCAAAGGCTGGTGCAGGCTCGATGGGCCGAATGGCCTCCTTCTGCACTGTAAATTCTATGATAATCTATGAATCTTCGATTGACCAACCTTATATTAAATTGGAAGAGTTTGATTTTGTTCCCACTGGTATGTCGAATAGATTCCAGTCAAAGCCTCGTTACGAAAGGATAAATGTCTCATTATGAAAGGCATTGAAGATTATAGGCTGAATTTAAACATTATTGGTCAATAACAATGTGGAACATTATGAATCCAGTCTTGCAGAGGTCGTGAGAATGAAATGCTGCCTGTGGAGTTAGAGTGTGGTTTCCTGGTGTCTCGGCCGTCAGTGAGAGGTTTTGTTACCTTCGCTGAAAAAGAGAAAACATTATCTGTAGATTTATTTTTATTCACTCTGGGGATGTATGTGTTGCTGGCAAGTCCGGCGTTCCTTGCCATCCTACTTGCCCTTGAAATGAAAAAAAATGAAATGAAAATTGCTTATTGTCACAAGTAGGCTTCAAATGAAGTTACTGTGAAAAGCCCCTAGTCGCCACATTCCGGCGCCTGTTCGGGGAGGCTGGTACAGGAATTGAACCGTGCTGCTGGCCTGCCTTGGTCTGCTTTCAAAGCCAGCGTTTTAGCCCAGTGTGCTAAACCAGCCCCTCGAACTGAGGCTTGCGAGGCCATTTCAGAAGGGGCAGTTAAATGTCAACCACATTGCTTTGTACCTAAAGCCATGTGTAGGCCAGCCCAAGAAAGGATGGCAGATTTCCTTCCCTTACGAATGTCAGTGAACCAGATTAGTTTTTAACAACACTCTAGTATTTCACTATTATTACTAACGATGAGATTAGCATTTTATACCAGATTCATTAATTAATTGAATTTAAACTCTCCCCCGGCTACCATGGTGAAATTTGAATTAATGTCTTTAGACTATTTGTCCCAGTCTCTGGATTTCCAGTCCATTGTACTACTGTTACGAAAATCATAATTATTAGTATCTTCTCACGATCAAATAAATTGGGAGGGTGGATTCTACGTGGAACAGTAAGAAGGAGCAAAATGACTTATTATCCAATTCCATGTTTACATATGTTCTTGCGGTTTTTAAACTAAATTCAGGGGATGTGGGCGCCGTTGGCTAGGCCATCATTTAGTGCCCATCCCTAATTGCCCTTGAGAAGGTGGTGGTGAGCCGCTTTCGTGAGCCGCTGCAGTCCATGTGGTGTAGGTACATCCACAGTGCTGTTAGAGAGGGAGTTCCAGGATTTTGACCCAGCGACAGCTCTTTGCACGAGAAGGCCAACAAATTCTGGGCAGACCAAAGAGCGCTTGTCACTAAGTTGATGATCCTGAAGTAGCAACTGATGGTGTCTCGGAGCGCAGCCCTGAGGGCAGCCTGTGAGACACTAAACCCGACATTATGGGGCTGTTCCAGAGGACCATTGAGAGACTCTTTCTCTTTCCAGACTTGCTTTGCAAACGTCGATTGTGTTGTGTTATGTACTCTGGGATAACACAGGCTGCAACTCGGTGCAGCTTTGACCAAAAGATACTCCAGACTTTGAAGTAAATTCAATCTGATTTATTGAACCATTAGCACAGTTCTCTATGAGTTTGACTGTCCTGCTAATCTTGCTACAGTAACTCAGTCTAACTAACCAGTCTGCTCTAAGCCACGTGGTGGGTGTGATGCTTCTGATCTGCTCCTGTCCTACTCTCTAAGTGTCTGTCTGTGGAAAGAGACAGAGCATGTGTGCCCTGTCCTTATATATGGATTGTGTAAATGCCCCCTTGTGGTAGTGTCACCTCTGGGTGTCTTGACTGCCCATTGGTCGTGTCCTATTTTATGTGTTCATTAGCTGTATGTCTGCATGTCATGACGTCTCTGGTGCTCCCTCTAGTGTTTACTTAGTCGTAGTGTATTTACATTAACCCCTTATGTATTTACAGTGATGAATACAGTGATGAAGCTGTTTAGCACACTGGGCTAAATTGCTGGCTTTGAAAGCAGACCAAGGCAGGCCAGCAGCACGGTTCGGTTCCCCGTAACAGCCTCCCCGAAAAGGCGCCGGAATGTGGCGACTAGGGGCTTTTCACAGTAACTTCATTTGAAGCCTACTCGTGACAATGAGCGATTTTCATTTCATTTCATATCACCACAGATTCCACAAGGAGGTGGAGAACAATGTCTTGCCCAGCACAGCCATCTCGGGGGCAGCCTTCAGAGGGGATGAGACGACGGGCATGCAGGAAGGGTCCGATGGGGGCGAGCCCCTTCTCACCACCGACCAAGCTACGTCTCTTGGTGCTTGTTTAAAAGTCCTAATGAAGACGTGTCCTGTTTGCCTGACGAATTGCAGATGCTATTGTGCTGAACCCCACAAATCTGAGTCCTGACAAACACCACATGACTCACTTAAAGCTGGTGTTGATAAAAAAACAAAAGCACGGTTTTAACTTATGGGGATGGTCTCGACACTTTAATCCCAGGTTGAGACGCATATTGTAAATCAAACATCAGTGGAGCTCACTCTGCCCCCAGACTGAACCGCGTAACGCAATATGGAAATCACTTCCATGAAATTCCTAGTCGCAATGTAAGAACTCTAGAAAACGTTTGCCGGCGAGGATCAATTTTCTTCCATTGCTTTGTAAATTGGATTGAATCCGAAAACATTCCTCCTGCCCTATTAAAGAAATCTCCCACTCGTCCTTTCTTTCACACATTCTTTCTTTTCCTTTCCGCCTTACAGCACAGGAAGGTGCCGTCGGGTTCTTGTTGAATCCCCCATAAGATGCTCACCACAAGGAAACGTACCTTGATTTCCCCAAAACCAAATCTCTCCGTCGCCCCCAATGTGGTGAATTATACTGTATTGTAATTCACACTGTATTGCATTGCATTATATTACGTCCCTGTGGGCTCTGTCTGTGAGCCGTTGCGCAGCTCTGCCCACAGGGGGAGATGAGGAGCTTGTACAGGGCTCCACCCTTGGCTCCGCCCATGGCTCTGCCCATGGCCCCTCCCCCTACCGGAAGTATAAAGTGCTGCAGCCGTAAGCCCTGCTCTCAGTTCCTCTGGTCGCAGGCTGGCTCAGTTGTAAGACTATTAAAACCACAGTTTACTTCCAATCGTGTCTCTAGTGAATTGATGGTCACATCAATTTCCCCAAAACCAAATCTCTCGGTCGCCCCACCTGAGCCACCTGGGGGAGGCTGAACAAACTCGGAGAGTTGGAAATGCTACCCCTCGCCCCGCAGCATTCTAAAGACAAAACTGCAGCTCCAACCGTCCATTAAGAAATGACGGGCAGTTCCCTCCTTGACCTCCACCAAGGTAACCGACACTTGTTCATTCCATGTGCGAAGAAGAATTTTCAACAACAACCGAATGCAACGTCTTTTTTTAAAAATAAATTTAGAGTACCCAATTATTTTTTCCAATTAAGGGGCAATTTAGCATGGCCAATCCACCTACTCTGCACATCTTTGGGTTGTGGGGGCGAAACCCACGCAGACACGGGGAGAATGTGCAAACTCCACACGGACAGTGACCCAGAGCCGGGATCGAACCTGGGACCTCAGCGCCGTGAGGCGGTTGTGCTAACCACTAGGCCACCGTGCTGCCCGAATGCAACGTCTTTAAATGTCGTAGAACTTTCCAAAGTGCTTCACGGAAACGCTTTGAAACAGAGTTTGCCATTGAGCCGTGTAAGGAGATATTGTAGCGGGTAATCAAAAGATTAGTCGAAAGATAGGCTTTGGTTAAGTGATCATTCAAGGGAGGAACGAGAGAGAGATGGAGCGAGACAGAGAGGCTTCAGGAGGGATTTTTAAAAATTTGTTCGTCCACGGGAGGAAGGCCAGTATTTATTGAAAAGGGCAACTACAGAGGTTAGCATCTTGACAACCGATGGCAGGGCCGCCCATGCAGGAGTGTTGAAACCCGCGATTGTGCAAGTGGTCAGAATTGGTGAGGTCTCGGAGGGTTGTAGGGCTGGAGGAGGTTGCAGAGATAAGGAGGGGCGAGTCCGTGGAGGGATTTGAAAACAAAGATGATTGTTTTAAAACAATGTCGGTCGGCGGGTACAGGGAGAGGTGTGAGTTAGCGGGTGTGATGGAGAACTTGGAATTACCTCAGTCAAAAAGCTTTCACTAGTTTGAACATGCGCACTATCATCCGACTATCCAAGGTTAAAATTTCTTTCTTCACTTTCTTTGAAACAATATCAAAGTATCTATTTTGAAGGCTTAGGTGGTGCTGATTTTATACCATAAACTCCTCAGGTAACAGAACAACCTGAAATTGTTCTTCGATATTGTCAGCTGAGATATTAATTTTTCAACGAAACAGCTTGCACGCTGAATATTGCTCTTTTAATTTGACCTTCCTCCCAATTGCAATTCTCATCTTTTTTTGTATTTAGTTTTCTTCTCCAATTTAGTTCGCCGCACATTCTCCACCCAGCACTGGGGAGGCAAGAATACAGGCCGCAGGAGCAGGAGTGGACCAGATGGCCTGTCAAGCCTGCTCCTCCATTCAGTGCCTTCATCGCTGATCATGGGTTTGATGGGTGGCAGGGTAACGCAGTGGTTAGCACTGCTGCATCACAGCTCCAGGGTCCTGGGTTCAATTCCGGCCTCGGGTGACTGTCTGTGTGGAGTTTGCACGTTCTCCCCGTGTCTGCGTGGGTTTCCTCCGGGTGCTCCGGTTTCCTCCCACAGTCCAAAGATGTGCAGGTTAGGTGGATTGGCCATGCTAAATTGCCCCTTAGTGTCCAAAAAGGTTAGGCGGGGTTACTGGATTACGGGGGTAGGGTGGAGGCGTGGGATTAATTAGGGTGCTCTTTCCAAGGGCTGGTGCAGACTCGATGGGCTGAATGGCCTCGTTCTGCATTGTAAAGTATATGATTCGACCCCCTTTCCTGCCCCTGCTGCACTGTCAGAGGAACTGTTTTTTTCAGATGAGCGGGGCCCGCCTGCCCTCTCAAGATCCCATGGCCGCCATTCCAAAGCAGACTGTGGCGTTCGCCCCAGGGTCCTGGCCAGTACTTATCTCCATGTCAACAACACAACAACAGATCATCTGGTCATTATCACACTGCTCTTTGTGGGAGCTTGCTGTGCACAAATTGGCTGTCACATTTCCCACATTACAACAGTGACGACACCTCTGAGGTACTTTGGGACAATCTGTGGCTGAGTAAATGCATGTCTTCCTTTGTTTCAGTTATCCAGCACAGACCCTATGGGCAGAATGGCCTCCTTTTGTACTGTATAACCCACCTTCGTCTTAATTCCTGATATTGAGGTGATGAAAGTCAGAACATTATGAACAGCCCTGTGGTTGTCAAAATATTTCCATTATTTTATTTAAAAGCAGATTAAAGTCAATGAAGCAAGAATGTGGTTCTTTGGAATTTGCTGGCTCCCGGGTGATTTATTTTGCTCTCTTTGTGCAGAATGGTTGAACCAACAGAACAAACCCACCGCAGCCACGGTCATGAATCATCGTCCAGATCATTTTTCATTACACGCTTGGACAATAAAGTAGCTGGTGTGGGAGAATTTCATTCAGCAGTCAACTACCTCGCTTATCTCCAGACAGGAGTCGTTATATTTCATGGAAAAAGGTCCGTCTGGTCTGTGCAAATCTCCTCCCACTCCTCTGCACCCCGCCCTATCAGCCTATTCTCCGTTCTCACTGGCAAAGTAACGGGGCGGACCAGCAATGGAGAATCCCGGCCCGCTGTCACTAAGGTAATTGCTTTTTCACTTTTTGAGTGATTGGATAGCTTTCGAGATCGGTCTCCCTCGTCTCTTTTCTGCAACACTGCTCTGTCCACTTCACCTTGCACCTGATGAGATAACTGTAGAACCCGTGGTTAGTACTGTGGCTTCAGAGCGGCAGGGGCGCGGGTTCGATTCCGGCTTGGGTCACTGTCTGTGCGGAGTTCTCCCCCTGTCTGCGTGGGTTTCCTCCGGATGCTCCGGTTTCCTCCCACAAGTCCCAAAAGACGTGCTTTGTAGGTGAATTGGACATTCTGAATTCTCCCTCTGTGTACCTGAACAGGCGCCGGAATGTGGCGACTAGGGGCTTTTCACAGTAACTTCATTGTTAATGTAAGCCTACTTGTGACACTAATAAAGATTATTTTTATCATTTTATTTCTTTCCAACCCCCTCATCCCCCCACTTCCCATGTTGTTCATCCAGATTCCCCTTAAATTACTGCCCTGTGAGCAGAGATTGAGGAGACTGGGTCTGTAATACCGAGTGTTTAGGAGAATGAGGGGGAGCTTATTGAAACAAACAAATCAAGTTCTCTTGCGCCCCCAGGGGCTCCTGTGATGCCCGGCGCAAATTGGAAGGAACAACATCTCATCTTCCGATTAGGCGTGTCACAGCCAGCTGGACTCAACATCGATTTAACAGCAATGGACTGTGAATGTTCCCCTCCATCTGGACTGCACCCCATTTGTGTTTGTCTTTTGGTTGGCCTCACTCAACGCAACGCCACCCCTCCCCCACAGGGCCACTCCCACTGAGCTCTGACCTTGTTGTCTGATGCATGATCAAATGCACAGAGACGAGAGTTGAATACACCTGAGGCTTTAATACGCTAAGATGTGTGGCCTCCTACAGCAGCTGGCAAAATGGCTGCTGTACAGGGAGCACACATATTTATACTCCGCCTACTGGGCGGAGCTGGTAGGCAGGGACTACCCCCCTGCCTGAAGTACAGGGTCTTACCACACATCTCCTAATATACACAACAGTGGTGATTACCATATTGTCCGATTAACAAAATAGGCTATCTTATCTTTATCGTTAACGCTCTTCAGTCCTTACTGGCACCATGAACATCCCCCTTTCTCTTATGTCGATCACATCTTTGTCAATCTCTCCTTTTCACCGACCTATCCCTGTCCTTCTACTCTGCCCCCCCCCCCCCCCCCCCCCCCACCCCCACCCCCCACCCCACTCTCCAGCTCTGTAATTCATGGCATTTCTATCCTTCTTCAGTTTCTGTAGAACTTGAAAAGTTAACTCTGTTTCTCTCTCCACAGCTGCTGCCAAGGCCCCTGCGTTTACCGTTTTTATTTCAAAATTCTTAAGGGGCTGGACAGAGTAGATGCCGAAAGGATGTACCTCTGGCTGAGAGTGTCCGGAACCAGGGAACACAGTCTCAGAATAAGGGTTGAGACATTTAGGACTGAAGACCAATTTCTTCGCTCAGAGGGTGGTGTATCTTTGTAATTCTCTACCCCAAGGGCAACACGGTGGCACAGTGGTTAGCTCTGCTGCCTCACGGCGCCGAGGACCCGGGTTCGATCCCGGCCCTGGTTCACCGTGTAGAGTTTGCACATTCTCCCCGTGTCTGTGTGGGTCTCACTCCCGGATTGGCCATGATAAATTGTCCCTTAATTGGAATTTAAAAAAAAAGATATTCTCTACCCCAGGAGCTGTGGAGACTCAGGGCGCGATTCTCCGGCCTCGTCATGCTCTCGCTCAAGTAAAACAAGGCCGATGAGTAACGGGCGAGGCAGGAAACGAGAACCGCGCCAGGCGCCAAACAGTTTGCGATGCACCCGGCCTGCTCCTGTAGGTGAAATCAGGATCTCGCCGTAGCATGTCGAGAAACCCCTTTTCACCCCTTAAGTCCCATTTCCAAACAATTGACGAGAACGACCCCATTTCCAACAGCCGCCATGGGGCTGGTTTAGCTCACTCAGCTAAATCGCTGGCTTTTAAAGCAGACCAAGCAGGCCAGCAGCACGGTTCGATTCCCGTACCAGCCTCCCCGGACAGGCGCGGAATGTGGCGACTAGGGGCTTTTCACAGTAACTTCATTGAAGCCTACTCGTGACAATAAGCGATTTTCATTTTCATTTCATTTTTCTCCAGCGGTCACCCCAGCAAGTGGTCACGCTGGCGCTGATTAGTACTGCTTTTGAAAAACGTGAACCTGGCGGAAGGGCTTCTGTGGGGAGCCGAGGAGGGAGCGGCCATCTTCGCTCACAGGCAAAGAGGCCGGGGTGCTGGGGTTGCCACCCCGCTGCTCGGCAGGGGTGGGGGTTCCTCCGCAGGGGTGGGCCAGCCTGGGAAGGCTCTGGGGGAGCAGCCACGCACGGCACCACCATACTAACACCTGGTTAGTGTGTACCCATTCCCATGGCAACCCTTGTCCCTCCCTGTCGGCCCCATCCACCACCCATAACCCCCAACAACTGCCGAGGTACAGGGAGTTCATTGTTCACAGTGCTGGGTGGGCGGGGGGGGTGGTTTGAAGGGGGGAGGGGGTGGAAGAAGGGTTGGGGGGGCTGAAGGGGGAGGAGAGGTGGATGCTCCCGAGGGGGGGGGGGGCGGAAAAGTCTCAGGGGGGGCAGGGTTGGCCGGGGGCGTTGGCGTCTACTCACTTGTGCTGCTTGGTGTAGTTTATTGACCTTCTTCCAGCACTGGAAAAATCCATCTAGTTCACTGATGTCCTTCAAGGGAGGAAATCTGCCATCCTGTCTTGGTCTGGCCTACATGTGACTCCAGACGCACAGCAGTGTGATTGACTCTTAACTTCCCCCTCAAGGGCAATTAGGGATGGACAATAAATGCTGGCCGAGCCAGCGACG
The DNA here is from genome assembly GCF_902713615.1 of Scyliorhinus canicula. NCBI lineage: Eukaryota > Metazoa > Chordata > Chondrichthyes > Carcharhiniformes > Scyliorhinidae > Scyliorhinus > Scyliorhinus canicula. Next base: position 154,095,012 of record NC_052159.1, read on the forward strand.
CCCACATCCCATGAACGAATTTTAAAAACATGCTCTGGTTGAATGGCACAGCAGGCTCGAGGGGCTGAATGGCCTAGTCCTGTACCTAAACATCTATTCTATTCATAGTCATGGAGTCAGAGTCATAGAGTTTTACGGCCCAGAGAGACTCTTCAGCCCATCATCTGCACCAGCCATCCAACACCTATCTATTCTAATCACATTTTCCAGACTTATCTTCCATAGTTTTCCAAATGCTCTTCTAGTTCTCCCCGTGTCTACGTGGGTTTCCTCCGGGTGATCGGTTTCCTCCCACAGTCCAAAGATGTGCAGGTTCGGTGGATTGGCCAAGATAAATTGCTCTTTGTGTTCAAAAAAGTTAGGTGGGGTTTACTGGTTATGGCGAGAGGGTCGAGGTGTGGGCTTAGGTAGGGTGCTCTTTCCGAGGGCCGGGACAGACTCGATGGGCCGAATGGCCTCCTTCTGGACTGCAAATTCTATGATTCTATGATAAATGCTTTTTAAATGTTGTGAGGTTCCTACCTCCAGTATCTGCAATTCTTGGCATTTGCATGGTTTATATACAGTTACATAGGAGTTCCAATGTATTCTACAAACTAACTGTCCTCTGTAAAAACTGATCACTTCCTGCGATTGACACACTGCAGTGACACCGTCATTTATATTTTAATTAAGGGCTAAATCGTGAGGATTGATTAACGCAGTCACTAACGTGTAACAGAAGGTTACAAAGACGTGTCCGTGTTCAGGGTTTTCAGTGGCTGTTGTACTAATGAAGTTGGCTTCTTCCATAAACATGTTGCATTGTCAGCAGTGAATGTTGCACAGTTCTGCTCCAATCACTGCCTTCCTATCACTTGCTGACATCGTGTGTTAAACAAACCTTCATTCCTTCTGTCATTTGCTGAAATATGGCCTGAGTTGCTGAAGGGTTTAATGGCTCCCTTTATTTGAACACGCCTCCAGAGTCTTATGGCTATTTAAGTAACTCACATGAGAAAGAATTCCTTTGGAAACAAGAAATTTCCAATTCATTTCCAACAGTTAGATTTCCATTCCACTGTTGAGTAACTTTTCCAATTAAAAAATCCAATGGTTTTCAGCTATCTGCGTAAACATTTATTCAATGTACTGGGCTTAAAGTTGAAACTAAAGCAGTTTTTTTGTTGCATCACTGAAAATACTTGTTAAACATTTTGATAAATGCTAGAAAATTAGATTGATAGACTTGTTGGGAAAAGCTGCTTAGGGTTATGAAATTAGATTGAGTTAAGGTACGCATGAACCATGATCCAATTGAATGACAGAACAGGTTCAAAGGGTTGAATGGCCTCCTCAAGTGCCTGCGTTTCTATGATTTGTTCCTGGATCCATTATTATAAACTTCCAACTGAATAACTGCAACTTGCCTAAATAAAGAAAAGCCCCAAGGTGCTTCACCGAAATGTTGCCAAACCACAGTCGACACTGTGGAAGAATCTGGGGATTGCTCCTCACCTGAGGTGTGGTGACCCTCAGGTTAAATCACCACCTGTCAGTTCTCAAAAGGGGAGAGCAGGGCAGCACGGTGGCGCGGTGGGTTCGCCTCACGGCACCGAGGTCCCAGGTTCGATCCCGGCTCTGAGTCACTGTCCGTGTGGAGTTTGCACATTCTCTCCGTGTGAGGCAGCACTGCTAACCACTGCGCCACCGTGCTGCTCCTTCCATTTGCCTTCTTTGCTGCCTGCTGTACCTGCACATTTGTTCCTTGAATGCCTTCCATTGATTGTCCACTGTCCTTCCTTTCAGTAATGTTTTCCAGTCCATCGTAGCCAGCTCATTATCCCATCATAGTTACCTTTATTGAGACCCTAGTCTCTGAATCAACTACCTCGCTATCCACCTTGATAAAGAATGCTACCATATTATGGTCACTCATCCCCAAGGGTTCTCTCACAAATTGATTGCCAACTAATCCTTTCTCATTGCACAACACCCAGTTCAAGATGGTCTGTTCCCTTGTTGGTTCCTCGATGTATTGGTGCAAAAAAACCATCCCATGTACACTCCAGAAATTCCTCCTCTATTTTACTGTGACTAATTTGAGTCACCCAATCTATTTGCAGATTAAAGTCACCCATAATCACAGGTGTCCCTTTATCACATGCATCTCTGATTTCTTGTCTAATGCTATTCCCAACGTTAAAACTGCAGTTTGGTGGTCTGTGTACCTCCATGAATGTTTTTTTGCCCCTTGGTGTTTCTTAACTCGAGCCACACAGATTCCACATCATCTGTGTGAATATCTTTCTTCAATATTGTATCTATCTTCTTTAATCAACAATGCAACTCCACTATCTTTTCCTGTCTGTCTGTCCTTCCTAAAAACTGAAAAGCCCTCAATGTTTAGTCTCACGCTTGGTCACCTTGGAGCCATGCCTCCGTAATCCCAACTGTATCATACCCCTTTACATCTATCTGCTCAACTAATTCATCCAATTTATTTTTTATTATTATGTTTTTAAATTTAGAGTACCCAATACTTTTTTTTCCAATTAAGGGGCAATTTAGCACGGCCAATTCATCATTGTTTGTGCCAATGCTGTATTTTGTTTTAGAAATTTAGAGTACCCAATTAATTTTTCCAATTAAGGGGCAATTTAGCGTGGCAAATCCACCTACCCTGCACATTTTTGGGTTGTGGGGGTGAGACCCACGTAGACACGGGGAGAATGTGCAAACTCCACACGGACAGTGACCCGGGGTCGGGATCGAAGCTGGGTCCTCGGCGTCGTGAGGCAGCAGGGCTAACCCACTGCGCCACCGTGCCACCCCCACCCATTTTATTTTGAATGCTCTGCGCGTTCAGGTACAAAACCTTTAGGCGAGTCCCTTTCATGTTCCTTGTCCCGTCCCTACTATTTTTGACAGTGTCACTATCTGATACAGATAATGCATGGCAGCAGACTTTAACAAGCTGACGGGATCTTTCTTTGCATTTAAGCAGACTTAGCTGGTAACACGTTCCAAACACGACAGATATCTATTAGGCTCTGTTATTGCACTCTTATGGGCACAGGTGGTATATATGGAAAACGAGAGCAGCATGGTGGCGCAGTGGGTTAGCACTGCTGCCTCACGGCGCTGAGGTCCCAGGTTCAATCCCGGCTCTGGGTCACTGTCCTTGTGGAGTTTGCACATTCTCCCTGTGTCTACGTGGGTCTCACCCCCACAACCCAAAAATGTGCAGGGTAGGTGGATTGGCCATGCTAAATTTCCCCTTAATTGGAAAAAAATAATTGGGTACACTAAATTTATTTTAAAAAACAATATATGAGGGTGAGGAGGGTCTTTTTGGAGCAGGGCAGGGATAGAGGGGGGCTGGCATTGCCCAACCTCTCTGGGTACTATTGGGCGGCTAATGTCTCGATGGTACGCAAGTGGGTAATGGATGGGGAAGGGGCAGCATGGAAACAGATGAAGATGGCGTCCTGTGGAGGCACGAGCCTGAAGGCACTGGTAACGGCGCCGTTGCCGCTCCCTCCAATGAGGTACACCATGAGCCCGGTTGTGGCGGCTACCCTCAAGATTTGGGGGCAGTGGAGGCAACACAGGGGGGAAGTGGGGGGCTCGGTGGAGGCCCCGCTGCGGGGGAACCACCGGTTTGTCCCAGGGAACATTGATGGCGAGTTCCTGGGGTGGCACAGGGCGGGCATAAGGAAGTTGGGAGACCTGTTCATTGACGGGAGGTTTGCGAGCCTGGGTGAGCTGGAGGAGAAGTTTGAGCTCCCCCCCCGGGGAATATGTTCAGGTACCTTCAGGTGAAGGCGTTTGCTAGGCGGTAGGTGGAGGGGTTCCCTTTGCTGCCCCCACGGGGGGTAAGGGATAGGGTGCTTTCGGGGGTGTGGGTCGGGGATGGGAAGGTGTCTGACATCTACCAGGTGATGCAGGAGGTGGAGGAGGCGTTGGTGGAGGAGCTGAAGGCTAAGTGGGAAGTGGAGTTGGGGGAGCAAATTGAGGAGGGGACATGGGCGAACGCCCTGGAGAGGGTGAACTCCTCCTCTTCATGTGCAAGGCTTAGCCTCATCCAGTGCAAGGTACTGCACAGGGCTCATATGTCCGGGACGAGGATGAGCAGGTTTTTTGGGGGTGAGGACAGGTGCATTAGGTGTTCGGGGAGCCCAGCGAACCATGCCCATATGTTTTGGGCATGCCCGGCACTGGGGGAATTCTGGCAGGGGGTGGCGAGGACGGTGTCGAGGGTGGTAGGGTCCAGGGTCAAGCCAGGCTGGGGACTCGCGATATTTGGGGTTGGGGTGGAGCCGGGAGTGCAGGAGGCGAAAGAGGCCGGTGTTTTGGCCTTTCCCTCCCTAGTAGCCCGGCGGAGGATCTTGTTGCAATGGAAAGATGCGAGACCCCCAAGCGTGGAGACCTGGATCAATGACATGGCGGGATTCATTAAGCTGGAGAAGGTGAAATTTGCCCTGAGGGGGTCGGTACAAGGGTTCTTTAGGCGGTGGCAGTCTTTCCTCGACTGTCTGGCTCAACGATAGGGAACTAGGTCAGCAGCAGCAGCATCCCGGGGGGAGGGGGGGGAAGGGGGGGAGAAAGGGGGGAGAGAAAGGGGGGGGGGGAAGGGGGTGGTTTCCAGGGGGGGCATTGTTTATGTTAATTTAATTTATTTTTAATTTATTTTGTTTTTCATTGGGTTTGGGGGGTGGGGGGGGGGGGGGGGTTCGTTATATGCGTTGTTATGGGTCCGGGGGGGTGCTTATAATTGTTATTATTATTGTTCTGTTGTTATACATTTTTCAAAAATTTCAATAAAAATTATTTTAAAAAAAAAACAATATATGGAAAACATATCGATGAATAATGCCAACAATCTTGCACGAGTTATTGTGGGACTGCAGGGTTACCAGCTCCGATTCTCAGGTTAAATATTTAAAAGACATTATGCTATAAATCAGTCATGCAAACTAATCCTGATTCCTACCATGTTATGCTCAGCTGTGTTTTTGTATTTTTAGGAAGGTGACGATACTGTCCATTACAAGCCACAATCACAGAGTACAGAAATCCTAGCGCTACTGAACAAGGCTCTAGATCAAAGGTTGCTGTTATATTATTGCTATATTATTCCGATCTGATTTAGGAACAATATGTTCATGTGTATCTGTTCAAAAGTATCCAGACTGCCATATCACTCACCGCTGTGCTACAGTCTATGTATCAAACTGACAATGTATCAGATGCACAGGGTGAAACCTGAAATACATTCACCAATGAAGCTCCAGCATTTGAGTCGAAAAGTGTGATTTGTTTTGAACTTCTGGGAATCACATGACCCAGCAGTTGTTAATTAAATGAATATTTGGAGGTTATTCTTCCAGGAGGCAGGGGGGTAATCTCTAAATGTGGGGGAACCTTTTTGTACACTGGCTTAGATAGGCTCTCGTACAAACCAGATTTTGTATTATTTGGATGTTCTCAACCTGATGCCTGTGATCCGGTCGGTATCACCCATTTATTTCCGTAATCATTGTTGTCAGGGAGTTCTGACTGTGGAATGCATGTCACGGTAGCACGGTGTTTAGCACTCTTGCTTCACAGCTACAGGGTCGCAAGTTCGATTCCCGGCTTGGGTCACTGTCTGTGTGGAGTCTGCACATTCTCCCCCGTGTCTGCGTGGGTTTCCTCCGGGTGCTCCGGTTTCCTCCCACAAGTCCTGAAAAGACGTGCTGTTAGATAATTGGCACATTCTGAATTCCTCCCCAGTGTACCCGAGCAGTGCTGGAATGTGGTGACTAGGGGCTTTTCACAGTAACTTCATTGCAGTATTAATGTAAGCCTACCTGTGACAATAAAGATTATTATTATAAGGGCAGCACGGTGGCGCAGTGGTTAGCAATGTTGCCTCCCTCATGGCGCCGAGGTCCCAGGTTCGATCCTGGCTCTGGGTCACTATCCGTGTGGAGTTTGCACATTCTCCCCGTCTTTGCGTGGGTTTTGCCCCCACAGCCCAAAAGATGTTCAGGGTAGTTGGACTGGCCATGCTAAATTGCTCCTTAATTGGAAAAAATTAATTGGGTACTCTAAATTTATAAAGAAAAGTAAAGATTATTATTATAAATCCGGGCCTAGCCAGTGAAGACAAATTCTTTGAATGAATAAAAAAAATGAAAGCCATTGCTCGTTTGCTGGTATCGAGTGCGACTGTGTTAATGAATGAGAGCCCAGTGAGGCAAGTTGCCAAACTGTACAGCCCATGTGACAGTGATGAATGGTTTCCACTCTTATCGCATTCCCTTACTGCTCTTCATTTCAGTAGGCAAGAGCACCCCCTTAAGGGCTGGAGCCATAATGCGGCCAAGCTTTGATCTGATGACCATGGCAATGAGAACAAGCCCATGTTCAGGTACTTCAGTACCAAAAAACTGTTTTGCATGATTTTTGTTCAATTATTATTTCGATAAAGCGGCAGTTTAATCCACGTTTCTCAGAGATGGGTGAATCTTACAGCCTGTTTTTCGAGGCAGTTAAAGTGGGGAAATACATTTTTAAGAAGGTGGATTTGGTGCTGGCTTCTCCTGTTGCTGTGACAGATGAGTGTTGAGCAAGGCTGGCTTTGTGAAATGCTCGCTTTCCCTGGACGGACCTGATTCCGTTCCCCTCAGATGTTGGGTTGTTCGACGTCAGAGACTTTTTCCATTTGGGATCTATCTGGGTTTGTTTCTCTCTCCCGCCGTGGGGCGCAAATTAACAGGCTCCGAGATTGGATCTCAGAACGTCCTTGTGCACACGATTCAAACAAAACATTTCTAGGACTGGATTCTTCCGCCCTGCCCCTCGCAAGATCACCACGGGCGGCCGGAGAATCCCACCCCTGGTGTCATTTTGGGCGAGTTTGGTGGGGTGTTTCTCAAAGGCTTTTTGAGGGAGATCCTCACGGCTATTCAAATTGGATTTGTTTATTGTCACGTGTACCGAGGTATAGTGAAAAGTATTTTTCTGCGAGCAGCTCAACAGATCATTAAGTACATGAAAAGCAAAGGAAATAAAAGAAAATACATAATAGGGTAACACAAGGTATACAATGTAACTACACAACACTGGCATCGGGTGAAGCATACAGGGGTGTTGTGTTATTGAGGTCAGTCCATAAGAGGGTCCTTTAGGAGTCTGGTAACAGCGGGGAAGAAGCTGTTTTTTAGTCTATTTGTGCGTGTTCTCAGACTTTTGTTTCACATAGAATTTACAGTGCAGAAGGAGGCCATTCGGCCCATCGAGTCTGCACCGGCCCTTTACTCAAGCCCATATCTCTACCCTATCCCCATAACCCAATAACCCACACTTATCTTTTTGGTCACTAAGGGCAATTTATCATGGCCAATGCACCGAACCTGCACGTCTTTGGACTGTGGGAGGAAACCGGAGCACCCGGAGGAAACCCACACAGACACGGGGACAATGTGCAGACTCCGCGCAGACAGTGACCCAAACCGGAATCGAACCTGGGACCCTGGAGCTGCAAAGCAACTGTGCTAACCACTATGCTACCGTCCTGCCCTATGGAAGTTGGAAGAGTGAGTAAGCCGGGTGGGAGGGTCTTTGATTATGCTGCCCGCTTTCCCCAGGCAGCGGGAGGTGTAGATGGAGTCAATGGATGGGAGGCAGGTTCGTGTGATGGACTGGGCGGTGTTCACGACTCTTATGGTCCTGGGCCGAGCAGTTGCCATACCCAGGCTGTGATGCAGTCTGATAGGATGCTTTCTATAGTGCATCTGTAAAAGTTGGTAAGGGTTAATGTGGACATGCCAAATTTTCTTAGTTTCCTGAGGAAGTATAGGCACTGTTGTGTTTTCTTGGTGGTAGCGTTGACGTGAGTGAGGACAGATTTTTGGTGATGTGTACCCCTAGGAATTTGAAACTGCTAACCATCTCCACCTCAACCCCGTTGATGCTGACAGGGATGTGTACAGTACTTTGCTTCCTGAAGTCAATGACCAGCTCTTTAGTTTTGCTGGCATTGAGGGAGAGATTGTTGTCGCTGCACCACTCCACTAGGTTCTCTATCTCCCTCCTGTATTCTGACTCGTCGTTATTCGAGATCCGGCCCACTATGGTCGTATCATCAGCAAACTTGTAGATGGAGTTCGAACCAAACTTTGCCACGCAGTCGTGTGTGTACAGGGAGTAGAGTAGGGGGCTAAGTACGCAGCCTTGCGGGGCACCGGTATTAAGGACTATTGTGGAGGAGGTGTTGTTGTTCATTCTTACTGATTGTGGTCTGTTGGTCAGAAACTCAAGGATCCAGTTGCAGAGGTGTGGTAGTCACCACTGTTGTATATGTATCACATATGAGGTGTAATACGGTAAGGCTCCTGTACTACAGGTACGGGGGTAGATCCCTGCCTGCTGGCTCTGCCGAGTAGGCGGAGTATAAATGTGTGGGCACACCGAGCTGCAGCCATTTCGGCAGCAGCTGCAGGAGGCTACATATCTCTGCGTAATAAAGCCTCGATTACTCTCTACTCTTGTCTCGTCGTAATTGATAGTTCATCAATTTATTAAGCAGAGATTTTGCAACGATTGATCTCCGCATCAAGCCGGATCGCCTGCAGCTGCACCCTCAAGCAGACAACGCCAAGTCGGACTTCGCCCACTGGCTAGCTTGCTTCGAAGCATCCATCGGATCAGCGACAGAACCACCCTCAGAGGCACAGAAGCTCCAGATCCTGTATACGTGGCTGAGCTCCGATATCTTTCCCCTCATCCGGGACGCGCCTACCTACGCTGAAGCCCTGGCGCTACTGGAAGAGAACTACACTCAGCAGACCAACAAAATCTACGCCAGGCACCTCCTGTCCACGCGGCATCAACTCCCCGGTGAGTCTGTGGAAGATTTCTGGCGGGCCCTGCACGCCCTGGCGAGGGACTGAGATTGCAAGGCTGTTTCGGCCGTTGAACATTCCGAACTCTTAATTAGGGACGCTTTCGTTACAGGCATAGGGTCGGCCTACATCCGCCAGTGCCTCTTAGAAAGGGCTACCCTTGACCTCGCGGTGACCAAGAACCTCGCGATCTTACTGTCGCCTCCCGTAATGTACAAGCGTACGCCCCTGACCACTCGCCGCCCCCCTCCTGGACATCATGGAGCCCACCAGCGAACACCCCATCTTGGACTCCACCAGCGACTGCCCCCAGCCAACCCCAAGCCTGCGCCGCGCAGCAGCCAACCAACCCCGGGGGACCCAAGCGCTAATTCTCCGGACAGACAAAGCACCCCCGGCAGCGCTGCCCAACGCGGAGTGGCCTGCGGGAAGAAAGGACATTTCGCTGCTGTATGCCAGGCCCGCTTCGATCTCCACTGTAACCAGGCCCATTCTCCCTGCACCCTCCCAACGTGCGACCCGGGGGCGCCTCCATCTTCCTCGCCTCAGACCACATGCGCCCCGTGGGCGCCGCCATCTTCCCCGCCTCAAGACCCCTGCTCGTCGGGCACCTCATCGGGCCGCTCATTGCCTGCAACCGCCGCCGACCAGCCAGGGGCCTTCCAATACCAGCCACGCCTCCATCACAATCGACCAGTCCCGACCGCACAATCCCGCGACCGCGTCAACGATAGTTAAGGTCGAGGGGCACAAGCCACCTTGCCTTCTTGACTCCGGGAGCACTGAGAGCTTCATCCACCCCAATAGGGCAGCAGGGTAGCATGGTGGTTAGCATAAATGCTTCACAGCTCCAGGGTCCCAGGTTCGATTCCCGGCTGGGTCACTGTCTGTGTGGAGTCTGCACGTCCTCCCCGTGTGTGCGTGGGTTTCCTCCGGGTGCTCCGGTTTCCTCCCACAGTCCAAAGATGTGCGGGTTAAGTGGATTGGCCGTGCTAAATTGCCCTTAGTGTCGTAAAAAATAAGGTTAATTTGGGGGGGGGGGGGGGGGGGGTTACTGGTATAGGGTGGATACGTGGGTTTGAGTAGGGTGATCTTGTAGCCATCTAAGATGGACACTGGGCTACAAAATGGAGAACCGCAAGGAACACAGGGAAAAACAGTCATAGTGAGGACACACAGCTTGCAAAAGACTGTTTTGCATTTTGCACGTACAGAAACCAGTTTCAAGCCAGGTGCAGAGTTTCATCCAAAGGTGCAAATGGGAAACAGATCTGCATAGTAATGAGGTGATCCAGATCCAGACCCTGGACAATAGAAACATTTAAGTATCGATGGATACTTTTCCATAGACGCCCAGACAGAATGGCGCCAAAGCAACCAAACACAAAGAGCCGTAGGGACCGCCCCAGCCATCGAGGAACGACCCTAGGATTGGGGAGTTCGAAAGATATCGATTGAGAAAGACCCAATCGATGAGGGAGCCGCCCCAAGGGGGCCTGAACCTATAAGAGTAGGTCCCGCACATGGTTCGGTCTGTTTTGCTCCGGCCCAGACCTGTTACATCGCATCCTGACTCCAGTTTAATCACCGGCCGTCGAGCATCAGCCATCGAACTGTAAGTGCCAACACAACGATCGCTACGTGATCCAGACCTTGCTAGCCCTTGACAACTTTGCCAATCAGAAAGTTACAGACCAAGAACGGGACGAAGGCCTTGCTCCCTGACCTTGCCTGTTCCTGTCTAGATAAGTATTTAGTTGTTTAGTATTAGAAGTAAGTTAGTCTCTTTAGCGTATGCATGTGTATTTATTATATTTGTTATAATAAACACCAATCGTTTGGACTTACTAATCGGTGTACGGATTTATTACTTTGAACCTGACCTTGATATACTTGTGACGGTGTCTCAATACGGCACCTGGCGACTCCAAGCATAATTACACATACAGAGCCATAGTAGTGTTAAGCACACGGCCTTTAAACGGAGGCGTGTTAATCACACTCCAGTAAAATGAGCAACAAGGTCGAGGGGCACAAGACACCTTGCCTTCTTGACTCCGGGAGCACTGAGAGCTTCATCCACCCCAATAGGGCAGCACGGTAGCATGGTGGTTAGCATAAATGCTTCACAGCTCCAGGGTCCCAGGTTCAGTTCCCGGCTGGGTCACTGTCTGTGCGGAGTCTGCACGTCCTCCCCGTGTGTGCGTGGGTTTCCTCCGGGTGCTCCGGTTTCCTCCCACAGTCCAAAGATGTGCGGGTTAGGTGGATTGGCCATGCTAAATTGCCCGTAGTGTCCTAAAAAGTAAGGTTAAGGGGGGGGTGGGGTTGTTGGGTTACGGGTATAGGGTGGATACGTGGGTTTGAGTGGGGTGATCATTGCTCGGCACAACATCGAGGGCCGAAGGGCCTGTTCTGTGCTGTACTGTTCTATTAGTCTTTTAATTTGGAGTAATCTGTGAGTTAATAGCTGACTGTGGGGTCACAACCTCAAAAGGAATTTTTCACCCAAAACTTCACTTTCAAAATCTGAAACTTCTAATGTCATTGTCATTTTCCAGCACTTCTCCGTATATAACACACATGGGTTTTGCATCCTTATTTGCACAGGCACAATTGACAAAACCATACCTCAAGAAATTATCCTGCTTTATTCCCGAGTTAAGCTTCTTCTTTGTAGGCCCTGGAGCTTTGTACAGAGCTAACATCAGCACTTCTCTGTCCTGCCCTGGACTCTCCTGAACAGCTCTCTCCAGCAGATCCTGTTGTGAAGTCCTGTCCAGTAGGTAAACTGCCTATTTGATTCTCTGGCCATCTCTTACTTTTAAGAAAATGATCCATCCTCACAGCTTATTTGCCTTGCTTGCCAGCAGCTAGGAAAAGGATGCCGCTCTCCTCTGTGATTTTAGCCAATAGCACGCTCATAGATGGCGTTGGATGTCAAGAGCACATGCAGGGTGCGTGACCTGCTCTCTGCTGCCACCTCTTGCCGGAAGACTGCCCACAGCCTCATTTATTTTCGTTTGAAAGGCGGCAGCGGCCGTCGTTATCAATTTAAAAGCTGGTCGTGGCAGTCGGGCGCTTCTCCCCCGATCGGAACCACAGCGGGAATGGCACAACCAATTGCTCCACGACCCTCCCGTCACGGGGCGCGACCCGCACCTTGAAAAAACCCTGACCTATACCCTTTCACTCCCTTTTCAATTCAGAATGTAACTAACTCACCCTTAAAAATAATCAAAGGCCCTGCCCTGCATCCATGGAGGAAGGGAGCTCCACAAACCCCCCACCTTCCTCCAGAAAAACCTTGGCCAGTCATATTGCAGCTGTATAGAACCTTATTTAGGCCACACTTGGAGTATAGTGTTCAATTCTGGTCGCCACATTACCAGAAGGATGTGGAGGCTTTAGAGAGGGTGCAGAAGAGGTTTACCAGGATGTTGCCTGGTCTGGAGGGCATTAGCTATGAGGAGAGGTTGAATAAACTCGGTTTGTTCTCACTGGAACGACGGAGGTTGAGGGGCGACCTGATAGAGGTCTACAAAATTATGAGGAGCATAGACAGAGTGGATAGTCAGAGACTTTTTCCCAGGGTGGAGGGGTCAATTACTAGGGGGCATAGGTTTAAGGTGCGAGGGGCAAGTTTTAGAGGAGATGTACGAGGCAAGTTTTTTACACAGAGGGTAGTGGGTGCCTGGAACTCGCTGCTGGAGGAGGTGGTGGAAGTAGGGACGATAGTGACATTTAAGGGGCATCTGGACAAATACATGAATAGGATGGGAATAGAGGGATACGGACCCCGGAAGTGCAGAAGATTTTAGTTTAGACGGGCAGCATGGTCGGCACGGGCTTGGACGGCCGAAGGGCCTGTTCCTGTGCTTTACTTTTCTTTGTTCCTCATGTCTGTCTTAAATGGGAGAGCCCTAATTTTGAAACTCTGTCCCCCGGTTCTAGTCTCGCCCACAAGAGCAAACATCCTTTCAGTACAGGACCCTAGAACCAGGGAAAATTTACATTGCAGAAAGAGGCCATTCAGCCCATCGTGTCTGCACCGACCAAACGGAGAAGAAAGGGAAACTCGTTTTAATCCTGTCTTCCAACACCTGATCCACAGCCTTGCAGGCCACAGCACTTCAGATGCAGGTCTGTTTTGTTATTAATTTACAGGATGTGGGGGTCGCAGGCTAGGCCAGCATTTGTTGCCCATCCCTAGTTGCCCTTTGAATGAGTTGGGCATTTCAGCCTCAACCACCAACTTAGGCAGTGAACTCCAGGAGCCTGCCACCCTGTGGGTGAAACAGTTTTCCCTTATGTCCCCTCTAATCCCTCTACCAACCACCTTAAATCTAAGGCCCCTGGTAATTGGCCCCTCAGCTAGGGGAAAGAAGTCTATCCTGTCTACCCTCTCTAGTGAGGCGATGCGCCTGTGGGCTATATCATAGTTGGATGGTGTGAGACCTCCAACCAGCGGGTGGCGGTACAGACACACAATGCAGTCTCCAGACCAAGGTCATGTGACCTGTGACTACGATATAAAGGGAGACACTTCCGGCCATCTTCAGAAGAAGATTGAGAGGGTGATAAGACATACAAGTGAATGGTCAGTGCTGGGTGCAAGTTCCAGAGTAGTTAGCAGACTCCATGATAACGTGCTCTGTGTCAGGTTGCTATCTTACCACACAAGACTCAATAAAAGATTCTGATTTGAACAAGTTGAAGCATTTGGTGGATTCCTTCGTAAAGTACAAAGGACCAAACACAACATCTAGGCCCCTCATAATTCTCTACACCTTAATTTATTATTATTTTTTAAAATTTAGAGTACCCAATTCATTTTTTCCAATTAAGGGGCAATTTAGCATGGCCAATCCTCCTACCCTGCACATCTTTGTGTTGTGGGGGCGAAACCCACGCAGCAAACACGGGGAGAACGTGCAAACTCCACATGGACAGTGACCCAGAGCCGGGATCGAACCCGGGACTTCAGCGCCGTGAGGCAGCAGTGCTAACCCACTGCGCCACCGTGCTGCCCTCTGTACACCATAATTTGAAAGCTCTTTATGTAATGGACTCTATAAACATGGTGGTGGGTACAGGCGATGACATTTTGCAGAGTGCTAACTGAGGCTTATGGTGAAACAATGAATGATTTGATTAAGTGGGAGTCAAGATATAAAAGACACAATCCAGGACACCCCTTTAACCTTTGCACCAATAGTTTACTAACCTGGGGCGAAATTCTCTGCAGACCGTCGTAACGCCGATTTCCGGCGAGCAAAATTGGTGTAGATGACTCCGGCGTGGGGGCCTTCTTTTAGGCGGCTATTCTCCGTTCCCGGAGGGGCCAGCAGCTGACTGACGCGATACGCGTCAGTTTCACCAGCTGCGGAAGTGGTGAGACCCGGCGTTTTTTTTGGGGGGGGGGGAGGAGGAGAGAGACTGACCCGGCGTTTGGGGGGGGGGGGGAGAGAGAGAGACAGACCGGCATTGGGGGGGGGGGGGGGGGTGGGGGGGGGGGGAGGAGGAGAGAGACAGACCGGCATTTTGGGGGGGGGGGGGGGAGGAGGAGAGAGACAGACCGGCATTTTGGGGGGGGGGGAGGAGGAGAGAGACAGACCGGCATTGGGGGGGGGGGAGGAGGAGAGAGACAGACCGGCATTTGGGGGGGGGAGGAGAGAGACAGACCCGGCATTTGGGGGGGGGCGAGGAGGAGAGAGACTGACCCGGCATTTGGGGGGGGGGGGGGGGTTCCGGCATTTGGGGGGGGGGGTTCCAGATTTGGGGGGGAGGGTTCCGGCATTTGGGGGGGGGTTCCGGCATTTGGGGGGGGGGGGGGGGTTCCGGCATTTGGGGGGGGGGGTTGCGGCATCGGGGGGGGGGTTGCGGCATGGGGGGGGGGTTGGGGGCAGCGGCGTGCAGAGAGGGGGGGCGACGGATGCCCGGGGCCAGCGCACCGTCGCCCCCCCGCTGTACGCTGCTGCCCCCTACCCCAACTACCCCCCCTCACCACCCCAACCCCCTTACCACCCCTACCCCCTTCACCACCCCTACCCCCCTCCAACGCCGCACCCCCCCACCCCTCACCCCCCACTAACACCGCACCCCCCCCACTAACGGAGGAAGGAAGGGGGGGAGGAGGAAGGAAGGGGGGAGGAGGAAGGAGGGGGGGGAGGAAGGAAGGGGGGAGGAGGAAGGAAGGGGGGGAGGAGGAAGGAAGGGGGAGGAGGAAGGAAGGGGGGAGGAGGAAGGAAGGGGGGGAGGAGGAGAGAGGGGGGGGGTGTGGGTACCAGCCTTCAGAGGGAGGGGGGTATGTGTACCGGCCTTCAGAGGGAGGGGGACGGGGTGTGGGTACCGGCATTGAGGGGGGGGGCCCGGCGTTGAGAGGGGGGGGACCCGGCGTTGAGGGTGGGGGGTTGCGGCATTGCGAGAGATGGGGGGGCGGCGTTGGAGGGGGGTAGGGGTGGTGGAGAGGGGGGTTGGGGAGGGGGTAGGGGTGGTGGGGAGGGGGGTAGGGGTGGTGGGGAGGGGGTAGGGGTGGTGGGGAGGGGGGTTGGGGAGGGAGGTAGGGGTGGTGAGGGGGGGTGGTTGGGGTAGGGGGCAGCGGCGTACAGAGGGGGGGGCAGCGGCGTACAGAGGGGGGGGGCGATGGTGCGTTGGCCCCGGGCATCCGTCGCCCCCCCCTCTCTGCACGCCGCTGCCCCCAACCCCCCCCCCGATGCCGCAACCCCCCCCGATGCCGCCAACCCCCCCCCGATGCCGCAACCCCCCCGATGCCGCAACCCCCCCCCCCGATGCCGCAACCCCCCCCGATGCCGCAACCCCCCCCGATGCCGCAACCCCCCGATGCCGCAACCCCCCCCCGATGCCGCAACCCCCCCCCGATGCCGCAACCCCCCCCGATGCCGCAACCCCCCCCCCGATGCCGCAACCCCCCCGATGCCGCAACCCCCCCCGATGCCGCAACCCCCCCGATGCCGCAACCCACACCCCCACCCCCCCCCCCCCCCCCCCCTGAACGGCATCAACCATCATCAATGGTTGACGCCGTTTTAAAGGTACTGTGATTTTCGCCGACGTGACCCGTGGCCACATCGGCGGGACTTTGGCCCATCCGGGCCGGAGATTTGTGGAAACAAAAATATAATGACATCCCGCCGGCGCCAGCTGTTTTCAGAAGCTGCCGGCGGGATTTGCACAGCGCCGGTTTTTGGCCGGTCAGAGAATTAAAAACCCTGCGGGAGTGGGATTAACGCCGCTGCCGGCCGATTCTCCGACCCTGCGTGGGGTCGGAGAATTTCGCCCCTAATCCTAAACCCTGGGCACTATCTATATAATATTAGACATCTGCAGTGTCTTTGAAGAATAACTCATTCGCATACAATAATTCCTGGCTGATGATCTTCCTACAGATGGGGAGATACCGCAATGAAGAGGCCTGCCAATCCGTTGCCCAGCATCGCAGGGAGTGGAATTTACATTATGCACCGGACTGACCCTCAAACGAAATGTCAGAGCAGGATTCAGAATTCCACAATCCTCAAAAAGACAATCCTGTCGCCAGCAGTCGAGGAATAGGAACCAGACATTTTAAATGAGTTTTGCAATTCTTTAGTTCAAGCCAAGTGGAATGATTATTAAGTAGGCATGTGTGTGTATGCATGTGCAGGCAGACATGTGTGCACACATGCACATATCTGTGCGCATGTGTTAACTTCTGAGTGTGTGTGCATGTGCGTATGTGGCAAATGCCTGTATATGTGTGTATGCATGTGTTGCTGTTATGTGTACGTTTGTTATCATGTGCGTGTAAAGGATTGTCCCTTAGCTACCTCTGTTCTAAGGAAAACAACCCACACTATCCAATCTCTCCTCATAGCTGTAAACTTCAAGCCAAGGCAACATTCTTGAGAATCTCCTCTGCACTCTTGCCAGAGCAGTTATGTCCTCCCTGTAATGTGGTGACCAGAACTGCACACAATACTCCAGCTATGGCCTTAACCAGCGTTTTACATAGTCCCATCATTCCATCCCTGCTTTTGTCTTCAATATCTCCCCCAATAAAGGAAAATACGCTTCCTTTTCCGCCAGTCCGATCACATTCAAGGACCTGTGGAGGGTCTAGGACAACTCATCGCCGCCGACTCATCGCCGCCGACTCATCGCCGCTGACTCATCGCCAGCCAACTCATCGCCGCTGACTCATCACCGCTGACTCATCGCCAGCCCAACTCATCGCCAGCCCAACTCATCGCCGCCGACTCATCGCCGCTGACTCATCGCCAGCCCAACTCATCGCCGCCGACTCATCGCCGCTGACTCATCGCCAGCCCAACTCAACGCCGCTGACTCATCGCCAGCCCAACTCATCGCCAGCCCAACTCATCGCCAGCCCAACTCATCGCCAGCCCAACTCATTGCCAGCCCAACTCATCGCCGCTGACTCATCGCCAGCCCAACTCATCGCCAGCCCAACTCATCGCCAGCCCAACTCATCGCCAGCCCAACTCATCGCCAGCCCAACTCATTGCCAGCCCAACTCATCGCCAGCCCAACTAAAAATTGAAATTCATGGAGTGCTCAATAAAATTCGGTGGATATTAAAAACATCTTTATTCAAAATCAAAGACTCAAAAATTAATGGAGGTGAAAAGACTTATTTTATGTTATGAGAAATACCGCGTAAATATTCAATAGGAATCCTTTCATTAAAATTTTGGACTATACTAAGAATGCGGTTATCAGTATCTAGGTATCTTTTTAATTTTGCTGGTGGTGCACTGCCAGCTATAAGCAATTCCAAATAACAGTCTCGTCCTTTTTGAACTTTTCTGAGTGCATTAATGAATTTCCATATTGTAGGATGTTCCATCCCTAATTCCATTTGTAGTCTTCTGGTTGCTGCTTCTGCGTGGTTGTTGGTTTTGTCTTCATGATTTAAAGTTCGAACATACAAATTCCACATTTCCATTGGGAAGAATGGGGCACGTCTGCTATTTCCGCGTCTGTTTAACTGACCTATATAATTGTTTTCGAGCCAATTCAGGATTGGCAAATGCTCTGTAGATAATTCGTCAACTAAGGCATCAATATAGGAATCTATATGTGGATCTAGTTAGTCGGTAATTACTTGTTGTGTATGAAGAGGCGTTGCGTTGGTAATTGAGTAATTTGTGGATCTAGTTAGTCGGTAATTACTTGTTATGTATGAAGAGGCGTTTTTGTTTTTATTATTATTTTGGGCTGGCGATGAGTTGGGCTGGCGATGAGTTTGGCTGGCGATGAGTTGGGCTGGCGATGAGTTGGGCTGGCGATGAGTTGGGCTGGCGATGAGTTGGGCTGGCGATGAGTTGGGCTGGCGATGAGTTGGGCTGGCGATGAGTTGGGCTGGCGATGAGTCGGCAGCGATGAGACAGCGGCAATGAGTCGGCGGCGATGAGTTGTCCCATTCCCCCTGTGGACATGCACTTCCTCAACCCCTCTCAATACCTTCCCGTTTATTAAGTATCCCCTTGCTTTGATTGCCCTCCTGTTAGATCTGTATTTGGTTAGTATATCTTATGCGTCGCCGCACTCATATATTACTCGACAGAACATTTGTTGATAATCAACAGTTCTTGATCATTTCTTCAAATCAAAATACACAATACGGAGAAGTTGGAAATAAACCAAATGGCGGCTTTCAAAGCAAGGCACAGCAAAAGCTCCAAAAATGAAATAAGATGATCTCGGGATGAATTGTTCATACCGGCACCTAGCTTTAAGGTAATTGCAATCGTCAATGTTCTGTCCCCTTTCTGGCTGTGATTGGGTCATGGTAATTATAGTTCATTCAATTCAGGGGCTGGTTTAACACACCGGGCTAAATCGCTGACTTTTAAAGCAGACCAAGGCAGGCCAGCAGCACGGTTCAATTCCCGTACCAGCCTCCCCGATCAGGCACCGGATTGTGGCGACTAGGGGCTTTTCACAGTAACTTCATTTGAAGCCTACTCGTGACAATAAGCAATTTTCATTCAATTCGATTGTAATGTCTGTCCATCCAATTTTGCCTGCCGAAATATGGTGTGATTGAGATATTTCTTTCCCACCAAACTTTTTCCGTTGCCATGACAACTGGACTAGGAACGCTGCCCAGATTTTCATACTAACAAAATGTGTCCTTGCTTCTGTCTGGCCGATTCTAATCTGATCATTCCCCTGCTATTCAGCAGTTTTCACTGTCATGTTTGAAATGTGTGACTTTAGTAAACCATTTTACTTCAAAACCATTTCTTCCTTTAAACTTATTACATATTGAAACGGTAGATTTCTGTCACCTCCCATGCATTAACTCACACTTCTGTGGATTGAATTCCATCTGCCACTTCTTTGCCCAAATCAGATAAATCACTAACATCCTTCTGGCGTCAGCTGCTGTCCTTTTCACTATCAACTACAGGGCCAGTTTCTGTGTCTTCTGCAAGGGGGGAGGTTATATCTTGTAAGGCCCACAGGGCGTTGAGAGGGAGGAGAGGCCGAGGTTGGTGGATGCTATTGTAGCGGTGGATTGACGGTACTCAGAGGCCCCAACTAGGGAGCTGCCGGCTGAAACTGCAGGGGCAGTTTGACCGAGTGACAACAGGGAAGGCGGTGGGTCAGCTTCGCCGCTTGAGGTGGGTTCAGTATGAGTTTGGGGAGAAGGCCAGTCGGCTGCTAGCCCATCCGTTGAGGTGATAGGTGGCTGCATGGGAGATTGCGCAGGTGTGGGGGGAGGGGGGGGGGGGGGTGGTGAGGGTGGGGGGGGGGGGGTGGTGATGGCGCCAGAAAAAAAATCAATGAGTCATTTGAGGCCTTCTATCGGGAGGGGTGTATAGATCTGAGCTTCGGGGGGAGGACGCGGATATGGGGCATTTTTTTGGATGGGTTGATGTTTCCAGAGGTGGAGAATGGGAAGAGACAGGGATTGGACAGGCCATTGGGATTACAGGAGATAATGTAGTGTGTGGAGTTGATGCAATCAGGGAAGGTACCAAGGCCACGTGGCTTTCTGGTAGAGTTTCATGAACAGTCATTGGCAGAGTTGACGCCCCATCTCCTGGATATGTACAATGAGTCAGTGGCAAGGGGTGAGCTGCCAGCCACACTTGCACAAGCTTCTATTTTGTTGATCCCAAAAAAGGATAAGGACCCGCCAGAGTGTGGGTCTTAGAGGCTCATCTGCATACTGAATACAGATGTGAAGGTATTGGCTAAGTTGTTGGTCAGGCATTTGGAAGGGTGTGTGCTGGAGCTGGTCTCAGAGGACAGACAGGTTTGTTAACGGGCGGCAGATGTCAAGCAACATCAGGAGGCTGTTGAATGTAGTAATGACCCCATCAAGGGGTAGTGCAGCGGAGGTTAACATATCAATGGGTGTCAAATTGCGGTACCTATTCGAGAACCTGAGGAGGTTTGGGTTTGGACCACCTTGTGTTTCATGGGTGGGGTTGCTGTATGTGTCCCCCATGGCGGGTGTGAGGATGAACGTGATGAATTTGGGATATTTTAGGTTGCATAGGGGAACAAGGCAGGGATGCTCGCTGCCCCCGTAGTTTAGGGAGAAAAAGGGGGGGAAATCGACAAACTGTTTGAATGTTTATATTTGGTTCCTGTTTGTGCATGTTATTGATTGTGTTTGGAATAAATATATATATTTTTTAAATGACTAATCGGATATGGTAATCGTCAACTCCACTTTCCTGCCTTATTCCCCATAATCCTTAAAATTCAGTAAGGGAAAATACTTAAAACCCAGTCTCTACAGTAAAAAATTCCACAGATCACTAAATTCCTCATCTCTGCCTTTAAAAAAAATAAATTTAGAGTACCCAATTATTTTTTTCCAATTAAGGGACAATTTAGCGTGGCCAATCCACCTGCCCTGCACATCTTTGGGTTGTGGGGGTGCAACCCACGCAAACACAGGGAGAACGTGCAAACTCCATATGGACAGTGACCCAAACCGGGAATCGAAGCCAGGTCCCTGGATCTGTGAAGCGACAGTGCTAACCACTGTGCTACCGTGCAGCCCAGAGGATAAACATATCAGCCATGATAGAATGGCAGAGCAGACTCGATGGGCCGAATGGCCTAATTCTGCTCCGAAATCTTAACTTATAAGCAGGATAGGCCATGGTAAATTGTAAGAATGGAGTACTCTAAATGAAAAAAATAAATTGAGTTTAAATTGACATTCCATGTCAGGCATGCAGCCTGGGGCAGAGTATTTGGTGTGAGTGACCAGCCAGGCAGGCAGCATGGACTGAGGACAAGCTGCCTGTCTGCAGATGGCGGCTGATCCATTCATTCAAAAGGCGCGGTGCCCGTTTCCCGCCTTCTGGCTGACTGACATGACATCATCGCGCTGCCCCCGCCACCTCCTCCCTTTCTGAATGGCCGGAAGCGTCAATTCTGGCGCGCTGCCACTTCAGCCAATCGGGGTTGGCGCCCCGCCCTCTTTGTGATGTTGTGATGTTTGGGGAGGGGATAGTCGACAGTACGCATGCTCCATTCTTCTGCCGGCCCAGCCAGGCTGCTGGCTGCGGCGTGCTCACGCCGAGGTTGGGATGCGCATACGTCATCACGCCGAGGCCGGGCTGCAGCTGTCCGTCCTCGTGGGCTGCGCTCTCCGTCGCTGGAGTGTGCCATACGTCATCACGCCGAGGCCGGGTGGTCCTCCCGCTCACGTTTGTTCGGTGTGTTGCGTCGCCACGTTGAGGATGCGCTGTGTCTTACGTCACCTCGCATTGTACGCCAGCGTCCTCGCCACGCCCAGCGGCGGGAGGCCGCGCCCTCTGGGCAGGTGTCAAAGGTTAGCTGAGCCGGCCTTCCCGCCCCCCTGTCTCTCTCTCTCTCACACTGGGCGCAATGGCGGAGCAGCAGCAATTCTATCTCCTGCTCAGCAACCTGCTGAGCCCTGACAACGCCATCAGGAAGCAGGCCGAGGTAACCGCGCCGCGGCCGCTCACAGCGCTTTCATCCGGCCGGGGGGGTGCGGCGGCGGCTTGGCCAGGCTGTGGGGAGGGGAGTGTGGCCTAGTCCCCCCCCGCCCCGGGGCCCGGCCCTCAGGCGGCAGCTCCCGCCCCCCTCGGGCCGGCCTGGGGGCGGAGGCCCACGTGGAGCCGGCCGGCTGCCTGGGAGCCGCATCCTCAGCCCCATGTGCTTCTCGTGGGCCCAGCAGCTGCCCATCCACCCGGCCGGCCTCCTCCATGGAAACCTCCAGCGGCGCCGGGAGCTGAGGCTCCCCCACCCCGGGGAGCTGGGGCTCCTCTTCCCCGGGGAGCTGGGGCTCCTCTTCCCCGGGGAGCTGGGGCTCCTCTTCCCCGGGGAGCTGGGGCTCCTCTTCCCCGGGGAGCTGGGGCTCCTCTTCCCCGGGGAGCTGGGGCTCCTCTCATTCCCCCCGGGGCTCCTCTCATTCCCCCCGGGGAGCTGGGGCTCCTCTCTTTCCCCCCGGGGAGCTGGGGCTCCTCTCTTTCCCCCCGGGGAGCTGGGGCTCCTCTTCTCTCTCTTCCCCCCCCCCCCCCCCCCCCCCCCCCGGGAGCTTGTCTGAAATTTCCAGCCCTGTGGGGCAGCTGGGCTCCTCTCTATGAGCAGAGAGGGTTAGTAGAGGGGGTTGGGCTGGCCCTCAGCACAGGTTGAAACAAGCAGAGAGAGTGCTGGAAAAGCTGAGTGGGCCTGACAGGCCCTGTGGGGAGAGGACCCAGCGGTAACGGTCTGCACACAATGTGACATCCTCGGAGTTTGACTCCAAACGTTAACCTTTGGATTCCCTCCTCACAGAGGATGCCAGACTCGCTGTGCTTTTCCAGCATTTTCTGTTTCTATTTTAAATCTAAATCCCCAACATCCTCATTTTAGTAACTAAGGAGAGTCTGTTAACATTGAATCAGAGTATTGTGCTCTATCATGGGCACCGCATTTTAGAAGGGAGAAGGTGTGGAATAGATCCACGTGTGGGAGAGTCTTCAGTTCCCTGGGTGGGTTGGTGAAGAGAAAGCTTGACAGGCATTCAAAATCATGAGGGGACTGGACAGAGTACGGAGGGACTTACTGTCCTGTTTGGCAGAAGGTTCACCAGCCAGGCGATACAGATTTAAGGTGATTGACAAAAGAACCTGACGCAAAGAAAAAAACATTTTATGCCATGGTTCGTTAGGATCTAAAAGAGTGACTCTCAAAAGAGTATTGGCTAAACATGCAAAGAAAATTATTTGCAAAGCTATGGGAGACAAGTGGGGCGTGGGACTAGCTAAAATAATACTCATGGGCACAATGTGCTTGCTTATTGGTGTCCTGTGTTTAGTGACGGGAGTCGGTGACCAGATAGCATAAATTTAACATAATTACCAAAAGAAGGGAGATTTTCTTTTCAACTGGGTAATTTCTTACCTAGAACGCGCTGCCGAAAAGGGCTATGGAAGCAGATTCAAATAGGAACTAGTTATCAACTTGGACAGAAAAATTAATAACTGGGGAAAAGAGATGGGGGAGTGGGATTAATCGGATAGCTCATTGAAGTAACTGACATGTGCTCGATGGGTCGAATGGCCTCCTTTCTGTTTGCTGTATGAATATCTGGTATGGTGGGGTAGATGTTCTGCAGCTTGTTGCCTACAGGATTTAACATGGATCTTTTTTAAACTGTGGATCTGAATGACAGCAGTCCCTGATGGAAAAAGCTTTTTTTTGATTAATCATATTTTTATTGGGGGAGTGAAGGGATTGAGCTAAGCAAAAAAAATGCAGGCCTCACCTAATGCTGTCTTTGCGCTTCAACTCTGGGAGATAAAGCTCCTAAAACTGTTTTCCTTCCCATTCAAAGTAGATTTGTACTTTCCTTACGGAATCTTTTGGTTAAAGGTGCTGGCGAATCCTTGTTTGTTTATATAAATTGGTTAGTGAGTTTTTTTGTAGTGATGTGCAATTTGGCCATTTTAGCATTTGGGCAGCAGGGTAGCATGGTGGTTAGCATAAATGCTTCACAGCTCCAGGGTCCCAGGTTCGATTCCCGGCTGGGTCACTGTCTGTGTGGAGTCTGCACGTCCTCCCCCTGTGTGCGTGGGTTTCCTCCGGGTGCTCCGGTTTCCTCCCACAGTCCAAAGATGTGCGGGTTAGGTGGATTGGCCATGTTAAATTGCCCGTTGTGTCCTAATAAAAGTAGGGTTAAGGGGGAGGTTGTTGGGTTACGGGTATAGGATGGATACGTGGGTTTGAGTAGGGTGATCATGGCTCGGCACAACATTGAGGGCCGAAGGGCCTGTTCTGTGCTGTACTGTTCTATGTTCTATGTTAGTGGATTAAGTTAATTGTAACCACAATGTAGGTATTCTTGTATTGCCTTTCATATTTGCAAAGTTACAACTTGTGAATGGGAGTGCGATTGTCTTCAGAAGGCCGGGTGCAATTTAAAGTGCAGTCATTTTAATGTGTCTGAGATGGTTAGTGAGGATAGGATTGAGGTGGGATTGGATGTGAGGCTCCATCAGGGCACTGATGAGGTGTGCAGATTAGCAATGGTGACAAGATTGAGGTAACGGAAAGGAGGGTGATACCTGTGGGACCATCCCTCTGAGTTACACATGGCATTGGTTCTAAATAGGGCAGCAGATTTGAAACATTAGTTTTATTTTTGAAAACTGCTCCATTTGGAATGTTTTTTTAATAAACATTTTATTGAAGTATTTTTGGTACTGTAACAACAACAAAATAAACAATGTCCATGAAACTATAGTAAGAAGTCTTACAACACCAGGTTAAAGTCCAACGGGTTTGTTTCAAACACGAGCTTTCGGAGCGCAGCTCCTTCAGGTGACTTCAGGAGACCACGGGGCTGGTGGAGTACTGTGCCGGCAGGAATGGTAGAGGCGCAGTTACCAACGCCCCCAGACTGGTGCCCTTGCATGAACCCGCCTCCATACGCTCCCATGCCGACCGTCCCTCACCACCCACTTCCTGATCATGGCTATTTCGCCGCCCAGTAATAATTACTAAAATTTGGCAGTGCCAGCCTGCCCTCTTCTACTTGCGCTGAAATATTACCTTCCTTACTCGCGGGGTCTTGCCCGCCCAAACGAAGCCAGTGATCACTTTGTTGACCCGTTTAAAAAAGGACCCCGGAATACAGATGGGAAGACTCTGAAATACAAACAGAAATATCGGGAGGACCGTCCTCTTCACCGTCTGCACCCTCCCAGCCAATGACAATGGAAGTGCGTCCCATCTCCGAAAATTGTCCATCATTTGGTCTAGTAGTCGGGCCAGATTTAATTTATGCAGCCGGTCCCATTCCCGTGCCATTTGAATGCCTAGGTACCTAAAGCTTTCCCCCTAATAATCTAAACGGCAGCTCCCCCAATCGCCTCTCCTGTCCCCTCGCCTGGACCGCAAAAAGTCAGCCCATCCAAGAAGTGCCTCATCCCCTCCAGCCCAGTAGGGGGTTCCGACCTGTACAGCCTACTGTAGAAATCCCTAAACGCCTTATTCACCCCAGCTGAATCTTCAACCAGGTTCCCATCTCCGTCATTTACTTTCCCTATCTCTCTGGCTGCCTCCCTCTTTCTTAGCTGCTGTGCAAGCATTCTGCTGGCCTTTTCTCCATGCACATAGATTGCCCCCCCCTCGCCTTTCTCAGCTGCTCCACCACCCTCCCTGTGGTTAACAAGCCAAACTCAGCCTGTAGCCTCCGCCATTCCCTTAAAAGCCCTGCCTCTGGGGTCTCCGCATATATCCTATCGATCTGTAGTATCTCCTTTACCAGTCGGTCCATCTCTGTCCTGTCCACCTTCTCCCTATGGGCCCGTATTGAGATCAGCTCCCCTCTGACCACCGCCTTCAGTGCTTCCCAGACCACCGCTGCTGAAATTTCCCCCGTGTCGTTGACCTGCAGGTAGTTCTGAATAAATTTCCTCAGCCGCTCGCACACCTCTTTGTCAGCCAAAAGTCCCACATCTAACCCCCATTGCGGGCTCTGGTTACTGTCTTTACTAACCTGCAGGTCGACCCAGTGCGGTGCATGGTCTGAGATTCTGATCGCCGAGTACCCCATGTCCACCACCCCTGCCAGTAAGGCCCTGCTCAAAATAAAGAAATCAATCCGGGAGTACACTTTATGCGCGTGTGAGTAGAAGGAGAGCTCCTTCACCCTCGGCTGCCCAAACCTCCATGGATCCACCCCACCCCCATCTGCTCCATGAACCCTTTTAGTTCCTTTGCCATTGCTGGCACCCTGCCTGTTTTCGAGCTTGACCGGTCCAACCCAGGGTTAATAACTGTGTTGAAGTCCCCTCCCATGACCAACCTGAGAGTCCAGGTACGGTACCTTCCCCAGCATCCTCTTTATAAACTCCACATCATCCCAATTTGGCGCATACACATTTACTACTAACACCTGCACCCCCTCCAGTTTCCCACTGACCATAATGCACCGACCTCCCACGTCTGAAATTATTCTACCCACTTATTGATCAGGATCGCGACCCCTCTAGTCTTTGAGTCTAGTCCCGAGTGAAAGATCTGACTGACCCAGCCTTTCCTCAATCTAATCTGGTCAGTTACTCTTAAGTGCGTCTCTTGCAACATTCCTACGTTCACCTTCAGTCCCCTAAGATGCACGAACACACGTGCCCTCTTGACCGGCCCATTTAACCCTTGAACATTCCAGCCCCTTTTTTGGGCCCGCCTCCAGCCCATGCTCCGCGCCTCCACCAGTCCACCCCCCAGGCAGCCTCTGCACCAACCTCCTCTCTGTAAGCCAACCCCTTTAATAAACCGAACGTATGCACCACCCCCCCCCCCCACCCCACTGCGCTTCTGAGAGCTAGCCCGCCCAGCTAGCTTGGTGGCCCCCATCTCTGGCACCGGATAGTCTCCCACCTATTGTTCCCTCCCCACCCTTACCCATCCCTCAGCAGCTTCCCGTCCGCTCCTTCGGACCCCTCCGGGAGCCCATCGATTCTCAAGTTCTGTTGACGGGACCTATTCTCTGGGTGCTCCACCTTCTCCAGGAGCTGCTTCTGCTGGTCTCTCAGCATCCCCACCTCCAACTCCATCACAGTTTGATGTTCCTCCTGCTCAGCCAGTGCCTTCTCTACCTTCTGGATCACCCGATCTTGGGCGTCCAATCTAAGCTCCAGCCGCTCAATTTACGCTTTTATCGGGTCCAAGCAGTCCCGTTTCTGCTTGGCAAAGCCTTCCTGGATAACTTGCATCAGCTGCACCGTTGACCGCTGGGTCGACAAACCAAAGGTCCGATCCTCCGCCATGCTGTTTCCTGCTGCAGCTTTATCCCAGGCCTTCTCTGTCTTTCTGTTTCTGCCTTTACGAGCACTTCTAGTCCTTCTCTCCATGCACCAAATTGAGAATTCAGTACACAATTGCCTCTGTCATCAGTTTTACAATTCAAGTCCGGTAGAAAATCGGGGGGAAAGGTCCAAAAGTCCGAACAGAGCAGGAGCCACCAAATGTGCAACTTACTCCTTCATAGCCGTCACCGGAAGTCCCTCCATTTGGAATGTTGCTCAGAGCTTGAAGCAGTGTCTGAATGATGTATCATTTGGTCACTTTTAATTAGTGCTGATCTTGTATTCCGGAATAAGGCTTGGATCTCCAAAGGTGATGGGCAGCACGGTGATTAGCACTGCTGCCTCACAGCGCCAGGGACCCGGGTTCAATTCTGGCCTTGGGTAACCGTCTGTGTGGAGTCTGCACGTTCTCCCCATGTCAGCATGGGTGCTCCGGTTTTCTCCCACAGTCCAAAAATGTGCAGGTTAGGTGGATTGGCCACGCTAAATTGCCCCTAGTGTCCAAAAGCTGGGGGGGGGCCGGTGCACATTCGGTGGGCGGAATGGCTTCCTGAACTCTAGGGATTCTACGATCTCCAAAGAAGACCTGCTTTGTCAACTATGGCTGGTGTGGTAACATTCCTGCCCCTGAGTCAGAAGGTTGTGGGTTCAAGTCCCATTTGAGAGAGCTTGAGAGAAGGAATATAAGAATCGAGGCTTACATGTGCAGTGAAGTGCTGCACTGTTACAGATGTCATCTTTTGGTTTGGATGTTTGAACTGAAGGCCCACCTGCTGTCAGGTGGCTGTCGAAGATGGCATATCATCATAACGGGTGGAGCTTTCCTTCGTGTCGATGTTTATTCCTCGACCAACATCATAAAAACGGATTATCTGATTATTATCACATTGCTGTTTGTGGGAGCTTGCGGGGCACACAATGACTGTCACATTTCCAATATATAGCGAATACGCTTCTAAAAGTACTTAGACTGCTCTGGAATTCCTTTCTTAAACCTCTCTGCCCCTCTTTCCTCCTTTAAGATAGTCCTTAAAATGTACCTCTTTGCCCAGCTGATCCAATATTGCTTTATGTAGTTCAAATCTTGTTTTATAACACTCCAGTGCTGTGGGTCATTTCATGATTGATAAAGATGCTGTATAAATAAAAGCTGTCACTAATCAGCTGTAAAGTGCTTTGGGGCAGCCTGGGGCTGTGAAATGCACTACAGAAATTCAAGTCTTTGGGCGGCACGGTGGTTAGCACTGCTGCCTCAGGGCCCCGAGGACCGGGGATTGATCCCGGCCCCTGGTCACTGTCCGTGTGGAGTTTGCACATTCTCCTAGAGTCTGTGTGGGTCCCCACAACACAAAGTTGTGCTGGGTAGGTGCATTGGCCACGCTAAACTGCCCTTAATTGGGGTTAAAAAAAAAAGGATTGGGTACTCAATTAAAAAAAAGAAATTCAAGTCTTTATTTTCTTGAAGATGATTTAAGAATATGAGATGAAACTATCTTGTTGAGCTAAGGTTTAAGCTACTTTTAAGATGTATTTTGCATCTACACTTTTGGAAGTGGTTTCCCTCTCAGAACTGTGTTTATATTTTTGCCCAAAACTTTTGCTGTAAAGTTTTCAACAGGCCTGTAATTTGGCAGCACTATTTGTTAAGGCAGTGGGAATGTCACCGTCCTCAATATACTGAGTTGCTGACTTGTGCAGATAGGTTATTACACTGGGAACTGGAATATCAACTTCTGACCGAATTGTGCTTTTCCTTGCTGCTGTTAGTTTCAGTGACATTAGATTGGTGACAGGCCCTGCCATTTTGTTGGGGGGGGGGGGGTTGATATTCTGTGGTTCAGGAAGATTTGGCATTAAGCTAATTCCTGCAATTGCTTTCACAGAGTGAGCCAGTGAGCCCGTGTGCCAAGTCAGTGTGTGGGATGGTAAAGAATTATTAGTGTGCTGTGTAAATAGGATGGCATCTTTTAAAGTACTTTTTTCCATTTGTGTGTTGTCGGGCTTCCAGTTGTGAAGACTGGAGCTGGTAGCTTGAAATACTTTTGCAATTTTGAGCGTACAGTGAGTTGGCACAGGTCAGAGCATTGAGAACTTGAGCAAAACTTATAGAGTTACTTTACGTGGGTTTTGTTTTCAGTAATCCAAGTAGACCTTCGCTCTTATTTTGGTCCAGTTATCAGAGGTGAAATTTGAAAAGCAAAATGCTGGATGAGCTCACCAGGTCTGGCAGCATCTGTAGAGAGAGGAACAGCGTTAACGTTTCGAGTCTGAGACCCCTCCTCACCACCCACCCACTGGGCTATCTGTCACTTGTTCATTAGTTTTGATTGCACTGAGCACTGACCTTCACTCTCCTGTTAATGCATTCTGCTATCTTACCTTCTCAGCACCTTCTGTAGCCCTTAATGCTGCTATTAACACTCCCTTTGGCTTATGTCCATGACATCTTTGTCAATCTCTCCTTACCTCCTACCTATCCATGACCTTCTATTCAGCTCCACCCCCCCCCCCCCCGCCCCCGCCCCTCTCCAACTGTATAATCCATCACATTTCTTCCCCCTCTTTAGCTCCGAAGGAGACTCATCCTGGACATAAAACATTTCCTCTTTTGCCACAGATGCTGCTGGGCATGCTGAATTATTCCAGCATTTTCTGTTTTATTTCATATTTCCAACGTCAGCAATATTTTGCTTTTATTTATAGCAGCGCTGGAGGGGGGTGGGTTTTAACTCGCTGATCTGACCAGTCCCCCATTCATTGACAGCATTTAACTGAAGCTCGCAATTTGAATACTTAGGATTTATTTCAATATGTAATAATAATAATTATTGTCACAAGTAGGCTTGCATTAACACTGCAGTGAAGTTACTGTGAAAAGTTCCTAGTTGCCACATTCCGGCGCCTGCTTGGGTACACAGAGGGAAAATTCAGAATGTCCAAATTATCAAACAGCACGTCTTTCAGGACCTGTGGGAGGAAACTGGAGCACCTGGAGGAAACCCGCGCAGACACGGGAGAACGTGCAGACTCTGCACAGACAGTGACCCAACCTGGGACCCTGGAGCCGCAAAGCAACAGTGCTATCCACTGCTACCATGCCAAGTATAGCTTCAGTATGATGTTGCAGTTGTCCTGTGCACAGTAGATTATTACAGGTTACCAGCCATGTTTCAGTACACTGCACACTCACCTCTGAGTCAGATGTTCTGTGGAATCCTGGCTGCACTCCTATTATGAGACTCAGAGCAATGAGTTTTAGATGGGACATTAAACTGAGGCCGTCTCAGGCGGATGTGTAAGATCCCATGGTGCTGTTTCGAAGAAGAGCAGGGGAGTTCTCACTGGTAGCCTAACCAATCAGCATCACCAAAAAAAGAGATTTGTTTGCTCATTATCACGTTACTTTGTTTGAGAGCTTGCTGTGTGCAAATTGGCTTCCCTATTTCCTACATCACAACAATGACCACACTTCTAAAGTACTTCAGTGGCTGTAAAATGCTTTGCAATGTCCTGCGGTTGCAGAACGTGCTATAGAAAAGAAAGATTTGCACTTGTGAAAAGAGTTCTTAAAGTTGGCTGAATGTGTTGTCTGATGAACCATGCTGACCATAAAGTTGCCAAATTCATCATCTGGTCTCTGTTAAATCAGCAGCAGTGTCTTGGTGAAAGATGTGATGTGGAGGATCCAGGAATTGGAAATTTGGCTGACTGTTAGCTGAATGTATGTACAGACTGACCCATGATGGGTGACACACCAACAAGTATTTATATAGCACCGTCTTAAAACTTCCCAAAGGGCAGCACAGTGGTGCAGTGGGTTAGCGCTGCTGCCTCACGGCGCTGAGGCCCCAGGTTTGATCCCGGCTCTGGGTCACTGTCCGTGTGGAGTTTGCACATTCTCCCCGTGTTTGCATGGGTTTCGCCCCCACAACACACAGATGTGCAAGCTTGGTGGATTGGCCACGCTAAATTGCCCCTTAATTGGAAAAGATGAATTGGGTACTCTAAATTTATATTAAAATAATTAAACTTCCCGAAGTGCTTCATCGAATGTTATCAAACAAAAATTGACACTGAGCGGTGTGAGGAGATACTAGGGCCGATGAACTGAAAACTTGGTCAAAGAGGTTGGTTTAAAGAGTCATAAAGGAGGAGAGGGAGGTAGAGGGTGGAGGGGTTAGGGAGGGAACTCCAGACTTGAGGGGCTGGGAAACTGAAAGCACGTTTGCCAATGGTGGTGCAATGACAATTGGGGTTACTGAAGAGGCAAGAATTGGAGGAGCGCAGAGATCTGTGTTGTAGGGCTGGAGGAGAGATATGTGGGGATTTCAAAAGCAGGATGGAGGTCTTAGAATCGAGGTGTTGCTTAACCAGGAACAATGCAGATCAGCGAGCACAGGATGATAATGGGACTTGATGGAGTTAGGAAACAGGCAGCTCAGATTTGTGGAGGGGAGAATGTAGGAGACCAGCCAGGAGAGCATTGGATTAGAAGTTAGAAAGCACGGGTGAGGCTTTCAGCAACAGGTAAGCGGAGATAGGGGCAGATTCAGATGATCTTGCTGAGATGGAGATGGGCAGTCTTCACAATGCCGTGGATGTTGTGCACAGCCTTGGTCTTTGTCAGATAGGTGTCGGTGAGAAGGGTGGAGTCGGTGGCTAGAGAGCAGAGTTTGTGGCAGGGACCAAGAAAGTTAATGGCTTCTGCCTTCCCAATATTTAGTTGGAGGTGGGCATGGTTTTGGGAGGTGACAGCGCATTCAAGGACTTTGGAGAGGGAATGAAGATTGGACATGGGCAACAGTTTCCAAGGGCGGAGTGGTTGGTTTCTGTTTTCAGAGGGCTGAACAGTACCAGAAGAGAGAGAACCATTAAAAATGGTTTTAAAAACATGGAAGCCAGGAAGGGAAGTTGGATGGCCAACAGTTTAGTGGGAGTTGGATTGAGGAAACCGGAGGGGCTGGTCTTGTGGACAGGATGAGCTCTGAGAGGGCACGCGGGGGGGGGGGGGGGGGGGGGGGGGGGGGGGGGGGGGGGGAAATGAGAGAGAGAGAGATGCAAGTTAATGATGGGAAACCATCAAGAAAGTGGCCGTGGGTCAATGGAGGAACGATGTAGAGGCAACCGATCTAGCAGTCACAAACTTAGTGACAGCATCTTGTATTACTGGCAAATAGGGTTGAACTTTACTCCACTGCTCTCCTGTAGTTGAAGAAGAAACAAGGAAGAGCTTTTATTTATACAGTGGCATCAAAGACCTTGGGGCATTCTGAAGCATTTGACTGCCTTTGGAGTATAGTTCTGTTATATAGGAAATGCAGCAGAGATTTTGCACCCAGCATCGCCCCACAGACAGCAGTGATGACCGGATAATCTGACTTTAAAGGTTGGTTGACAGGTGAATAGTGGCCAGTACACCAGGGGTAATGCCTCAGCTCTCCCTTGAAATGGTGCCATGGGATCTGTTACATCCAATAGAGCGGATTAATGGTAATCTGAAAGACAGCATCTCTGATAGTGCAACACGTGGCCAGTATTGCACTGCGGTGTCGGTTTAGGCTTTGGTTCTGAGGCTAATGGAAAGGGACTGGAATCCATAACCTTCTGATTCGGATGCTAGTGCCAGCAGAGCTTGCTTTTTTAAAAATAAATTTAAAGTATCCAATTCATTTTTTCCAATTAAGGGGCAATTTAGCGTGGCCAGTCCACCTATCCTGCACATCTTTTGGGCTGTGGGGGCGCAACCCACGCAAACACGCAGAGAATGTGCAAACTCCACACAGACAGTGAGTGACCCAGAGCCTGGATTGAACCTGGGACCTTGGCAACTGTGCTAACCACTTGCGCCACCATGCTGCCCTGTGCCAGCAGAGCTGGGCTGATATTGAACTGTTAATGTATAATCTACATTTGTGACGGTGTTACTGGTGAACCATCTTCAGGAGTGGTGAAGATTGGTTCAAGGAATACTCTGTTTTCATTGACAGCACCAGAGTTAAACACTTGGCGTTTTTACTGTTATTACTGAATCCTCCACAATCAACATTCTTGAAGTTGTCACTGACTGGAAATTGGACCAGCCATAAAAATGTTTTGTCCACCTGCCCCCTCTGTTTCATAATAATAATGTTAAAAAATCTGTCACTTATTGCTGGTCAGGGGTTAAGCACTGTAAGCTGAGTGGCTCATTCACTAAATCCCATAGTCTTTCTGCCCATCTAAAAGGCACTTGACAAGATTATGATAGGATATTCTCCAGTTGCTTGGATGTCTGCAGTTCCATCAGCGCTTGGCACCAACCAGGCCAAAGCATTTCTGCCTCACCAACCAGCTAAGCACTCTGTCGCACAGGGGCTGCCGCATCTGTCATCTACAGGATGCACAAAAGCAACTCGCTTAATTGACCTCTACCACCTCGCGGACAAGTGCAGCAGACACATGGGATATAGGTGCCTGCAAGTTCCCCCTCCCAAGTCGTGCACCTTCCTGACTCTGAACTGCACCGCCATTCCTTCACTGTCACTGGGGTCAAAATCCTGAAACTTCCTTCCTGAAAGCGATGCAAGTGTATCTGCAGCATGTGTACTGCAGTGGTTCAAGACAGCATCATTATCTTTTCAAGGGCAATTAGAGATTGGCAATAAATGCAGGCTTTTCCTGTAGCACCTGCATCCCAAGAACAAATCTTAAAAACGGTTCCAAGTTATAAAATACTCAGCATAATAATTGTACATGTATATACCACTGATATCAATATGTTGCAAAACATTTGGAGCTTTGAAATGCATGCTTTTTTTGAGAGCGAATCAACAAAGTTCCACAATCATGAAACAATGACTAGTTAACGAGCTAG
Organism: Scyliorhinus canicula; assembly: GCF_902713615.1. Taxonomy (NCBI): domain Eukaryota; kingdom Metazoa; phylum Chordata; class Chondrichthyes; order Carcharhiniformes; family Scyliorhinidae; genus Scyliorhinus; species Scyliorhinus canicula. The sequence goes on from NC_052159.1 coordinate 154,129,052, forward strand.
GTAATATTAGCGGAGGGTCAAATATTTGATATTGGACATTGAGAGAAACGCCTGCTTTTTTTATAATGGTGCTGTGGCATTTCTAATGTGCAGCAAATGGGGCATCAGTTTAATTTTCCATCCAAAGTATTTCACCTCCAACAACGCCGCTTTCCATTAATGCTGCTCGACCAGAGCATTGGCTGAGATTATGGTGTGGGGCCTCAAACCATACAGAATGCGGCGCTTCATTCCAAGCAGGCTTTTGTATTGCAGGCCAGAGCTCTTTGTGATTCAGTTTGTTCATTCATTCTTAAAAATGCCTGCGTTTCTATTCTTGGGCCTGGTGGGGAATTCCATTATGGATTAAATAAGCTTCATGTGTCTAGTCAGGGCTGAGCTGCTGCTGGGCGATGAGTGACCATCAAAGCCTGTCCTTTTTTTTATCAGTTGCAACACTTTTAATAATCAGCACATTCATTCTTAAAAGACAATTGATTAAGATCTGAAAATAGATACGTTAGCGCTTACTGAATTTTGTAATCCTGGCGGGAGATTTTTTTTTTGTCTGTTCAGAAGTCTTTTATTCAGGGTTATGGTGTGGTATTAACAACAGTGACCACTGGATTGTACAGCGACTGTGAAAGGAGGTACAATACCATGAGTAGTCTAAATACATGTTTGGTTAGGATAGTCATTGTTAATGGCTGTCATTGTGACTTGAGTGCGTTAACCATTTGAAAAAGGATTTCTTTTACCTTCGGTCCTAGTATGTTATGTCCTAACTTTTGGTGGGAAAATGTTAGTTACCCCACCTACCCAGCTCCCCTCATTTTCTCCTGCTCTGCTTCCCAGTTGAGAGAGAGAGAAAATCAGCATAGGTGCAATTGAACCAGTAACTTTGTTGTTCTATATCACCACACACTTGTGTGCGCAGCCATCAAGGACACGTTTTGTTTCCAAGCAATATCATTTTTCTCCTTCGGTATAACTCCTCTTGTCAACTCATACACCCTCCATTTGATGGGAGGGTAATGGGACAGCAATTGGGAGTGCAAATCTGTCCCGTTCTACCCTCCCCTAATCCCCATAAAAATCAAGCTGTCTCTGTTTTGAAAACTTCCCGTGACTCCCAGCCTTGGCAGCTCTTTGGAGGAGAGGGTTCCAGGTATCCACTTCCCTTTGTGTGAACAAGTACTCCCTGACATGACCCCTGAGTGGCCTGGTTCTGTTTTTAATGTCATGCCCCTTGTTCTGGACTCCCCGCATCGCAGGAAATAAGAAATTAGGAACTCTTTTAATCATCTTGAGCACCTCAGTTAGATCACCCCTTAAACCTTCCACTCGCTTCTCCACCTTTTGGCTAAGGTCAAGCGTCAGTCGAGCGCACGATGAGGTGCAGTGCCTTTTCTTGTATCTTGTATGTCTCTCTTGTGGAGCCCATGGATTGGATTTAATTTGCATTTGAATTGTTTTTTGGAGCAAGCAATGAGATGGATTATGGGCTTGCCCTGTCCACTCTGCATTGGCTTTGTAATCTTAAGAATGGAACATAGAACAGTACAGCACAGAACAGGCCCTTCGGCCCTCGATGTTGTGCCGAGCCATGATCACCCTACTCAAACCCACGTATCACCCTATGCCCGTAACCCAACAACCCCCCACCCCTTAACCTTACTTTTTAGGACACTACGGGCAATTTTTCACGGCCAATCCACCTAACCCGCACATCTTTGGACTGTGGGAGGAAACCGGAGCACCCGGAGGAAACCCACGCACACACGGGGAGGACATGCAGACTCCGCACAGACAGTGAGCCAGCCGGGAATCGAACCTGGGACCTTGGAGCTGTGAAGCATTGATGCTAACCACCATGCTACCGTGCTGCCCGTAAATGGAGTAAAAAAAAAATCAAGGGAATACAAACCTAGTCTGTGCAACCTGGTGCCTTGAACTGGAAGCGCTTGTCTAAAAGGGCTCCATACAGCGGAACACAACTTCTACCCCTCCGTATTCCGGCCCTCTTGGCACCTTTTAGCCTTTCACTTGGGTCAGTGTGTATATTAGTAGAGCTGGTTGTGACTGTAAACCTGCCGGTTTCGGCTGGTCTGGGTAGGATTGTCTTTCTGTTTGGTAACCCGAGCTTTGCTCAGAGGAGGTAAACAAGCTTGAGTGACTGTAAAAACGTGAATCGGCCGTAATGTGGTCGGATGCCAAACTGGGCAGGAATAACACATTAGTCTCCCAATGGCCTGTGGTTGCCTAACTTGTCACTAAACTGTCACCATCAGAAATTTCTCATTTTTTCCCCCCATGGATCTCAAAACAACCTCGGTATTTATATGATGGATCCCAAAGGTAGCTGATTACAATAAATACTCGACACTTTGGAACAGATAATAGGTTATCATGTAGAGGTTTTAAACTATTGTACTGTTTGAATTTTGCTTGTTTTGTATGAATCAGTGTTTTGATGGAGGTTGCAAATTACCTGAACCTTTTCTGTAAAGGTGTCACAATGGTTAGCACTGCTCCGTCAGCGCCAGGGTTCAATTCCAGCTTGGGTCACTGTCTGTGCGGAGTCTGCACTTTCTCCCTGTGACTGCGTGGGTTTCCTCCGGGTGCTCCAGTTTCCGTTCACAGTCCGAAGGTGTGGAGGTTAGGTGGACTAGCCAAGGCCACTGGGCAGGGTTACGGGGCTAGGATGGGGGAAAGTGGGCCTATGCAGAGTGCTCTTTCGGAGGATTGGTGCAGATTTGATGGAGCGAATGGCTTCCTCCTGCACTGTAGGGATTGCATGGATTCTAGATCAGATGTTAATCCGATCAGCGTTGCTCTGACGCAGGTGCTGATGACAGATTAGGTTTTACCCCTCTTACTGAGGGCTGTCATCAACGTCTACCCATTAACACAGTTGCCAAATGGGCATCCCACCTTTCACTCCCGAGCCTTGCTCCAGAGCCTCAACGCACTCTAAGTCTTAACCCTGACATTTGAGGCCAGTAGTGCCCATTTGATCTTTATAACTTGAAATAAAACGTATATGAAATACTTGTTCTCAATTATATTTTCCTACCTTTCCAATGGGAAGTGACCTTAGACTTATTCCTCAATTTAATATTGGGAATTGTACTTGTGGTGAACTGTTACCTCGCGGTTTCATTGCCATCATCTTGAGCCTTTGTATTGGCACAAAAATGTAAGCCAGCATTATCATTTAGCTTGAGCTTGTGAAGAGGACGTTTTAAACTTTCTTCGGTCGCAGAAGCATTGCTGTGTGTGCTGAAAAGATGGTTAACTGTTTCACAAATGCTTCCTTGTCTCTTTGGGGGGGAAAAAAATCATGTTTTGTCACTATTGAGTTGAAATTGGGGCAATTTGGGGAGACGGGAGGTGCAATTTTCTGTAGGGTGGAGGGTGAGGGAGAAAGAATAGCTTCTCTCAGGATGGAGGAGCGATGAATTCTACTCTGCCAATTGTTTTATTCAGCTTTTCTCTTGGCATAATCTTTGTGGAGGAGGTGATAACTTATCCTGTGTTAAAAGTGGTATAAATGAATTGCCTGTAATGTGGATTAAGCAGTTTTGTGCCTTCATCCATTTTGTTTCTATATCTGTACAAAGATCCCTGTTTCACTGTGGTAACTTTCAGTTAGTATCGGCTCAAACTATTATTCAATGTAGCTTGATTCAAAATATTAGATCCTCTTGGCAAGTTTTATGAAGCGGTGATAAATAAGTGTTTCTGAATGTGACTTTATAATCCTTTTTTAAAAACTCTTAACGGTATGCGTGTGTATGAAGTGAAAATTTTCGAGCATGTCTATATCGTCTGATTTGTTTTTGTTATTCAGGAAGCTTACGAGAATATCCCTGGCCAATCGAAGGTCACTTTTCTCTTGCAAGCACTGCGGAATGCAACAGCTGCAGAAGAGGTAATTGTCAAAATCTTTGCTTTCCCTTCAGACCAGCATTGACAAGCTCATGGGGAATGAGTAGCATTAAAGATAGAGCCGGTTAGTGGAGGATGAGTGGCCAAAACCTGTTTCGAGATCTCGGGCTGCACAAAAGGGATTGAATAGGGATTCTTAAACTATATCTGATAATGAGCCGAGGTCTGATCCTGTTCCATGCTACAAAAAATGTTTATCGGCCTGGATGTATGATGTTTAAAGTTTAGATACATCTTAATAAACCCAATTATAATAATCTTTATTATTGTCACAAGTAGGCTTACATTACCACTGCAATGAAGTTACTGTGAAAATCCCCCAGGCGCCACATTCTGTCACCTGTTCGGGTACACAGAGGGAGAATTCAGAATATCCAATTCACCTAACAAGCACGTCTTTCGGGACTTGTGGGAGGAAACCGGAGCACCCGGAAGAAATCCACGCAGATTTGGGGAGAACGTGCAGACCCCGCACAGACGGTGACCTAAGCCAGGAATCGAACCTGGGACCCTGGCGCTGAGAAGCAATAGTGCTAACCACTGTGCTACCGTGTCGCCCACTGCTTGTACTAATGTTAATGGAATATAGGACAAGGTGCAAAGTATAACCTACATCATAAAACACCAAGCCTCATGGTGGATAGTAAGCCAGGTGACCTAAAACATGCTAAAAGAGAGTGGTTTAAAGGGGTATCGTAAATGAGGGGGAGAGAGAGATAGGGAAAGAGCCCCCCCCCCCCCCCCCCCCCCCCCCCCCCCAAACCAACCAACCAAACGGCTTTCACCTCCAGGTGAACCCACCCACCGACCCTCTCAAGATGAACTTCACCTTCTCCAGCCTCCGGAATCCCGGCAGGTCGCTCACCCGCACTCAGGCATTCAGCGGCTTCGAGTCCTGCCACCCTAGCAAAATCTGTCTCCAGGCTATCAGGGAGGCAAAGGCCAAAGCATCTGCCCCCCTCACCCCCTGGACCCCCGGGTCTTCCGGCGCCCCAAATATCACCACCTCTGGTCTCGGGGAGGCCCATCTCCACACCTAGCATCTTGAACATCACGTCCAAGAACTCCTGCCAGGACTTCCTCAATCTTGGACACGCCCAGAAAGTTTTGAACCTGCAGGTAGCTAAAGCCGTTCCTCCTCCAGTTTTGCAGATTTGCCCCCCCCATAAACAGATTGCCAAATCGCTCAAACCCTGCTGGTCGCTGTCCCCAAAACCTTGCATCCAACTCCCCCAGCGCAAAGTCATGGTTATCGCAGATCGGTGCCAACACCAAGGCACCCTCCAACCCCTAAAGCTGCCTTAACTGCCCCCATACTCTTAGGGCTGACACCACCACTGGGCTCAGTGAGTATCTGGCTGGCGAGGATGGCGGAGGCGTCGACATCAAAGCCCTTCAACATGTTCACCAACATGATGCTGCCTCCATCCGACTCCACACCGATCCCTCCCCCACGGCCCATTTCCTAACTGAGGGCGGCAGGTTGGCACAGTGGTTAGCACTGTCATTTCACAGATTCGCGTAGCCTTCTATAAAATGCCTCTAACATGCCATTCACCCCCTCCGGGTCCATCACCACCCCGTACCCTTATCATCCCTCACCCTGCCAATCTCCCTCGCCGCCTCTGCTTTCTCGGCTGATGGGCCAGCATCCTGCTCGCTTGCCTTTGCCTACATTGCTTTGGTGCATCCTGAAGACCTGAAAGGCACTAAAAGAAGTGCCAGGTCTCTCTTTTCTTTTTGGCAGATCTCCTAATGCTTTCCTGCCATTTTGCTCAGAGACCCTTCAGCAATTTCGTGACTTTGTAGTTTTGCCTGGCACGTGTGTTTCTGTGAACTTAGGGGTGAGATTTGAGTGGAGTTGGTGGAACAGAAATGGAAAGGACATTTATTCCACTGGGAAGAGCAAAAATCCACCCATAAAAATCGTTGTTGAGGGTGAGACAGTAGCGTAGTGGTATGTTCCCTGGACTAGTAGTCCAGAGGGGTCAGAGTTGAAATCCCACCATGGCAGCTGGTGGAATTTAAATTTAATCAATTGAAATTGAAAGCCAGTAACTGACGATGGCACTGTCGTCTGATTCACTCGTTAGAAAAACAAGTGATTTTATACGATGTTGGTTAAGCCAGCATGTATTGTCTATTCCTAATTGCCCTTGAGAAGATGGTGGTGAGCTGCCTTCTTGAGCCGCTGCGTGAGGTGTAGGTATGCCCACAGTGCTGTTAGGGAGGGAGTTCCAGGATTTTGACCCAGTGGCAGTGAAGGAGCGGCGATATATTTCCTAGTCAGGCTGATGTGCGGCTTGGAAGGGAAACTTGCAGCTGGTTGAATTCCCATGCATTGCTGCCCTTCTCCTTCTGGGTGGTAATGGTCGCTGGTTGGAAGGTGCTATCGAAAGAGGCTTGGGGAATTGCTACAGAACATCTTGCAGATGGCACGCACGAATGTCCCTTAGGCAAAGAAATCTGGTGTGCCTAGCTGCTCTGGCCCACAGCAATGTGGTTGACTCTTAACTGCCCTCTGAAATGGCCCAGCAGGCACCTCTGTCCAAGGGCAATTAGCATGGCCAAAAAATGCTGGCCAATGATGTCCACTTTCCATGAAAGAATGCAAAAATCACTCATTGACACAACAAGACAAAAATTTAGTCATCTTCTGCAAAATTAATTCCTATAGTTCAGCAGCATTTTCTTTTTTTGGGTACATTAAAACTGGTTACGTTAATTCTGTGTGCAAAACCTCCATGTCACAATACTGCACTCAGTTCCATGTATGTTAATATTTTGTCAAAATGCGCATGATAGTGCAGTGCCTAAATCTGCTGTATCTGTTAGTGTGTACTTAGAAAAGAAATGTTTTAATTCCCCAACATGTATTGCCTTCATTCGAAGCATAAAAAGCCAGGTATTCTTGTGGGAATCACTGAGCATAGGTACGTCTTGTATCCTTGTAAAACTATGAAGATAGTAGTAAATAAAGAAACACTGTTTTCATTAGTAACGGGGTCAGTAACCAGTGGACACTAAGGCAAAGTGACCAGAGAGGAGATGTGTGAATTTTTAATGCATAACGAACTATAATACCTCAAAGTGTAAAAGCAGCATATTTAGTAATAACATTCAAAAGGGAATTAAATATAATCCTGAAAAAACAAACCTTTTTCCAGGGGTATGCAGAACGGGACAGGGGACTAATTGGATAACTTCCCCAAGAATAGACAAGATGGGCCAAATGGAATCATTCCATGCTGTGTGAATCTATGATCAGCTGAAACTTCTAAAAAGTTCCAATGATCTTTCACCTTAAGAGGGTGTATAATTGCATTTCTCTTTATTTGCAGGTCAGACAGATGGCTGCTGTTTTAATGCGGCGAATGCTGTCTGCTTCTTTCGATGAGGTATTCCCAAGCCTAACTCCTGAAATACAAAATGCGGTTAAAGAGGAGCTGCTCCTTGGTATCCAGATGGAGGGGTCATCGAACATCAGGAAGAAGACCTGTGACATTGCAGCAGAGCTCTCTAGAAATCTGATTGGTCAGTAACGTGTGTGATTTCCTTGATTAGAAACAGAGCTTCGGTGTTTCATAGTAGTGAATTTTCACAGCTATGGCATTTTGCTGAAACTTATTAAAGTGGAAATTCCAGAATTTAATTCCAGAGTGCATTCGATGCATCTCTTTCTCTTTCTGTTTCCCCTCGTGCGCCCTGTGTGATATGTAGTGTAGCTTATAAGATGCCAAAGCTGTTGCCTTTGAACTATGCGACAAAATGTACTGTTGCCCAAAACAATTCTAACTGCAGCAGAGTGTGATTGAAGTGAAGAAACCTCTACTTAGCGGAGTCATTAAAAATTAATCCAAACAAGTGTGTTACTTTAGTGTCAACTGTCGCTCAGTTGGTAGCACACTTTGCCTCTGAATTACAAGGTTTTGGGCTATTTCAGAGCGCACAAATCAAAGCTGACGTTCCAGTACAGTACTGAGGGAGTGCTGCACTGGAGGGTGTCTGTCAGATGCCACGCTAAACCGAGGACCCATCTGCTTTTTGGGTAGATGTCAAAGATCCCACGACACTATTTTGAAGAAGAACAGAGGAGTTATAGCCGGTGTCCTGCCCAATATTTGTCCCTCAATCAACATCACATAAAACAGGTGATTTGGTCATCATCACGTTGCTGTTTGCTGCCGTGCTGGGTGCAAATTAGCTGCCATGTTTCCTCCATTACGACGGTAACTACGCTTCAATATGTACTTCATTGAGTGTAAAATGAAATGAACATGTCTGATGATCATTAACGGCACTTGATTGTTGCAAGTTTTTTTCCTTTACACTACCTTATTTAACAATTGTTATCTGGTAATGTAATTACCATACAAGGCTAATAATGGTGGTAAAATACATGGGCATTTCATTTCAATCAAATCTGGGTACACTAATGGGCAGTGAAGACTCTTAAATGAAAAATGGCCGCATGGAGTTTAGCTCAAAGGTTCCAGGTACCTGCGAACCCCAACATGCCAGTAGCTTGACCTGAGAGGGGGAAATTGGGTGTTGAAGTTAGAGAACCTGAGCCCCCTTTCCGTAGTGATGACATTCGATAACTTGCAGTCACTTTGAGCAATATCATCAAAAATGAAGCCATCCTGAGAAACCTACAATCTGGTAACTTAGCTGACAGGAATTGCAGAGAAGGGAGACACGGTGGTTTGCACTGCTGCCTCACAGTGCCAGGGGCCTGGGTTTGATTCCGACCTAGGGTGACTGTCTGTGTGGACTTTCTCCCCGTTCCTGCCTGGGTTTTCTCCAGGTTCCTTTGTTTCCTCCTGCTGTTCACGGATGTGCAGGTTAAATGGATTGGCCATGCAAAACTGCCTCTTTAGTGTCCAAAGACGTGCAGGTTCGGGGGATTGGCCATACGAAATTGCCCTTTTAATGTCCAAAGATGTGCAGGTTAGGTGCGGTTATGGGATAGGGCGGTGGAGTGGGTCTAGCTAGGGTGCTCTTTCAGAGGGCTAGTGCAGACCTGATGGGCTGAGTGGCCTCCTACTGCACTGTAGGAATTCTATGGTTCTAAGATGATTCCCAGTTGTGGTGACTAGGTGCAACCGATACAAGATAGTCACCAAAATATCCCGTTGGAATTTGAGATAAATTTCTATGCTCAGAATGTGAAACTCCTTAAGTTGTTAAAGTGCATGAGAGAAAGGAATAGAAGGATATGTTGATAGAATTGGGGTCAGATGGGCCCTCGAATTGTTGGGTCGGATGGCCTCTTTTTGCATAATAGATTCCATATATTCAACCTTTCACTAGATTGCCAAAGCCACTTTCCAAGCTGTCCAGCCAAAGTGAATGTCTAACCTAAAAATGTTCCTCCAGTATTGATGCAGATTGAAGATGTTGCTTATTTATATTTATATCTAGATGACGATGGCAACAACCAGTGGCCCGAAATTTTGAAGTTTCTCTTTGAATCTGTCAGCTCACAGAACGTGGCATTGCGTGAAGCTGCTCTGCACATTTTCTGGTAAGTTCCAACCCCCCCCACCCCCCCCCCCCCCCCCCCCCCCCCCCCCCCCCCCCCCCCCCCCCCCCCCCCCGGTTAAATTTCACCGAGCCAACAGGGTGAGGCTGAAGCAGAACGGGATGAAAAAATTTCCCAGAATTGGCTCCAGTGAGCAAGTGACATGCAGCCACAAATCCTCCAGTTCTTCATGTCTTCCCAGCTCTCATTTCCATGGCAAAGTATCCACTTTGTGTCAGTGGCTGCAATTTAGAATCGTAAAAACCTGCAGCACTGAGGTCATGCCGCCAGCCTGTGCCAGCTATTCAAAAAAAAAACATGTTGTTCCCCTGCCCTTTCCATTGCCCTGCATTTATTTCCCCTTCAGATGTTTATCAAGTTACCTTTTGGAAGGTGTAAGTTAATGTCCTTCCCACTGCTCTTTCAAGTTCTAGGTCGTAACTGCAGGCTGCTGCTGACTTGATGGGCCGAATGGCCTCCATCTGCACTGTAAATTCTATGAACTCTCCTGTGGTTGTTTTGCCAACTATCTTTAAAGTTGTCTGCTGGTGTGCGACCCACCCACTATTGGAAGTAGTTTCCCCTTATTCACTCCCTCAAAACTCTTAACTTTTAAGCAGCACTTCTGTTAAATCTTCCCTTAACATTCTGTGTGTAAAGGAACAACCCCAGTGTCTCTAGTCTGGGAGTGATTGACGTCCCACTCGCTTCCAGTGTAGTCCTGGGGGAATGAGTGCTGCATCAGTGAGACATAGATCACACGTTTGCCTGGTCTCTAAGCGGATGTAAAAGATCCAGTGGCATAATTCAAAGACGCGCAGGTGCGTTCTCCTTGGTGCTCCACCCAATATTTATCCCTTAAGTTTGCTAAAACTGATGATCTGTCCATAATCTCCGAGTTGTGTGACTTCCTGTGCACAACAGTGCTGCTATGCTTCACTGCATGAAGAAATATCCCAGAATTGGCCCCAGTGAGCAAAGAGGCAAAAGTACGTTGCAGGGCAGCATGGTGGCGCAGTGTTTTAATGTCCCAGGTTCGATCACTGCTCCGGGTCACTGTCTTTGTGGACGTTGCACATTCTCCATGTGTTTGCGTGGGTTTCACCCCCACAACCAAAAGATGTGCAGGGTAGGTGGATTGGCCACTCTAAATAACCCCTTAATTGGAAAAAATGAATTGGGTTTTTAAAAAAAAGTAGTATGTTGCTTAGGAAGCACTTTAGGATGTTTTATGAATGCGAAAGGTGATATGTAGATGCAAGTTGATTCTTTAAGCTTGCACCAGGGGTCCTGGATCGGTAGGTGCTGGCTGACCTATCCGTGGTTTAAAAAATAATAAATTTAGAGTACCCAATTTTTTTTTTCCAATTAAGGGGCAATTTTGTGTGGCCAATCCACCTGCCCTACACATCTTTGGGTTGTGAGGGTGAGACCCACGCAGACACGGGGAGACACGCAAACTCCACACGGACGGTGACCGGGGGGCCGTGAGGCAACAGTGCTGGCCACTGCACCGCCGTGCCGCACATCCTTCTATCCGTGATAATGGCTGGGAGAGACATATTGATGCACATAATATGAAGCTTTACTGCTGCATTGCAAATGGATTTTGTCGGTTTAGAATGAGCAGGTGGTGTAACTGCAGCAGCTTTCGTCTGTCTCCGGTTGTGGGAGGCTGCTATTTATGTGGAAAACTGCTGCCTCGTTGGAAACCGAGAAGCTATTCGACAATCTTGCTCATGACTTTTATAAGTGGATGCATTTGTTGTGGAAATCTGGAAGATTTCCTCAAATCAAAACTATTTGAAGGGTCGATGACCCAAACGGTGCGCACGCTGCTCAATATTTCCGCATTTTTTAAAAAAAGTTTAGATTTCCAGCGTTTTACCTTTTATTGGGCAAGGGTGTAAAGGGCTATGGATCCATGTTTGGTAACTGGAGTTGAGATACGGATCAATCCTGGCCTGATTGAATGAGTGGTGGGATTGGCTTGAGGGGCTGAATGGTCTTCTGTTCCTATATTACATGTGGTCAACGTGTCTGGGAGGAAAAAAAGCGCTTGATCAAAGCCCTCTTGAATAAAGTTGATACTTTGCAGATTTATTTTCCTTAATTCTTTCATGGGATGCGGGTGTTGCTGGCCAGGCCAGCATTTTTTGCTCTTTCCAAATTGAACCAAGCGGAGGGGAAGTTTTCTGGAGTCTGGTGTAGGCCAGACCGGGTAAGGATGGCAGATTTCCTTTCCCAAAATACAGAAGTGAAGCAGGTCGATTTTTTCCAACAGTTGACAATGGATTCATGGTCATTATTAGACTTTTGGTTCCAGATTTTTATTGAATTCAAATTTCACCATCTGACGTGGTGGAGTTCGAACCCAGGATCTGAAGTCACATGTACATAGAACATAGAACAGTACAGCACAGAACAGGCCCTTCGGCCCCTCAATGTTGTGCGAGCCATGATCACCCTACTCAAACCCATGTATCTACCCTATACCCGTAACCCAACAACCCCCCCTTAACCTCACTTTTTTTATTAGGACACTACGGGCAATTTAGCATGGCCAATCCACCTAACCCGCACATCTTTGACTGTGGGAGGAAACCGGAGAGCACCCGGAGGAAACCACGCACACAGGGGGAGGACGTGCAGACTCCACACAGACAGTGACCCAGCCGGAATCGAACCTGGGCCCTGGAGCTGTGAAGCATTTATGCTAACCACCATGCTACCCTGCTGCCCATTCATGTAGGCCCGACCAGATCAGGATGGACATTTCATTCGTGATTAGGCATGAGTGAACCAGATAGCTTTTTATGCTAATTGAAACTAGTTTCATGCTTGCCATTACTGAGACTAACTTTCAATCCAGATTTTCCATCAACTTAATTTAAATTCTGCCAATTGCCATGGTAGTATTTGAACCCGTGAACCCAGGGCCTCTGGGTTACTAGGCCAGTGATATTCCCACTGCGCCACCATCTCTTCCTGACCTGCCAAGCCACCCAGAACCTGAAATACTGGTATTACTGATGTTTCTTGCGACTGGAGAACAGCATCGCTGACAGTAAAAAGAGGGGCCAGATGGCCTGTTCCTATAATAAAAACAGGAACTACTGCAAGTCGGGTAGGGGAGGAAGAGTGGTAACGCACCGTGGGCCAGATCTCTACTAATTTTTTTTGCCAAAAATGGTGTCCATTTAAAGGGGGTTGGTTTCGCCGATTGCCGTACAGCTTCAGTGAATTCCTACAGATGCTTGTTTGACGGCTTTCTATTTTGCATATTTTAAAGAAATAGGCTTGAAATCTGAACCGATTTTGAAACTTTATGACTGAGGCTTTCTAAGCCAATCTGTGAATATTAGCTCAGAAGCATAGGAGTAAGAGAACTTTCAGCCCCTTGAGCTTATTCTGTCAATTCAGTTAGATCATGACTCATCTTCATCTCAGCTCCATCAATGTATCTTGGTTTTGTAACTCTTAATACCAATACCTAACAGAAATAGTATCAATCTCAGCTTTGAGATGTTCAGTGTGGTCCTAGCCTCCAGCATTTTAGGAGACGGTTCCAGATTTGGGGAGAACGTGCAGACTCCACACAGACAGTGACCTAAGCTGGGTGCCTGGCACTGTGAAGCAAACGTGCTAACCACTGTGCCAGCATGCAAGGTTGTAACCCCCTTGTGCTCTCTCCCCCCGCCCCCCCAAAAATAAATGGTATCTTTCCATTCACCCCATCAAATCCTCCATATTCATCTTGAGCCCTCAATCTGATGACACTTGGGAAGTGAGCTGATCCTATAACCTTTTTCACCTGGGGCTTTAGAGGTCTGTGAATTGAGGAACCTGTAAAGTAATAAATGCTTTAATTGGTATTAGAGTCCTGATGCTGGTAAGTTATTCTAGTAGGACGCGAGTAGAAAACAGATGTTAATCCATCTTAATTTTTACAACTGTTTCGGTAAAGTCTTGCCCCATATTTCCTCCTTTTATTCCCCACCTCTTTCCAGTACCCAGGCGGTAATGGGGAAAGTCTGGTTTGAATTTAGGTTAAGGCTAACCACAGCGTATAATGAAATACATTGGGATTCACTGCTTACAGTTAATTTTCAGTTGTGTGTACGGAATTATGAGTTGATTTCATCACCCACCAATGTTTAGGAATTTCCCGGGAATTTTTGGAAACCAGCAACAACATTACCTTGACGTTATTAAGCGAATGTTGCTTCAATGCATGCAAGACCAGGAAAAAACGGTAAGGATCATCAGTGTGGGTGTTTTCACTGTGCTCTACTGTGAGATGTGCTTTATAATGGAATTTGGATTCTTTGGATTTTTTTATTAGAGGACTAGGAAGCTGATTAACTAGTGACAGTAGGCTGTTTATCCTGTAAAATGAATTGTAGCGATTAACAGAAGACATTTTTATTGTTATAATCTCATTACTGTTCATTTGAGATTATTCTGAAAGCAGTATGGATCGAGGAATGGTATCCATTTCTGCTGTTTTTCATAGTCCCCAAGTGTAGATTTTCTTCCCATTTTTTGTTTTAAAAAAAAATTAAGTAACTGTCCTTTTACCCGAGTCATTCATATAGATTATAAACAATTGAGGCCCCAGCACTTATATCTGAACCACTGGTTAGTTGATTGACACTCCAGGTTTTATGTTGCTTCCAAAAGTCACTTGTTATTCAAGAAGGTGCCACATAAAAGGTTACTGCAAAAGATAAGAGTTATATATCAGCATGAATAGAAAATTGGCTAACATCAGGGAAATATGATGTGGAGATGCCGGCGTTGGACTGGGGTGAGCACAGTAAGAAGTCTTACAACACCAGGTTAAAGTCCAACAGGTTGTTCAAACACGAGCTTTCGGAGCACGGCTCCTTCTTCAGGTGAATGGAAAGGCTTGTTCCAGAAATGTTTATATAGACACAGATGTGGAGATGCCGGCGTTGGACTGGGGTGAGCACAGTAAGAAGTCTTACAACACCAGGTTAAAGTCCAACAGGTTTGTTTCAAACACGAGCTTTCGGAGCACGGCTCCTCTTCAGGTGACACCTGAAGAAGGAGCCGTGCTCCGAAAGCTCGTGTTTGCAACAAACCTGTTGGACTTTAACCTGGTGTTGTAAGACTTCTTACTATATAGACACAGTCAGAGATGCCCCGGAATGCGAGCACCTGCAGGCAATCAAATCATCAAAGATGCAGAGAGAGAGGTAACTCCAGGTTAAAGAGGTGTGAATTGTCCCAAGCCAGTTCAGTCGGTAGGCCTCTGCAAGTCCAGGCTTGTTGGTGGGGGCCCGAATGTAATGCGACATGAATCCCAGATCCGGTTGAGTCCGCATTCATGCGTGCGGAACTTAGCTATAAGTTTTTGCTCAGCAATAGAGTGTGGACAAATGACTCATTTTCAGGTTAGCAAACTAACCAGTGGTGCAGATATAAGTGCTGGGGCCTCAATTGTTTATAATCTATATGGATGACTCGGGTAAAAGGATAGTGCGTGTTGTAGCCAAACCTGCTGACAATGCAATGATTAGTGGGGCAACAAGTTATGAGGAGGAAGCAAAGAGATATAGGTAGATGGTGGACAAAACATTGGCAGATGGGAGTTTTTTTGGAAAATGAGGTTATCAGCTGTGCTGGAAGAATAGAGATGCCAAATATTATTTGAATGGAGGGGGATTAGAGAGTGTTACAGCACAGAGTTCTGGGCGTCCTTTTAGCATGCAGGTACAGTAACTAAAAAGGAAAGCATAGAATCTCTACATAGCAGAAGAAGGCCATTCAAATATGCACCAACCCTCTGAAAGAGCACTGCCCCACCCAACCTGCACATCTCTGGACACTAGGGGGAAATTTTGTATGATCAATCCACCTAAACCTGCACATCTTTGAGCTGGGGGAGGAAATCCATGGAGACACGGGGAGAATATGCAAACTCCATACAGATGGTATGGAAATGGAATGTTGGCCTTTTATTGCAAAGGGAATGAAGTAGGAAGTCTTCTACAACTGTACATGACATTGGTGAGGATACATCTAGAATACTGTGCGCAGTTTGGGCCTCATTTTTAAAAAAAATAAATTTAGATTACCCAATTATTTTTTCTATTAAGGGGCAATTTAGAGTGGCCAATCCATCTACTCTGCACATTTTTGGGTTGTGGGGGCGAAACCCACGCAGACACGGGGAGAATGTGCAAACTCCACACGGACAGTGACCCAGAGCCGGGATCGAACCTGGGACCTCAGCGCCGTGGGGTGGTTGTGCTAACCACTAGGCCACCATGCTGCCCTGGGCCTCCTTATTTAGGGAGGGTTATATTAGCATTGGAAGCAGTTCAGATGAGGTTTACTAGGCTGATTCCTGAGCTGAAGGGGTTGTCTTGCGAGAAAAGGTTGAGCAGGTCAGGCTTATAGTCAGTGGAGGATGGAAGAATCAGAAGTTATCTTATTGAAACACAAGATTCTGAGAGACTTGAGGGGAGGGGTATTGAGAGGATGTTTCCCCATGTGGGGGGAGTCCAGACTAGGGGCCACAGTTTTGAAATAAGGGGGTCTCCCATTTAAGACTGGGATGAGAAGAAATTTCTTCTGGTTGTTAATCTTTGGAATTCTCTATCACTCAGTGCACTGGAGGTTGTGTCATTGAATATATTCAGTATTCAACCTGGTGTTGTAAGACATTTCTTACTGAATATATTCAAGGCTGAGTTAGCCAAATTTTTGATCTTGGAAGGAACTGGAAGGTTACAGGGGTGGTGGAAGGAAAGAAAGTGGAGTTGAGGCCAGGTTTTTATTGAACGGAGTGGAGCAGGTTTGATTGGCAAATTGCCTTTCTCACTCCTAGTTCTTAAGTTCAGGCTGTAACTCATCAGAAATGTGAGTGATTTTTCCGGTTGAATTTAACCATTATTTTTTGGTTACTTTTAATTAGCATCCTTCAATTCAGTGTCATCGGTAAATTAAAAACAAATTGAAAATTTGATTGCTTTAGGTCCACGTAGGATTATAAACAAAGAAAATTGTTTTAAAATCAGGGGCAATTCACATCTAAATGAGCAATTTTAATAAAATGGGATGTTGAAAGCTGCCGTTTGCTTCTTTTGGTAGATCCAAATGCTTGCTGCTAGGGCTGCAGCAGCGTTTGTGCTGGCGAATGAGAATAATGCTCCCCTTCAAAAGCACTTTGCCGACATGCTTCCTGGAATCCTACAGGTATGGAATTTACTTTTGCTATTTGAGAGAAAGCCTGAAACATTTGATGTGTGCGTTTCTATTTTACGTCCATTGCGGAGTTTATGAATTTGGAATCTAATCTTGTATTTAATAAATAACCAAAGTGTTTGTGGGTGTTTTGCAACTGGCCAGTGCTAGGTAGATTATTCAGGGTTTCGTACAATGGACATCAAGAAGATATTTTCAATTGTGGGACATTCAAAAATGGACATCTTAAATATAAGATGGTCACTAAATTCGGGAGAAACCTCTTTGCCCGGAGAGTGGTGCGAATGTAGAACTTACCAACGAGTGGTTGAAACGAGTAACGGAGAGCATTTAATGGGAGGCTAAATAAACACAGGAGGGAGAAAGAAATAGATGGATATGTTGAACGGGTTGGGTGAAAAGGAATGCGAGGTGGCTTGTGTGGAGAATAAACCCCGACATAGACCTGTTTTACTATCTGGCCTGTTGCTGTGCTGTAAAATTCTGTTTATTGATGTGGTTATTTTAAAATACTTTATTGCTTGTAATTTTTTTTATAGAAGAGGACGTAATTCAGTGTAAATGATTGTTTAACGTTGTGGGTAACAGTATAAAGTTATGGACAACACCTAATGTTTATATTAAATGCTTTAAAATTAGTCTGACGTCCCTTCCAAGGAGGGTCATTGGGCACAATTTATTAGGCGAGGCCAGCAAAAGCTTGGTCCAAGATATAGAGTTTAAGAGCATCTTAAAAGAGGAGAGAGGTTCATGGAGGAATTCCAGAGCTTGGGGCTTAAGTAACCGAGGGCAAGACAGTCAGTGGTGGAGCAATGAAAATCAGAGATACACAAGGGACCAGAATTGGTGAAACCGTTCTCGGGACGTACAATGAAACCATTGAAGTGTCTTTGAGAGATACTGGTGTCGGTAGTGGTCATACGAGAACAGAGGCATTCCTTTAAATGTTCAATGGTATGTTTTGGCTTGCAGTTTTTGATTCTGGGGCTTTTCATGAGCCACAGTGCCTTTTAAAATGTTTTCAGTATTATGGGCACCTTTTTGGTTCGTTCTGCGCTATACTTTTATTCCTCTTTTGTCCTTTGATTTAGGCCGTCAATGACTCCTGTTATCAAAATGATGATTCGGTGCTGAAATCGTTGGTGGAGCTTGCAGACACAGCACCAAAGTATTTACGCCCTCATCTTGAGCCCACTTTAACATTAAGCCTCAAGGTAAGCATTGCAGATTTCTGCTTAATCTCCCATTTAAACATCCATATAAGTTAATTGTATAAATACAATCCTCAGTTTGGATTTTATCCTGACTAAGTCAAATTTAAGACAACCAGGTACTGTGCATTTGACTTAATTATTTTGATATAAAATTTCCATAGAATCATATAGTACAGAAGGAGACAATTCAGCCCTTTGTCTCCATTCTGGCTCTTTGGAGAACTATCCAATTAATTATATTCACTTACTCTTCCTCAATAGCTCAATAAGTTTCTCCTTACGAGCATCTACTCTAATTGCAGGCAAACTTTCCACTTTCTGTTTTTAGAATTGTACCTCCTGGAATTTAAACAAATCATATTCTTGTCCGTTATTTCAGCAATAAAGATGCAAACCGTACCAATTTATTTGTGTTGTTTTTGGATCTGTACAACTATGTAGATTATTTTGTATTATTTGCTCATGGGATGTGGGTGCCATTGACCAGGCCAACATTTATTGCCCATCCCGAATTGCCCTGGAGAAAGGTGGCGGTGAGCTGTTGATTTTGACCCAGGACAGTGATATATTTCCAAGTCAGGATGGTGGGTGACATGAAGGGACATTTCCAGGTGGTGTGTTCCCATGCATCTGCTGCTCTTGTCATTGTAGGAGGTGGATATCCGAGGTTTGAAAGGTGTTGTTGAAGAATATGAGAGCGCTGTGGTGGATTTATACTTCTTCATCAGTGCAAGATTCCATTTTCCAGCACTCTTCCAAATATAAATGCATCATACTGTGGATGCTAGGAATCTGAAATAAAAACTGAAAATGTTGGAAATACTCAGCAGGTCTGGCAGCATCTGTGGAGAGGACAAGTTTTTTAAAAAAAATTTAGATTACCCAATTATTTTTTCCAATTAAGGGGCAATTTAGCGTGGCCAATCCACCTACTCTGCACATTTTTGGGTTGTGGGGGCGAAACCCATGCAGACACGGGGAGAATGTGCAAACTCCACACGGACAGTGACCCAGAGCCGGGATCGAACCTGGGACCTCGGCGCCGTGAGGCAGCAGTGCTAACCCACTGAGCCACTGTGCTGCCCTTGGAGAGGACAAGTTGACGTTTCAGGACTCTGAATTCAGGATCCGTTTCAGGTTTCTTTTTTCACTCCCACCACATATTTTGCCTGATCTGAGTATTTTCAGCATTTTCTGTAACTATTCTAAATACCGCGGAATAGTTTCAATCCCATTGGGTGAGTGCTGTGTTGAACCTGAAAGAGGCGTAATTACCCGGGAGAGCATGGGAGCAAGGAAAGGCCTGAGATGGTCGGTGTCTACAGCAGGTTAACTTTATCCGTGTGTGTTACTTGGTTTCTGGTTCGATTTTGGTTAAGTGGTTGATTGGTTACACTTCTACTTATTTACCACTTGGAAAATAATGTTTGAGTTGATGTTAATTTGTCCGACTTGAATCGACAGCTCTGTGCAGACACTGGACTGGAAAACATGCAACGTCAACTGGCACTGGAAGTGATTGTGACTTTGTCTGAGACGGCCTCTGCCATGCTGAGAAAACACAGCAATATTGTATCGCAAGCTAGTAAGTAACTGTTAACTTCTCTCCGTTTAGATTTCAGCTCTGTGCTAGATCCTGTACCTAGAGATTACAACCTGGAAACTAACCATTTGGCCCATCTAATCCATAGCAGCATTTGCGCTTCCCACAAGAAAATAGTCTTGGTCCCGTTTATCTACCCTGTGGCCATTTGCTTCGCCTAACCATCCAGACTGATATTCAATGTTGACGTTCAGAAGGAGGCCATTCAGTCCATCGAGTCTGCACCGACCCACTTAAGCCCTCACTTCCACCCTAACCCAATAACCCCCTCCCCACCAACCTTTTTGGACACTAAAGGCATGCCCAATCCACCTAACCTGCACATCTTTAGAATGTGGGAGGAAACTGGAGCACCCGGAGAACATGCAGACTCCGCACAGACAGTGACCAAGCCGGGAATCGAACCTGGGACCCTGGCGCTGTGAAGCCACAATGCTAACCAATTGTGCTACCGTGCTGCCCCGTGTGATGCAAAGCCGGGTGAGCTGTGAGGAGGTTCCTTCAGTGTGATTTGGGCAAGTTAAATGAGTGGGCAAATGCATGGCAGATACAGTATAATGTGGGTAAATGTAACGTTGTGAGGTTATCCATTTTGGGCACAAAGAGAAAGGCAGATTATTATCTCAATGGCTATAGTTTGAGAGAAGGGAATGTGCAACGAGACCTAGATATCCTTGTACACCGGTTGCTGAAAGTAAGCGCACAGGTGCAGCAGGCAGTAAAGAAGACAAATGGATTGTGGCCTTCATTGCGAGAGGATTTGAGTACAGGAGCAGGGATGTCTTGCTGCAATTATACAGGGCCTTGGTGAGACCACACCTGGAATATTGTGTGCAGTTTTGTTCTCCTTACTTGAGCAAGGATGTTTTTGCTATGGAGAGAGTGTAGCGAAGGTAATTTTAGAAACATGGGAACCAGTTTGGGATCAGCAAGCTCTCTCAAACCGCAGTGTGAAAATGACCAAATAATTTTTTTACGATATTGATGGAAGGATAAATATAGGCTAGTTCATCAGAGATAACTTCCCTGCCCTTCTTTGAAATAGTGCCGTTGGGATCTTGACATCCTCCCAGACAGGGCTCAGTTTAACATCTCATTTGAAAATGCCACCTCCAACAGTGCAGCACTCCCTCAGTATTGCACTGGAGTATCAGCCGATTTCTGTGCTCAGGCCCTGGAGTGGGACTTGAACCCAGAATCCTGTGATTGAAAGGCGAGTGTGCTACCAATAAGCTACCACTGACATTAGTTCTGGTAAACTGACATCAATTGTGTTTTAAAATGATGCATGTGCTACAATCCCATTTTTCCTGATCTACCTCCAAGGCTGATGGTTTATTGCCGAAGTGAATAAACAAAGAACAGCCCTCCAAGCCTGCGCCATCATGGTGCCTAAACTAAAACCTTCTGCACTTCTGGGGTCCGTGTATCTCCATTCCCATCTGATTCATGTATTTGTCAAGATGCCTCTTAAACGCTGCTATCGTATCTGCTTCCACCGCCACCTCCGGCAGAGAGTTCCAGGCACTCGCCACCCTCCGATTAAAAGAAAACTTGCCTCGCACATCTCCTCTAAACTTTCCCTCTCGCACTGTAAACCCTTGTCCCTAAGTAATTGACTTTTCCACACTGGGGGGGGAAAGCATCTGACTATCCACTCTGTCCATGTCACTCATAACTTTTGTAAAACTCTCCCTCGACCTCCTTCATTCCAGTGAGAACAAACCAAGTTTATCCAACCTCTCCTCCTAGCTAATGCAGACCAGGCAACATCCTGGTAATCCTCTTCTGTACCCTCTCCAAAGCCTCCACATCCTTCTGGTAGTGAGGCGACCAGAATTGTACACAATATCCCAAACGAGGCCTAATTAAGGTTGTGTACAGCTGCAGCATGACTTGCCAGTTTTCATACTCAAAGCCCTGACCAATGAAGGCAAGTATGCCGTATGCCCTCTTGACTACCTTATCCACCTGCGTTGCTATTTTCAGTGATCTGTGGACCCGTACACCCAGATATCTCTGCCTGTCAATACTCTTAAGGGTTCTGCCATTTACTGTAATTGCCACCTGTATTAGACCTTCCAAAATACATTGTTTCACATTTGTCCGGGTTAAACTTCATCTGCGATTTCTCCAACCGATGTTAACAGATACTGGGTTTTATTTTCAATTAATATATCTTTCCTCAGTTCCACAGATGCTGGCAATGATGGTGGATTTGGAGAATGATGAAAACTGGTCAAATTCGGATGAACTTGAAGATGATGACTTTGACAGGTAATTTACATTTAATGAAAATGAGCTGATTATGGAAAGACGTGCGTTGAAATCAAATGCACAGCAGATGAGCACCAAAGAAGCTGTATTGTAATTTGACTGCATTTCATGTCCAAGTTCTCTTTAACAAGACCACCATAAAAGCTGATCAATTAATGGTTTGCACTGGGCAAGTTTACTTGCAACTAAAGCACTGATTATTTATTCTTTTGTGTGATGAATTTAGTTATTTCCTGTGGTTAGATGAATAGATTCCATTGCAATGATTATCTTCCAAGGTGAAGTAAATTATCCATTGAGAGGCATAAAATCTATTGAAACTCCATTATGTTTGATGTCAGAATAGGATAGTGGATTATATTGCAAAATAATGCTATAATCGATTGAGAAGATCACCAATTTTAATTATCACTGTGATGAGCAGTAATGGTCTTGTTCTTAAAAGGGATATGTTCCCGTCTTGAGGTTAGACACCCTGCCATGATGAGTGGGATAGGTAGTTAGCTCCCAAGCTGATTCCTTCTTAACTGGTTACCAGAAAGCTTCTTTCTAAGTGGACTCCATTCTCACCCCAAAAATACTTAGTTACAGTGTCCGAAATCTTCCCCTGCGTGCTTTTGTGCTTGTCTTGTAGATTAGCTCACTTACCTTTGGTAAATCAGTCGTGGTGTGCAATCGTTAGCAATTAGCAGCGCAACAGCATTTTGAAATCATTTTGCACAGAGCTCTCCTGGCCAGGATCCACTCTCTGCTGCCTGTATCTGAACTCACACCAAGTCTTCTTCACCCCCTTGTGGCCGATGACCTGCATTGGTGTCCAATGCAGCACTGTCTCAATTTTGAAATTCTCACCCTCCTTTTCAAATCCCTCCCGAGGTCCTGCCCACTCCGTCTCTGAATGCTCCCCCTCCGTCGCTCCGACTCTCGCTCCCTTTACAAGATTCCTTAAAATCCTCCTCTACAACCAAGGCTGTGGTCACCTGACCTAATATCTACTTTTTTTTTTATAAATTTAGCGTACCCAATTATTTTTTTCAATTAAGGGGCAATTTAGCGTAGCCAATCCACCTACCCTGCACATCTTTGGGTTGTGGGGGGCGAAACGCACGCAGACACGGGGAGAATGTGCAAACTCCTCACGGACAGTGACCCAGGGCCGGGATTCGAACCCGGGTCCTCAGCGCCGTAGGCAGCAATGCTAACCACTGTGCCACCGTGCCGCCCACCTAATATCTACTTCTGAGGCTCGGTATCAAATATTGATTGATGTTCAAATGAACTGTCTTGGGATATTTTCATGACACTGAAGGTTTTGAACGAGTGCAATAGTTAGTGTAATTGGTAATATGTTATCCCTGTTATGATTGGAACAAAATTGCAGCTCTTCTCATTCAAAAGTACAGATTAGAATGGTAGAAATTTTGTTGAAGAGATCAACTTGCTCCTGAGGCTCATTTTGGTTTAGAAAAGTTCATGGCATCATTAATTTGACTTCAGTCATTTTGCAAATTGAATTTTAAAAATTTATTCTTAATAGCTTTGCTAGTGACTTGTATTGACTTTGTTTTAAATTAGCAACGCTGTTGCTGGTGAAAGCGCCTTGGACAGGATAGCCTGTGGTCTCGGTGGTAAAGTCGTGCTTCCACTGATAAAAGAACACATCATGCAGATGTTACAAAACCGTGAGTATGGTGCATTCAGTGATTTGAATTGCTTTGCAGTAAGTTATCTATTTTAGACAATTAAGACCATAAGACATAGCAGCAGAATTACACCACTCGGCCCATTGAGTCTGCTCCGCCATTCAGTATTCGCTTATATTTTTCTCATCCCCATTACCCCTGATCCTCTTATCTCTGTCTTAAAGACACTCAGTGATTTGGCCTCCACAGCCTTCTGCAGCAAAGAGTTCATTTTCATTTAATCCTTTCGGAGGTATCGCTCCCGTAAACTGGACCAGATCATCCGGAACGCCCCAAAAGAACTCCTGCACCTCCCGCCGCACGTCACCGGCAGCCACCTGTATTCCAACAACAGGAGTGGCAGATTGGGTATGCTGAAACTAGAAGTGCAAATCCCATCCGCGGTTATTCACAAACGCGAGGCACTCAATGTCCACTGACGTGGTCATAAGGGCGTCCTTCCAGTACCGGGCTGAAAGCAACACCGACACCATTGGAGGACTGCGTATGCTCAAGGTCCTAAAGGGAGTCGAGGATTTCCTTCCCAGCACGTTGGACAGCAGCCAGGTCGGAGAGGACCCCGGAAACCTAGTTGCGGCATTCCCCATGGAGAAGCCGGTGATTAAGTACGCTGCGTGGAGCGAGTGGGAGATGAGAGTGGAATCTTTAGCACACAAAGTCCCTTTTAAGCATACAAAACTATATTGCTAACCAATCACACCCTTTTCTTATGCAATATAGTTTGTTGTTCCTTTGAGTTTTGGTATTCTTATGATTCTGTCTTGCCTGATGGGTGCAAGATGAAAAGCTTCGACAGGATGTCACTTTTTTTTGTTTGAGCAGTATTTCCCTTAAATTAATTCCATCAATCTAACTGAATCCTGCCATATGATATGTCAATTTTGTTTGAAGGTAGATAGCAGCCAGATTTTTAACATTGCTATTTATGCTCGGCTCCTATAATCAGTGTCAGAAACACTAAAGGATTACTACCCAACAAACACTGTGCACCAGAAAACCAAACCCATAATGAACGGGTGAAAATCATAATTTTCATTCCATCACAAGTCCAAATAGCCATTCTTTTTTTTTTTTAGAAAAAAGAAAATATGCTGGAAATATATAGCAGCACCTCTGAAAAGCTGAGATGGTTTTGTATTTCAGGTTTCTATCAAAAATGGAAAATTCTGGTAGTACCTTGGAAGAACCATGGCAATTAGGTCCCTGCTGTCTCCAGTGCGCCGTCGCCTGTTTTGGCAGGAGCACTTTAGTTCTAATTGGCAGAAAAATCAGGGTTCTGAAAGTGTGCATCAGCTGCATGTGTTACACAAGCACTAGCACAGGTATTATTCACTGTATTCAAACAGTCTTTATGTGCAAACCTTCCCTCTGTTATTTTATGTATTCTTGTAGTTACTGCCAATTAATTTCCCCCAATCCTGTGTAATCTCTTGTATTCCCAGTTTATTTTACAGCTGCAAATTTGCTAGTTTACCCCGAGCCCTTATGTGACCTCCCGCCCTTCAAATTATTGTCCTGCTGCGTTAGTCCCAGTGGGATGTGAAGTTATGGAAGGTACTTTAACTCTCCAGCACTTAGAAAGTCAGTATTACTTGTTAGGCCAGTTCTCCTGGTGATCCTATTTCCAATGTTGTTTATCTGTGCAATTCAGCTCGTGAGTGAATCATTCACGTGTATTGGAAGACTGCACTACTGCACTTGTCAGCAAGTTTGCCAGTTGTTAAGGTTCATGGCTTAACTTCCAGACCACGTTTTCTCGATCCACTTGTGTCGAGGGACCATTTATAGAGCAACCAGCAACACAAAAGTAGATGATCCTGGCCATGACTGTTTTTGCACCTTGCTGTGAGCAGGACGGTTGATTATGACATTGATTACACTTAAAATACTTCAGCATTGGTGGCTGTGTCTCCTTCCTCCTAGCTCTGAAATTCCCCCTCTAAACCTCTTCCACTTTCCCTGCTTTTAAGATGAGCTTTAATCCCCTTTCAACCATGTTTTTAGTCACTTGTCCTAAAACCTGCTTTTGGCACCCAATTTCTGTTTGACTGCTCTCTCTTAGACTGGCTTCTGATGGTCAATTTACTGTAATTATGCATTTTAACGCGAGATGTGATGTTTCCTAGCAGCTGACTGGAAATACAGGCATGCGGGCCTGATGGCCTTGTCTGCTATTGGGGAAGGTTGCCATCAGCAAATGGAGGGGATCCTCTGTGAGATTGTGAATTTTGTCTTGCTATTTCTTCAAGATCCAGTAAGTGAAATAAAATAAAACCTGTTATTCCAATGTGATAACTATCCTGCCAGGGGCCGTCGCCTTGCATGTGGAGGCTGGCCATAATCACTGAGATGTTGCAACCCGTGATCCGGTGCATGTCAGCTTCTGATGGCAAGTTGAAGAGGCTTGGTGGAGGGAGAATGCTATTAGAGCACCCTGGTGGTCTTGAATTTGGTAAAATGAACACGGTGGTTACTCTATCGAGCAGCATTTAGTGCATTCAATTGATAAAGCTGTCATATTCCAAATTATATACTCATAGTGGTTTTTCACAGTTAATTTGGACAATTCTATCATTTGAAATATTTTATGTTTTCTCTGATGGATTGCAGGAATATGGCTGAATTTAAAATGTAATATGCTTTTGATTTCATTTTAGCACCCAAGAGTTAGATATGCAGCTTGTAATGCAGTAGGCCAGATGGCCACAGACTTTGCACCGACCTTTCAAAGAAAGTTTCATGACAAAGTAAGCATTTATTTATATATTTTTTAGCTTATGAACCTCTTTGTAAAGCAATAGTCAGCTCTCGTACGTTTACATGACACTGTAAATGATTCATGCTAACATAAACACCGCTGACAATCTGGCTGTCATGTCTTTAGCCTTCTTCAGTTCTTCATCTTTTTTCGATTTTGAAATTACGGCTGAAAATTATATTTGTAAAAGTCCCGTTGTAGTTGGAATGTAAAGGGGAACATCAGTTTGGGCTAGCAGCGTTTTTATTGTGTTTCAAACAGGTCATTTCAGCTCTCCTGCAAACCATGGAGGATCAGGCTAATCCACGAGTTCAAGCTCATGCTGCTGCTGCTCTTATTAACTTCACTGAAGATTGCCCCAAATCGCTGCTACTCCCATACCTCGACAATCTAGTAAATCACCTGCATGTTATCATGGTAGCTAAATTACAGGAGGTAAGATATTTCGCTATCCATTTTTGATTTGAACATTTCAATCTAATACTAGGTTAAACTTCATTGCACGTCCTAAATCGGGATAGTGTTTAAAAAGGGTTATCTTGTACACAGCCGAGACTTTGAGTCCGTTAAGAATAATGAGGTTTGTCGTTGAGGTACATAGAACATAGAACAGCACAGAACAGGCCCTTCGGCCCTCAATGTTGTGCCGAGCCATGATCACCCTACTCAAACCCACGTATCCACCCTATACCCATAACCCAACAACCCCCCCTTAACCTTACTTTTATTAGGACACTACGGGCAATTTAGCATGGCCAATCCACCTAACCCGCACATCTTTGGACTGTGGGAGGAAACCGGAGCACCCGGAGGAAACCCACGCACACAGTGGGAGGACGTGCAGACTCCACACAGACAGTGACCCAGCCGGGAATTGAACCTGGGGCCCTGGAGCTGTGAAGCATTTATGCTAACCACCATGCTACCCTGCTGCCCCAGAGTTAAAGGGAATATTCTTTGATTGACGGAATGTGACAAGTGATGTTCCTTGGGGATCTGCGCTGGGGCCTGAGTTTTTCCCCATATATTTATTTATTCATGACTATTTTTAATGCCCCCAGAGAGCGCTGGAGGCTGGGTCATATATTCAAGGCTGAATTAGACAGATTCTTGATTGGCAAGGCAGGTGAGAATTATGGACGGGGTTGCAGGCAGGAAAGTGGAGTTAATGCCGCAGATCAGGTTAGCAATGATCTTATTAACTGGTGGAGCAGCTCATGAGGCCGAAAGGACTCCTATTTTTTAAATTTTGTTAATGACTGGCATGGAGGAATGAATAGTTTCCATGTTTACAGGTGGTACCAAGTTGGATGACGAGCTACGGTGTACGGGTGGAAGCTGGGAGTTATAAAGGAATAGGGGCAGATTAAGTGTGTGGTAGTTATAAAGGAATGGGGCAGATTGTGTGTGTGTGTGGCAGATGGAGTTCAGTGAGGGGGGAGACAAATCAGAAGGTTCTCTTAATGGCTAGAGAGTAGAAACTATCGAGGGCCAAAGGAATTCTGGTGCTGAGGTACAGTCAATAGAAGCTAGAGAACAGGTTCAAAAGTAATCAAAAATGGAAGTGGAATGTTGGGCGTTGCCTCCAGAGGCTGAGAATAGGTAGACTCTTGGTCAGGCCTGAAACTGGAGAACCGAGCTCAGTTTTGGGCTCCTTTGCAGGGGTACAGTGCAGATTCAGCTGACCTGAGTCTAAAGGGTTACGTTGAGGGGCATAAACTTGCATTCCCATGAATTTGGACGGCTGAGAGCTGATGTAGGTGAAGTGGTTAAAATGATGAATGGATTTGGTAAGGTGGATAGAGGGAAACCGTTTCCCCCTCGTGGGTGAATCTAGAACAAAAAGGCATAAACTTGGAGCGTGACTTGAAAAGCGAAATCAGAAGGTGTTTCTCACCAAGGGAAGTGACGATGTGTAATTTGTTATCTCAAAAGGGTGGATGGTGCAGTTCAATTTAAATTTTCACAGCTGCGATATTTTTTTAGAATAAGGGTATAGATCAAAGGTGGGTAATTGGAGACCATGATCTAATCGAATAGTGGAACAGGCTTGAGGGGCTGAACAGCCGCCTCCTATTCGCCAAGCGACCTTGAGATGAAAAAGCTTTGTTTGTTTATTCAACGCTGTCCGCGTGTATCAAGGCTGCGGCAAAATTGATGTTTTGTTCTCTCTCAAGCTCGTGCAGAAAGGGACCAAGCTGGTATTGGAGCAGGTTGTGACATCCATAGCATCAGTAGCTGACACCGCAGAGGAGAAATTTGTCCCATACTACGACCTGTTCATGCCATCGTTGAAGCACATTGTGGAAAACGGAGTGCAGAAAGAGCTCCGGCTCCTGCGAGGG
Source organism: Scyliorhinus canicula (assembly GCF_902713615.1). Classification (NCBI taxonomy): domain Eukaryota; kingdom Metazoa; phylum Chordata; class Chondrichthyes; order Carcharhiniformes; family Scyliorhinidae; genus Scyliorhinus; species Scyliorhinus canicula. The sequence continues at coordinate 154,157,642 of NC_052159.1, forward strand.
AAAACTATTGAGTGCATCAGCCTGATAGGCCTCGCAGTGGGTAAAGATAAGGTAACCCAGGTTCATTCAAAGCTTCAGAGCTGTTTCCTAGTTTCAGCATTGGTGTTCATTCCATTAACTCCAGTTGTGTTTTGTAGTTCATGCAAGATGCCTCTGACGTGATGCAATTGCTCCTAAAAACCCAAACTGATTCCAGTGAATTGGAGGATGACGACCCACAGGTATGTCAGCTTATTTTGCAACCCTCTGACAATGAGGGTATAGGTATTTGAGTGCTTAGTGTCGATCTGTAAGGAATCACTTTTTTCATTGAATATTGTGTTGCTGCAGATGTGCCTCTTCCAGTGAACTGGCATGGCAAGTTTTCCCATTTCTGGGAATTGACTCGGCTTTCCAAAGATCCTCATTATCTTGGTTTGTTGTTTTTTTTTTCTTCCCAAATCCATCTGGGTTGGGGATTACTCCAGGCTAATTGCGCTCTTTTATATTGCTGGTGGTGCTAGTGTGTGTGTAAAGCAGGAGTTAAATCCTCCCGACTGCTGTTGATAGCTGGCGGCAACCGTTGGGGGAGCAGGGAAGAGGGAAAATTATGTCTCTGCTACTGCTCTTTGCCAACCATTAAAGAAGCTGGGAGAGTGACGTTGAGTGAGAACGTAGTTGAGGAAGATGTTGCAGCCCATGCCAATTCAAGATTGGCTTGCTGGCATGCAACTAAATCCTTTAAGCAGCAGCTGCTTGACCAAGGACCGAGAGCATCTATGTATCTGTGAGTGAGTGGAAATTGAATGAGGGATGGTTGTCTTTTTAAAACAACAAAAACATTGGTCTATCTTTCTCTGGGGCAGTATCTGTTCACTGGCTACCACCTCTGCAAGAGTCTCCCAGCTCATCATTTCACTGCCAGCCCTTGTAAAAGGGCTATGACATTACTCCCCTTGAATTTCTGTATTCTTTCCTTTCCTGGTAATTATTAAGTTTACTTTTGGAAGTTACTATTGAGCCTGCTTCGTTATCCCCATCGTTGTAACTCTTTACGAAGAAAATAAAAACACTCTCCTCAACTAGATCATAGAATTTACAGTGCAGAAGGAGGCCATTCGGCCCATTGAGTCTGCACCGGCTCCTGGAAAGAGCACCCTACCCAAGGTTAACACCTCCACCCTATCCCCATAGCCCAGTAACCCCATCCAACACTAAGGGCAATTTTGGACACTAAGGGCAATTTATCACGGCCAATCCACCTAACCTGCACATCTTTGGACTGTGGGAGGAAACCGGAGGAAGCCCATGCACACACTGGGAGGATGTGCAGACTCCGCACAGACAGTGACCCAAGCCGGAATCGAACCAAGGACCCTGGAGCTGTGAAGCGATTGTGCGATCCACAATGCTACCGTGCTGCCCTGTTATTTTTTTGCCATTTATATTGGAAGCTGTGCCTTCTTGTTACCTACTCTCCTGCCAATGGAAACACTTGGAAATGGGGGTTATCCATGTGGAAGGTTCCTCTCTTAACTGACCAAAAGGAACATTAACTTAGCTACATAAAACCAGATGAGATTGGCGATGTGCAGTGGTTCTGCCTGCTGTAACCTAAGCTCTGTACCTCAAACCGTTTAATATTGATATTCTTTTCCTTAACAAGAATGGGATGAGGAAACTTTAATTTTCATCATGATCCCATTTGTCACGGGTACAGTAATATAGTGGTTGTGTTGCTGGATTAGTAATCCAGAGATAGGAGTTCAAATTCCCCCATTGCAGTTGGGGAATTTAATTTCAGTTAATCGACTAAAGGGGTCTACTGGATTGTCGTTTAAAATTTCTGTCCGGTTCGCCAGTGTCCTTTAGGGAAGGAAATCTGCCATCCTTACCTGGTCTGGCCTATATGTGTCTTCAGACCTAAAGCGGATGCGCTCGCCTCTAACTGCCCTTCGAAATGACCGGGCAAACCAATCGGGTGTATCAAAAAAAAACTGCCAAGCAAAGCTGTAATTCACATGGACTCAGCGGTTCACAAACTCAGCTCATCGTCGCCTTCTCCAGGCCAATTCAGGCCCACATCCCATAAATAAAATTTTTTAAAAAAATAAATTTAGATTACCCAATTATTTTTTCCAATTAAGGGGCAAATTAGCGTGGCCAATCCACCTACTGTGCACATTTTTGGGTTGTGGGGGCGAAACCCACGCAGACACAGGGAGAATGTGCAAACTCCACGCGGACAGTGACCCAGAGCCGGGATCGAACCTGGGACCTCAGCGCCATGAGGTGGTTGTGCTAACCACTAGGCCACCGTGCTGCCCCATAAATTAAATTTTAAAAAGCCTTTGAATGTCTTGAAGCATTTTACAACATTATCGATGCTCGATAAGTACAACAGTAATCCACACTTTTGCAAAATGTCTATTTCTCTTGGGTGAAAACATTTGGAAATCCATTTTCAAACTAAAATCACTTTTCTCTATTTTCCGCATCATTATTAGTATTAAAAAAATGCACATTTTCTTCAGTATTCTGTAAACAAACCTTGATTTAGACTTGTCTAAACTTAAAGGACCTCATATTCCTCTGAATATTACTGTAAAACCGTTCATCTTAAAATCCCAGCCATGTCTTTGTATGTATGCGTATGACAATACTGTGGGCCTGACTATTAATTGTTCGCTCTGAAAAGGAAAGATGGATTTTGAACTCGGGCTGTCAGTTGAGCTAATTTTCTATTTTTCATTTAGATATCTTACATGATCTCTGCTTGGGCAAGAATGTGCAAGATCCTTGGGAAGGAGTTCCAGCAGTATCTTCCTGTTGTTATGGGACCCCTGATGAAGACTGCTTCAATTAAACCTGAAGTGGCCCTCCTAGACAGTAAGTACAGCAGACGCACGTACGCCCATCTCCCTGCCCTCGCCCATTCTCCAGGGGAATGCTTGTGAGCTGAATTTTGAAAGTAGGCTGTCAACCGATTAACTGTACAGTCTTTTCTAGTTAGCACTGCTGCCTCACGGCGCCGAGGACCCGGGTTCAACCCCGGCCCCGGGTTACCGTCTGTGTGGAGTTCGCACATTCTCCCTGTGTCTGCGTGGGTCTCGCCCCCATAACCCAAAAGATGTGCAGGGTCGGTGGGTTGGCCACGCTAAATTGCCCCTTAATTGGGAATAAAATTAATTGAGTGCTCCAAATTTATTTTTTATTAAAAATAAAAAAACTATACAGTCTTTGTGCTTTTCTATTTGGGTAAGCCATGATCCACCGACTTTTAGTTTGAGTATTTGTAGTGGTGCTTCGGGCAAGCAGATATGAACATTTTGTAATAACGCCAGTACAGAAACAGTCCAAAAAAGCCATGGTAGTGTATGCCAATTATACTTAATGGTAGTTTACTTGATCCTTGTAAACTATTTATGCCTGAACTGCCCTGGTGAATTATATCCCAAGGCTCGGGATGAAACAAATTATGGCTGTTTTGAGGCCTACTGGGCAAGATCACTGCAGATTTACAACTAACCCTGCAAATCCAAGCCTAACTCTGCCTGCCTCTGAGCGAATCCCAGAGACCTACCATTGTCGCACTGCAAGAGTGTCTGTTTATTTATGTTTGCCTTGGGTTTACTGTCCCACAAATTGAAGTTTTAACAGCACTGTCACATCAGTCATTTAAAAATATATAAGTACAGTTGTGTTTAAATAGCATCTCTAACCTACTGCTGCCCCAGGCCTCTGCACTTCAAGTCTTGCCTCTTGTACTTGTGGGGGGCACGGCAGCGCAGTGGTTAGCACAATTGCTTCGCAACCACAGGGCCCCAGGTTCGATTCCTGGCTTGGGTCACTGTCTATGCGGAGTCTGCGTGTACTCGCAAAGTCTGCGTGGGTTTTCTCCGGGTGCTCTGGTTTCCTCCCACAGTCCACAGATGTGCGGGTTAGGTGAATTGGCCACACTAAATTGCCCTGTAGTGTCCAAAGGGTGGGGTTACTGGGTTACAGGGATAGGATGGAGGTGTGGGCTTAGGTGAGGATGCTCTTTCCAAGGACCAGTGCAGTCTTGATGGGCCGAATGGCCTCCTTCTGCACTGTAAATTCTATAATTCTACTTGCCCACATGTTCTCAACTTTCCACCATTGTCGACAATGCCTTCAGCTACCTGAGAATTGCTTCTCTCTCCCCTCACCCCACCCCACCCCCAAGTTTCTCGCCTCTGGACATTTTGTTTCCCAATTAAGGGGCAAATTAGTGTGGCCAATCCACCTAACCCAGCACATCTTTGGATTGTAGGGTGAAACCAATCAGACACGGGGAGAATGCGCAAACTCCACACTGACAGTGACCCAGGATCAGGATTTGAACCCGGGTCCTCAGTGCTGTAGTCCCAGTGCTAACCACTGTGCCACCATGCTGCCCCCTTTCTCGCCTCTTCAGACGCTCCTTAAAACCTACCTCTTTGACTAAGCTTTGAACACATGTTTAGTATCTCTATGTGGCTCATGGTAAATTCTGTGAGAACACTCTGAGATGTGTTTACCGTCTTATAGATTAATGCGCAAGCTGTTGAACACAGTATATAAAGTACATTTTACTACTTTTATTAGCACAGGATATGGAGAATATGAGTGAGGATGATGGCTGGGAATTTGTAAACCTTGGTGATCAGCAGAGTTTTGGAATCAAAACAGCGGGGCTAGAGGAGAAAGCAACAGCTTGTCAAATGTTGGTAAGTGGTAGTTTGGCTTCCGTTAATGTAGCCCACATTAAACTTTTTTGAGCAAAATGTTTCAGAGCCCTGGTGTGCAATTTCTTGAAAGAGATTTAACATCAGGTTCAGCTAAACATTGAAGGATGAGTAAAATTCTGTGTCTATGGCCCAGTAGCAATTTGTTATCCCTCTAGATTCACGCAAAGAATGTCAATTGAGGGAAACACGGTGGCGCAGTGGTTAGCACTGCTGCCTCACAGTGCCCAGGTCCCAGGTCCGATCCTGGCTCTGTCACTGTCCGTGTGGAGTTTGCACATTTTCCCCGTGTTTGAGTGCATTTCGCCCCCACAACCCAAAGATGTGCAGGGTAGGTGGATTGGCCACTCTAAATTGCCCCTTAATTAGAAAAAAAATGAATTGGGTACGCTAGAAATTAAAAAAAAGAGAATGTCAATTGAAAAACGTGCCTTTCAATGTAAACCCTTTCACTTTTAGGAGTGCAGTTATAATTTTAAAAGTACTGAAGCTGTAAATAAGAGATTAGAAGAGTCTACTAACTGGCTGAAATCGAGGCCTGCTGTAAGGGAAGTAGAAATGTTAATTCAACACTGTTGGGCTCCTTTTATTAAAATAACTGAATACTGTAAATATTTTGTTTATTTATCCCATAAACATTCACTTTTGCCGTGAGCCATCATTCCTTCCGCTCACCCAGTCAGGGAGCGTCATCCTCCCCTTTCCAACTCTGGCAACGGTTCTTGCTTAAAAACCATTAAATCTTCAACCCTTTCCAGTTCTGATTAAAGGTCATTGACCCCTAACCTTATCACCATAAAGCAAAATACTGGCAATCTGAATTAAAACAGAAAATCATGGGAACACTTAGCAGGTCCGGCAGCATCTGTGGAGAGAGAAACCGTGTTCATGAGCGGAATTCTCCGCTCCCGCGCGGCATCGGGAAGGCTGTCGTGAACTCGGCCGAGTTTCACGACGGCCTCGGAGGCCGCTCCTCGCATCCTATTCTCTCTCTCTCTCACACACACACACACACACACACACACACACCCACCCCCCAGGGGGCTAGGTGCGGCGCTCCGTAAATCTCGGCCGCCGTGCGCAGGTTGGCCGGCTCCAACCCGCGGCTGACATCACGACGGCTGCTGGCTCCAACCTGTGCATGCGCGGTTGCCGTCTTCCCCTCCACTGCCCCGCAAGACGTGGCGGCTTGATCTTGCGGGGTGGCGGAGGGGAAAAGAGTGCGTCGCTTGGAGTAGCCGGCCCGACAATCGGTGGGCACCGATCGCGGGCCAGTCCCCTCCGAGCACGGCCGTGGTGCTCACTCCCCACTCCGCCCCCCACAAGCCACAAACAAAGATTTGCCGCCATGTTCTGCGACCAGGTGTGGTTGCCGCTGGCGTGAACAGGTCGGGAACGTCAGGCCGCTCAGCCCATCCGGGCCGGAGAATTGCCGGTCGCCGTGAAAAGCGGCGATTCTGTGGGGGGGGGGGGGGGGGGGGAGGAGGAAGAAAGAGAAGAATCGCGGGGGGTGCCAGGGCGGCGTGTCATGAGTCGCCCGGCCCTCCAGCGATTCTCCCACCCGGCGTGGGGAGCGGAGAATTCCGCGCCATGTTTTTTGGACTTAAACCATTAACTTTCTCTCTTCGCAGATACTCACTCTAATATGCAGGTTTGCCAAATACTGATCCCGCCCGCAGTGGGTGGGATCCAGATTGCAATTCTCATGAGATCCCATTAGATCTTGCGAGGCGTGGTGGACCGAGTAAATCTTGGAAGAGACCTCTCCTGGCATGTAGCCGCCACTTTGTGCCTCTGTTTGGTGAACGGGGGCCTGACGTGGCCGGTAGATCGCGCCCATAACTAATGGCTGGAGTCATGTGTCCTGTTAAATATTTTGACCAATGCCAACCAAAGAGATATTATTGCATCTTTCAGCAACTCTATTGGCAAATCAGGATTGCTATCATTACATTTTCCCATTGCATAATATAATTGGTCACTTAGTTGAAGTTACAAGTAAACTTTTTAATTTAACCCGGAGAATTTTGCTTTAGTAATGATCTGAATTCTTTCTGCCGATTTGAATGTACAAACGAATTGTGATTTCTGTCCCTAGGTTTGTTACGCGAAAGAGTTAAAGGAAGGGTTTGCCGAGTACACTGAGCAAGTGGTGAAACTGATGGTTCCGCTTCTTAAGTTTTATTTTCACGACGATATCCTTTTTTTCGAAGCTCGATTGTAATTATTTTTTAGATCGCCTATTTGGCTCCTACATTTCAGCAGTTACTGCGCTTCAAAGGGTTGGAGACATCCGGTAGCTATTAGAAGTGCAATATAAATGCAAAAGTGTCTTTCTTTTTAGTGTATGAAAACTGTCAAAAAGTTAGGCATCTATATTGAAGCAAATAGCAATTAGAAACTAGCTTCATGATGTGTCCATTTCATATGGGCTAACAGCCCTCGAACAAAATGACGGTGGAAGTCCTGTTCCTGTTTAAAAATGTGTTTCTATGATATTTGCAAACTATTATAAAATACAACTGAGTGGTATATTTTTGAACTTTCTATATAAGAATGTTGTGTTGGGACAGCTTAGTCGCTGTATGCTTTGTGTCTAGAATTCAAATGAAAAATTGGGGTTTAGTGCCTTTATCTATTTAAAATGTGGTGAAAGACGATTCCAACCATATCATGCGATAGTTGATTTAAAACCAGGTATCAGTTGTGGCTTAGTTGGTAACAGTCATGCCTCTGAGTCGGAGGTTGTAGATTCAAGTCCCACTCCAAAACTCGAGCTCAAGAGCCAGGCAGCTCAGTACTGAAGGAGTGCTGCACTGTTAGAGGTACTTCTTTTGGGCGCGGCATTAAACCGAGCCTTCACCTACACTCGAGATTGGGAGGGGGGGGGGGGGGGGGGCGCGGAATGTCTCTTCAAGTTATAAATTTATATCTAACCCTCTTGGCAGTGAGTTCAATTTGTGTTTTTACATTTTTAAAATATTGTGCATTCCTCCTTGACTGTGAAACGTGTTCGTGTAGCTGCGGCTGAATCAATGCCTCTGCTGCTTGAATGTGCCCGCGTCCAAGGGCCTGAGTATGTGACACAAATGTGGCATTTTATGTGTGATTCCCTCATCAAAGGAATTGGTACTGAGCCGGATTCTGACGTCCTTTCTGAAATTATGCATTCGTTTGCAAAGGTAATCTTTTGTGTTGCATATTTAAAATTTGTTTAAGTTTATTTTGCATGACAGAATTGGATGCCTGTAAAGATCCACATCAATTGTATTTGATAGTATCCTTCAGGACGGTGCAGCGGCACAGTGGTTAGCACAGTTGCTTCACCGCTCCAGGGTCCCAGGTTCGATTCCCGGCTTGGGTCACTGTCTGTGCGGAGTCTGCACGTTCTGCCAGTGTCTGCGTGGGTTTCCTCCGAGTGCTCCGGTTTCCTCCCACAAGTCCTGAAAGACGTGCTTGTTAGGTGAATTGGACATTCTGAATTATCCTTCAGCGTACCCGAGCAGGCGCCGGAGTGTGGCGATGAGGGATTTTCACAGTACTTAATTGCAGTGTTAATGTAAGCCTACTTGTGAGACTGATAAAGATTATTATTATTAATGTGGAGAAGTGTAACGTGAAAACAAAATTGGGCTAGGAACAGGCGATTTAGCTCCTGGAGCCCCCTCTGCTATTCGGTAGGATCACGGATAATCTTCAACCTCGGCTCCACTGTCCTTCACTTTCCCCACATCCCTTGATTTTCATAGTGTCTAAAAACCAAAAGATCTCTTTCCTGAAGAAAGCATAATTGATTCTACTGCTCCAAGGTCTTGTAGTCTGCATTGAGGGGCTGGTTTAGCTCACCAGGCTAAATCGCTGGCTTTTAAAGCAGACCAAGCAGGCCAGCAGCACGGTTCGATTCCCGTACCAGCCTCCCCGGACAGGCGCCGGAATGTGGCGACTAGGGGCTTTTCACAGTAACTTCATTGAAGCCTACTCGTGACAATAAGCGATTTTCATTTCATTTCATTTCATTGTTAGTTGCTACTTGAACAGTCGTTGCTTTAGATGTTCCAACTTGCAACACCTTCCTTCATTATCAACTGTGAAATGAGGCAGCTAAAACATACTGAACATTGAATATCAAGGGAGACAAAGAGGATGTGAACAAAGTTTACACTATACGATTAAGCATTACACAAGCATTAAGAATTCATATGCATAAGAGTGGGCCCTTTATGTCAGACCAGGGTGACGTTTCTTCCAGTGTAAATCTTCCTTGCCTTCAAAGACCAGAAGTGTTTTACCTTCACCTTGGTGCAGTCATCTTTCTGAACGATCAGCTGATGCTGATTAAGACTTTCTTTACAATCTGTATCCAAACAGGAATGGCCATCCTGCATTTTAAAAGCTTCTTGCCTCTGCATCCACTGCTCACCCTACACTGTCCCTCCCCAAACAAAGCTAATGCCTTTTTAAAATATAAAGTTCTCAAAAAATCCCAAAACATGATTAAACAAGTCCAGCTGCAGAGTGTCTCGTAGCTCAAATGAACCCGCAGGCAATCCACTGTGCAAAAAATATAGACTGGTGACGCCCCAAACAGAAACGGCACATGGAGGAAGTGACACTAATGTCAGATCGCTATAAACGCAGGAGCAAGAGCAAAGCTTGAGTCACTTATTTGGAATGGCTGAAGTGTAATTAACTTGATTGAGATGTTTCCATTTTTTTTTAAAAAGCAATGTTTTATTTACACTTGTTGCATGTTTCTCTCTCTTTAGTGTGTAGAGCTGATGGGTGAAGGCTGCTTAAACAAGGAACACCTTGAGGAACTAGGAAACATTATGAAGGGGAAATTGGAGGAACACTTCAAAAATCAAGAATTGAGACAAGGTAACTGTGATGCACCTGTAAAGCTAAACTTGTAAAAAGAAAGATCTCGCGTTGGTCACTTGATGATGTTTTGTACGTGGTTCTATCGCCTCTCTATCTTTCCTTCGCCCTGCCTCCTCTCGCATTCTATTCGCAAAGTTTTTGACTGTAGATTTATAACACTGCAATTTGTTCATTGTGTTTTGTGCCTTTAGCGAAAAGACAAGATGAAGACTACGATGAACAAGTTGAAGAAAATTTACAAGATGAAGTAATATTTTATATTCGTATTACAGATTGTGCTAAATTATCTTGGGAATTATTTGCTGTAATATCTCTCCAGTGACAAAGTAATTTGGTGGCGAGGAAAGAAATGTTAAGGATCTTTTGATTCTGATTATTACCGTGGCTAATTCTGAATGAATTCTGGCTTTTAACTGTGTGTGTGTGTAATGCGGTGTTTTAATTGCTTATAGGATGATAGTGATGTTTACATCTTGACTAAAATTTCGGACATCCTGCACTCTATGTTCAGCTGTTACAAAGACAAAGTGCTGCCGTGGTTTGAGCAAATTCTACCACTAATAGTCAATCTAATTGTAAGTTTAAAGCAACAAAGTTTTCCAGACTCTCTTTTTTTTTTCTGGCATTGACTCCCAATTCTCCCAATGTTTTCTAGCTGATGCATACTTTTCATTTCTGTAGTGTCCACACAGGCCCTGGGCAGACAAGCAGTGGGGTTTGTGCATCTTTGATGACGTAATTGAGCATTGCAGTCCTACCTCCTTTAAATATGCAGAGTACTTCCTGAGGCCCATGTTGCAATACATCTGTGACAACAGTCCTGAGGTCAGACAAGCAGCAGCATATGGCGTTGGAGTTATGGCACAGTTTGGTGGAGAGAATTACAGGCCATTCTGTACTGGTAGGTTTAATGGGTTACGGTTTTCCGTTTTATACAGTTGAATCACAAAAGCAAAATAGTTCGAAGCAATGTGGGATTAAAGCTCTTTTAGCTGTGCACCTTTATAATGTGTATTGACATGATATTCTCAATTCCAGGATACTGTCGGAATTTTTAGAGTTGCTTCAACCGACAATAAACAGATCGTGAGCAGTTAAAAGCTCTAATCTATTGTCTGTTGCTTACAAAAGCTTCCTATTGAATTTCAGCATGTTTACCCTTGGAGGGGTGGAAACTTAAAATTGTTGAGCTGTGACTGGCTATTTTAAAGCTTGATTTATTGGTGTGCTGGATCTGGAGCTGTTTCCACAATCGCGTAACGGCCTTATCCGAAACTTGCGGTTGGGTTTCATCCTGACCGCAAAAAGTGCAACTCTCTTGTAAAAGCCAGAGGTGACCTAGATGGTGCATATTTATTATTACTGTTTTCCGGTAACCTTATTCAGTGTGTGACTTTTCCTTTTCCTCTTTAATGCACGAGGGAACGAGCCTGTTTCAAAAGTGGCGCCATATAATTGTAAATCGTAGTGAGAGAATTCCTTGCCCAGTGAAGCAGTTGAGGCTCCTTCATTAAATGTTTTTAAGATAGAATGTTTTTAAGTGCCGCCTAACCCTTGCGTGGAATATGTTAGATCACTCTATCACTTTTCTGATAGATGACATTTTAACCATGCAGTTTTGCACCAGGTAACATTTTTTCAAAATTCATTTACATGATGTGGGCATCGCTGGCTAGGCCAGGATGATTGCCCATCCCTAGCTGCCCTTCAGACGGTGGTGGTGAGCTGTCGCCTTGAACCGCTGCATTACTTGAGGTGTAGGTACACCCCAGTGCTGTTAAGAGAGGGAATTCCAGGATTCTCACCCAGCAGTAGTGAAGGTACGGCCATACATTTCCAAGTGGGGTGGTGAGTTACTTGGAGGGAAACCTCCAGGTGGCGGGTTCCCAGGTATCTGCTGCTCTTGTCCTCCTACGTGGTGGGGTTTGGAAGGTGCTGCTTAAGGAGCCTTGGTGAGCTACTGCAATGGGTCTTGTCGATGGTACACACGGCTGCCACTGTTCGTCAGTGGTGGAGGGTTTGAATGTTGATGGATGGGATGCCAGCCAAGTGGGCTGCGTTGTCCTGGGTGGTGTAGAGCTTCTTGACTGTTGTTGGAGCTGCACCCATCAGGCAAGTGGAGAGAATTCCATTACACTCCTGACTTGTGCCTTATAGACAGACTTTAAGGGCTCAGGAGGTGAGTTACTCTCTACAGAACCCCCAGCCTACTCTGGTAGGCATAGTATTTATATGTCTAATCCAGTTCAGTTTCTGGTCAATGGTAACCCCTAGATGGGTTGTAAAGTGGTTAGCACTGCTGCCTCACAGCTCCAGGGACCTGGGTTTGATTCCCGGCTTGGGTCGCTGTCTGCAAAGTCTGTACTTTCTCCCCATGTCTGCGTGGGTTTCCTCGGGTGCTCCGGTTTCCTCCCACAAGTCCAGAAAGACGTGCTGTTCGGTGAACTGGACATTCAGAATTCTCCCTCTTTGTACCCGAACAGGTGCCGGAATGTGGCGACTGGGGGATTTCCATAGTAACTTCATTGCAGTGTTAATGTAAGCCTACTTGTGACACTAATAAAGATTATTATTATGTGGACAGTGGGGGACTTAGCGATAGTAATGCCATTGTCTGTCAAAGGGAGATGGTTAGATCCTCTCTTGTTGGAGATGGTCATTGCCCGGCATTTGTGTGGTGCAACTGTCGGCCAAGTCTGAATATCGTCCAGGTCTTGCTGCATTTGGACATGGACTGCTTCGGTAACTGAAGTCATGAATGGTGCTGAACATTGTGCAGACATCAGCGAGCATCCCTGCTTCTGACTTTATGATGGAATGGAGGTTATTGATGAAGCAGCTGAAGATGATTGGGCCAAGGACACTACCCTGAGGAACTCCTGCCGTGATGTCCTGGATAATTGATTTTCAACCACCACAACCATCTCCCTTTGTGCCAGGTGTGACTCCAACCAGCGGAGAGTTTCCCTCCTGACTCCAATTCACTCCATTCCTAGGGCTGCTTGATGCCACACTCCGTCAAATGCTGCCTTGATGTCAAGGGCAGTCACTCTCACCTCTGGCATTCAGCTCTTTTTTTTTTGTCCATGATTGAACCAAGGCTGTAATGAGGTCAGGAGCTGAGTGACCCTGGCGGAACCCAAACTGAGCGTCTGTGAGCAGGTTATTGCTGAGTAAATGCCACTTGATTGTTTTTAAGACTGGTGAGTGTCCTTCACCAGTACCGGGATCGAACCCGCAACCTTACAGTTAGCACTGCGCTCTTATCATCTGAGCTAAGCAGCCATGTTGTTGACCCCTTCCATCACTTTGCTAATGGTCAAGGATAGACTGATGGGGCTGTATTTGGCCGAGTTCAATTTGTCCTGTTCCTTGTGCACAAGACATATCTGGGAAATTTTGCACATTGCCAAGTAGATATCAGTGTTGTAGCCGTACTGGAACAGCTTGGTCAGGGGCACGGATATTTCTGGAGCACAACTCTTCAGAGCTATTGCTGGAATGCACTGCCTTCAGCCATTTCTTGATGTCTCATGGAGCGAACCAATTTTGGCTGAAGACTGATATTTCTGATGCTCAGGACCTCCGGAGGAGGCCGAGAAGGATCATCCACTCGGCACTTCTGGCTGAAGGTTGTTGCGAATGCTGCTTATCCTTTGCATATGCGCTGGGCTTCTCGAATCATTGAGGCTGGGGATATTTGTGGAGCCTCCCCCTCCAGAGTTGTTCAATGATCCACCACGGCTTGATGTGGCAGGACTGCGGAGCTTAGATCTTATCCGTTGGTTGTGGAATTGCTTATCTCTGTCTATTACTTGCTGCTTATGCCGTTTGGCACACAAGTAGTCCTGTGTTGTAGCTTCATCAGACTGACACCTCCTGTTTGCCTTGTGGTGTTCATTGATTCAGGCTTGATCACCTGGCTTGCTGGTTGTTGGTGATTAGGATGATAAATGCTTACATCCCCAAGCATTTATATTGCCAACAACTAAAAGCTGCTGCATATAATGTATTTATTCTGATGGGAAAAATCCTGCTGTCGCAAAATTAGATAAATGTGCCATGGTGGGGGGAATTTCCCACCATAGCTGTGGAACTTAATGGTTATCAGACGTGTTTATTGTATAGTGTGATCTCTAGTTCAGCTATATTTGATCTTAATCTCCGTGTGGAGTTTGCACATTCTCCCTGTGTCTGCGTGGGCCTCGCCCCCACAACCCAAAGATGTGCAGGATAGGTGGCCATGCTAAAATTGCCCTTTAATTGGAAAAAATGAATTGGGTACCCTAAATTTTAAAAAATAAATAAAAAATATTTTATCTTAATTTGTTCTCTTGTATTAATCTTTTGGGGCAAGCTTAAGGACCATTGGATGCGCATTAAGTTTTGTTGTCAAATGTTGTTAAGTCTAATCGGTGCGCAGTGGTTCTGTGGTTTTTTAAAATTCTAGGTCAGTGGCAATTTAGTGTGGCCCATCCATTTACCCCGCACCTCTTTTGGGTTGTGGGGGTGAAACCCATGCAGACATGGGGAGAATGTGCAACTTCACACGGACAGTGACCCAGAGTCAGGATCATACCCGGGTCCTTAGTGCTGTGAGGCAGCAGTGCTAACCACCGTGCCGCCCCATGTTTCTGTGGTACTGGTTGAATTACAATCCGATTAGTGGGTAAACTCCCTGTGGTATCGGATGCTGAAGTTGAAATGTTGATCCTTCACTTGTGCGTCCTGGGTGATTCTCGGAGTGCTGTCGGCTGCTTGAGATTGGGTCAGCAGGGTGGGGAGGTGCCGCAGTTCCTGATCGCTGGCACCTTGTAAGCCCTTGCTGGAGAATGCATGCATGTGGGCAACGCAAAGAACAAGGGTCAGAATTGGCAATTAAATGATCAGAAGGTGCCTCGTTTCCATGGGGATTCTGGGGGTGTTGTTGGTCAGGGCAGCTGGGGTGTGGGTCAGATCTCTTTCTAGACAGAATAATAAAGATATTTATTTTTGTTCTTATCCAACAGAGGCAATTCCACTCCTGGTGGGTGTTATTCAAATGGAAGGGTCCAAAACCAAAGAAAATATTAATGCAACAGAAAACTGTATATCTGCAGTAGGCAAGGTCATGAAGTGCAGACCAGAATGTGTAAATGTCAACGAGGTTCTGCCTCACTGGTTGTCGTGGCTACCACTGCATGAAGACAAGGAGGAAGCAGTCCACACTTTCACTTACTTGTGTGATCTTATTGAAAGGCAAGTTTTATATTGCAACACAATTCTGATTCCAGCTAAATATAGAAGTGACTTGTAATAACTTAAGTATCCTTGAGATGAGGGGATATTTGCAAAGCCGGAGGTGGGGGTGATGAGCAGGACCCGCAGGACTAATCGAAAAGCTCCTTCAAGGAGGTGGCACAGGCAAAGAGACATGTGTTCCGTGCTTCTACAACATACTATTCAACATGTCTGTTTACTGATTTTATCCTCTGCTTCACCTTCCTTACGAAAGCTTGATGCGAGATCTGTCACGCTTGATCCTTTATGTAAAGGGGCTGCTAATTTTTACAGGGATTCAAAGGCTGATGATCATTTATTCTACTGTTGGAATTAATTTTGGTCAACTTGTGCAGCTTGTAAAATTTGTTCCCCTACTGTCCTACACCAGTAGAAGTAATCACACTGGTCTGGCAGCACATCTGGGGGTAAAATTGCTAAATGTTCCCAGCCGGAACATTTCATTGGAACTGGACAATGTTAGGGATGTGACCGGGAAAGGAGGTGTGGGGGGCAGTGTGGGGATCAAAAGGGAAGGTCTGCAACGTAGTTGTAAGCTGGAAAAAATTAAGTGACAAAAAAGAGGTGTTGGTTGAAGGCAATAGCAGATGGTAAAGGAACAAGTAAAGAAGCAACAGATGGGTCCAGTGGAGGTGTAAATGTGTAAATGTGAAAAGCAGAATCCATGGCGGTGTCTGCTGACCAAGGAAACAGGGGTAGAGTTTACAATCTGAAATTGTTGAACTCGGTATGGGGTCCAGAAGGCGGAGTGTGTTTAGGAGTCCCTATCATTTCTAGAGTACACCTACTCACTCAGCATGACTGCTATTTGTAAATTGGTTTGCTATCTTTTGTTAGCGCTACACTGTAAATATCATGTGAGATTTCAACTTGTGGATATCAGAACAACTTTAAACTCTAGCTTTGTTTCTAAAGTTTTACCTTAAACAAGACAACCGACAAAACTTTTCACCTGCAAAGTCAGTGTGTTCAGCGGACGTCGTCTGCTTTCCTGGCCTTATTGCTCACCTTGCTTGGCTCAATCAATTTTTCTTGGTGCCAATTGTGTTGCAGAGTAGATGGGGGAAGCAAGTAAGTTGGAAGTTTCTTGTTCATCTCCTCAAGACTGGCTAACCGTTGATGGAGAGCAGGAAGGAGAAAATTAACCAGTGCTCTGGGAAGTGCCGCAGTCATTCTTGTCTTAACACCACTGCTGGTCGAAAAATAATTTATTACCAGAGATAACAGGTTCAACTTGTCTCCATTCACAGCTCCTTTTACATCAAAAGGATTCTGCTGTAGTGACCTGACTGATCACAAGGGCCACCAGGGCGGGGGTCTTGCCTTCCATTTGCTCGAATTGCCTTTGATGTGAAAGTATGCAGATTGTGAAACATAGAATATGCTTATCGTTGAGTTGAACCTCTTATTTTTAATTAACCAGGGATGCAAGGGTACAGATTTAACCCTAAAGTAAAACTGAATGATCCCGATTATTCTCTCTGTATCTGAATTGACCACAAATGACGCCTGCCATCAGTTGAACCTGAATGCTCTTATTCTAGCTTGAGACCCACCAGAATGAGAGGCGAAATTAAGCATAGCCATTGGGGATCTGCTCGGGTGGAGTGGGAGTTTCTTGCAAGCAGTTATTGGAACTTTGGTGGATGAATAACAGCAGACGCATAAGACATAAGAGCAGAATTGGGCCACTCAGCCCATTGAGTCTGCCCCGCCATTCAATCATGGCTGATATATTTCTCATCCCCCATTCTCCTGCCTCCTCCCCGTAACCCCTGATCCCCTTATTAATCAAGAACCTATCTATCTCTGTCTTAAACACACTTAGTGATTTGGCCTCCACAGCCTTCTGCGGCAGAGTTCCACAGATTCACCACCCTCTGGCTAAAGAAATTCCTCCTCATCTCTGTTTAAAAGGATCGTCCCTTTAGTCTGAGATTGTGTCCTCTGCTTCTAGTTTTTCCTACAAGTGGAAACATCCTCTCCACGTCCACTCTATCCAGGCCTCGCAGTATCCTGTAAATTTCAATAGGATCCCCCCCTCATCCGACCGTCAGTTCACGAGAGTCGCCAGTGTTTACCCAGTCGCTGGTTGTCCTTGACAGGCGGTCGCAGATTAATCTTAGCGCATTGCTGTCGGGGGGGGCATTGCTCGTTCCCACCTCTGACATCTCAGCGGTAAGACAGGTTTTCCTCCAGGCGCCTGGTTGGTTTTTTTTTCCTGCGATAATTTGAAGTCCATTTAACTGGCGCGCGGCAACAAACAGTGTCTACTTCCCGTAAGAGATACAGCAAACTGAACAGGAGACTGGATTTGTCGCAGATTGTCCCAACAAACAATGGGCTCTGGCTCCAGCAGATCCATGTGGCTTGAGTTGATGTTGAGACTTTGTTCACCCCCCGCCCACAATAACTCAATGATTTTATCCCCTCAAATTAAAAAAAGATTCCCCCCCCCCTCATCCTTCTAAACTCCAATGAGTAAAGACTCCAACGAGTACAGACACAGAGTCCTCAACCGTTCCTCATACGACAACCCGATTGCTCATTACCTTTCTACTGGAGGTTCAGCAGTCGATCACGAAAGCCTGCAAGGAATATTGACCCCTGGAATGTTAGTGTTCTGAACTATTATGTGTATTAATTGGTGTTTAATCGTATTCAGGTGATGGGCATTAACTAAGAATTCACTTGTGATGTATGTACTGGGCGCTCAAATGCATCGATAACCATTTTGCACAGGGGCGAATGTCACTGATGGGTATTTGCCTTTCTTCAATACAACAACGTGGTAGCACAGTGGTCAGCACAGTTGCTTCACAGCTCCAGGGCCCCAGTTCGATTCCCGGCTTAGGTCACTGTCTGTGCGGAGTCTGCACGTTCTCCCCGTGTCTAGGTGGGTCTCCTCCGGGTGCTCCGGTTTCCTCCCGCAGTCCAAAAATGTGTGGGTTAGGTGGATAGGCCATGATAAATTGTCCTTGGTGTACAAGTAGTTTGGGTGGGGTTACTGGGTTACGAGGATAGGGTGTGGGTTTGGGGAGAGTGCTCTTTCCTACGGCTGGTGCAGATTCGATGGGCCGAATGGCCTCCTTCTGCACTGTAAATGTTATGGTTCTATGAACACTAATGGGACCCGGTTCCAGTAATCACGCCAGATTGATGTCCTGCAACTGTTTGGGAAACGGCCAGGCTGTGATGAGGGTGGGCGGGAGGTGACTGAGTCTCATACGAGCTGTTTGTACTTTCTCCCAATTCATTAGAGCCCTTGCACATCGGTTGCCGATTGTTTATTGGACGGGGCAAAGATTTGTGTCATTTGCTCAGACTTGCGGAGGGAGGATTAGGAGGGCTAATTTTGCAGCAGTTTGAACTGTCTGGGATAGTCAACCTGACCAGTGCAGTTTAAGCAGCCCCTTTGTAATTGCTGCCACCATTTGCCTGAATACAGGCGGGGCGGGAGCAGTGAGCGTTAATCACTGCTGTGTATCCATGTGAGCCTCCAGATGGTGCTAGAGCACAGTGTAACCAGTTACTCTGGAGGCTCAAAACCAGTCCAGTTTTCCCAGGTTTAGTAAACAGATCTTTAATATACCATCATGCTGAAGGAGCGATGATTTGGATTGATTCAGGCAAAACGTAAGGCAGCTGATGTTTGAACAACTTGCATTTGTACGGTGCCTTTTAAAGTAGCACTCACGGCAGATACATTTTGGGATCAAGCCACGTGCGATTTTGGAATGGGCAACCAAAATTGATCAGAGGCAAGTTTTTGTTTTGAAGGAGGCGAGACGAGGCAGAGATGTCTAGGGAGGGGATTCCAGACCTTGGCGCCCAGGCAGGTGAAGATACAGCGGTGGAAATCAGAATATGCAAAAGACCAGAATTGGAGTAGCGCAGTGTTGTCGGAGGTTCTGGGTGTCGGGGTTATTGGGGACGAGGGTAGAGTTTCAGCATAAACTCTTTGATACTGTGGGTGAACCGAGTTCACAACACAGAATAAAGGGAAAATTGGTTATTCGTTTTACAACTGGTTTGGTGAAGTTTGAGTGAGTGGCAATCTTTGGTACTGTAAAGAATTTCAGAGCAAATAAACACTGCAATCTAAGGCTTAAATACATTGTTTTCTCCACAGTAACAATCCGATTGTCCTTGGACCTAATAATTCCAGCCTTCCCAGAGTGTTTGCTATCATTGCAGATGGCCTCACTAATGAAGCTATAAAGAATGAAGATTCTTGTAGCAAACGGCTGGCTAATGTAATTCGACAAGTCCAGGTCAGTATGTCAGAGCATAACTGTGACTAGTTATCAAATTAAGTGCCTCTCAATTCCAATAATTCTACTGTTGTGTTATTATTAAAACTGACTGGTTTGCTAAGCTGTCTGAACTGAATGCAGGTTTGCATTAAGGGGAGATGGTGGCGTAGTGGTAATCAATGTCACTGGACTGGTAATCCAGGGACCCAGGCTAATGCTCTGGGAGATATTGCTTCAAATCCCACAACAGCAGCCGGTGGAATTTAAATTCAGTTCATAAATGTGGAATGTAAAGCTAATCTCCAAGGTCCCGGGTTCAATTCCCAGCTTGGGTCACTGTCTATGCGGCGACTGCACATTCTCCCTGCGTCTTTGTGGGTTTCCTCCCACAAGTCCCGAAAGATGTGCTCGACAGGTGAATTGGACATTCTGAATTCTCCCTCTGTGTACCCGAACAGGCGCCGGAATGTGGCGACAAGGGGATTCTCACAGTAACTTCATTGCAGTGTTAATGTAAGCTGACTTGTGACAATAAAGATTATTATTAATTAATCTTAGTAATGGTGACTATCACAACGATCATCGATTGTTGACTAATCCTAATCCATCACTTATAGAATGTTTTATAGAATTTACAGTGCAGAAGGAGGCCATTCGGTCCATCGAGTCTGTACCCTACCCAATCCCACGCTTCCACACTATCCCCATAACCCAGTAATCCCACCCAACACTAAAGGCAAATTAGCATGGCCAATCCACCTAACCTGCACATCTTTGGACTGTGGGAGGAAACCGGAGCACCCGGAGGAAACCCACGCACACATGGGGAGAACGTGCAGACTCCGCACAGACAGTGACCCAAGCCGGAATCGAGCCTGGGACGCTGGAGCTGTGAAGCAATTGTGATAACCGCTATGCTACCGTGCTGCTTAGGGAGGGAAGTCTGCCATCCTTACCTGGTCAGGATTCCAGCCTCTGAAATGTGGTAGGCTGTGAAATGTCCCTCAGGGCAATGAAGGCTCCACCTCCCATTTAAAAATAAAGAAAAACATACTTCAGACGTGCTCATTTTAAAAACACACGTCTATTCCGAAAACAGTTTCAAAATACGGCAATTTACATTCTCTACTTTGATGTACACTTCAATAAAATGCCGTTCACTTGAGGGTCGCGCCTGTACTTTTAAAAATAAGTTTAGAGTATCCAATTATTACTTTTTCCCAATTGAGGGGCAATTTAGCGTGGCCAATTCCCCTACCCTGCACATCTTTGGGTTGTGGAGGTGAGACCCACGCAAACACAGGACGAATGTGCAAACCACACGGGCATTGACCCGGGGCCGGGATCGCGCCAGGGACCTCGGCGCCGTGAGGCAGCAGTGCTAACCATTGAACCGCCGTGCTGTCCTGGACGCGGCTGTAAGATGCACAGAAACGTTAGAAGAAATGGAAATACTGTCGAAATTACTGAGGCTGGTTTTCCTTTTGATTTCAGGGTTCCGGAGGTCTGTGGACAGAGTGCATGACATCGCTTAATGAAGCCCAGCAGGCAGCGATACAAAATCTGTTGAACACTGCTTGAATGGCCTTAAATATTAACATGCAAAAAAAAAAAAATCATTCATGATTTGTCCTTTTTCTCCCTCTTCTGTGAGAGAACTGTTGTGTGGGTCACTTATGCAGACCGCAGTGAGTACCAGGAAGCTCTGTGGTTCGTAAGGTTGTGTATTAAGACTGCTGCAAATTACAGAGGAATATCTTCATAATTGCGCCCCCACCCCTCCTTACAGCACTGATAGTTATTTTTCTACTTACATCACCGGCACATGGCACAACTGCAGTCAGTTTAAACAACAAAAAACT
Source organism: Scyliorhinus canicula (assembly GCF_902713615.1). Taxonomy (NCBI): domain Eukaryota; kingdom Metazoa; phylum Chordata; class Chondrichthyes; order Carcharhiniformes; family Scyliorhinidae; genus Scyliorhinus; species Scyliorhinus canicula. The sequence goes on from NC_052159.1 coordinate 154,178,648, forward strand.
TTCATATCAACCATAACTATTTTGAAACAAGTTGCTCTAGTGTTGGTATGCATTAAACTGGTACGGTATTTCTATACATCTAGTATTGTACTTCTAAATAGTGTGGAGATTTGTTTTCTTTTTCAAGGTAGCCGTAGACACTCTTGCCGGTTAAAGCGCAGCATGCAAGATCTCCCATTTGTGCTATTGTTTTGATAATCCCGCCCTCTTTCCATTTCTTCACCGAGCACTGAATGATGTCTTGCAAACGTTTCTGAAATGTGAATTTCTTTAGTGTGTTCAATGGCGCATCCCAGTCCAGAAAAAGATAAGCTACAATGGCAAATTGATGTGAAGTGCGCCTTTTATTAACTTGAACACAGCTTTCATTGATGTCCCGCCAGACAGATCTGTTGATGAATTTACACGGTGACTTGGTTTTTTTGGCTGTCGTGGAATACCACCTTCCTACAAGGACAGTCTTTTGGCAGTGCTCATTTGATCCCATCAGGGAGAGAGGGAAACGAGATTGGGGTACTTCTAAGACAAATTGGTAATTGTACCTTGTTTTATTATGCAACTTCAAACTTGCAATAATAAAAGTAGCATTATTAAATGGTCTGGTGTCACAGATTTATGTACATTCGAAAGGTGCATGGTTTATATTTAAACCATTGCTTTAAATGATTTTCACTCACATTTCAGTGCATTGCTGCTCCATCCTAGTGTATGTTTTATAGGAAACGCAACTATGAAACAGTGACATTTTTGCTCTTTTGAGTAGTTTGAAAGACTTGTTGAGATGTGCAAACTTTAGAGCAGGGGTTGCGTGACGTTGTGGCACCAGCAGCCAGGAGCGAGAGAACGGCACTACACTTAGTGCATGGGTGTAAAACAGTTTTAATTTCTTTTTTAAACGTTTAGGACAAATGAAGTGATGTTTTACAAAAACTGGCTGATTTAATTTCCCTTACATTTAAATAATTTGGAGACAATAGAAGTAAATTTAGCAACGGAATCAAAGTAATATTTGAAAGAAGCTGGAAATTTAATGAGTCATGGCGGATCGTTATTCTGCTAATTGCTGCTCTGGCAGTGTTCAAAAGATATTTTCTAGTTAATTTTCTTAGACCTCATTTTTTTTCACATTGCTAAATTTTGATTTTACTAACTTCTGTAGAAAGTGACTCTTAAATGTAATTGCAATTTCAGAATAAACAATGCAAACCAGCCCTGTTCTGGTAATGTCTTTTTGTAGCTTACATTTTGTTCTTGGGCTTGTCAGTGTGTGCGAAATAAGTATTTTAGATTTGTTGTTTTTAAACCCGGAATAATAAGAATGCTCTTTCTTTCTTGCAAAATTATGCCACACATTCGTTTATTTATTGAATAGTGCACATATCTTTGTATGTCTCCTTTTTCTACCCTTTCTTCACATTTCAAGAGGGGCGGAGAAAGTCTCTGTGTTCATGGTCATCTCAAGAACTGCTGTTTATAATAGCAACTTAATGAAACATCCCAAAGCACTTCATGGTAATATTAGAATATTACAAAACAAAGTACGACATCCAGTCACAAAAGGAGATGGTGCATCGGATGACCAAAGGTTTGGTCAAAGAGGTGTGTTTCAAGGAGTGTCTTAAAGGAGGAATGAGAGTTTGAGAGGTGTAGGGAGGGAATTCCAGATCTTGGGAATCCAGGCAACTGAAGGGACGGCACGGTGAAAAAATTCTAATTAGTGTGCACAAGGGGCCAGAAATGGAAGAGCACTGATATCTCAGATGGATGTGGAGCTGAGGAGATTACAGCAATGGGGAGCAGCAAGGCCATTGAGGTTAGCGAGGACAGGGCTGATGGGGGGAATGGGACACTGGCATTGGGGTTTTGAATGATCTCCAGTTTATTGTGGGTAGAATGTGGGATCGAATATTCCCGTACCAGCCTCCCCGGACAGGCGCCGGAATGTGGCGACTAGGGGCTTTTCACAGTAACTTCATTGAAGCCTACTCGTGACAATAAGCGATTTTCATTTCATTTTCATATGGGAGAGCAGCCAAGAGCACATTCAAAATAGTCAAATTTAGAGGTAACAAAGGCATGAGTCGGTTTCAGCAGCGGATGAGCTAAGATGAGAAATGACGAGCGATGTTAGAGGTGAAATAATAATCGCTTATTGTCACAAGTAGGCTTCAATGAAGTTACTATGAAAAGCACAGAAAAGCTGTGAAAATAGGTGGTCTGAGTGATGGTGCAAAATATATAAGGCCAGAACCTTAAAGCAGGATCAAATGCGACACCAAGGTTATGAACATAGGCTGTTGCCAGGGAGAGGGTCGGAGTTGGTAGCTAGGGAATTTGTTGTGGTGAGGGAAAACAATGACTGCAGTCCTTGCGATATTGCATTGGAGCTAATTCCTGCCCATCCGGTACTGGATGTCCGATAAGCAGCCTGATAATTTAGCAACATTGTAGGGGGTTGAGAGATGTGGCAGTGAGGTGGATCTGGGTGTTGTCAGCGTACGCGTGAAATTGGAGCGCTGTGCCTTCGGATGATGTCACCAAAGGGCAGAATGAATCTGTTCCGGTAATCCTGCAGGAAGATGTGGATGGAATTCGGGGTTTTGGTGCCTTCCCTTGTACAATAACTGGTGATGTTGTCAAAGCGCAAACATTTAGAAGAGCACGTTGCCTTGGAGCAAATTGAAAGTGAGTCAAAAAACCTTTTTAGAGGAGGGGTAAAATGCACATTCCTTGACTTAGTATGAGCAGGAGTGGGCCATTCAGCCCTCGAGCCTGCCCTGCCGTTTGATATGATCATGGATGATCTGATCGTGGTCTATTGTGTAGGCAGCATCTCAATACTGTTCATCTGTGAAGACAATGGGGTGAGGATTGCACTTTGGGTAAAATCGAAATGTTCTCTTGAAACATTGGATATTTAAAGATTCAAATATCTGCTTAAATTAATTTGCATAATCACAGGTAAAATCTTCCGTGAACTGACAATTGTTTTTTTTTAAATAAAAAAATTTGAAGTTCTTTTTTTCCCCACTTAAAGGGCAATTTAATGTGGCCAGTCCACCGACCCTGCACATCTTTGGGTTGTGGGGGTGAGACCCATGCAGACATGGGGCAGAATGTGCAAACTCCACACGGACAGCGACCCGGGACCAGGATCGAACCCAGGTCCTCGGTGCTGTGAGGCAGCAGTGCTAACCCGCTGTGTCGCCCGAGCTAACAAAATTAGACACTGGAATAGAACATGATCCATTCGTTCCACTAGAATGTGTTCCTTGATGTATTTATAAGTTTGTAACTTGTTGTAATTTTATTGATTCAGCTAAAAGTGGATTTTTCACCAGAAAATAAGAATTTTCACTCTAGTATCCTGTGAATAACCAAATTAGACATAATTAACTTCATTGCAGTGTGTAAGCCTACTTGTGACACTAATAAAGATTATTATAAAAATGGATTTTGAAAAACCCATGGAATTGTTCAGTAGTTTCAATGGTGCACGTTAGTCAGTTTCTTAGTGCGAATGGACGTTATTTAAAGAGCCTTCAAATGCAATCAGTGGAACCTCACCAACCTTGACCCAGGAGGCAGGGCCAGTTTTGTGGGTGACACCTGACTGCATCAAGTTCAAACTTCAATCTGCTTAAAACAGTGAAAACATGAGTGTAAGTGGTTTTGAGGGTGTAACACCTCGATGGTCAGACTTTTAAACTCTAAACTTTTGTAAATGCAGATCCACGGTCAGGACCTTTTTTTAAAAAAAAATGTTAAGGCAAAAAAATATAGCATGAGGGAATCTACCTTACTGTGGCTGGAGTTTCCACTAAACTAAATAAACAGGCTTGTTCAAAATATTGTTGGCACTTCGCATTAACAAATATGCAATAAACCTATTGCACGGTTACTAAATTTGGCTCTTGACTTCTGTACAGCTCATTTATCTGATCAAATCCTTTACCCAACATTTTTACAAAGGATTACGTCACATCAAAATATTTGTAGAGCGGTTAATGTTTTTGCTGCTTTTCCCACGTTAAAAGTTGTCAATTGCTCTTTCCCCAGGGTCACAAGTATGTACACTAATCTTTTCTTGGAATCTCGGCTTTTGTATCAGGGAGATCATTAAGAATTTCCCGCATCAGGGGCTGGTTTAACACAGGGCTAAATAGTTGGCTTTGAAAGCAGACCAAGGCAGGCCAGCAGCACGGTTCAATTCCCATACCAGCCTCCCCGAACAGGTGCTGGAATGTGGCGACTAGGGGCTTTTCACAGTAACTTCATTTGAAGCCTACTTGTGACAATAAGCGATTTTCTTTTCATTTTTCATTTCATCTGTTTTGGCTAAAAGAGGGAGACTAGTTCACACTGGAGTTTTTCTCTGGCATTCAAGATGATTAAAAGTAACAGGCCACTTCTCCATAATGCCTGAGATTTTGTTACATGAGAAACTGCAAGGGGGAGAGAACTGTCCTTGGCCATTTCTGTAATTCAATCTTGCCTTCCTGCACCCCATTCTATTACAGGCCCTTACCATTTGACCTCTGTCCTCCTCTTTCCTTAAAATCTTTTACATCTCCACTTCCTAATGCAGACGTGAGATCATGGGCCTGAAAGGTTAACCCCTTGTTTTCTCTCTACATATGCTGCCCGACCTGATAATACCAGCATTTTCTGTTTTTATTAGAGATTTCCAGCGTTTGCCCCTCTAAGAGAAATAATTGTTTAAATAACCATGCATTCAAACTGAAGTGGTTTTAAGAAAAAATTTTGTTAAACGCAAAGATCATTCATACGATCAGTATGACTGCTGTATGCAATGGCTGGTGTAATACCTGAAGGAATGCATTTGGACAAGCACCAGTGATTAGCACTGTTGCTTCACTGCTCCAGGGACCTGGGTTCGATTCCCGGCTTGGGCCACTGTCTGTGTGGAGTCTCCACGTTCTCCCCGTGTGTGCGTGGGTTTACTCCGGGTGATCCGTTTTCCTCCCACAAGTCCCGAAAGCCGTGCTTGTTTGGTGAATTGGACATTCTGAATTCTCCCTCTGTGTACCCGAACAGGTGCTGGGATGTGGCGACGGGCTTTTCACAGTAACTTCATTGCAGTGTTAATATACGCCTACTTGTGACACTAAAAAATATTATCATTATGCACCTGTTGAAGGTTAATTTGCAGGGTTATGGGGGAAAGCTGGGATGTGTGATAATTCGGCTAGTATTGTCAAAACTGCTGTTGCAGCATGATGGGCCAGATAGCCTGTGTTATTAAAACTCCCCACACAAACCTTATTTCCGGCCTCTTCAATGGAAATGGAAAATAAATTGTTTTTGCAAAGTTTGCCTCTGTTTACTATCTGGACACGTCCAACCTCTGGCGAGCACTCAATCGGAGAGCTCAATGTGGTATATTTCGGGGAGAGAGAAAATAAACATTCCACAGATGTAATGCAACAACTGGCATTTATTTAGCACCTTCAACATCTGAAATGCGAAAGCATTGTCGGGCCAAATCTCAAATACATGGAAGTATATGACAGATGACTGAATGCGTAAATGACATGTATTTTTACAATGCCCCGATGATTTTCTCCAGGGTTGCCATATGGAGATTGATCTTCAATTCCTGGAGCGGCGGTAACGCTGAGTTGGAGTTGATGCCATAAGAATTTTAAAATTAAGGATGTTGTCAAAGCGACCATCAGATTGCAGCAGGGGGTTTCCGTTTGCATAATGCATTCTCTCCGCAGCAAAGCTAATTAAAGCTGGGAGGACAGAGATTGAAAATGAGCAGTGGCTGTGTTCTTGGCAACGTCTGACAGTATAGAACCTGCAGGACTGTGGTTTGGTCACCAGGATCAGAGATATCTAACACTAAATTGTGGCTAAACTCAAAGCATTGGCTCTGGAGGCAGGTTTAAACCTGATTTGAGTTTGGGCAGCACACTGGTTAGCACTGCTGCCTCACGGCGCTGAGGTCCCAGGTTCGATCCTGGCTCTGGGTCACTGTCCATGTGGAGTTTGCACATTCTCCCCATGTCTGCGTGGGTCTCACCTCCCACACCCCAAAGATATGCAGGGTAAGTGGGTTGGCCAAGCTAAATTGCCCCTTAATTGGGGAAAAAAAGAATTGGGTACTCAATTTATTTAAAAAAAAGAAATTATCCATTTGCATCAGCATTATCACAACTGCCTTTTTTTAATGTGGACTTTAAGTGGTAGGAACTGTACCTCTGATCTACATTAAATGTAGGCCCACTGCAGACAGAAACGGGAATGCATAATAAGGGACAAAGAAATGACACAGCAGTTAAATACATACTTTGGTTCTGTCTTCACAAATCAGATCCCAGAAATGTTGGAGAATTAAAGGCTTAGTGAGAGGGAAGAACTGAGGGAGATCGACATTAGTAGAGAAATGGTGCTGGGAAAACTGATGGGATTGAAGGCGGATAAATCCCCAGAGCCTGAGAATCTGCATCCCAGAGTGCTTAAGGAGGTGGCTCTGGAAATAGTGGCTGCATTGGTGGTCATCTTCCGGGATTCTATCGAGTTTGGAACTGTCCCTGCAGATTGGAGGGTAGCTCACGTCACTCCGATATTCAAAAAGGGAGGTAGAGAGAAAGCAGGGAATTATAGACCAGTAAGCCTAACATCGGTAATGGGGAAAATGCTTGAATCCATTAACAAGGACTTTAGAGCGGAACATTTAGAAAGCAGTGGCAGGATCAGTCAGTCAGCATGGATTTATGAAGGGAAAATCATGCTTGACAAATCTGTTGGAATTCTTTGAAGAGGTAACCAGTACGGTCGACAAGGGGGGGCCAGTAGATGTGGTATATTTGGACTTTCAGAAGGCGTTCGACAAAGTCCCGTATAAGAGATTATTGTGCAAAAATAAAGGACATGGGATTGGGGGAAATGTATTGGGATAGAAAACTGGTTGGCAGAGAGGAAACAAAGTGTAGGGATCGATGGGTCCTTTTTAAATTGGCTGGCAGTAACCAGTGGGGTACCACAGGGATCGTTGCTAGGACCCCAGTTATTCACAATATATATTAATGATTTGGATGAGGGAACAAAATGTAACATCTCACAGTTTGCAGATGATATCAAATTAGATGGGAGGGTGAATTGTGACGATGCAGGGATCCTACAGCAAGGTTGGGCGAGTGGGCAAACCAATGGCAGATGCAGTATAATTTGGATGTGTGAGGTTATTCATTTTGGAAGCAAAAACAGGAAGGCAGATTACTACCTGAATGGTTGTAAATTGGGAGAGGGGAGTGTGCAGCGGGACCTGGGTGTCCTTGTGCACCATTCGCTGAAGGTAAGCATGCAGGTGCAGCAGGCGGTAAAGAAGGCTAACGGTATGTTGGCCTTCATTGCAAAAGGTTTCGAGTGTGGAAGCAGGGATGTGTTGCTGCAATTGTACAGTGACTTGGTGAGGCCACACTTGGAGTATAGTGCGCAGTTTTGGTCTCCTTCTCTAAGGAAGGATGTTCTTGCTCTCGAGGGAGTGCAGCGAAGGTTTACCAGACTGGTTCCAGGGATGGTGGGACTGTCATATGAGGAGAGATTTACTAGGTTGGGATTGTTCTCGCTGGAGTTCAGAAGAATATGGGGGGGATCTCATAGAGACTTAGAAAATTCTAACAGGACTAGACAGGGTAGGTACAGGGAAGATGTTACCAATGATGGGTGTGTCCAGAACCAGGGGTCACAGCCTGAGGATTCAGGATAAACCATTTCGGACAGAGATAAGGAGACACTTCTTCACACAAAGAGTGGTGAGCCTGTGGAATTCATTACCACAGGAAGTAGTTGATGCTAAAACTTTGAATATATTCAAGAGGAGGCTGATATAGCACTTGGGGAGAATGGGATCAAAGGCTATGGGGAGAAAGCAGTATTAGGCTATTGAGTTGGATGATCAGCCATGATTGTGATGAATTGCAGAGCAGGCTCGAAGGGCCAAAAGGCCTCCTCCTGCTCCTATCTTCTATGTTTCCAGTAAAATGGGTGTTTTTGTAAAAATTACATTTTAGTCTTTACTTTCCTGTCAGACAGTATATTTGCCAAATTGTTATCATTAGGGCAGTTCACGGAAAACATTCCGCTGACTTCCTAGCCTTTAGAGATGCCCAGAGATGCAGTTAATATTCTATTTATCAGTGAATGGTAAGATTCAATTGTGATGAAACACAAAATATAAATGCTTACATTGATTTTTTGAGTTGGGACTCCTGACGCTGGGCAGGAGATGTTAATTTCACCATCTTTCGGCCAGGAACCTGCTGTCTGCAGTTGCGCAGAAGAAGAACAGCAAAGTGGAACGATTTGAATCTGCAGGTCGAGTGGCCTGTGCACTATTAGAGAGAAGGTGTCACAGGGAAGGGGAGCAGGGAGATGTTTCCAAACCAAGAAGGTTGTCCCAAATCAGGGGGCGAGACAGAAAGCTATCCCAGGCAGGGAAAAACACGGATCAGAGAAATATCCCACTGAATCCGCATCGATGACAGCAGAGGAAAAGGCTCCAAGTTAAAGAAAACTGCGAGGGCGCAGACTTGAGGCAAAGTGGGCTCAAGAATCCCAGAAGATCGGAGAGGGCAGCTGAAGGTTGCCAACTCCGTGCTGCGGGCTGTAAGGGCCAAGTACCCTTTTGGAGCAGTGGTGTTCTGCTTGGCACAGCCGAAGATTTTGAAGTTGTGCCTGGAAGTTGAAGGGTGTATGCTTGGAGGTGGATTCCCATTGGAGGCCTCCCGTGTGGTGGAAATGTTCAGAGAGAACTCCCAGGCGAGTTCTTCAGATATGGAGAATGAGAATCCTTGTGGGAAAGACAGATTTTCAGTGAGCCAGGTTGGCTCACAGTGCAGCAAGCGTCTGGGTGGGTTATCGAGAAATCCACAGAATCTGTTTTGGTTACATCTGTCGTTTACTTTGGATTGTGGCGTGTCTGACCACGGTTTGCCCACTGGTTCACATGTATCACATATGTGCCCTGATTATAAGATAGATATCTTTCTGAATTTGTATGTTTCTGTAAAGATGTAGCTGGGGGAAGGAATAGTGAATATTTTAATATTTTTTGTGTTTATATTGAGATCTTTCCAACCTTCTTGTCTGGTATAATGTATCTAATTTCTCGTTTAATAAATTGTTTTATTCTTCGCTAAACCTTCAGCCGAATCCTGTGGATTTGTTCACTATCTTTCCTCCATGTTTTCGATCTATCAAGCCACCATATTATCAGCTGGGATTGTAACACCACTCTTTATTTATTAGAAGCACCAGTTTTTATTCATCAATGGATAATTGCATTTATGTAGCACCTTTTTAAAGTATTGAAACATCCCAAGGAATTTGACAGGAGCTTAAAACATTCAAAAGTCGGGTGAATGAAAGATTGAGAGAGCAAGGCAGACAGCGAAAAGCTTGATCAGGTGTTGGGAAATTAAAAGGTAGTTTTAAGAGATTTATACTTGCATTGGTAAACGTTAGAAATAAGATACAGTTTTAAGTGGATTTAATTTAATGGTTCTGTGCCTGGAAGGGTAAAACCTACAGTTAGACTCATGTTGGACAAAGCTGTTTGTATGTGTGACATGAAGAATAAATAAACCAGCAGTGATTGCTTAGCAACTGGGGCCTTGTAAGGTCGAGAAGCTTTTAAGTTCAGCTCATTTGACTGCAGTCAAAGATTGGTAGTGAGAGAGAAGATAGCTCTCAGCTCTGCTAGAATCGGTTGGTTTTAGAAGGCTAAAGAGGGCATATCTGTCTAAGCCTTGCCAGAAGAAAAGCCGTACCACGGAGTAATGGCTAAGAAAACAGATGCCGGAAATCCAGCTAGTTAAGGAAACTAGAGAAATGAGAAGCTTCCGAGAATTCTTTGAAATAATTGTGGAAACCAGTGGTTTTTTGACAAAGGAAACCTGAAGGAAGAGGTGTAAAAACTGAAAGTGAAACCTTAATAGAAGCAGCGGCGGGAAAGCATCATTTGAAAGAAGATTTGAAATCACTCCTGTGGAAACGGAAGTTCAGTGAGACAACGTGACTCACTATAAGAATCATCTGGGGGGATTTTGAGGAGATGTCCACAGACATTCACTTAAGTTCAGAGTATGGCTTACCCTAATCATCTTGTGTACTAAAAAGGGACTTTGTATGTTAATGAGATCATTATAGTTTAAGAAATACTTTGTAATCAGTGTTGATCTTTTAAAACCTGTGTAATTATTAAACTAAGGTGTAAAGGTGTATTGTATCATAATCCAATTTTTTTTCATATTTAATTTTTTTTTGCTGTTAAAACGCTAACAGTCCCGTGACTCTGTTCCGTCACTTTTTATGAAAATAAATAAGTTATGGTCTTTTGATCCAGGGTTCCATTCTGAGATCTTGCTATCCTGCTATAACATCAGCTGGGATCTTAACCAAAAAGGTTAGGATTGGTTATTGGGTTATGGGGATAGGGTGGAAGTGAAGGGCATAAGTGGGTCGGTGCAGACTCGATGGGCCGAATGGCCTCCTTCTGCACTGTAAGTTCTACGTTCATCGTGACACAGGCATCTTGGAAGGAGGATCTTGGAGAGAGTTAGGGAATGAATGACACATCTTGTGTTTTGTGATCACAAAATTATACTCTCTCACCGTTTGCACTTCGAATAACCCTTCTTAATCTTCCAAACCTCCATCAGGTAATCCTCTGCTGTAGTGAGTAAAGCCATTTACTCTTCAATTCTGTTTATTGTCTGTGTGGAGTTTCTCCCCGTGTCTGCGTGGGTATCACCCCTACAACCCAAAGATGTGCAGGGTAGGTGGATTGGCCATGTTAAATTGCTACTTAATTGGGAAAAAACGAGTTGTGTGCTCTAAAAAGAAATAAAAATTCTATTTATTGTAACTTGTCTTGTACACTTGAATTACTTTTATATTTTTCCTGTAATTAAATATTGCACATTCACACGCTACTAATGGCAGCCTAATTAGGATTTGTACTCAACCCCAAGCTACACAAAGTGACACTTGGTGCAAGGGACAGGGTAGGTTTTAAGGATATTCTCAAAGGAGGGGAGAGTGATATGGAGAGATTAAAGGAGCTTCGATCCCCCACAGCTGAAGACACGGCCTCCAACGGTGGAGTGATGCAATTCAGGCATGAAGAAGAGGCCAGAATTAGAGGAGGGCCGAGACCTTGGAGGGTTGCTGAGCTGGAGAAGATTAAGGGGAAGCAAGGAGCATAGCCTTGGAGAAATTTGAATACAATTTTACATTTGAGGGACTTCTGTACTGGGAGCCAGTGAAATGTATGTCAGGGAGCACTGGAGTGATGGGACTTGGCATGAATTAGAATGCGGGTAGCAAATGTTCAAACAAACTCAAATCAACTGAAGGTGCAAGATGGGAAAAGAACATTGTAGCTGAGTGTGGCACATTCCACATTTTGTGTCATTGGCTAATTCTGGTACGCTTATTCAATCCATCAGAACATATCATTTATGCATCCAACTCCCACACAGCCCTGCGGAACACAGCTCACCACGTTCTTCCCATCTGCAGGACCTCTTTGTATCCTCATCTATTTTCTGCCCTCAATCACCTCTTCATTATTAATGTGACGCATTCTTCTCAATTCAGCATTCTTGGCCCTGGGGCCTCTTGGGTGGTGTTTGTCAAATTCCTCTGGAAATCCATATACACCACATCCACCGCATTTCCCTTATCCTTCCCAGGGTGATACCAGGGAAAGAATGGAGAAAACTGAGATTGTTTTCCTTTGACCAAGAGGTTTCGGGCAAATTTAATAGTTGTTCAAAATTCTGATGGGTTTAATTCAAACAATTAGATGAACCCTTCCATCTTAATAGATGATGGATTTAAAATTATTGGCAGAAATTGAAGCTGTGGAATATGCTACTTGAGGGAAGGGTGGTGGAATTCCATTCTATTGGAGCTTTTAAAAGGCAATTGGACCTGTAGTTGAAGAGGATTAATTTACAGGGCTATGGGGAAAGAGCAGGGTGGGTGGGACTAAATTGGATTACTCTTTCAAAAGAGCCAGCACAGGGATGATTTGCTGAATGCCCGCTGTAAGATTATATAACTTCTCTTGTTATTCCTTCAGTAAAGGGTGGCACGGTGACAGTGGTTAGCACTGCTGCCTCACAGCGCCAGGGACTGGGTTGAGTTTGCACATTCTCCCCGTGTCTGAATGGGTTTCCTCCCGGTGCTCCGGTTTCTTCCCACAGTCCAAGATGTGCAGGTTAGGTGGATTGACCATGCTAAATTGCCCCTTAGAGTCCACAGGTTAGGGCGTTATGTGGATAGGGCGGGGAGGAAATGGGCCTCGGTAGAGTGTTCTTTCAGAGGGTTGGTGCAGACTCGATGGGCCGAATGGCCTCCTTCTGCGCCGTAGTGATTCAATGATTCCATAAGGTTGGTTAAGCACCACCTGTCATTTGCAAATTGGCACTGACTACTTCAGATTAATTCATTTACTACTACACAATTCCTGTTTTCCCAGAACTAGTATTTTGTAATTACTACACAATTCTTTCTATCATTACACATACTTTCTGCCACACAGTATACTACTCCAAAGGTGGCAGCTGTAGCCCAATTGGCAGCACTTTTGCCGCTGACTCAAGATTCTGGGTTCTAGCCCACTCTAGGAAGCGAGCACAAACGTCTAGGCTGATATTACACGGCAACACGGGTAGCACAAGTGATTGGCACTGCGGCTTCACAGCGCCAGGGGTCCCAGGTTCGATTCCCTGCTGAGTCACTGTGCGGAGTCTGCACCTACGCCCTGTGTCTGCATGGGTTTCCTCCGGGTGCTCCGGTTTCCTCCCACAGTCCAAAGATGTGCAGGTTAGGTGGATTGGCCGTGATAAATTGATTGCCCTTAGTGTCCAAAAAGAAAAGGGTAGGAGGGGTTATTGGGTTACGGGGATAGGGTGGAAGTGAGGGTTTAAGTGGGTCTGTGCAGACTCGATGTGCCGAATGGCCTCCTTCTGCACTCTATGGACAGTGCCAGTAAAGATGAAGGAGCACTACTCTGAGAGGGTGGTGATTTTTAAAAATGTATTTTATTCCAAACATATTCAAAAGTACAGAAGCAAAAATAAATCGAAGAACTTTCTCCACATCTTACAGTCCACAGTTTGTACAAGTTCCCCCCCCCCCCCCCGCGCCATGGTGAAAAAGTCCTCAAACATAGCCATTCCCACCATGTCTCAAAGCCCTCCGCTGATTCCCCCAATTCAAATTTAATCTCCAGCCGGAGGAAGTGGTACTGTCCCCCCAGCCAGGCCGTGACACCCCCCGGTGGCGTTGTCGACTGCCATTCCAGAAAAAATCCTTCGCCAGGCAGCTGGAGGGGCGAAGGCCACAACGTCCTCGACGTCGGCCTTACCCCCCTCCATTAGCTCCGGCATTTCTGATCACCCAAAACCCACCACCATAGGGTCCGACCCGGCCTCTACCCCCACAATCTTTGTTAACGTTTCAAACACCCTGTCCCAGTATCTCTCCAACTTCTCACAGCCTCAGAACATACGCGCGTGAGTTGCTGGTCCTCGCCCACACTTCGCACACTCGTCTGCCACCCCCTGGAAGAACCCACTCGCCCAAGCCGTGCGCACCCTGAGTATCACCTTAAACTAAATCAAACTCATCCTTGCACACAAGAATTCACCCCATGCATCGCCTCGCTCCACACTCCCCATCCTATCCCCCCCCCCCCCCCAGCTCTTCTTCCCATTGCTCCTTAACCCTCACTAATCCTGGCCTCCCTTTCCACATCCGGGAGCAGCAGCCGCTCCAGCAGGGTGTACTCCGGCAGCTTGGGAAACCCTCTCCATTCCCTCCGCGCAAAGACCCTCATTTGTATATACCTGAACCCGCTTCCCTTCGGCAGCTCCACTCTCTCCCGCAGCTCTTCCTGACCTGCGAACCTCTCTTCAAGGTATAGATCCCTCGCCCTCGCCAGCCCTGCCTCTCCGCCTCCTCTACAGGCCGTCCGTCTCCCCCGGCTTAGCCCCATGGCTCCCACACAACAGTGTTAGCACCGACATACCTTCCATCCTGAGGTGAGTCTCCTCAACTGCTTCCACGCCCTAACCGTGGACTGTACCACCGGGCTCATTGTGTACCACCTCGGAGCCAGTGGGAACAACGCCATCGCCATGGCCCAAAGGCTGAACCCCCCCACAGGACTCCTTCTCCATCCTGACCCATACTGACCCCTCTCCTTCCCACCACCACCTCACCTTCTCCACATTCGCTGCCCAGTAATAGTGCAGCAGATTCGGTAGCGCCAAGCCCCCCTTTCTGCCTCTGTCTCTGTAGCAGGGCCCTCTTCACCCTGGGTACCTCCCCTCCCATATAAGCTCCGAAATCGCTGCGTCCACTTTCTGGAAAAAGGCCTTCAGAATGGAAGATCGGGAGCGTCTGGAATGCAAATAGGAACCGTGGCAGAACGTTCATTTTTACCTCCTGGACCCTGCCTGCCAATGTCAGGTGTAGCATATCCCATCTCCTAAAATCCTCCCCAACCTCCACCACGTTGTCAGGTTACACTTGTGCATAGTCGCCCACTCCCCCATCACCTGAATCCCCAGATACCTGATTCTATCCCTGCCTACCCGAAATGGTAACACCCTCAGGTTTGCTCCCAGACCCGCCTCATTAACCAGAAACACCTCACTTTTTCCGATGTTCAGCTTATAGCCCGAGAAGACCCTGAATCTCTCTAATAAGCCCATAATTCTCCCCATACTCTCCAGTGGGTCTGATACGAACAGCAGCAGTTCGTCTGCGTACAGCGACACCCGGTGTTCCCTATTCCCCCTCGTAATCCCCCGCCACTCTACTGACCCCCAAAGGGTCATCGCCAAGGGCTCTATCACTGGCGCAAACAACAGCAACAGCTGATACCCCTGCCTCATTCCCCAGTGCAACCCGAAGCTCTGTGAACTCATCTCATTTGTCCGTATACTCTCCACCAGAGCCACGAACAGCGGACGCACCCACGCCACAAACCTCGGGCCAAATCCATCTCCAGAACCTCAAACAGGTATCGCCACTCCAGCCGGTCAAAAACCTTCTCCGGCTACGGCGCTGAGGACCCGGGTTCAAATCCCGGCTCTGGGTCACTGTCCGTGAGGAGTTTGCACATTCTCCCCGTGTCTGCGTGGGTTTCACCCCCACAACCCAAAAGATGTGCAGGGTAGGTGGGTTGGCCATGCTAAATTGCCCCTTAATTGGAAAAAATAATTGGGTACTCTAAATTTTAAAAAACCTTCTCCGGGACCATAGACCTCCTGTACCCGTCCACTCGACGTGGCCATGATCACATTCAATAATCGTCTTGTATAACTAGAGAGTTGCCTGTCCTTTACGAAGCCCGTTTGATTCTCTGCAACCAACCCTGGAATGCATCCTTCCATCCTCCCCGACACTAATTTAGCCAGCACTTTCACGTCTGTATTCAACAGGGCTGGTTTAGCACACAGCTAAATTGCTGGCTTTGAAAGCAGACCAAGGTAGTCCAGCAACACGGTTCAATTCCCGTACCAGCCTCCCCGAACAGGTGCCGGAATGTGGCAACTAGTAATCCCCCGCCACTCTACTGACCCCCAAAGGGTCATCGCCAAGGGCTCTATCACTGGCGCAAACAACAGCAACAGCTGATACCCCTGCCTCATTCCCCAGTGCAACCCGAAGCTCTGTGAACTCATCTCATTTTCACGGGGCTTTTCACAGTAACTTCATTGAAGCCTACTTGTGACAATAAGCGATTTTCATTTTTCAACAGCGCGTCCTTCCCTTTCTTCAGGATTAGTGTGATCAACACCTGGGTTAGCACCTCGGGCAGTTCCCCCTTCTCCAGCGCCTCAATAAATGTGGTGCCAGCTCCATTGCGAACTCCTTATAGAACTCTGCCGGGTAACCGGCCGGCCCTGGGGCCTTCCCTGACTTCATCCCTTTTCTGCTTTCCATTACCTCTCTCAGCCCTAACGGTTTCTCCAGCGCCTGCCTCATCTCCTCATCCAGCCGTGGGAATTCCAGCCCCTCCAAAAATGACCCCATATCCCCCTCCTCACCCCTTGGATCGGCCCTATACAACTTCTCATGGAACTCCCTGAACGCCTCATTTATCTTCCCCGGCTCCGACACTACCTCCCCCTTCCCTGTCCATATTCTCAGCATTTCCTTACATGCGGTCTGCCTCCGTAGCTGATGGGCCAGCTTATGGCTCGCCTTCACTCCATATTCATACTGCCCCACCCGCCCTCCCCACTGCCTTCTCCCTCGGCAACCTGCCGACCTGTCCCTGTAACTTCTTTCTCTCCCCAATCCCTTCTTGGTGGGGACCTTTGAGTATTTTCCGTCCACATTGACTATCTCATCCACCAACCGTCCATACTCCTACCTCCTTCTCCTGTCTCTGTGCACCTTGAACGAGATAATCTCCCCCCCCCGGACCGCCGCCTTCAATGCCTCCCAAACTGTGGCTGCTATAGCTCCCCATTCTGATTCAACTCCACATAGTCTCTGATCACCGACCGCACCTTATCACAAAACCCCTTGTCCGCTGACAGCCCTGAGTCTACCCTCTGTTCCTGTCTCCAGCTAAGTCTGGCTTCCAGCCAATGCAGAGCGTGGTCAGCGATCACGATTCACCCGAACCCCACTCCCACCAACACCTCATAGCTCATCACAAAAGTATCAATTCTGGAGTATACTTGATACACGTGCGAGAAGAAGGAGTACTGCCTCTCGCCCGGGTTCCTGATCCTCCACGGGTCCACCATTCCCATCCTTTCCATAAACCGTCCCAGCTCCCTCGCCATCCGCAGCCTTCCCATTGACCTGGGGCTCGGCCTGTCTATCCCCAGCCCCAGTACGCAATTAAAATCCCCCCCCCCCCCTCCCCATAATCAACTGGCGAGTGTCCATGTCTGGAATCGCTCCCAACAGCCCCATTGCGAACCCCATGTCGTCCCAATTCGGTGCATAAACAGTCAGTAACACCACCGGTGTCCCCTCCAACACCCCGCTCACTATCATGTATCTTTGCCCCCACCGGGCCCTGCATTTCCTTGGCCCCTACAACAAACCCATTTTTGCTGAGCAGGGTGGCCCTCTCCTTTCAGCCCTCGGACGTCCACGTTACGAGCCTTACCCGAGCATTGTTACTGTCTGCTATCCTCCCCTTCTAGCTCTGACCCTTTAATGTTGCCTCAAACCGGGCCCACCCAAGATGCCCCCCTTCTCCACCAGTAGCTGCTAGCTACTCCAGCACTTCTGTGTGTGTGTGTGTGTGTCCCCACAACGTGGCCAATCCCCGCAGCCATTCCCCCCCCCCCCCCCCCCCCCCCCACCTCATTTCCATTCACCAGCATTACCTGCCAGGGCGGCAGATCCTGCCCCGAAGGCTCCTCCTATGTACCTCTCCACCCCTCCCCCCACCTTTCCCTCCTTGGTCTGTACAAATAGCTCCCAGTGGACAAACATAGACACGTCCAAAACCACAGGTCACCGCCTTCAAAGGTGAATAATCGCCA
Organism: Scyliorhinus canicula; assembly: GCF_902713615.1. Taxonomy (NCBI): domain Eukaryota; kingdom Metazoa; phylum Chordata; class Chondrichthyes; order Carcharhiniformes; family Scyliorhinidae; genus Scyliorhinus; species Scyliorhinus canicula. The sequence continues at coordinate 154,196,212 of NC_052159.1, forward strand.
CAAGTGGCTGGGGAGTGGGGGGCAGCTGCCCCCGTAAAAACTTATTGCCCCCTCACACAACATAACCACCCCGCCCAATAGGAAACCCCCCCCACCCTCCAGCCCCCACACGACCCATATCTTCTGGATTTGCATGTTCCAGCTTCTCTGTCTCCCATCAACATTTTTTTGCCAGCACCGCTCCAATGTCCTGGTAAATTCAGGCCCTGTTCCCCTCCCAGTCACAGTTCCGTTTCTCCCGGGGCCACCGCAGGATCTTCTCCTGCGCCACAAACCTATGGAGCTTCTCAATCACTGCCCACGGCGGCTCCCTGCTCTTGGCTTCTGTCTTTTAGAATTTAGAACAGTACAGCACAGAACAGGCCCTTCGGCCCTCGATGTTGTGCCGAGCAATGATCACCCTACTCAAACTCACATATCCAACCTATACCCGTAACCCAACAACCCCCCCCCCCTTACTTTTTAGGACACTACGGGCAATTTAGCATGGCCAATCCACCTAACCCGCACATCTTTGGACTGTGGGAGGAAACCGGAGCACCCGGAGGAAACCCACGCACACACGGGGAGGACGTGCAGACTCCGCACAGACAGTGACCCAGCCGGGAACCGAACCTGGGACCCTGGAGCTGTGAAGCATTGATGCTAACCACCATGCTACCGTGCTGCCCCATCTTGGGGACTTCTGCGCTCTATCCCCTCTGGGGCCTTGTTCAGCACCCCCTCCACCACCAACCCCGGCAGCATCCTCGAGACGTATATCGTGGCACTCGTGCCTTCCACACCCTCTGGCAGGCCAACCATACACAGGTTCAGTCTTCTGGATCTATTCTCCTGCTCCACTACTTTTGCTCTTAATGACTTGCAAAGGTCGCCCAGTAGCCCCACCTCCACCCGATCACTGTGGTCGGACATCCCCTTCTCCATCTCCCGGATCTGCGACCCCTGTGCTTCCAAACACTTCTCCACTCTCTCCATTGAGCCTTTCAGGGGGGCAACCTCTCCTTCGATGGCCTTCGATTGGTCTTCCTGCATCTCCTCTCGCTGCTGGCGGAACTCCTCTCAGATAAACACCATCAACTGCTCCATCTGGGGTTTTCCAACCTGCGACAACCCTCCCCCCTCCGCCATCTTTCCTATTGTTACCTCACCACAGGTCTCCTCCAGTTCCTTGGCCAGGTCTCCAGGTCTTTAACCTTCTTCTGCCGGGTCTGATAACCAGCAGACATGCCACTCCCAGAGAGAGCTCCCAGCAGACATGCCACTCCAAGAGAGAGCTCCCAGCAGACATGCCCTCCCGGGGGGGAGTTCCCAGCAGACATGCCACTCCCAGAGAGAGCTCCCAGCAGACATGCCACTCCCAGAGAAAGCTCCCAGCAAACATGCCACACCCGGGGGGAGCTCCCAGCAGACATGCCCCTCCCGGGGGGAGCTCCCAGCAGACATGCCCCTCCCGGGGGGAGCTCCCAGTAGACATGCCCCTCCCGGGGGGGGGGGGGGGGGGGGGGGGAGCTCCCAGCAGACATGCCCCTCCCGGGGGCAGCGTCTCTGCCACATCTTCAGTTACACTTTCCCATCAAAGTTCCCCCCTCTTTTGGGTACAAAAAGGAGCTCAAACCAACGCCTTCGAGCTGGAGCTCCCCTGAGTGCAACCACTCACTCCATAGCCACCACCGGAAGTCACAGGAACTCTGCCCCATAGTGCGGTGGAGTCCAAATCATTAAATGGTTCAAGAGGGAGAAAGATATATTTCTGATTTTAAACTGGGTTAAAGGGATATGGGAAACAGGCAGGGAGGTGGATTTGAGACCAGGAAGAGATCAGCCATGATCTGATTGGATGGCAGAGCAGGCTCGAGGGGCTGAATTGCCGACTCCTGCTCCGAATCCCTATGTTCCAATGTTCCTATAACTGGCTATAGGGATGCGAACTGTGGCTTAATGTATTCCTGGAGTTGTCATCACATGACTTGCTATGGTTCCACCACCCGCCCTGAGGTGACTGTCTGTGTAGAGTCTGCACGTTCTCCTTGTGTCTGCGTGGGTTTCCTCCGGGTGCTCCGGTTTCCGCCCACAGTCCACCGGTGGCGACGGTGACTAGGGGCTTTTCACAGTAACTTCATTGCATTGTTAATGTAGGTCTACTTGTGACAATAAAGATTGTTATTATTAAAAATGTGCAGGTTAGATGGGGTTACGAGGATAGGGCCGAATTTAGTGGGCTGGTTTAGCACAGTGGGCTAAACAGCTGGCTTGTAATGCAAAACAATACCAGCAGGGCAGGTTCAGTTCCCGTACCAGCCTCCCCGAACAGGTGCCGGAATGTGGCGACTAGGTACTTTTCACAGTAACTTCATTGAAGCCTACTCGTGACAATAAGCGATTATTATTATTTTAGGTAGGGTGCTCTTTCAGAGGGTCGGTGTGGACTCAATGGGTCGAATGGCCTACTGCACTGTCGGAGATTCTATGCTTCTATGAACACGTCCATCCTGGTGACGTGCAGCCTCCCTTCATCAACTAGAAAGCAAAATGGCTCATTACCCACTAGATAGGGCAGCACGGTGGCCTAGTGGTTAGCACAGCTGCCTCACGGCGCTGAGGTCCCAGGTTCGATCCCGGCTCTGGGTCACAGTCCGTGTGAAGTTTGCACATTCTCCCCGTGTCTGCGTGGGTTTCGCCCCCACAACCCAAAGATGTGCAGAGTGGGTGGATTGGCCACGCTAAATTGCCCCTTAATTGGAAAAAATAATTGGGTAATCTAAATTTATAAAAAAAAATAAAAATTACCCACTAGATGATGTTTGATTGTCAGACAAATAGCGTTCTCGCACCGCCCCCCCCCCCCCCGGCTCCCACACCACCAAAGGTTCACAGAAAGAGTGAAAAACAAAATTTTTGAAACATCCCAATGTTTTTTCTTCTCCAGATTTGCACACAGCTGTGTCGTAGAGATTTGGGCCGGAATTCTCCGATATCGCGGCCAAGTGTTGACTCCAGCGTCAAAAGCGGCGCAAGAGACACGCCGGGGTCAACAGGCCTGCAGGCTCAGTAATTCTCCTGTTCTTCAGGGGCTAGAACGGCGCCGGAATGCTGTGTGTTCCTCCGACGCTGAAAGCCGGCCCTGCATGGCCAGCGCGGGTCTGCGCATGTGCGCGACGGCCGTCTCTGCGCCAGCGCATGCTTGCCGTCTCCGCACCGGTGCGGAGCAATCTGTCGGCGACTGAACAGCTGGCCCGCGCGGAAGGAGCCTCCCTCCGGATCGTGGCCGCCCGCCGATCGGAAGCCCCTGATCGCGGGCCTGGACCCCGTGGAGCCCCCCCCCCCCGAAGTCAGATGCTCCGTCCCCCCTGCCAGGACGTCCACATCGGCCGTGGATGCGAGCTCCCGGCGGGTGGTACCAGGTTTGAACCACGCCGGCGGAACTCTGCGTGTGTTCGGCCCGTCGCCCGCGGATAATCGCCGCAGGGGCCTATTTCAGTGGCCCCCAATCGGTGCCGCGGCGACCACACAGGCACAATTGGCATCGGAGCAGCGTGGCGGGATTCATGCCCCCCCCCCCCCCCCCCCGCCGATTCTCACACCCGGTGCAGCCTCAGAGAATCCCGGCCTTGCTCTTCAATTCCAGGGAACTCCAGGCCAGTCTGCTTCCATACTTTGGGCGGCATGGTAGCACAGGGGCTAGCACTGTTGCTTCATAGCGCCAGGGACCCGGGTTCGATTCCCGGCTCGGGTCACTGTCTGTGCGGAGTCTGCACGTTCTCCCCATGTCTGCGTGGGTTTCCTCCGGGTGCTCCGGTTTCCTCCCACGAGTCACGAAAGACGTGCTGTTAGGTGGATTGGACATTCTGAATTCTCCCTCCGTGTACCCGAACAGGCGCCGGAATGTGGCGACGAGGGGATTTTCACAGTAACATCATTGCAGTGTTAATGTAAGCCTACTTCGGACCCTAATAAAGATTATTATTATTCCTCTGCCACCTGCAGAGTTGGACAAAAACAAAAGAGTGGCTACAAAGTAGTTCACTGGTTCTCTCTTTTTGTTTGAGATTGGGTTTGGTAGCTTACTGCCTTGGTTGGGAGCCTCCTGACTAAGTTTGGGAGCCTGGGGGTGGGTGTTGGGAGTGTGTGCACTGACCTATTGATTGAATGTTCCTGTGCTGGGAGCGGGCTAAGTTGGGAGAGTTGGGCTGGGCGGTGCCTGTGCTGTTTGCCAGTCTGGTGGAGATGGCGCTGTTCATCAATCCAGCCCATTCCCAAGCTGGCGGTGTGAAGCTCGCAGCTCTCAGCAGCTGGGATATTATGGCGACCCGGAGACTGTGTTCCTGCACTCTCTGAAACACCTGGACTCTCCCCACCCTCCCCTTCACCACCCTCCCTCTGCATTTGCCAGCCTCCAGTGACCCCCTACCCTCCTTACCCCCCTCCTCTCTACAGGAAAAAGCCAAGCAGCGTCTTGCAGTCCTTCTGGGGGAAGAAGAAGAAGAAGAGGAGGGTGGGTGGGGAGAGGCAGCAGCACCGAGGAGGAGATCGCAGCCGCCGAGGTGAGGGGGGTCCGGAGCCACTGCAGAGGGAGGAAGGGGGGGGGGGGATTCTGGGCTTAGCTCAGAGACTGGGGGGGGGGGGGGGGGGTGTTACCTGGGGCTGGAGATGTCTCAATGCTGCAGGTCCACCTCTCCCAGCCCCTCAAACAAATCTCACAACTATTCTTTTTGTTTCGGCCCTGGCTCCAGCTTTAGCTCTTTCTCTCGCTCTGTCTCCCTCGCTCTCTTTCTCTCTGTCTCCCTCTCTCTGTTTCCCTCTTTCTTTCTCTCTCTGTCTCCCTCTCTCTCTTTCTCTCTGCCTCCCTCTCTCTCTTTCTCTCTCTCCCTGTCTCCCTCTCTCTCTCTCCCTCTCTCTCTTTCTCTCTCTGTCTCCCTCTTTGTTTCTCTCTGTCTCTCCCTTTCTCTCTCTGTCTCCCTCTTTCTTTCCCGCTTTCTTTCTCTGTCTCCCTCGTTCTCTCTATCTCTGTCTCCCTCTTTCTCTCTCTCTGTCTCCCTCTTTCTTTCTCTCCCTCTCTCTGTCTCCCTCTTTCTTTCTCTCTCTCTCTCCCTCTTTCTTTCTCTCTCTCTCTGTCTCCCTCTTTCTTTCTCTCTCTCTCTCTCTGTCTCCCTCTTTCTCTCTCTCTCTCTCTGTGTCTCCCTCTCTCTTTCTCTCTACCTTTGCTCTTTCTCACGTTCAGTACAACGCCGGGGGGTGGGGGTGGGGGGTGGATTGTTTTAATCAATCTTTATTTTTTGCTTTGTGTAAGTGTGCAATCGCGAGATTCCAGGAAAGGAAGGCAAAAGTTTATCCCCCCCCCTCCTTTGCAGAAACGTGAATGTAAAGAATTCCCCCCTCCCTCTGGTTAAACATTTCCTTGTTGCGGATCAGATTTCACTGGGAAATGTGGTTGATTATTCGTCCCCAGTGTTTGGAGGATTGTAGGCGAGTCCAGGTCCTGTCCTTCCTCCTGACACTGATCAATTTCCCAGCGTCGGGGACACAAACAGACAAAAGGTTCGCCCTGTTTTTGTTTTTAAATAATATGTGCAAAAAAAAAGAGGCAGAACTCGTCTTCCACTGAGCTAGAACCGACTCTGTTCAGAAACTGGGCTAGATCTGGTCTGTGTGTGTGTGTGTGTGTGTTGGGGGGGGGGGGGGGGTGGGGGTGGTAAAGGCTAGCAAACCCTCACTCATCACTGGGAGGCTAATCCATTCTGAGGATCTGCCCATCTAGCCACGCAACCAAAATTGCATTCATATAGCGCCTTTTATGACGTCCCCAAGTGCTTCACTGCCTTTTGAGGTGGAGTCAGTGTACACAATGTGTCAGCCAGTTTCCGCACAGCAAGCTCCCACCAACAGCGATGTGATAATGACCCAGGTCGTCGGTTTTTTAGCGGTGTCGGTACAGGAATAAATATTGGCCCCGGGACAACGGGTAGGGAACTCCCTGAAAGAGGGCAGCCTGACTGGCTTAATGTCATACCCATAGGTTTAAGGTGCGAGGGGCAAGGTTTAGAGGAGATGTACGAGGCATGTTTTTTTACACAGAGGGTAGTGGGTGCCTGGAACTCGCTGCCGGAGGAGGTGGTGGAAGCAGGGACGATAGTGACGTTTAAGGGGCATCTTGACAAATACATGAATAGGATGGGAATAGAGGGATACGGACCCAGGAAGTGTAGAAGATTTTAGTTTATACGGGCAGCATGGTCGGCACAGGCTTGGAGGGCCGAAGGGCCTGTTCCTGTGCTGTACTTTTCTTTGTTCTTTAAAACATGACACCTTCAATAGTACAGCGCCTCTTCAGTGCAGCAATGCTGGCCTTGATTTTTTTGTACTCCGGTCCTGGGATTGGGATTTGAACCCACGGCCTCCTGCTACAGGCCAGAGTGTGGCCCACAGAGCCAGTCTTGTGTACAGGCAATGGCTTCCACCTGAGAACTCACCCTGTGTAATTTTTGAAAACAATTAAGAGTAATCTCTTTTTGCATGTTAGGCAAGTTTACAAGGAAACCCCTTTAAAAATATCAGGTGTCAATTGTTAAATACATTTAATGTTTCTACCCCCCTGTACAATTATAATTTTTTTGTTGGTTCCCTGTTGGAGTTCTGATGGAATTTAAATGCAAATAACGTGCCTAATTCTCGATGCTTAAGTACATGTGTTACCTCACCGCAATGTTTAAAATTATACGGGTTGGGGCCTTGCGTTACTCTATTTAGCTGTATTACTGAGGTAATTAAGTTTTATTACATAAGTGAAGTTTGTACCGAGTAAAGTAAGTTTTCCCACAGCTTGTGGGGTGTTTTGGAAAGACTACAGAAAAAAAAAATACAACGGGCATTTTAAGTTTTGGAGACTATCTCAAAACCAAGAGACTTCAGGGGCTCCATTTTCAGCTCCAGACATGGAGTCTACCTACTCACTCTGAATGTTAACAGCATGTTCAGCACTTGTCCTTTCTTTGTATTTATTTACCTGTTTCACATTGACAGAAAATCAAGTTTAGAACCACATGTAACTTCAGCTCACCCACCATCACCGGCTCCAAGGCAGCTGTTCGCCATTACTCCCGTGCTCGGTGACCTACGCTGGCCCCTGGCCCGGCAAGGCCTCCATTTTTAAAATTCTCCCCCATCCTGGTTTTCAAATCCCTGCCTGTGGGCCTCGCTCCTGCCTATCTCCATAAGCCTCCTCCGGAGCCCTACCATCCGGTGAGAACTCTAAGCTCCTCCAATTGAGTTCCTTGCTCAAGCCCGATTTTAATCACTTCACCCCCACCAGCAGCTGTCAGCTGTTTGAGCCCTCAGTTCTGGAATTCCCTCCCTGAACCTGCCCACCTCCTTCTCCCTCTTCAAACAACCGAAGTCTGCCATCAAGTCTTTATTCACTTGTACAGATCCGTCCTCATGTAGCTTGGTGTCAAATTCTGTCTGTGTGCCTGTACTCCAGTGAAGCACCATGGGACATTTTATTATGTTAAAGGCACAATATAAAGGCAAGCTGTTTGTAGCATACATTGATAATGTACAAGTTTAACAGTGAGGGGCATGGTGGCACAGTGGTTAGCACCGCTCCCTCACGGCACCGAGGACCCGAGTTTGATCCCGACCCCAGGTCACCGTCTGTGTGGAATTTGCACATTCTCCCCATGCCTGCGTGGGTCTCACCCCCACAACCCAAATAGATGTGCAGGGAGGTGAATTAGCCATGCTAAATTGCCCCTTAACTGGGAAAAAAGAATTGGATACCCTAAATGTATTTTTTTTTTAATTTTAAAAAGATTTGTCCTTAATAGCCGATCCTGTTGGCGATCAGGTATGCGATGTAGACCCCTCTGTACTGTTTTAAGATCTAAACTAAATCTGTCCTCTCCATACAGATGGACCTGCGATATATTTCTATTTTTCTATTGGATTTGTTTTTAACGACTGTTTTCTGAGCCTCAGTTGTAATTTTGTCCTGTAATCATTCCTAAAGACAACTAGTACTGAGTGCTGGGGCTTACCTCGCCGTGCTTATCTAATAAAGCACAACTGACAAAATAATGTGAGCAAATGACAGTAAGAAACGGTTCTAAATCAACCATGTAATTTTAAAAGTTGACGTAATGAGGCGCATTATTTACATCTAAATGCTACTTATTGGAATTGCAGTAGAAAGCTAGTAAAAAGAAAGACCATAGAATGCCTTCAGGGCAGAAGGGGCCATTCGGCCCATCAAGTCTGCACCAACCCTCTGAAAGAGCACCCTACCCAGGCCCATTCCCCACAGCCTGCTTTATGTTACTTTAAAAAGAAATCTTTAATGAGATGTGGGCGTTGTTTTTTGGGGCCAGCGTTTATTGCCCATCGCATCAATTGCCCCAGAGAAGGTGGTGGTGAGCTGCCTTCTTGAACCGCTGCAGTCCCTGAGGTGTAGGTACACCCACAGTGCTGTTAGGGAGAGAGTTCTAAGATTTTGACCCAGTGACAGTGAAGGCTTCAATACCTTGGCCAATGGGTTGCCCATCCAGTTATATTGACTTTTTGGTAATGGTTTAATGCAACTGAGCGGTTTGCTGGGCTCTTTCAAAGGACAGTTAAGAGTGAACCACATTGCTGTGGGTCTGGACTCACGTATAGGTCAGACAAGGACAGCAGATTTCCCCCACGGAGGACGTGAGCGAGCCGGTTGGGTTTTTAATGTCAACCCGGTAGTTTGATGATTATTTAAAAAAAAAAATTTAGATTACCCAATTATTTTTTCCGATTAAGGGGCAATTTAGCGTGGCCAATCCACCTACTCTGCACATGGGTTGTGGGGGCGAAACCCACGCAGACACGGGGAGAATGTGCAAACTCCACACGGACAGTGACCCGGGGCCGGGATCTAACCTGGGACCTCAGCGCCGTGAGGCAGCAATGCTAACCACTGCGCCACCGTGCTGCCCTTGATGATGATTATTGTTATTTTTTTTTAATTTAGTGCACCCAATTATAGATATAGAACAGTACAGCACAGAACAGGCCCTTCGGCCCTCGATGTTGTGCCGAGCAATGATCACCCTACTCAAGTCAACGTATCCACCCTATACCCGTAACCCAACAACTCCCCCATTAACCTTAACCATAAGGACACTAAGGGCAATTTAGCATAGCCAATCCACCTAACCCGCACATCTTTGGACTGTGGGAGGAAACCGGAGCACCCGGAGGAAACCCACGCACACACGGGGAGGACGTGCAGACTCCGCACAGACAGTGACCCAGCCGGGAATCGAACCTGGGACCCTGGAGCCGTGGATTTTTTTCCAATTAAGGGGCAATTTAGCGTGGCCAATCCACCTACCCGGCGGAAACCCATGCAGACACGGGGAGAATGTGCACACGGACAGTGACCCAGAGCCGGGATCAAACCCGGGTCCTCGGTGCCGTGAGGCCGTGCTGCCCCTTGATGATTATTATTATTAATGAGACTACTGTTTAGTTCCAAATTTACCGAACTTAAATTCTGTCGCCGTCAGGGTGAGGTTAGAACCCGTGTTTACAGATCATTGATCATTTCTAGTCCAGTAACATTACCAACGTGCTACTGGCTCCCACAACGGAGCAGTGCCTTTAAAGGAAAGCTAAAGAAACAAATGAGGGAGAAAGGAATGGAGAAATGTGTTGATGGTGTGAAATGGAGAGGACTGATCATGTGAAGCATAAACACCAAAGTAGACAGGTTGAGTCAAATAACTTGTTTCTCTTCTGCATTCTTTCAACGTAAGCCCTCGGGGGGGGGGGGGGGGGGGGGGGGGGAGGGGGCTTAGTAAACCTTATCCAGATAAAATAATTGGTGCACACTGACACATGCTACTATCTTATAAACCTCGGTCAAATCACTCCTCAGTCTACATTTCTCTGAAATATAGCGAGCCCAGCATCTCTGTGGGTCGCAGTTAATGTTTGCAGCAGCAATAAAGTGTTATTTCTGCTTAATGTGTAGCATAAAAGTGCGTCTCCAAATATTGTGCAGGGAATCTTAACGTCTTATTTTAAATGTCCCAGCACAGTTTGCGTAGCCAGCAGACTGTGCTGCACTAATAATGGCACATTTCTGGATTTATTGCTAAAGGTTCACCATACCTAAAGCACGGGCATTTCCCACAAGTGCAGTAAAACTTCTAATGAGCCAAATCTTGCCAGTATGCTCTGGGCATTAATCAGTTCAAGCCACAATAAAGGAGGACCTCCATTTGCAATGGGGAACGGGAGATTCGGAAAGTGACAATTGTGGACGAGATCTTATAAAAGAGTCTCCGAGATCTCCTTAACTCTCAGTGCAAATGCTATCAAAACCCCGACTTCAGATTATTGTCGCATTTTTAAAGGAAATGTATCTCGACTGGAAAATCCATGAGATTTTATCGCTTTTCTTCACCCTTCCAGTAGGCTCGTGGTAGCTTGCGGTATTGAATTATTGGAACAGGTTGGTGTCTGGTTTGAGCTCTGCTTGTGTTGTGCTTGTTCACCTCTAAAATGAAGGGTGGAGGTTATGGACAGCTGTGGGCCTCACTCCCAGCACCCCGACCATCATCACCCTCACCCCCCACCATGCTCGGCTCCCGTTGCTGATGGGCTCTGCACTAATTTCTTGTTGCGGTATTGAGGCAGTCTTTTAGTTGAGATGTTGAACCAATGCCCCTTTTGCCCTCTGGGGATCACGTAAAAGATCCCAGGGCACAACTAGTGGAGGGTCCATCAGTAACAGGAGCCAAGTGCGGCGGTGGTGGTGGGGGGGGGGGGGGGGGGAGACTGAGTTCTATCTACTCTTGGCCCATCTCTTGTGTCCTCGGTTGTAGAGGTGACCACACATTTAAAAAAAAATTTAGAGTACCCAATTCATTTTTTCCAATTAAGGGGAAATTTAACATCTTCAATCCACCTACCCTGCACATCTTTGGGTTGTGGGGGCGAGACCCACGCAGACACGGGGAGAATGTGCAAACTCCACACGGACCGTGGCCCAGAGCCGGGATCGAACCTGGGACCTCGGCGCCGTGAGGCAGCAGTGCTAACCCACTGCGCCGGCCCGTGCTGCCCCGAGGTGACTCCATGTAACACAAACAGAGCTCAAACCAGACAGAAGCCTGTAATAATAAATCGGTGGCGTAAGCCATATCCCAGGGCACCATTTCAGAGAGGAGCGAGAGAAGAGAAAATGCTGGAAATTCTCAGCAGCTCAGGCAGCATCTGTGGAGAGAGAAACTGAGTCAACGTCAATCCCATTCCACTCTCCCACCCATGCTGCCAGACGCCCCCCCCCCCCCCCCCCCCTGAGTGTTTCCAGCACACTCTGTTTTTATTTCAGATGTTCAGCATTCTCTGCATTCTGCTTTTGTGTCCGTGTCCTGGCACCAATATAATTGGGAAAAAAACCCAGATTATCCGGTCACCGTTGCATTGCTATTTGTGGGATCTTGCTGTGCACACATTTGCCGCTGTCGTGTTTCCGACATTATAACAAAATGCTTCATTGGTTGTACGGCGCTTTGGGATGTCCTGAGGTTGTGAAAGGTGCCTCAGAAATGCAAATTCATTCTTTCTCTCTGGATGACTTTGCATGGTTGCTGACCACCCCCCTGCCACTCCCTGCTTGCTGCTCAAACCACCTGCCCACAGCCCATGTCTGCGCTGGCGTGCCAGGATTGGTAAAGTACCGAACAACGGCTTGCATTTATATAGCGCCTTTTATATAATGAAGCAACCCAAAGCGTTTCATGGTGTGCGTTATCAGACAAAGCTAGACTCTGAGCCACTGGGATAGTAGCTGGATAGGTGATTAAAATCTGGTGAAAGAGAAGGGTTTTAATGAGGGTCTTAAAGGAGGAGAGAGGGGGAGACGTTTAGGGAGGGAACTCCCGAGCTCGGGCTCCCCGGGAAGGCATGGACGCCAATGGTGCAGAATTCAAATTTGGGATGTTCGAGAGTCCTGAATTAGTGGAATGAAATGAAATGAAAATGGCTTATTGTCACAAGTAGCCTTCAAGTGAAGTTACTGTGAAAAGCCCCTAGTCACCACATTCCGGCACCTGTTTGGGGAGGCTGTAACGGGAATTGAACCGTGCTGCTGGCCTGCTTTAAAAGCCAGCAATTTAGCCCTGTGCTAAACAGCCCCAGTAATGTAGAGATCTTGGATGGGAATAGGGTTGGAAGAGACTACAGAGTAAGGGAGAGGTGAGGCCATGGAGGGCCTTGAAAACACGGATGAGGATTTAAAAATCCAAATTGCTGCTGGATTGACAATGGGCCACCGGCGTTCAGTGCACTCCGAGAATCTGTACCTTCAAGGGAAAGGGAGAGAGCATGGGAAGAATGTTGGAAAAATGGACAACTGAGATGCAAACATTGCAGGTTGACCGAGGAACAGGCATGTGCCTCACCTGGACATCAGTCCCTGCTTCATAGAGTCATAGAACGTTTGCGAAACAGAAAGACAATCATGTCTATGCCAGCCTGCAAATGAGCCCCCCCGGCCGAAAACCACTTTGCAGAGCTTGGTGCGTAGCTCTGCAGGTTAAGGCATAACCAGACACCTTTTCAGTGAGTTGAGGGTCTCTGACTCCGCTACCCTTTTCAGGCAGTGAGTTCCAGACCCTCACAATCCTCTGGGGAACAAAACAATTTTCCTCCCTCTAATCTTCCCACAATCACTTTAAATTCTTTCCCTTTAGACACTGACCTCTCGGTTAAAGTAGGTAGCTCGCCCCGCCCCACACCCCAACCACTCTACCCAGGACCCTCACAATTTTGTACCTCACAGGTGTGTTGGCCAACAAACTTTGACATTGAGCCACATGAGAGGTCGAGCGATCTCTGGCGATTTCATCTCTATTGTGCGCACGCGATCCAGTTAAGCGCCTGTGCTTCCATTAGTTATGATTCACCTGAGGAAGGCGCTGTGCTCCGAAAGCTAGTGATTCGAAACAAACCTATTGGACTTTAACCTGGTGTTGAAAGGCTTCCGTTAGTTGTTTGCCCCATGGTGGTGTGAGAGCAGTGTGTGGAATAGTTATTTTCCAAAGTGTGAAATATCATCACTGTGTAAATAAACATTAAGATCTTTAGAGTCCAGGTGATGAAGCAGGTGGTTAAATTTCCAAACCATCTTCTGCCAAGGGTGGAAATAGGTCAATTTAAATTTTTTAAAAATCATCATTCGTGTGACCCTGCTGCAAGCCCATAGTCTCTTTGCCTTTATTTGTCGAGGTAGAGAGTTTAAGAACAGGGAGGTTATGCTGGAACTGTACAAAACGTTGGTTAGGCCACAGCTGGAGTATTGTGTGCAGTTCTGGAATCCACATTATAGGAGGGACGTGACAGCACTGGAAAGGGTGCAGAGGGGATTTACCAGGATGTTGGCTGCGCTGGAGAGTTTTCGTTAAGAAGAGAGATTGGATAGACTTTGATTATTTTCCTTGGAGCAGAGGAGACTGAGGGGAGATATGATTGAGATGTGTAAAAGTATGAGGGGCATAGATAGAGCAGACAGGAAACATGTTTCCCCTTGGTGGAAGGATCAATGATCAGGGGGTGTGGATTTAAGGTAAGGGGCAGGAGGTTTAGTGGGGGATGTGAATAAAATCTTTTTCACCCAGAGGATGGTGGGAGTTTGGAACTCACTGTCTGAAAGGGCGGTGGAGGTAGAAGCCCTCAGAACATTTAAGAAGAATTTAGATGTGCACTTGCGATCCCAGGGAGACAAGGCTATGTCCAAGTGAGGGAAGATGGGATTAGAATAGTTAGGTGGTGGTTTTGATCGGTGCAGAGCAGACGTGATGCGCCGAAGGGCCTTTTCTGTGCTGTGAATCTCTGTGACTCTAAGATCGCAACGTTGTGGAAGTCCCAGGCCCTCCAGTGACAGCATCTCAAGCATTCCATGTTTGGCCATTTTCACTGCAAAGCTACATCTAATTGAGGTTAATTGTAATTAATCTGAACCTCAAACTGGATCCAGTCCAACACAGCCGGCAACAACCAGCGGACTGACTGAAAATTGGATAATAGTTAAACTAACTTCATGTGCGCTAGAAATCACAGCATAGAGATTGAGGGCAAATTCTCCCAAGCAGTCGCTGACGGGTTTGATGGCGGGCATGCAGGGAGGGGGCAGAATATGGCAGGAGGTCCAGAAATCAGTTTCGATCCAGCGTGAACTTCCCGTCGGATCATCCGCTGGTGCCCGCCACGATGAAGGTCCAAAGGGAATTTTCCGCCCACGCCTGATTGTCCGTGACACTGACGGGTACACATCTGAAACAACGGGGCGTGCAGATGTCGGGACTCATCTGATCCATAATTTGACCCCCCCACTCTCTAACACGGTGTTGCTGAGGAAAGTTGTATTGTTTCCAGTGCTACTGGAATGATGTAGCTAATCCTGGATCAGGAATTGATACTGGGATAGTTTACGAATGTTACTGTGTGTTAGAAGGTACGGTTCAACATAATCTTCATTTCCCTTATCTGGGGAAAGGAGTTCATAATTATAACAGTTAGGGGGGGGGCATGTGGCACAGTGGTTAGCACTTGGACTGCGGCGCTGAGGACCCGGGTTCGAATCCCGGCCCTGGGTCACTGTCCGTGTGGAGTTTGCAAATTCTCTCCGTGTCTGCGTGGGTCTCACGCCCAAAGGTGTGCAGGATTGGCCACGCTAAATTGCCCCTTAATTAGAAAAAAAATAATAATTGGGTTCTCTAAAAAATTTTCAGGAAGTGATTAAAACTGTGTGAGCTTCGCGTACAATTTGAATTCTCAGATTGACCCAGCATGTTAGTGCGTCGTTGAGTCCGAGCTATGGTTAATATCAATTATTGTCCACAGTTCCCAGTGACTTTCTACAAATGTTTTTTGTGAATTCAAAAAGGATTTATTAGTAAGAAAACTGCAGCCTCATGGCTGTACCCAGCTTCCTACAGATCTTCTGCCGAAGAGATGACTCCACCCGCTGAAGTGATTAGCCACTCTGAGCCCCAATTGGTTCCCCAAGTCAGATGACACTTACTTTGCAGTGTTGCTCTTAAAGGGACAATCAGCACAAATCTTCCCCCTTTAACTCCTTTGTATAAACTTCACTAACTAATTCACTCAGTGCTAAATTCTAACTGGACATTATGTACATGAGTTGGGCAATTATAAATTGTGTCCTTGAGGGGATTTTCTGTTTCTTGTAGAGCGGCAGAATTCTGCTGTCTGAGATGTTTCCACAGGATCCGCAATAACGGTACCTCTTCTGGCACAGGTAGTTCATTACTACTTGATTCCACATCAGTTATGTCTGTAAAAGGTCAATCAGGTACTTATGGGTTCAAAAACATTTCTTTTTTTTAATATAAATTTAAGACTACCCAATTTTAAAAAAAAAATAAATTTAGAGTATCCAATTATTTTTTCCAATTAAGGGGCAATTTAGAGTGGCCAATCTACCTATCCTGCACATCTTTGGGTTGTGGGGGTGAAACCCACGCAGATACGGGGAGAATGTGCAAACTCCACACGGACAGTGACCCAGGGCCGGGATTCGAACCCGGGTCCTCAGTGCCGTAGGCCACAATGCTAACCACTGTGCCACCGTGCTGCCCAAGACTACCCAATTACTGTTTTCTAATTAAGGGGCAATTTAGCGTGGCCAATTCACCTACCCTGCACAAATTTTTGGGTTGTGGGGGTGAGACCCATGTAGACGCGGGAAGAATGTGCGAACTCCACATTGACAGTGACCCGGGGCCGGAATCTTTATCCGGGACC
The DNA here is from genome assembly GCF_902713615.1 of Scyliorhinus canicula. Classification (NCBI taxonomy): domain Eukaryota; kingdom Metazoa; phylum Chordata; class Chondrichthyes; order Carcharhiniformes; family Scyliorhinidae; genus Scyliorhinus; species Scyliorhinus canicula. The sequence continues at coordinate 154,212,010 of NC_052159.1, forward strand.
TCAGCGCTGTGAGGCAAAAACATTTCTCGGTGGGAACACTGACAGCTGGAGCATCTCTCTACTCTTCAAGTGGTCCGAGTGTTTACGAAGGATTCATCCCTCCATGTCTACCGAGTATGACAGGGGTCCAGTTTCAGAGCAATAATTCCGGGGATCTAACTTGATCCACGACCAAAGTTTCATATTATGTACTTAATATGTTTTTTTAAAATGCTGCAGTGGTGATGACTCTGATACGATCCTGAGGTTTGTGTATTTAAACATGAACACTTTATTGGTAGGCTTTGTGCAATTCCAAATATGGTCTTGCATGGAGCTCGTCCATGCAGGCTTGCTGTTTCTGTTCGAGACTGTTCACTGACCATGTGACTACATACATCACTCTGTGGGCGGCGCCACTCTCCAGACCCACGTTAACCTTTGCTTTGCCGAGCACCTTGCTCTGTAATGCATAAAGGCAAATATAATAATAATCTTTATTATTGTCACAAGTAGGCTCAGATTAACACTGCAATGAAGTTACTGTGAAAAGCCCCTAGTCGCCACATTCCGCCGCCTGTTCGGGTACACAGAGGGAGAATTCAGAATGTCCAATTCACCTAACAAGCACGTCTTTCGGGATTTGAGGGAGGAATACATCGGTTGTGAATATTGCGGATCCTCACAATGCAACAAAGTCTTGTGTCTCTACATTTCGTTCACAATCCTGGTCTGTCACGTGTGAAGAAATGGCCGTGTGATAAAGTTGGGTTGTGTGATAAAGATTCTTCTCTTTCCAGCATTTCAATTCAGCAACTTTTTCATCGACTATTTTATCATATTTTTTCTTGTGCTTTTCCATTAGTGTGATCATTTCAGCAGTCCTGTCCTGGCATGTAATCTTGGTTTCTTTCTCTGTCGGAATTGCTGATTCCTACTGTCAATTTCAATGTTTTTATTTCTTCAGTTAATTTCTCATTGTCAAGCTCCCCTTTCCCAAGCTCGTATTTTACCGATTCAGTTCTTCACTGGGCTTGTTCATATTTTCTACTTGTATTTTCATGCAGTTTAGCATATTACCATTGTCTGATTAATTGATCCTTCTTCCTAACTTCATTTCGTAAATTCCTGCAGCTTTCTTATTCTCCCAAGTTGGCTGTCAGTCATTTCATCTTTTTGCTTTAATGTCTTCTCTAAAGCTTTCGTTCTTTTTGCTGATTCCTCTTTATGCTTAGTAGTTCCCGGTTTGGTTTGAAGTCTTTAATTCCTGCGTTTCTCCCGAGGCGAATCCATCATGTTCTTACTGGACGTATACTTTTGACAAATGGAACCTTCATTTCTACTTGCCTGACTTTAGCCTTTTGACCTCACTGTTGGTAGACCTCTCTCTGATGAAGTGTTGACTTGTTTCCATTCTGCAATTCTCTCATTGCCCTCCTCTGTACTTTCATTGCCCGCCTTCTGGGCAATATCATTGTCCTCCTTCTGGGCAATATCATTGTCCTCCTTCTGGGCAATATCATTGCCCTCCTTCTGGGCAATATCATTGTCCTCCTTCTGGGCAATATCATTGTCCTCCTTCTGGGCAATATCATTGCCCTCCTTATGGGCAATATCATTGTCCTCCTTCTGGGCAATATCATTGTCCTCCTTCTGGGCAATATCAATGTCCTCCTTCTGGGGTCTTTAGTCCTCCTCTTTGAAGCCTTTGTCGCCTTTGGGATTTTGTTTGCGGGTTGCCCTCTATCTTGGGTCTTCTATTGCGTCCTTTCTGAATTCTTCCATGCCTGCTCTGAGGTCTTCTGTTGCCCCTTCCTTGAAGTGTTCATTGCTTATGGACTTCTTTTGAGAGCTACCCTCTATATGGACTCTTTTCCATTTTCCTGTCCGTAGCCGTTTTGTGGTTGCCGCTTTAAGTGCATTGCCACTTAAATTAATTGCCGTTTAAATGCATTATCTCTTTAAATGTATTAACGCTTTAAGACTGTTATCCTTTTTCACTCAGCTGCCAGCTTTCTCTGTTTTTCCGCGCTTTTGAAGTTTTGGCGTAAACCTGGCTGCTCTTTTTTGAATTTTTGATACTCACACTTTTCGTGATCTCTGCAGTTTTATTTTCTTCTGGAGAGTCTGTTTTTTTATTTATTCCTTTTGATGCATTCTTTTTGTCAATTTCACTGGCACTCGAAATCCAAGGGGTTGTTGTTCTTATAAGTTTTTAACTTTTCTAAACAGGTTGAGGACTTCTCTGCTTGTTTGAAAGTCCATCGGTGCAGAGATTGATGCTACGTAACCCGTGATCGAGAGATTGTTAGTTTCAACCTTTTCATTTTCCCGTGCTTCGGGACACCTCGCTACAGCACAGTTTGGCCATTTATTTTTCTTTGTAACTTAAAGCCTTCTTTCTGTGTCCTCTTATTTGAAAAAAAAACAACTTTGCAGCAACCCTTTTTTTTTAACTTAAAGGCACAGCTCTTGCCTCTCAGGTTTATTTTCTCTTGATGTTTTCTTTCTATACGATTTTAAACTTTTGACCATAGCGGCCAATTCAGGTTTCTTCTGCGCCTGTCTCGCAGGGTCTGCCAATATCCTAATATCTCAAATAGCTCTATTCTCCCAAAGAGAGGAATTCGGGTAGGTACTTGTCTTTTCCAGATTTCTATTAAAACAGGATACCCACAGGTGTCAGGCTAGAGGCAGTGCCATAATAATTTTAGCCTCATCACCAGATATAAAGATGCACTTTCACAGACTTTTGTGAATACAGAAAGCATTTAATAAGAAAACAGCAGGGTCGTGGCTGCGCCTAGCTCTCTGTCATGTCTGCCATATTGCCCTTAAAGGGACAGTCACCACAAATCACCACAGTTTCTGATCCTGATGGTGCTGTTGAGGCAGACGCAGCAAAGCTAAGAACGTCCTCACTGAGAACTGGAGGAAAACGTCTGTTCCTGCCTGCGTCTTGATCACCAGGGCACGCGCCATCATTTTACAAGATGGAAGACCACCACCACCGCCGCTTGTCTCTTGTCAAGCTGGATCAGTCGTGACTTTGAAAGAGAGACCGGGGCAACCAAACCTCCAATCCCTTGTCTGCCGAATGGGTGTCGAACCCAGGAATCAGTTGACAGAATTCAGGGCATCGAGAAGGAGAAATTACTGGACCATTAATGAAAGAGTGTGATGATTAACGCTACAATTGTGAAGAGGACTATGCTGGTTTGTTTCTTCGTCCCATGAGCTATTATGACTTTGATCGAATGAAGAAACAGCCAAGATGTGTTGGTCTTCGTTTTTTTTCCCATATCAAATAATTGTCAACCTTAAATCGTAACTCTGACCAAACATTTGGTCGCGCGTGCGACTATCTCATTGTCTCTCAGTTTGTCCAATTTTGTTTGATAATGCTGCTTTGATGATAAAGGCGCTATACAAATGTAGATTGTTGTTCACGGGGTTTCTGAGCACCTTCTATTCTGTTCTCTTGCGCATCCCCGATTTTAAAAAAAATTGTTCCACCATTGGTGTCCTGCCTTCAGCTGCCTGGGTCCCAAGCTCTGGAATCCCCCCACCTCTCCGCCCTCTGACCTCCCTTAATACGCTATTTAAATCCCACCGCTTGGAGCAGGCCTTTGGTCTCCTGCCCAAGCTATTTCCTTACATTTGTAATTCTCTATCTGTGGGAGTTGTGGAAGCTCGGTCATTGAGTGTATCCAACCTGAGATCAACAACATTTTGGACAAGAGATTTTGGGGATATGAGGATGAGGGGGGAAAGTAGATGCGAAGTAGATCAGACATTATCTTGTTGAATGGCGGAACAGGCTTGAGGGGCCATATGGCCTGCTCCTATTTATCAACTTATGTGGCCTAGTGTCAAATTTTCTTTCAGGTCCGTAGGGTAAAGTTTAGAGGAGATGGGTGAGGCAGGTTTTTTTTACACAGAGGGTGGTGAGTGCCTGGAACGTGTTGCCAGGGGAGGTTGTGGAAGCAGATACATTAAGGGCGTTTAAAAGGCATCGCGACAAACACATGGATAGGATGGGTATAGAGGGATAAGGCACAAGGAAGTGCTGAGGGTTTTGACCAAGGGTGCTTTCATGTGGTACAGGTTTGAAGGGCCTGTTCCTGTGCTGTATTGTTCTTTGTTCTTTGTTGACTCTCTTTGAGAGCACCTTGGGGCATTTTACCATGTTGAAGGTGCTGTACAAATACAAGTTGTTGCTGTTTATACTTAGACTGTGACTTGTGGGTTTTAGAGAAATGTGGAAATGTTGACATTTGATGTCAACAGGAACACGGAGTAAATCTAATGTTAATGACATGCCCGTGTGAAAGGTTCACAGTGCGTTTACTGCACTCCTGTTCTGTGATATTGTTCCATGTGTCCAGGGAACACCCATCACTCAAGCTGCATTTCCTCAGATCTGAGCTCTGGTGGGCTCTTGGGCCACTGTAAGGGTGGGCGATAATCCGAAACCAACTGGAATTGTCTCCCCTCCATTAGACCCCTGACCCCCCCCCCCCCCCCCCCCCCCCCCCCAGCCGACAACCCCCACCCCCACCTTGTGCAAACCTGTCTACCTCCCAGCAATGCTCGGGGGGGGGGGGGGGGGGGGGAAATGCTAGAAAATCTCAGCAAGTCTGGCAGCATCTGCAGGGAGAGAAAAGAGCTAACGTTTCGAGTCCGATGACTCTTTGTCAAAGCTAACAGACAGAGAGAGTGGGAAATATTTATACTGTGGAGTGAAAATGAAAGATGAGTCATAGCCACAGAAACCCAGGGAAACCGGGTTCTAATGGCCACAGATACCAAGGGGAAAGAGTGCTAAGAGTGCCCAGAGAGGACAAAAGATGTGAAAGGTCAAACAGCAGGGAAACTAACATCAGAGGATGAACTGTAGGTGTGGGGGGAGGGGAAGGGGGAAATAAAGAGGAGAAAGGTGCAGGAAAGAAAGAAATGGTAAAAGACAGTTAAAATGAAATGAAAACAAATGGGTTGAGGTGGGGCTGATCATCTGAAGTTGTTGAATTTGATGTTCAGGCCGGAAGGCTGTAGCGTGCCTAACTGGAAGATGAGATGTTGTTCCTCCAGTTTGCGTTGCGCTTCGCTGGAACATTGCAGCAGGCCAAGAACAGACATGTGGGCATGGGAACAGGGTCTTTTGTTAAAATGGCAAGCAACAGGAAGGTCAGGGTCCTGAATGCGCACAGACCGAAGATGCTCAGCAAAGCGATCACCCAGTCTGCGTTTGGTCTCTCCGATATAGAGGAGACCACATTGGGAGCAGCGAATGCAGGAGACCAGATTGAAAGAGGTGCAAGTGAAACGCTGCTTAACCTGGAATGAGTGTTTTGGGCCTGGGATGTTAAGCATGGAAGAGGTAAAGGGGCAGGTGTTACACATTCTGCGATTGCATGGGAAGGTGCCATGGGCGATGGGAGAGGTACTGGGTATGGTGGAGGAGTGGACTAGATTGTCTCGGAGGGAACGGTCTCTACGGAATGCTGACACAGGGAGTGAAGGGAAGATGTGTTTGGTGGTGGCATCACGCTGGAGTTGGCGAAAATGGCGGAGGATTATGCTTTGCATACGGAGGCTGGTGGGATGAAATGTGAGAACGAGGGGGACTCTATCCTTGTTCTGGGAGGGAGTGGAGGGGGCGAGGGTAGTGGCCAATTCAGCTCCCTTGGCGCAGAGTAAAGATTTGGGGATTTCCTAAGCTGTGCAATCTAGCATTGCCCCAGATGGTGCATTACTCACCTGTGGGCTGAAGGGCCTGTACTGTGCTGGACTGTTCTATGTTCTATGTAAAAGTTGATAAATGCGAGAGTCATATTTCAACATAAAGGACTGGAATGTTCCATTATTTATTACATTTAGCAGATCATAAATGTGCTACGAGCTGAGGCTCCTATTACCGGGAGCCTTGACCAGTTTCATTTGAAATACAAAAGTCCCTGTATATATCAGTTTTCTAACTGACTCTTGCTGACTTGGGGAGGCTGTGCTTTTATGCTGATCAGCCATGCCTCAGGAAGAACAGGAGGTAAGCTGGTGTTTGGGGGGGGGGGGGGGGGGGGGGGGGATGGGGGGGGGGGAAGGGGGAACCTGTTTTGACCTGTGGCCATTGGATTGCTTAAAGGAATATCACAGATTGCAGGAGTTTCAAGTCTCTGGCAACATGTAATCTACTCGAGCAAATGGACAAATCTGCAGTAACTTATGCTGTACAGCCAATGAAGTACTTTTGAAGTGTAGTCACTGTTGCTGAGTAATTCACAGTGGCAGCGATGCAACTGTCACCCTGCGGCCAAAAAGCAGCTTGCCGCAGCACAGTGTGGCCCCCCCCTCCCGGGATGGACCCGGCTCACAACGCCTCGCCTGATCTTATTTTCTCATAAACTTCGAGTACCTAATTCATTTTTTTCCAATTAAGGGGCAGTTTAGCGTGTTCAATCCACCTACCCTGCACATCTTTGGGTTGTGGGGGCGAAACCCACGCAAGCACGGGGAGAATGTGCAAACTCCACACGGACAGTGACCCAGAGCCGGGATTGAACCTGGGACCTCGGCGCCGTGAGACTGCAGGCGCTAACCACTGAGCCGCCGTGCTGCCCCTACACTTTGCGTGATCTTACGCGATCTCAGAAGACATTGCTAGGTAAATCCCACCCATTGTGGCTGGGATCACTGTTTGTCTGCAGGTTAGAGCGAGGCAGCTAGTCTCACTTTGATGAGCAGATTCCCCAGGTACCTGAGCCTTGGGGTCTATCCCCTTCGTCTCGGAGACTTTGGGCGAGTGCTGTTCCAACAGAACCAGATGGAATGGCACTCATGGGGGGGTCTCCCATGGATTGGGAGGCCTGCACTGCCAAGGTGCCACTGTCAGCTGGCAGGGGCATTGCCAGGGTACAAGATTGGCATTGCCAAGCTGGCAGTTTTTGCGCTCAAGTGATTGGGCTGGAGGTGCCCTGTGTGGGTATTTTTGGGGGAGGGGCCGGGGACCCTCCCATGGTGCATTTGGGCTGGGGTTAGGGGTTGCTGCGGGGGCCTCTCGCTACACTGGGGAGTTCCAGCGTGGGCAGCTCTCCAATTTTCCAAAAAGGCTATGTGCGGCTTCGGCCCGACGTTCCCCGCTGAGGCTCCTTATACAACGTGAGTCGCGTTGTATAACCATGTGTTCCTCGGCACTTCCAGCGCTGGACACGAGTGGCTAAACGCGCTCGCTGTGGGACTTTGTTCCCAATTAGTTGAATCGTGTCTGGTGGTAAAGGTGCTATTTAAATGCAAGTTGTTGTTATCAGTCGGAGGCTAACCCACTGACACATCAGTGCATTAATCAAAAAGATGCTGATCTCACGTTTTAACCAGTGCTGCATTTCACAGCAGCATTTATATTAATTGCTGTTTCGTTTTTCTCTCCCCGGGTGCACTATTTTCATGTTGTCAGCTATAATAGTCGGTCTCCTCCAAAGGTCACAGGCTGCGTTGCTTTCTAACTGAATGCAGGATGTCCATCTCCTCGGCTGCCGCTTCATCCCAATCGTAGTGCAGTAGTTACCAAACTTTGTCGTTTGAAGAAGCCCTTTATAAATGGAGCAACGATCAGAAACCCCATCCAAATTCCAATCGTTGCTGCAAGACATCATTTTCAATTTACAGCATGCAGTTTAACTCCAGATTAGTCCCAAGACGCTGACCAGCTTCTGTGTTTTGCACCAGATATTTTCTGACCATTTCAGCTGTTGCAACCAAATCTTTATTTTCACTGGCTGCGTCTCGTGGCTACAGGAAAGAATTTATAGAAAAGCAAACTCCCGAGAGATAAATCGCTAACGCTTAATTGTTTTATCGAAGAGACACCAGGGGGTAATTGGGTGAAGTTCACGAGGAAGATGATGGTTTAAGAGGCCCAGGCTAATGCTCTGGGGCCGTGAGTTCAAATCCCCACCACGGCAACTGGTGGAATAAAATGTGGAATTGAAAGCTAGTCTCAGAAACGGTGACCATGATTGATTGTTGTAAAGCACCTTTAGGGAAGGAAATCTGCCACCTTTATCTGGCCTGGCCTACATGCGACTCCAGACGCACAGCCTATGTGGTTGACTCTTAACTGTTTTCCGAAACGGTTCAGCAAAGCCACTAGAGTTTAAGAGCAATTATCGATGGGCAGCAAATGCCCCACACCCATAAAAGAACAGAAAGAAATTGGTTATTCGCAGCACACTAGTGAGTATTTGAAATATTCCCACGTGGGTGTGGTGCTAGTGGGAAGTGAAGAGATGTTGAGGGAGTGATTGGCCATCGCTGGTTTGCCCGCGATTATCAGCAATGACCCACAGGCGCCCGAAGGTGCGGCGAATGACTGACATGAACTTCTGCCAATCACCAGAAAACATCTCCAGCCACTGCTCCACAGATGTGCGGGCTGGGTGGATTGGCCACGCCAAAGTGCCCCCCAGTGCCCAAAAGGTTGGGTGGGGTTACTGGGTTACGGGGATGGGGTGGGGGCGTGGGCCTAGGTAGGATGCTCTTCCGGAGGGTCGGCGCAGACCCGATGGGCCGAACGGCCTCCTTCGGCACTGTAGGGATTCTATCATTCGACACTCATTCAGATATTCATCTAAATCCCCTGGAAACTCTCCGCAGTCCTCAGGGGTCAACGGACCCCAGTTTGACTGTCAGGCAGGACGTAGCTTATTTTTAGGAGAATGTTACCGAACTAACGTTGTTTCATCATCCCCTCCCCCTGACTCTTAATTCCTCTGGTTACCAACCTTCCCGTCAATGGAAACAGTTTCTCCTCACTGATGACAAAACCACCCCTGATTTTTGTACTCCTCTATCAAATCTCCCCTAAACCTTCTCTGCTCCAAGGAGAACTATTTTGGCTTCTTCACGTAACTGAAGCCCCCCCCCCCCCCGGTCCTGTAATAATAAATCTCCACCGCATTCTCTCCAAGATCTTGACATCTGACCTGCTGAATTGAGGAGACAATACCACCTGGAAGGGCCTCAGTTTAATGTCACACCTGAAAAACAGCTCCTGAGACAGTGCAGCACCTTTGTTGGGAGTGTCAGCCTGGATTTTGGCCTCTGGACAGGAACTTGTAAACCGCAGGATCCTGGCCCAGAGGTGCCAGTGATACCTTTCGAAACTGGCGGCTACAATTACCGAATGGGTTTGATTGACTGTCTGTGGAATAGTTGGAACATTTGGGTGACGCATTAAAGATTCAGGCGGTCAAATTGAGACCAAAGATCTCACAGGGCCAACCAGCAAGATGTGAACACACTTGGCCAACTCGCAAAGGGCCCCCCACCACTGAACACGATTTTGGGAAGGGCATTTATTCTGACGTCTACCCCAAGTCGCCTTTTAAACTGGGAGTGGTGAAGGCGGTGCTGTGATGGAGATTCGGAAAGATATTCAATCTAGCATTCTGCAACTCTTAAAAGGTGTTTATTTTACTCTCCCATTCCAAACCTCCCATTTCTCAGAGGCACAACGAGGCAGTGGATAGGTGACGGGAGGAAATAATTTTTACTGAGAACTCACAATTTTTTATTAAAAAAATTTTTTTTTAAAAATAAATTTAGATTAGCCAATTATTTTTTCCAATTAAGGGGCAATTTAGCGTGGCCAATCCACCTACTCTGCACATTTTTGGGTTGTGGGGGCGAAACCCACGCAGACACGGGGAGAACGTGCAAACTCCACACGGACAGTGACCCAGAGCCGGGATCGAACCTGGGACCTCAGCGCCGTGAGGCGGTTGTGCTAACCACTAGGCCACCGTGCTGCCCTTGAGAACTCACAATTAATACCAACTCGGAAAGGCGGGTTTGATAGAGGGTCGGAGGGAGAAGCCAAATAGTAATCGGCCCACATCATAGTGAAGAAAATGGATGAGCGAATTGAGACCAAGGCACGCAACATGGCTTGGCGAGGCTTGTGTTTCTTTAGGATTATTTTGTGTTGAAGAGGTGGCCGATGCTTGTTGGTGCCATGGAGCTGAGATTTGTGATCCATGTGGGAGGTTTATGGTTTCCTGGCACTCAATCCCGCCTTCGGATGTGTACGGTTTCAGTTTAATGATGTGGCCTGTCTTTGGTATTTTCTGCATCTGTGATGGGACGCTAACTGTGCAGAATGTGTCAGAACTCGTTCTTCAATTCATTATCTTGATGCCACGTGGAGATTGAAGGTGCAGAGTTGTTCGTTTCTCAAAACTGCCGTAAGTCGCCCTTAGATTCCATAGCATCCCTACAGTGCACCAACCACTGTTCTACAGTGCCGCCTGGTTAAGATGTGTCTGAGGGCAGCACGGTGGCACAGTGGTTAGCACTGCGGCCCTACGGCGCGAAGGCCCCAGGTTCGATCCCGGCTCTGGGTCACTGTCTGTGTGAAGTTTGCACATTCTCCCCGTGTCTGCGTGGGTCTCACCCCCACAACCCAAAGATGTGCAGGGTAGGTGGATTGGACACGCTAAATTGCCCCTTAATTGGACAAAATGAATTGGGTGCTCTAAATTAAAATTTAAAAAATATATTTTCTCAAGGCAGCTTCAATTGTCTCCCCACAAATACATGTTTTACTTACCAGTGGTACCCCATAACTGGGCTCAAGAGGTCAAGCAAGTGATACGGGCTGTCTTGTGTGAAGTTTAAAACACGTCCACTCTTTGCGTCAATTCTTTTTTTTTATAAATTTAGGTTACCCAATTATTTTTTCCAATTAAGGGGCAATTTAGCGTGGCCAATCTACCTACCCTGCAATATCTTTGGGTTGTGGGGGCGAAACCCACGCAGGCACGGGGAGAATGTGCAAACTCCACACGGACAGTGACCCAGAGCCGGGATCGAACCTGGGACCTCAGCGCCGTGAGGCGGTTGTGCTAACCACTAGGCCACCGTGCTGCCCTTTTGCGTCAATTCTGATGACATTTCAAAGTGATGGTTGCTAACCCTCCAGGATTGGCCTGGAGTGACCAGGAAATGGCGATCGAGGGAGCGATATAGCGGCCGCGACCCACTGGAACCTGAGCGGAACATGGCCGGTAGATGCTGGGTGAGACCCCCTTCCCCCCTCCTGCTGGGCTTCCCGATAGACGTTAGATCTATTAAGATGTAGCAATCTTGTGGGCGGGACCCAGGCTCGCACGGCTAAGTAGGTTTAAGAACCCACTACACCGCGCCGGATCTAACCGGAATCTATCAGGGAGATCGCAGCTGAGTGCCGATTAGTACTGGTCCACGCAAACGTGGTCCAGGCAGAGCGGTACCCGGTTGAGGAGAGGGGGGGGCCCGGTTCCCAGGCCATTTAAAGTCTCTGGGTGGTCAGTGGACAGGGCAGAGTGCCTAGGTAGCACTGTCAGGGTGGTAGTGCCAGGGTAGCACTGCCAAGGGTGAGGGCCTGAGGAGGGCCATGCTCATGATTGGAGGAATGAGGGTTGGATGACGGGTGGGTATGGAGGGGCCTCTGGAAGGTTGGGGAGAGCTGAAGGGTGGAAGTCTTGACGGGGCGGGGGAGGGGGGGGGGGGCTCAAAAGGGGGCGAGGAAGACCAGAAAAGCGCGAGTTCTCGGCGACCCCATAGCGGGGTGTCCTCATTTGGGGTGGGAGGGGGTGGTAATGTCCATGGGTGTGGGGGTGACATTGCCCATGGTGGGGGGGGGGGGGGGGGGGGGAGGGGGGACGACCTTCCAGCTCACTTAGAGATCGGGGCACCCTTTCAAAACGGTGGCCCGATCTCTGAGGAGCCAGTCTGGCCGGCGAGTTCAACTCCTCAGTGAAGAAAAGAGATTGGAAGTGTGGGCTCGCCTGGAGAGGAACTCTCCAGTGTGGTTAGCAGGGAACTCGCTGACAGCGAGGCCGAAACTCCCAGCTTAACCTGCCCGAAATGACACTTAGAAACGCTTCCGTTAAATCTTGCCACAAGTATCCGGGAGGACTGCTGTGTCCAACCCTGGAAAAAAATCATCAGGACATGATTTCAATCACTATCTCAGCCGGAACAAGGATTGAGCCCAGCTGGTGCTATATAAATGCAAGTTCTTCCATTGTTAAAGGGCTGAGGTAGTCCTGGAGTTGCCGGAAGGGCTGTCTTGTGAGTGAATGTGTGACCAGCTATTCACCTGCAGGGGAATCATAGTTGAATCCAATACGTCTCAGGTCATTTGTACATAGTCTCACCGTGATAGTATTCTTTACTGTCTTCGCAAATCAGGTTTCATGAAGGAATTGCTCCTTTCAGATACTGATGTTCCTGCTTTCCAGTAATCCCGCTGATCACTGACCATCCTGTCGATCACATGATTAACCCAACTATGTTTTCCTGTAAGACAATATGACAAGTTGGTTTTTTGCCAAGTGACTAAACTAGAAGCTGACCTGACATGAGGAAAGCCTGGGCAGATAGGCCCCAGAGCTGACCTGATCGAAGGCCTTGAAATTAATGAAGGGGTGCGAGGTGGGGGGTTGGGGGGGGACCTGGAGCAAATGTTTCCACTTGTGGCAAGACCAGATCTAGGGGCCATCAGTGTCGCTAATAAATCCAGTCGGAAATGCAGGAGAAACCTCTTTACCCAGAGAGTGGTAAGAAATTGGAAATCACTACCACAGGGAGTAGTTGAGGTGAATATAAAGATGCAGGTAAGGGGAAGCTGGTTAAACACATGAGGGAGAAGGGAATAGAAGAATATGACAATAGGAGGATATGGAAGAGTGCGGCCAGGAACATAAACACTAACATAGACCAGTTGGGCCAAATGGCCTGGTCCTGTACTATGCACAAACATATTTAAAAATTCACTTGATCATAAACCTTTGCAGATTATATCTTATCTTTTTAAAAAATGAATGTAGAGTACCCAATTCATTTTTTCCCATTAAGGGGCAATTTAGCGTGGCCAATCCACCTACCCTGCACATCTTTGGGTTGTGGGGGTGAAACCCACGCAGACACGGGGAGAATGTGCAAACTCCACACGGACACTGACCCAGAGCCGGGATCGAACCCGGGACCTCGGCGCCGTGAGGCAGCAGTGCTAACCCACTGCGCCACCGGCCACCCTTGGTTATGTCTATCTTGTCTGTAGATGGCCTTCCCCACTGTGCAACCCCAGACAGGTGTCAATGGAAACATGCATTATATTAGGGCAGCAGGGTAGCATGGTGGTTAGCATAAATGCTTCACAGCTCCAGGGTCCCAGGTTCGATTCCTGGCTGGGTCACTGTCTGTATGGAGTCTGCACGTCCTCCCCCTGTGTGCGTGGGTTTCCTCCGGGTGCTCCGGTTTCCTCCCACAGTCCAAAGATGTGCGGGTTAGGTGGATTGGCCATGCTAAATTGCCCGTAGTGTCCTAATGAAAGTAAGGTTAAGGGGGGGGTTGTTGGGTTATGGGTATAGGGTGGATACGTGGGTTTGAGTAGGGTGATCATGGCTCGGCACAACATTGAGGGCTGAAGGGCCTGTTCTGTGCTATGTTCTATTACATTTTATTTCAATGATTCCCTGTTTGCAGCCGGCAACTGTTGCTGAAAATATGGCGGATGTGGAGCTGACACACCATTCACCTCAGACCCCTGGAGCAAGGCTGGGGTCACAGGAGAACACTGGAATTAGCACCTTGGAACCTGGCCAGAAACCACCCCATTCACCCTCCGGAAAACTTGTCCCCATCAAGGTCCACCTGTTGGATGACACACAGGAGGTGTACGAGGTTCCGGTAAGATTTCCTTTTTAATCAACATGAAAATGGCGCACTGCAATTTTCGTTCCCTCCCCCCCTCTCTTCACCAAAGAGCGACCGCTAGTTCTTACTCTGCGTGCTTGGCTTTAGATGAATTGGTATTGTTTGTGGAATGGCTTGATCCTGCAGTTTATCACCAGTGACCGTCAAATTGATCATTTATTTCCAGTCAGGGTGAATGGAACAGACTCTGCATTTCCTGCTCATTACCCAAGGGCAAGTGGTGTTAATGATGACGTGTCATTGAAAACGTTTTTTGCTGAATTTTTTAAAGGTTGGAAGACGGGAAAATAAATTGTTGCTCTGCTGCTTTTATCATTATTTTCCCATTTGTAAGGCTGTAAGGAAAGACATTCTAACTCGGTTTGCTGTTGTGCCTTGAGGTGAGAGAGAGAGATCTCTCTCCTGTGTTTGTCCTGTGTTGTGGTGTTTTCCAAGTCAAGTTTACATTGTCCGTCATCTTAAAAATAAATTCACTCTCGAGATGTGAATGCTGCTGGCAAGGCTCGTACTCATGGCGCATCCTTGAGAAGGTGGTGGTGAGCCGCCTTCTTGAACCGCTGCAGCCTGTGTGGTGTAGGTACGCCCACAGTGCTGTTAGGGAGGGAGCTAAAGAATTTGACCCAGTGAGAGTGAAGGCACGGCGATGCATTTCCAAGTCAGGGTGGTGAGTGACTTGGAGGGGAACCTTCAGGTGGTGGGGTTCCCAGGTAGCTGCTACCCTTGTCCTTCTGGGTGGCAGCAGTCGTGGGTTTGGGTGGTGCTGTCGAAGGAGCCTTGGTGAGTTGCTGTAGTGAGTGTTGTGGATTGTACACACAGCTGCTTCATTCCTCGTGCTCATTGATTGATGTCGGCTCGAACAGACTACGTGTGACCATTTGGCGGGTCATCACATGGCTGTAGGTTCTCAGTGCTAAGAGATTAACGTTCCTTTTTTAAAAAAATATTTTCTTTTTGTGTTTAATATAAAGTATGCTGTCTGACTGGGAGAAGGCAGAGTATCCGACTGCCTGTGATTCTTTGACTCAATGTTAGAAAAGATCGGCCGTCTCTCGTGAAACTGTTTAGTGTAACCCAGCGAGGTATTGCCATTCCATTGCTCTGTCACTGTAAACAATACTTCTTCCCGAAAGCACCCCACGGGGTTCCAGACACTTCCCTGGAGTCGATTCACCACCTTTCGCCCAACAGTCTATTCCCCCAAGTTGTGGCAAACTCGCGCTGGCAGTTTGTTGAGTTCCCGGAGGCATTGCGAGGGCGCTAGGCGGCTTTTGATTCTAACGGCAGAGATTAACATTCCTGACATTCATGCTGGGATTTTCTGGATCCGCCTACGGATTGTTGCGGGCGGGATGGAAAACTCGACGGACCGGCCAAAGGTCCGTTGACTTTGGCCGAGAATTTCCAGTTCCATAATAATAATAATCTTTAGTAGTGTCACAAGTAGGCTTACATTAACACTGCAATGAAGTTATTGTGAAAAGCCCCTAGTCGCCACATTCCGGCGCCTGTTCGGGTACACAGAGGGAGAATTCAGAATGCCCAATTCACCTAACAAGCACGTCTTTCGGGACTTGTGGGAGGAAACCGGAGGGTCCGGAGGAAACCCCACGCAGACATGAAAATGAAAACTGAAATGAAAATCGCTTATTGTCACAAGTCGGCTTCAAATGAAGTTACTGTGAAAAGCCCCTAGTCGCCACATTCCGGCGCCTGTTCGGGGAGGCTGGTACGGGAATTGAACCCGCGCTGCTGGCCTGCCTTGGCCTGCTTTAAAAGCCAGCTCTTTAGCCCTGTGCTAAACCAGCCCCTTGGGGGGAACGTGCAGACTCTGGACAGACAGTGACCCAACCTGGGTCCTTGGCGCTGTGAAGCAACAGTGTTAACCGCTGTGCTACCGTGCACGCCCCTTGGGCGGGCGTGACTGGAAAGTCGCAACCCCAGTGTCAGAATGACAGAGGAGGGCACTCTAACCTCTCAGGCGGAGGATTATGGCTTCAAATTCCACCAATTTACACTTGTCTGTTTTTTTAAAAAGAGGTTTCTGCGTTTGCAGCCCATTTGGTCACTTTGTCCATTATGCTCTGTCATTTCTAAAGCACCTCCCCTGATTCCGCCGCCCTTTCCAACCTTGTTGGCCAATTTGCATTTGTTTCTGAATCCAAGACATTGGTATCAATTAGATACAGAAGTGGTCCAGGCAGTAAATCCTGGCACACCCTTGATTAGGACTGCTCAAATCAAATCCACACTTGAACACCCGGGCAGCCTGATTAGAGCGGGTACTGGAGGGAAAGGTTGGCAGCTGAACCTTGGTAAGTTCATAGATAACCTGCAATTTATTTTCTCTTGAACTTTTATTGAGAATTTTATTTTTCTTGATCCAGAATGAAATTGATGAATTTATGGGTTCACGATTTGCCTGGGGAATTCACGATTTTCTCTGTCAGAATTGTGTGGTCTTAGTTTTTTGGTTGACCCTGATCACCCCTGGGTGAAGAGGAAAGGGATGGCGTGTTCGTCGATTCAGTTGGGTGTGCGGCGCTTTATCGGGCAGGAGCCATTGATCAAACAATGCCGATTTTAAACTGGGAAAAGGAAGCTGGCGAGGTGGATAAACAGAGGAATTTTCCACTGGTTGGGAGAACCAGGGGGGTAGAATTGGAGTTGGCCTTTCCAGGAATGAAGTTAGGAGATACTTGTAACGTAGAGAGAGTGGTGGAGGGTCAGAGCAATCTGCTGCAGCGGCAATTGTAGCACTGTTAATTATTCGCTTTAATCTGAGATAAGATAGACTTTCGTTATCCAAAGATATTAATGGCATGAGGCAAAGCCTGGTATATGGAGTTAGCTCACAGATCAGTCATGATCTTAATGAATAAAGAATTGGGTCAGAGATCTGAATGGCCTTTGATTCCCATGCGTATCTGTGAAACATTTTGGAACATTGAAGCCCCTGTATTGAGCAGAGAATGTTCCATGAGAATAGCTCTAGCGATTAGAAACTTTGGTTAGGTCGATAGATTGGAGAATCATAGAATTTACAGTGCAGAAGGAGGCCATTCAGCCCATCTCGGTACACATGGCAATAAACAAATCCATCCATCGAGTCTGCACCGGCCCTTTGAAAGAGCACGCAATTTTTTTCTTTGAGCTCCCAATTATTTATTTTCCAATTATGAGGCAATTTAGCGTGGCCAATCCACCTAACCTGAATATCTTTGGATTGTGGGGCTGAAACCCACGTAGCATGGTGGTTAGCATAAATGCTTCACAGCTCCAGGGTCCCAGGTTCGATTCCCGGCTGGGTCACTGTCTGCACGTCCTCCCCGTGTGAGCGTGGGTTTCCTCCGGGTGCTCCGGTTTCCTCCCACAGTCCAAAGATGTGCGGGTTAGGTGGATTGGCCATGCTAAATTGCCCGTAGTGTCCTAAAAAGTAAGGTTAAGGGGGGGGGGTTGTTGGGTTACTGGTATAGGGTGGATACGTGGGTTTGAGTAGGGTGATCATTGCTCGGCACAACATCGAGGGCCGAAGGGCCTGTTCTGTGCTGTACTGTTCTATGTTCTATGTTCTATGTTCAGACACGGGAAGAATATGCAAACTCCACACAGACAGCGACCCAGGGCCGGGATCGAATCCGGGTCCTCAGCGCCATAGGTAGCAGTGCTAACACTGTGCCACCACACCTCTACCCTACCCCAGTAACCCAGTAACCCCACCTAACCTTTTTGGACACTACGGGAAATTTAGCATGGCCAATCCACCTTACCGCACATCTTTGGACTATGGGAGGAAACCGGAGTACCCGGAGGAAACCCGCACAGATACAGCGAGAACGTACAGACTCCACACAGACAGCGACCAAAGCTGGGAATCGAACCTGAGACCCTGGAGCTGTGAAGCAAACAGTGCTAGCCACTGTGCTACCGGGCCACCCAGTAGGAACTGTTTTTTTGGCGAAGAAAAGGTTGAGAGTAGAGGTGTTCAAAATCATGAGAGTTCTGGACAGAGTAGACAGGGGGGAACTGTTCCCATTGGTGGAAGGGTCGAGAAAAAAGATGATACAGATTTAAGGTAAATGGCAAAAGAAGCAATGGAGACATGAGAAAAAACTTTTTTTCCCAGTGAGTGGTTCGTGTCTGGAATGCACAGCCCGAGAGTGTGGTGGAAGAACAATCAATTGAGGAATTCAAGATGGAATTGGATTCTTAGCTGAGAGGGAAGAAAGTGTTACATGATATGGGTGGAAGGTAAAGTGGCATTAGATGAATTGCTCATTCGGAGAGCCAACAGAGACAGGATGGGCAGAATGGCCAGTTTGTGCTGTAACAATTCTGCGATTCGGTGATGTAAATTTAACTTAATGCTGCCAACATATTTTTGCAGAATATGTGTGCTTGAGCCAATGCTTTAACGCTGTGCGGTCCTCTCAACTCATTATCGGGAACTGCTCGGCCGTGACAGGCGTGCAAGCATCAAGTATAATCCAACTGAAACTCTTCCCGCCAGGTGCATGGAAAGTTTGGAAGGACCTGGGGCGGGATTCTCTGCCCCGCTGCGCCACATTTCTGCCCCGACCCACCGACGGGATCGTCCGTTAAGCTGGTCAATGGGGTTTCCCATTGTGGGGTAGCCCCTTGCCGACGGGGAACCCGCGGGTGCCGGCAAAACGGAGAATCCTGCCGGCGGAGAATCCCGGCCTGAATCTCCAGCTGGGCAGTTGGAGGTTTCCAGTTCAAGTGGAAAACTACAAGAAATCGCCCAAATCTGTCAAGCTGGCTGATCTTTCCGGTGTCTGAGGTTGAAATTGTGTATTTGTGGTAAATTTTCAAGTGCATGAAATATTTTCAACACATTTTTTATCTAACAGATAGTGAGCTTTCGGCTGCCCAAGTATACTATCGGAAGTGAAGGGTCCAGTTAGTAACGATTAATAGAAGGTCGTTTAAGCAGGGACAAAACATTTACTCGGCCTGGTCTCACATCAGATGGCCCTAGAAAGAGTACAGCATTTCTTTCAGATCTTAACCATTAATGTAAGCATTAAAGATAGAGTTTTTGTTATTATCTAGGATCCAATTGATACCAAATTTATTACATGGCTCTTGCACTGAATAATAAATCGATTGCCAGGGCGGCATGGTGGCACAGTGTTAGCACTGCTGCCTCACAGCGCCGAGGACCCGGGTTCGATCCCGGCCCCGGGTCACTGTCCGTGTGGAGTTTGCGCATTCTCCCTGTGTCTGCATGGCTCTCACCCCCCACAACCCAAAAAGATGTGCAGGGCACGCTAAATTGCTCCTTAATTGAGGGGGGAAAAAAATAATTGGGTACTCTAACTTTATGAAAACAAAGTAAATCGATTGCTGAGAAAGATTTGCTGTTTGGCAATAGATTCCTGGTCCGTACATGCTTCGGATTTAAAATTCTCATCCTGGTTTTCCAAGTCCCTCCGTGGCCTCGCCCTGCCCATTCTATGTGATCTCCTGCAGCCCCCCCCCAGCTCTCTGAGGCACCAACATTCCTCCAACTCTGGCCTCTCGAGAATCCGTGACTTTAATCGCTCCTCTATTGGCCACTGCGCCTTCACCTTTCTAGGCCCTAAAGCTGTGGAAATCTCTCCCTAAACAACTCCACCCCCCCCCGCCCCTTTTGCGATCCTCATTAAATCATGCAAACTTCATCTCTTTTTTTCATTTAGAGTTCCCAAATCATTTTTGCAATGAAGGGGCAATTTAGCGTGACCATTCCACCTGCCCTGCACATCTTTGGGTTGTGGGGGCGAAACCCACGCAAACACGGGGAGAACGTGTAAACTCCACACGGACAGTGACCTAGAATCGAACCTGGGGTCTCGGCGCCTTGAGGCAACAGGGCTAACCCACTGTGCCACTCTGCTGCCACAACCTTCATCTCCTTTTGCCAGGTTTTGCTCGTTAACGCTTCTGGCGAGGCACCTTGGAATGCGTCCCTACTTTAAAGGTGCGGGATAAATGCCGGGTTGTTGAAGCACAGGATCAAATTTGAGATGAATGCAGCTTTTAGTGGGCTCCTGGTCGAGTATAAAACACATCTTGTAATGTCTCAAAGCTTTTGGTACCGTTGCTGCATGTGGGGGTGTGTCAGCTTGTAAATGCATAACTGTTTCCAGTCTTTTGTGAGTGAGATTTGAAGACAATCTTTCACCTTACAGTGTGGAACTAATTGAAATCACAACTGCGAGAGGTCACTGCAGAAGTAGTGCTCAGCCCCTGGCTAGACAAAAGCTATTCATTCCTTCTGGAATGTGCCGGAGAGAGGTGGGTGTTGATTAAAACCAGTTAGGTAGGGAGCACGTCTGCTTTCGGCATTATACAATGCTTAAAGACAGGCTGCTGTTTGAACATTTTTGTGGAGGAACAGGAAACGGGACACCCCCAAGGAGAGTTTGTTCAATTGGGAACGGATAAATGAGGCACTGGGGATGCATTTATGGGGAGCTGGAGGCAACGCTGTAACACTGGGGGGGGGGGGGGGGGGGTTGTAAGTACAGGCGGTGTTTGGATAGAATGGAATGTTTAATACCTACACTCCTGCGAATCATGTTTCCCAAAGTTCCTTTGAATTGTGACACGACCTTACAATGTACAGAATAAAAGCAAATGACTGCGGATGCTGGAATCTGAAACCGAAAGAGAAAATGGTGAAAAATCTCAGCAGGTCTGGCAGCATCTATAGGGAGAGAAAAGACCGAACGTTCCGAGTACAGATGACCCTTTGTCAAAGCTAAAAGACAGAGAAAGTGGGAAATATTTATACTCTAGGGTGAGAATGAAAGATGAGCGTTTTATTTTTCCAGTTGAAGCTCAACGCAAACTAGAGGAACAACACTCATCTTCCGGGTAGGCATGCTACAGTCTTCCGGTCTCAACATCAAATTCAACAACTTCAGATGGTCAGCTCTACCCCACCTAGACCCCTTTGTTTTCATCGCATTTCATTTCAACTGTCTTTTACCTTTCTTGTCTTTCTTTATATATATATTCCCCCCCCCCCCCCCCCCCCGTCTTGCCCCCACCTTCTTACCTTTTCTCCCCTTTGCTTCTCCCCTCCCCCTACACCTGTCACAGTTTACCCTCTGATTTTAGTTTCTCTGCTGTTTGGCCTTTCACGCCTTTTATTCTCTCTGGGGACTGCTATTAGCAGTTTCTGTGGCTAGGACTCATCTTTCATTCCCTCGCCCCACAGTATAAATATCTCCCAGTCTTTTAGCTTTGACAAAGGGTCACCTGGACTCGAAATGTGAGCTCTTTCCTCTCCCGACAGATGCTGCCAGACCTGTTGAGATTTTCCACCATTTTCCTTTTTGCTTCCAATTGTCATGTGCGAGTACCTTTAAGAAATGGGCGTTTGCTACTGCAGTGATGTCAGAGAGTGGGTGGAGCTGTCTATTCGGCTTTTTACTTTTGTTTTAGGCTGTTTGCTGCAGGGTGTGTTTTAGTTTCGTTTTCAGTGTTGGAGCTGAAGCCAGACAGAGCAGGTGTACTGCTGTTCTTTCTGCCATCAAAAGACTATCTCTTGATCATTTGGCGAAATCAGAACTATAAATGTTCTCTGTAGTGAATGTAAACCTAATGTGCTTCTGTTAAAAGATCTTTTAAAGTCGTATGGATGTTAAAAGGAAAGCTTAAAGGATTACTTAGTGTTGTAGTCTTTGGAGTTGTATTTGAATTAATGGTTGCTAAGATGTTCACTGTATGTTTTAAAAAGGTTAACTTGAGTTCATAGAATAAACAATGTTTTGCTTTAAAAAATACTTTTCCATTTCTGCTGTACCCCACCTGTAGAGTGGGCCGTGTGCTCCCCATACCACAATCTATTAAAAGTCGTGGGTCAGGTGAACTCCATGATGCACTTTGGGGTTCTCTAAACCCTGGACCATAACACAATGTACAGGAAGGTTTTTAGTTTGCATTTATGTGCGATTGTGACTCCATGGGGAGCACTCTCGCCTCGGCGTTAGGGGGTTGAGGGTTCAAGTCCCACTCCCGTCACTGGAGCTCAGGATCCGGGTTGGTATTCTCAATGTAATGCTGAGGGAGTGTCTCATGCTGCCTTTCAGGTGAGACATTAAACCAGGGCCCCGTTTACCCTCACATGTGGGCGCACAAGTCATTTGATTAGGAAAAGCGAGTTTCCCCCTGTGCTCTGGCGATATTATCGCACAGCAAACATTGTGTTGCTGTTTGTGGCAGATTGATAGTTGCTCCATACATTACAATGCTGTCTCCACTCCCAACAAAGTATTTCAGTGGCTGTGTAATGATTTGGGTTATCCTGAGGCTGTGAAAGGCTCAATATAATTAAATTTATTTTGTTTTAATAAAAGAAGTTCAGATACAGGTCACTGAAAGGGGCAACACAGGTGGAGAAGGTAGTCAAGAAGGCATACGGCATGTTTGCCTTCATTGGCCGGGGCATTGAGTATAAAAATTGGCAAGTCATGTTGCAGCTGTATAGAACCTTAGTTCGGCCAGACTTGGAGTATAGTGTCCAATTCTGGTCGCCACACTACCAGAAGGATGTGGAGGCTTTCGAGAGGGTGCAGAAGAGATTTACCAGGATGTTGCCTGGTATGGAGGGCATTAGCTATGAGGAGAGTTTGAATAAAATCGGTTTGTTCTGACTGGAATGTCGGAGAGGCGGCTTGATAGAGTTCTACAAAATTATGAGGGGCATAGACAGAGTGGATAGTCAGAGACTTTTTCCCGGAGTAGAGGGGTCAATTATTAGGGGGCATAGGTTTAAGGTGCGAGGGGCAAGGTTTAGAGGAGATGTACGAGGCAAGTTTTTTACGCAGAGGGTAGTGGGTGCCTGGAACTCGCTGCCGCAGGGGGTGGTGGAAGCAGGGACGATAGTGACGTTTCAGGGGGGGTCTTGACAAATACATGAATAGGATGGGAATAGAGGGATACAACCCCAGAAGTGTAGAAGATTTTAGTTTAGACGGGCAGCATGGTCGGCACAGGCTTGGAGGGCCGAAGGGCCTGTTCCTGTGCTGTACTTTTCTTTGTTCTTTTGTTCTATATATAAGCACTTGAACGAAGTGGGCCTTCATCGCAAAAGGACATGAGTACAGGAGCGAGGATGTCTTACTGCAGCTGTACAGGGCCTTGGTGAGACCACACACCTGGAGTATTGTGTGACGTATTGGTCTCCTTACCTAAGAAGGGATATGAGTGTTCATCAGATTGATTCCTGGGATGCCATGATCGTCGTATGAGGAGAACTTGGGTAGACTGGGCCTGTATTCTCTGGAATTTAGAAGAATGAGAGGGGATCTCATTGAAAGGTAGAAAGTTCTGACAGAGCCGGACGGGTGGGATACAGGGATGTCGTGTCCTCTGAT
Source organism: Scyliorhinus canicula (assembly GCF_902713615.1). NCBI lineage: Eukaryota > Metazoa > Chordata > Chondrichthyes > Carcharhiniformes > Scyliorhinidae > Scyliorhinus > Scyliorhinus canicula. Next base: position 154,235,130 of record NC_052159.1, read on the forward strand.
TTTGGGGGGGGGGGGGGGGGGGGGGGGTGTTCTAGAATAAGGGATATGGGATGACCCATTTTGGACAGGGATGAGGAGAAATCTATTTACTCAGAGGGGGGTGAACCTGGGGAATTCGCGACCACAGAAGGCTGTGGAGGCCAAGTTACTGAATATATTTAAGAAGGAATTAGATTTGTAGACTCTGAAGGTGTCAAGGGGCACAGGGGTACGGGGTTGAGATAGAGGATCAGCCACGATCATGTTGAATGGCGGAGCAGTACCGGAGGGCTGAATGGCCTCCTCCTGCCACTGTTTTCTATGCCTCCGTTTCACTCTGACTGTCGTTTATTGGAGGACGTTACTAAATGTACGTCTGTACATCACCATCTTTGCCTCCACTCTCCTGCATTCCCATTAGAAGCTGATTTGTGTTGTGAGAGAGAGAGAGATGAGCTGCAGTAGTTTTGAAATTGTATCCAGTTGATTTATAAGGTGGTGGAGGCTGGCAACACAGGAGGAGGCCATTCAAGCCATCAACCTTGTGCCGGCTCTTTCAGCAACTGATCTAATACGTCCCGCTCCCACTTCTCTTCCCCCAGAGCCGTACAAACATTTATTTCATAGACATTGAATTTACAGTGCAGAACGAGGCCATTCGGCCCATCGGGTCTGCACCGGCCCTTGGAAAGAGCACGCTCCCCAAGCCCACAACTCCATCCTATCCCCACACCTCCACCATATCCCCGTAACCCCACCTGCCCTTTTTTGGACACGAGGGGCAATTTAGCATGGTCAATCCACCTAACCTGCCCATCTTTGGACTGCGGCATTCTCCCTGTGTTTGCGTGGGTTTTATCCCCACAACCCAAAGATGTGCAGGGTAGGTCAATTGGCCACGTTAAATTGCCCCTTAACTGGAAAAAAAGAATTGGGTACTCTAAATTAATATTTTAAAATTATTTGGACTGTGGGAGGAAACTGGAGCACCCGGATGAAACCCACGCAGACACGGGGAGAACGTGCAGACTCCGCACAGACAGTGACCCAGCCGGGAATCGAACCTGGGATTCTGGAGCTGTGAAGCAGCCGTGCTAACCACTGTGCTACCGTGCCCTTCCTCAAACATTTATCGAATTCTCAGTGCAGCACTTTCCAGATAATAATAATGTGCAATAAATGCATTTTTGGGATCAAATCTAGGTATGAATTATACTGTAAATGGCAGAACCTTTAGGAACATTAACAGAGGGATCCGGGCGTGCAGGTCCACAGTTCCCTAAAAGTGGCAACAGGTGGCCCTGGTGATTAAGAAGGCATATGCCATGCTTGCCTTCATCAGCCAGGGCATTGAGTACAGGAGTTGAGAAATCATGTTGCAGCTGTATAAAACCTTGGTTAGGCCGCATGTGGAGTATTGCGTGCAGTTCTGGTCACCACATTATCAGAAGGACGTGGAAGCTTTGGAGAGAGTGCAGAGAATGTTCACCAGGATGTTGCCTGGTCTCGAGGGGGTGTTGGCTATGAGGCGACGTTAAGTAAACTAGGATTGTTTTCACTGGAAAGACGGAGGCTGAGGGGAGACCTGATAGATGTCTACAAAATTCTGAGAGGCATGGACAGGGTGGATAGTCAGAGGCTTTTTCTCAGGGCGCAAGTGTCAATTACACAGGGGCACAGGTTCAAGGCCAGAGGGGGAATGTTTAAGGGAGATGTGTGGGGTAGGTTTTTCACGCAGAGAGCGGTGGGTGCCTGGAACGGGCTGCCAGAGGATGTGGTGGAAGCAGCACATTAGCAACATTTAAGAGGCATCTGGATGGATACATGAATAGGGAGGAAATAGAGGGATATGGACTGGCAGAAGGTTTATTTTTTAGTTGGGACATCATGATCGGCGCAGGGTTGAAGGGCCGAAGGGCCTGTTCCTGTGCTGTACTTTTCTTTGTTCTTTGTTCTATAAAGAAGTTGAGCAATTTGTTTCTGCCTTGCCCACACCATTGGGAATAATTGCATCCTTTGTGACTGTAATTCTGCTACCCCCCCCTGACCTTACTAAATCCATGTCATTAGATTGATGCCGGCGCCCTCCTTTATGCCCCACCCTTCATTGCCCCACCCTTGGCTGTGTTCGTGATCAACGCACTCATGCATGGGAGATGGTGGCATGGTAGTAATGTCACTGGACCGGTAAACCACAAGCCCAGGCTCATGCTCCGAGATGTGATGGAATTTAAATTAAATGAATGAGCGCCAGAATTGAAAAGTTAGTGGTGACCATGAAACTATCATTGATTGTAAAGACTCATCTAACGTTCTTTAGGGGAGGGAATCTGCCGCCCTTACCTGGTCCAGTCTACATGACTTTCTGCGCAACCTGTGGCGACGGCGGCCGCATTGCCGGGCGGCAGGGGGCCGTCTGGTCCCGCCGTTGTCAACAGAGTTTCCGGTTGGATCAGATCCCGCCGGTGTGAATGGTCGGGAAGTTTGGGCCCAGATCCACAGCAATGTGATTGACTCCCACCACTGCCCTGTGGGATAGCCTAAGCAGCTCAGTTCAAGGGCAATTAAGGACGGGCAATAAATGCGATGCCCAGGCCCTATCAAAGAATAAACCAGAAAAACTTTCCCCACACCGTTGCATTGGAGTTCCAACCGTCACCCCCTTCCCAAGACTTCATCCTTAACCCTGTTCTTCCTTTCAGAGAGGAACATCGCCAAGCTTGTTTACGTTACAGTAATTCCGAGGCTTCGCTCGAGGAGCTAAGTTTAGATCTGCAGTACAGCAGTCCTGGGAGATCTCCCGTGCCTCTGAGACCAAAGCTGTTTGTTCTGAGGCTCCAGTTAATTTGAAGTCTGACATTAAAGTAAATACCATTCAAGGAAATCCCACTTCCTGGCCAGCTGTCATCCCAATTTTAATTGCCGACGGTGGGCCCACCCTCATTTTGAGGTTCCTTCTCCATTGAGCTGCTGAAGCTTTGATTCTCTCAGTCACACACACACACACACACACAGACATGCAGTGTGCACACATACAGCAAATATTTGTACATATAAGTACGTTTATTCTCGTTTTTATTTGCTATTCAACATTCCTTTTCAGCACATCCTTCTTTTTTCTAAAATTTAGAGTACCCAATTATTTTTTTTTTCCAATTAAGACGTCTGGGGCAGCACGGTAGCATGGTGGTTAGCATAAATGCTTCACAGCTCCAGGGTCCCAGGTTCGATTCCCGGCTGGGTCACTGTCTGTGTGGAGTCTGCACGTCCTCCCCGTGTGTGCGTGGGTTTCCTCCGGGTGCTCCGGTTTCCTCCCACAGTCCAAAGATGTGCGGGTTAGGTAGATTGGCCATGATAAATTGCCCGTAGTGTCCTAATAGTAAGGTTAAGGGGAGGAGTTGTTGGGTTACGGGTATAGGGTGGATACATGGGTTTGAGTAGGGTGATCATGGCTCGGCACAACATCGAGGGCCGAAGGGCCTGTTCTGTGCTGTACTGTTCTATGTTCTATGTAATTTAGCGTGGCCAATCCAGCTAACCTGCACATCTTTGGGTTGTGGGGGTGAAACCCACGCAGACACGGGGAGAATGTGCAAACTCCACACGGACAGTGGCCCGGGATTTGAACCCGGGTCCTCAGCGCCGCAGTCCCAGTGCTAACCACTGTGCCACGTGCCACCCAGCAGATCCTTCTTTAAATGGGGAGAGAAATAGGAACAGGAGTAGGCCACTCGGCCCATCAAGCCTACTCCACCATTCAATCAGATTCTGGCTTCCTTTCTGTCCCCGAAACCCTTCACTCCCTTGTCAATCAAAAATCCGCCTAACTTAGCCGTGAGTTATTAAATGGACATGAGAAATAGGAGATGGCGGAGGCCATTCTGCACTTATAGCCCACTGCGACATTCAGTGTGATCATAGCTGGTCTTCTACTTCAGCACCGTTTTCCTGCACTATCCCCATATCCCTCAATGTTTCTAACGTGTAGAAATCTGTGATCCTAGTTTTAAGCATACTCATTTTGTTGGCCAATGTTGGCGTGGCCACATTTTGGGGTCAGGAGGTCATGCCAAGTCTGGGAATGGGTGCGGAGGCCAGAACGTGGTCACTTGGACCTGGGCGGCCGGTGCTGTACTTTTCTTTGTTTTTTGTTCAATGACTGAGCTTCCACAGTCCTCTGGGGTAGAGAATTTCAAAGAATTCCTCCTCATCTATTCAAAAATAAATTTAGAGTACCCAATTCATTTTTTCCAATTAAGGGGCAATTTAGCGTGGCCAATCCACCGACCCTGCACATCTTTGGGTTGTGGGGGCGAAACCCACGCAGACACGGGGAGAATGTGCAAACTCCACACGGACAGTGACCCAGAGCCGGGATCGAACCTGGGACCTCGGCGCCGTGAGGCAGCAGTGCTAACCCATTGCGCCACCACGCGGCCCCTCGTCTCAGTCCTAAGTGACCTTCCCCCTATCCTGAGACTCTGTCCCCCTTATTCTTATTTTAAATGCATCTTCGCACCCACAGTGTTCTTCCCCTTTGGGGAATAGTGGGGAAGGGGTTGAAAGATTGTCGAGCTGATTATCAGCTTGTTGGACCATGTTGTGAACATTCCTTATATGGCCAACAAGCCCTGGAGTTGGGCTTGAACCCGGAGATTGTGGTTCAGAGATAGGGACGCAACCACTACACCACAAGACCGCCTAGCTGTGTGATAATCACCAGTTAATCTGTTTACTGTGATGTTGGTTGAACTGTAAATATTGACCAGATCAATAGGGAGAACTTGCCGGCAATTCTCTGAAACAGGATCATGCGAATAGGCGGGGTGATAAGGCCATTCGGCCCCTCAAGCCATTCAATAAGATTCTGACTGATCAGTTTGTGTTTTGAATTCCACATTCCCATCTACCCCTGATAACCTTTGATCCCCTTGCGTAACAAAAATCTATCTACCTCCGCCTTAAAAATATTCAATGGCTCCGCCTCCACCACCATATAGGGGCTGGTTTAGCACAGGGCTAAATCGCTGGCTTTGAAAGCAGACCAAGGCAGGCCAGCAGTGTGGGTTCAATTCCTGTACCAGCCTCCCCGAACAGGCGCTGGAATGTGGCGACTAGGGGCTTTTCACAGTAACTTCATTTGAAGCCTACTTGTGACAATAAGCGATCTTCTTCTTCACCTTCTGAGACAGGGGTGCCCAATTTCGCACAACACACTGAGATAAATATTTCCCCTCATCTTTGTCCTTTAAGGGCAAGCCCAAATTTTAAATCATTGTCCCCTAATTCGGGACTCATCCACGGGAGGAAACATCCTTTCCATGTCCACCTTGTTAATACCATTCAGGATCTTATACACTTCAATCAATTAACCCCTCACTCTTCCGAGCTCCAGTGGAAACAGACCCAGCCTGTCTAGGATAACCTCTTAGTCCCGGTATCAATCCCGTAAACCTCCTCTGAACTGCCTCCATTGCATTTACATCATTCCTTAAATAAGGAGACCAAAACCACGCACAGTATTTTAGATATTGCTTCCCCAATGCCCTGTATAACTGAAGCTTAACATCCTTACTTTAATGTTCAATTCCTCTGGTAATAAAGGATAGCATTCCATTGGCCTTCTTGATTGCATGCCGACTCACGTTCATGACGCGTGCACCGGAACACCGAGATCCCTCTGAACCTTTTTTCTTTCCAAAGATATTCTTTATTCCCAACAGAACAAATATTTCAAAATGGCAATTACCCAAGGTGCAATAATATTCAGGTTGTCTACATACGTCACGTTGCGCTCTGAGGTGCTTCAATACAGTCAAAGAGGCATTACAGGCATTTCAAAATGGTCATTACAGCTGGTGCAAAGGAATTTATGTTGTCTACGTAGCTGAAACTTGATTTGATTTGATTTGATTTAATTTATTGTCACATGTACCGAAGTACAGTGAAAAGTATTTTTCTGCGGCCGAGGGAACATACACAGTACGTATATATTAGATAAAAGAATAATCAACAGAGTACATTGACAAATGCTACATTGACAAATAGTGATTAGTTACAGTGCGGAACAAGAGGCCAAACAAAGCAAATACATGAGCAAGAGCAGCATAGGAAGTCGTGAATAGTGTTCTTAGAGGGAACAGATCAGTCCGAGGGGGGGTCGTTGAGGAGTCTAGTAGCTGTGGGGAAGAAGCTGTTCCTATGTCTGGATGTGTGGGTCTTCAGACTTCTGTACCTTCTGCCTGATGGAAGGGTCTGGAAGAAGGCAATGCCTGGGTGGGAGGGGTCTCTGATAATGCTGTCTCCCTTCCTGAGGCAGCGGGAGATGTATACAGAATCAATGTGGGGGTGACAAGCTTGTGTGATGCGTTGGGCTGTGTTCACCACAATCTCTGTATAACTGAAGCTTAACATCCTTACTTTAATGTTCAATTCCTCTGGTAATAAAGGATAGCATTCCATTGGCCTTCTTGATTGCATGCCGACTCACGTTCATGACGCGTGCACCGGAACACCGAGATCCCTCTGAACCTCTGCAGTTTCTTGTGATCTTGGGCCGAGCAGTTGCCATACCCAGGCTGTGACGCAGCTGGATAGGATGCTCTCTATGGCACATCTGTAGAAGTTTGTGAGAGTTGATGCAGACATGCCGAATTTCTTTAGCTTCTATCGAAAGTAGAGGCGGTGTTGGGCTGTCTTGACTATTGCATCAACGTGAGTGGACCAGGACAGATTGTTGGTACTGGTGACCCCCAGGAACTAAAAGCTATCGACCATCTCCACTTGAGTGCCATTGATGCAGATGGGAGTGTGTGTCGTGCTACGCTTCCTGAAGTCGATGATCAGTTCCTTGGTCTTGTCGACATTTAGAGAGAGGTTGTTTTTGGTACACCATGCAACCAAGTGATTTATCTCCCTCCTGTGGTCTGATTCGTCGTTGTAGATCTTCCAGTGCAAAGAGTTGTCCCTAACTGAGAGTTGTCGACCAGCACATTGCAAAGCCCAGGGCTAGGTACTGAGGGACACATTGAAGCTTGGGGCAGCTGCCACAGAGGCGCAATGGGAGAAGGTCGCTGTCTTAAGAGATTTCAGCCATAATGATCTGAGGGGAGTGGAATGATGTAGACCCCCCCCTCAGGCCATATGACTCATTGAATGTACACAGTGAAAATTACGTGTATCACAATTGTATTGAAGCACCTCAAGAACGTAACTTGATCTTTCTCCACCTCGGAATTCGGCAGTCGTTTGCCATTTTAGTAATACTCTGCTCTTTTATTCTTCCTGCCAAAGTGAACAACTTCACATTTTCCCACATTATACTCCATCGACCAGATTTTTGCCCACTCACTCAACCTGTCTAGGTCAGTCTGCAGCCTCCTTATGTATTCTTTACAACATACTTTCCGACCCACCTTTGTGTCATCTGCTAATTTAGCTGTCATATCCCTACTGTCAATTCCACCCATCACATATCCTGACGGAGCAGGAAGGGGAGGCTGTTCAAAATCTCAGCTGAGAAAGGCAACATGACTGACAGTGTGGCACTCTCTCAGTATTGAGTTGGGAGCATGTCCTGCAGTGGGACTTGAACACACCACCTTCTGATGTGGAGGACAGAGTGTTACCTGTTGAGCCACTGCTGACACTTGGGCTGAAGGGGCTCTTTCTGTGCATAAATCTGATCTACATCCATCCAGACTTTGACAAGTGCAGCTGTGACTGCCGGATATTGAACAATATAAAAGAGTGTCATTTCCCCAAGTGTTTAGCTGTTCAGATTTTTGTTATCTGGCCACAGTTATAATATCAGTACAGAAAAGCTCATCGCTCAATATTCTGCCAGTTCTGTGTGTTTTATCACTTTGTCAGCACATTGGACTTTGTTCTAAATGTTAGCAATGCGTTAGCTTCTCCGAGAGGGGGAGGGGTGTAGAGTGGCAGCCCTGTCGAGCAGGAAGGGCTAATATTCATGTTTTAAGCACTCAACCTGCTTTAGTGAAAGGTGGTGGGGGGGGGGGGGGGGGGGGGGGGGGGGGGGGGGGAGAAGATAGAGGCCCGGTTTCTTGAGTTGATCATTAGCCAATGCTACTGCGCGGCCACACAATTGTCTGCATACAGTCAGCTGTTAGCGCAGAACTTGAATCTTGTCGAAGAGAGAGATTATGTTGCTGACATTTTTTGTCTTGCACGCATCGCGCCAAACACAAGAATGGTAAATTTCAAACAATCACAACAGTTTATACCACCTGGGAAAAGGCCAGTGATTGGTTGGTAAGTCATCTCTGATTGGCTGATGTTCTGCCATGGAGGTGTTCTACCATGGAGAAGTTAACTGGGAACTGTAAACTCCACAAGTTTCTACATTATTCAAAAAGGCACAAGGCTTGAACATATTCCTTTTGTTTGCAGAAAATGCTGAGATTGTAAGCCATACATCCCGGTGATTGGCTGATCGAATCAGATGTTTCTTTGGTTGTTCATAATAGGCAGAATACAGACCGTAGGTAGCCAGCCCATACATGTGAAACCTAAAACAAAATTATTCTGTGATTGGGCAGCACTTGCTGAACAATCCTGAGTAGGCCAATAGCTACATTAAACCTATTTAAGATAATCAGTTGTGCTCAAAATATAGCTCATTTACGCCTGCTAGAAGTGACATACATTCATACACAGGGACCCATAGTCTGTCAAAAAAAAAAGGAATATGCTCAAGCCTTCCGCCTTTTTTGAATTGCCTGGGAGCCTATAATTCCTTGTTGTTTTTTTCCATGGCAACACCTCGGCCAATCAGTGTCAAGTTGACACCCAATCAACAACTTTTTCTCCTGCAGTATTAATTGTGATCGTTTGAAATTTGGTATTTTTGCATTTGACCTGGTGAGAGCTAAACCAGAAACTGTGATGGGTTGAATGGCCTCATTCCATGCTGTAAACATTCTGTGATTCTGCCTCTTCAGCAATTGTGTACATGTTGGGAAGGGTCCAGCAGGGTAATATCCATCACCAGATAACATGCTGATGATCATCAGCCGAACACCGAACAAGTCGAGCAATTCCCTCAGAGATGCTCGCTGATTTCTTGATATTAACCTCCCTGTGCATCTCTTTGCTGGGCTCCCAGCTAGGCCCTGTGGTGCATGTTATCTGCTGGATCATTCTCCGCAATTCAACCTTCTCATGCGTCAACGATATTCCTCCCACTGTTGAGGTTTGTCTTTTGTGTTGGGAATAGATGAGGTGGGTGACCTATTCCCAGGCACTTGGATTCTGATGGTCAAAACCAAATAAATCTGCCGGTGTATAAGATATAACAGAAAATTATCCACTTTGCACTCTGATAAACACAGAGAGAATTCACACACACCCACCCTGTGATATTCTGCCCATTTAATTAAAGGGTACAAAATTGCAGGTTTGATTTGTGGAATTCCTTACTTTGCCAAAACAGAGAATGTTGCGTGAAGTTTAAAAAAAAATAAATCCAGAATACCCAATTTTTTTTTCAATGAGGGGGTAATTTAGAGTGGCCAACCCACCCACAATGCACACCTTTGGGTTGTGGGGGTGAGACCCACGCAAACACGGGGAGAATGTGGAACCACACAGACAGTGACCCAGGGCCGGGATCGAACCCGGGTCCCCAGCACCATAGGCAGTAGTGTTAACCACTGCGTTAACCGTGCAGCCCTATCTTTCATAAAGTTTTAAGTACACAAATAGATATGATCACTTGGTGGTACAGAGCCTCAATATTGCTGAAAAGAACTCAAAAAGTTAAGATAATCAGTCAAGTTTGTAACAAGGCCTATTTACATTTGCTAGAAGTGACGTACATAGGGAGGCGTTCTCTGCAAACAAATAAAATCTGCTCAAGCCTTGCCCTTTTTTGAATTTTACATAGAATTTACAGTGCAGAAGGAGGCCATTCGGCCCATCGAGTCTGCACCGGCTCCTGGAAAGAGCAGACAGTGACCCAAGCCGGAATCGAACCTGGGATCCTGGAGCGATTGTGCTATCCACAATGCTACCAAATTACCCGAGAGATTGGGGAACCTACAGTTCTCCATTGCCTTATCCATGGCAACACCTCTGCCATCGGTCAACTTGTCAACCAATCAGCACCCTTTTCTCCTGTAGTATACATTGTTGTGTGTTTGAAATTTGGCATTCTTGTGTTTGTCCTGATGAGTGCAAAACGAAAAGCTTCGACAACATGTCTCTCTTTTCAGCAATAAATAAATAAAAATGCACTTTTTGAAATTAAGCCATGGGATGTTGTTGCAGATAAATATTTTAATTATAATTTTTAGTTTGGTAGTATAATTAAAGTGTTTGGTTCTTATTTCATTCATTGTGAAGAATGAGAGGTGCTCTTATTGAAACCTGCAAAGTACTGAAAAGAATATACAGGGTAGATGCAGCTACAGTGGTTCCCTTGGCTGGGGAGTCTAGAACCAGGGGGCACTATTTCAAAATGAGGGGGATAACATTCAGGACAGAAATTAGGAGAAATTTCTTTGCACAGAGGGTTGGAAGTCCACAGCCAGAGGAAATGTTTCAGGATTTTGACCCAATGATTGTCAAGGAACGGCGATACGTTTCCAAGTCAAGGTGGTGTGTGGCTTGGAGAGAGATTTGCTCCACTTGTCCTTCTCGAAGGTAGGCCGTGAGATTGGAAGGTGCTGTCGAAGGAGGCTTGGGGGAGTGAATGTTGAAGGTGGTGGATGGGAATGCCAATCGAGTGGGACTGCCGTGTACTGGATGGTGTTGAGCTTCTTTAATGTTGGGGCTGCGCTCATCCAGGCAAGTGGAAGAGTATTCCATTACACTCATGGCTTGTGCCTCGGAGATGGTGGACAGAATTTTGGGAGTGGGGGAGTTCACTGCATTATTTTCAGCCTCTGATCTGCTCTTGTAGCCATTGTATTTATATGATATATTTATGCAATGAAGCGGGTGTAAACATGTTGGGAATATTTGCAGTATTTTATACAGTGTTTCGGTACCCAAGAGCAGTTTCAGAAGCTCTCAGACTCTGAATTGGTCCCATTCCCTTATTGCATTCAGTAGTTGATTGAGGGAGAAAGCAGCCAATTCCTATCACTTGCTTCTTGACAGAAGTTAAAATGAGTGGGGGGGGGGGGGGGGGGGGGGGTAGGAGATCTTGACAGGTGGAAAATCAGAGATTGCTGAGCTTTAGAATGTGTTGTTAGTGCTGTATAGAGGATGTGTTTATTCCCCTAGTATGACATAGCATTTACAGCACAGAAAGAGGCCATTCAGCCCAACTGGCCTGTGCTAATTTGTACCTGAGCTTTGTATCATCCTATCAATTTATCTTTCTATTGCTTTCACTCCCGTACCAGCCTCCCCGAACAGGCGCCGGAATGTGGCGACTAGGGGCTTTTCACAGTAACTTCATTTGAAGGCTACTTGTGAAATAAGTGATTTTCATTTCATTTCATTTTTTCATTTCATCTGTATATCTAGCCTCCCCTTAAATACGTCAATCCTGACTTCATCTCAATCGCTCTCTGTGCTGGCCGGTTACATATTCGCACACTTACTCATTGTATCATGGGGTATTGTCCTGTTATTCTGCCATTCCTTCGACTAATCGATATTCAATGATGTGACACGTCAACTGAGTTGGCAACTCATCTGATGGCACCGGTGGGTAAAGGTGACACCTGGCATTGAACTGAGTGGTCGTTGTACCGATCATAAAGCCTGATTGCCATAGTTTTGGGGTCTCGGTTGACGTGGAGAGACAGGAGGAGCTGGGTATGCTCTTCGTAGAGCAGAGGAGGGTAAGAGGAGATTTAATACAGTGGGTCAAAATGAGGAGAAGTTCTGACAGGGTGAATGAAGTGGAAGGTCAATAATGAGCAGGCACAGGGCAGCACGGTGGCGCAGTGGGTTAGCCCTGCTGCCTCACGGCGCCGAGGTCCCAGGTTCGATCCCGGCTCTGGGTCACTGTCTGTGTGGAGTTGGCACATTCTCCCCGTGTCTGCGTGGGTTTTGCCCCCACAACCTAAAGATGTGCAGGGTATGTGGATTGGCCATGCTAGACTGCCCCTTAATTGGGAAAAGATGAATTGGGCACTCTAAATTAAAAAAAAACACAAAATAGTTAGCAGGCACAGAATTAAAATAATTGGCAAAATTGGGAGAAGAAGACATGAGGAAAGCCCGTTACACGTTGGGAGTTGTTACGATCTGAATGCTTGGAAAGGCAGAAGCAGATTCAATAATAACTTTCAAACGGAACTTGGATGAGTAGTGAAAGGAGAATAATTTGGAGGGTACTTGGGGGATACTGAGACTAACTGGATAGCTCTTTCAAAGGCACAATGGGCTGAATGGCCTCTTTCTCCTCCTGCGCTGTTGAATGAATTACCAGCTGACATTCACAAACCAGGTTTAATAGCCTGTGGAACTGTGTCAAAGAGCAGGTCACTGCTCACATGTGAAAGGAGGGGGGAATAGAAATGCCTTATTGATTTTGTGACAAGTACAGCAAGGCCGGAGGTCGGGATCAAGAAGCCAACGGATCTCTCGGATTTCTATCATGCCAATTTTGTCCTTTTATAATGCTGCTGCTATTCTGATATCCTTCCACCTGTACTTCATCATGACTTCTGATGATATAGTTCCACCTGCACCTGTATGTACATCAATGGGAACGAAGTAGAAAAGGTCGAGAGCTTCAAGTTTTTAGGTGTCCAGATCACCAACAGCCTGTCTTGGTCCCCCCCCATGCCGACAGTATAGTTAACAAAGCCCACCAACGACTCTACTTTCTCAGAAGACTGAGGAAATTTGGCATGTCAGCTATGACCCTCACCAACTTTTACAGATGTACCATAGAAAGCATTCTTTCTGGTTGTATCACAGCCTGGTATGGAGCCTGCTCTGCCCAAGACCGCAGGAAACTACAAGAGGTTGTGAATGTAGCACAATCCATCACGCAAACCAGCCTCCCGTCCACTGACTCTGTCTATAATTCCCGCTGCCTCGGAAAGGCAGCCAGCATATTTAAGGACCCCACGCACCCCGACATAATCTCTTCCACCTTCTTCCATCAGGAAAAAGATACCAAAGTTTGAGGCCACGTACCAACCGACTCAGGAACAGCTTCTTCCCTGCTGCCATCAGACTTTTGAATGGACCTACCTCGTATTAAGTTGATCTTTTCTCTACACCTTGCTATAACTGTAACATTATATTCTGCAGTCTCTCCTTCCTTCCCCATGTACGATATGCATTGTTTGTACAGCATGCAAGAAACAATACTTTTCACTGTTTACTAATACATGTGACAATAATAAATCAAATCAAATCAAATCAAAGGGATCATTGCCCATCTGATCGAGAGTTTTGGCCTATTTCTCCAATGAAATGCAGGATTGTCAAACTCTTCCTTGTTCGCAGCCGACTTCCACTCGTGGTCACTTTCCACCTAGTCAATAACAGGAACGCCGGTCGAGTCCCCCAGCCCCAGTCACTGAGGTACAGTAATGCAGCCCAGTTACTGCCTTGCATGACATTGTACGAGCTGCCTCCTGAAAGTTGCACTCAGATGCCAACTTTTCTTTTTTGTTTTTTGATTTTTAAAAAATAAATTTTGATTACCCATTTTTTCCAATTAAGGGGCAATTTAGCGTGGCCAATCCACCTACTCTGCACATTTTTGGGTTGTGGGGGCGAAACCCACGCAGACACGGGGCGAATGTGCAAACTCCACACGGACAGTGACCCAGAGCCGGGATCGAACCTGGGACCTCAGTGCCGCGAGGCGGTTGTGCTAACCACTAGGCCACCATGCTGCCCTCTCAGATGCCAACTTAATTCAGTTTCTGGTACTGTTGCCTCTGAGTCAGAACATTGAGGGTTCCCCAGTTCAGGGTTTGAAAGCACAATCCAGATCAATTCTGCTCTCTGTTAGTGAGGTGTCATCCTCATATGAGCTGCTTTACCAAAGCTCCAGCCGCCTGATCAAGTGGATGCTAAAGGTCCCCACTCCCAAGGAACCTTTTGACAAAAATAGGAGCAACAGAAGGATGACATGCATTTGTAACAGTAAGAAGTCTGACAACACCAGGTTAAATGTTGGACTTTAAGCTGGTGTTGTAAGACTTCATACTGTGCCCACCCCAGCCCAGCACCGGCATCTCCACATCACGCATTTGAAAGGCTCCCTTCACATCCCAAAGTGATTTACGGCAAATTAAGTTCTCCCCGGGAGCCAATTTGTTCCCTTGATAATGTCTAGATAATCTGTATCTTGTGATGTTGGTTGAGGGATAAATATTGGCCGGGATATCAGTAGGGAACTTTGAAATAGCTTGGTAAGATCTTTTATACCCACCTGAACTTGCAGATAGGGCCTCAGCTTATCATCGCCAATCTGAAAAAATCAGCATCATTGACAATGCAGCATTCCCTCAGTGCTGCATTGGGAGTGCCAGAACCTAAATTAAGCATTCAAGTCTCTGAAGTGGGAATTGTACCCGTTAATTTCTGACTATGAAAAGGTGCTATGCAAATGCAGGTTTTTAACCATTCTTTCTCATGTCTTTGAGGGTAGTCTAGGGGAGCATCCAACTACAAATGAACAGATTCCTCATACCCATAAGAAGCATTGGGAAATTAAAATTCAATGAGAAACAGATTTCTCCAACAATTATTCCCCGGAACGTTGTGTGTGCAGTAAATTGCACATTTGGCCAATCAGGCACCCCAGCCTTCCGTTCCTCCAACCACTACTTGCCTCACCTGTGGCGTTTGTAGGTCGCACATTGGACTTCACGGTCACCCGAGAACTTATTTTTAGTGTGGATGCAAGTCACCCTGGAGTCTGAGGGGCTCCCTAAGAAGAAGTAAATCAGTGATCGCCACCATTTTCTACATGGGTCGTGAAGATACATTTGCATATCCCTTGGTAGTATCGAATTTGCGTATTGCTGAAAAAAGAGTCACACCGTCAAAGCTTTTTGTCTTGTACTCATCAACTCAGATACAAGAATGGCAAATTTCAAAGGGAGCCACAATTCATAATGCAGGAGTAGAAGGTGCTGATTGATTGGCAGGTTAACTCTTAGTTTCATAGAATTTACAGTGCAGAAGGAGGCCATTCAGACCATCGAGTCTGCACCGGCTCTTGGAAAGAGCACCCTACCCAAGGTCCACACCTCCACCCTACCCCCATAACCCAGTAACCCCACCCAACACTAAGGGCAATTTTGGACACTAAAGGGCAATTTAGCATGGCCAGTCCACCTAACCTGCACATCTTTGGACCGTGGGAGGAAACCGGAGCACCCGGAGGAAACCCACGCACACACGGGGAGAACATGCATACTCCGCACAGACAGTGACCCAAGCCGGGAATCGAACCTGGGACCCTGGAGCTGTGAAGCAATTGTGCTAACCACAATGCTACCATGCTGCCCACTCTGGTTGAGGCATGGCCATGGCGAATGCGCAGTAAACTCTAGTCCCAAAGCTTTTGTTTAATTTAATAAAGGTGGAATGACCTTTTACCTGCAGAGGACAGCTGTCCACATGAATATATGGATGTGACTATGTATGAATATATATATATATTTGATATATATGCCTTGACCAATCAGAGTCAACTTGCCAACCAATCATCTCCCTTCTTTTGTGTGGTATAAACTTTTGCGCCATTTGAAATTTGGCAATCTTGCATCTGTCTTGATGCGTGCACGATGAAAAGCTTCAACAGCATGTTTCTCTTTTCAGCGCCATTTAAGATACAAGTGTATTTTACTTCGACTCTGGACATTTTACAAAGCACAAAATAGGAAGAGGTCATGGTCAAGGTTCACTACTAATACAAAAATAAAATACTGCAGATGCGGTAAATCTGAAATAAAAACAATAAGTGCTGGAAACTATCAGCAGGTCAGGCAGCAAGAGCAACAGAGTTCACCTTTCAGTTCGATGACCTTTCATCAGCAGTGTGCATAAATTGACAAAAGTTAATTGACCCAAACCGTTAACTCTGTGGCTCTTCCAGATAGCGGTATTCTCAGAGATTGAAACATGTTAAACTGTTCTTACATTTCCTTTCTGCTTCTTTATTCCTAATCCAGTCGTGCTTTCCCTCTCACTATTTCTCTTTCTGCCCGTGATTTGACTCAAATTCACCCAATTTCCTTCTCTGTCATTCCTCCATCAATCCTTAAATATGATTGGTTAGGGAGATAAACGGTTGCCCCTCTCGTTGACCGGGGCCCCAGAAGCCCCGTGGCCCTCACCGCCCTGTTACCAGCTCCCACTCTTTGCCAGTTACGGCATGAAAATCTGCGAGCAAAGGAAGAAGCATGGGGTCGGCCGAGAGATGCCTCACTGCAGCACATTGTGGCCCAGTGATGTGCGACTGTCGTTCTCGGTTTCTGTAAAGAAAACAGGTTAATGGAGCAATGACCAGGGAATGTAGAATTCCTTGGAATAATGGCCCCCATATACCTTTGAATTGATCAATGGTCAACAATGAAACAATCTTTGCCCTCTAATGAAGGCATTGGTCATGTCCAGTAAGCAAAGGTGTGCCCTCGTGTGTGGGAGTGGGGTTCAGAAGGGATGACCCTGTTCTTTGTTAAGCATAGTAAGAATTCTTATACCAGGTTAAAGTCCTGGTTGAGGCCGTACTCAGGTATAGCATATGAAGGCAAGTTCCGCACGCATGAGTACGGCCTATTGATAATTGAGATAGAGGAGCAAAACACTGGCAGCTCCAACACAACAGTAACTTGCATTTACATAGCGCTTTGAACATAGGGGGGGCGATTCCCCCCCCCCCCCCCCCCCCCCCCCCGCGTTACATCTGGCACCCCTCCTGCTGTTCCCGGATAATAGCGGGAGAGCCTCTAAATGGGGTCCACATCCGGGCTCCAAACCAATCGGGGGGGGGGGGGGGGGCACTACTGCCTCACAGCCCCCCAGGGACCCGGGTTCCATTCTGGCCTCGAGTGACTGTCTGTGTGGCGTTTTCATTTTCTCCCCGTGTCTGCGCCAGTTCACTCACAGCCACATCAGGAGCCCCTAGACCCCCCCCCCGACCTATGCCGGATACATTAGGAAGACAGTTCTCAGGTGCCCACCCCTGATCCACACACTTGCCCAAGAGGCAAGTTGATCAAGGGGTTACCCTCAGTGCTGAAGCCCAGCTCTTGAACGTTTAAGTGTTGGCTGCTGCCTCTATGGCGCTGACACTTCTGTAGTCAGGCCAACTCTTTTAAAATGCGATGCAATAGTCCTCATCTGAGACATAGCATGTGTGCCCACGAGAAGCCACTTGAGAGCTGTGAGCAGCTGTCACAACTAACAAGGCCAATTCCTTATTAGCAATAACGTTCAGCTGTGAAGCTAGAGGCTGCTCACAGTCAAAGGGAGTTAAAGTGACCTTCAGCATAGAACCAAGATCAGGGATCTGTCCTGGAAGCGTTTGGGTGGCAGCAGCTGTAGTTGTCCCTGTTATGGTTCTCCACAATATTTAAAGATGGCTTGAAGGCCTCTCAGATGAAAAGGTTCTTAAAACCCCTCCCTCCCCCACCCCTTTGGCCCTGGGCAGAATCCCGACCAAACCCGGGCCCAACCCCCTCACATCCCCATTCCAGTGCCCTAGAGCTCCATTTCCAAACATGGAAGTGGCTCCTCCGTTTCCCTCAGCAACCATTGCCCCAGCTTCACGTTCTAAACGACACCCGCGTGATTTCTCACCGAGGAGCCGGTTAATTCCCCGGGAGGCCGTTGCATACGACTTCAGCACGGCAGCATAGTGGTTAGCACAGTTGCTTCACAGCTCCAGGGTCCCGGGTTCGATTCCCGGCTTGGGTCACTGTCTATGCGGAGTCTGCACATCCTCCCCGTGTCTGCGTGGGTTCCCTCCGGGTGCTCCGGTTTCCTCCCACAGTCCAAAGATGGGCAGGTCAGGTGGATTGGCCATGATCAATTGCCCGTAGTGTCCAAAATTGGTGGAGGTGTTGACCTTGGGTAGGGGCTCTTTCCAAGAGCTGGTGCAGACTCGATGGGCCGAATGGCCTCCTTCTGCACTGTAAATTCTATTAATTCAATCTCGCCAATTGAAATTAATGCAAAGGAAGGTTAATGACACACTGGTCAGATTTGGCCGTGACCTGGGACTTGCCATCAGGAGCGGTCGGTTAGATTGAATCTCGATTTTGGCCTTTCCCGTTATTTACCCAGATCCGCGCCAGGCGCTGGTTACATTGCACCCTTGTTTCTGCTATCTGAGGGAGATTCTATCGAGGGCAATGTCAGTATTCACCCCTCTAATGACAACCCTCCCCTAAATCTGACCTCTTGTGCAAGCCTGATATTGATCGCTCCGGCATCATTCAAGCTTTTGGCGAAAGATATCAATATTCCCATGTGGCTCGGTGGGTTTATAATGCTCCTGTGAAGGGCTTTGGGACACTTCGCTATATTAAAGATGCGACAGAAATGTAAATTATTATTGATGTGGTCAATCACCATAAGCGGGAATTATTCCCAGACCGGACACAATGAGCAAAACAGATCATAGAGTGCAGAAGGAGGCCATTCGGCCCATCGAGTCTGCACCGACCCACTTAAGCCCACACTTCCACCCTATCCCCATAACCCCTCCTAACCTTTTTTTGGGTCACTAAGGGCAATTTATCATGGCCCATCCACCTAACCTGCACGTCTTCGGACTGTGGGGGGAAACCAGAGCACCCGGAGGAAACCCACGCAGACACGGGGAGACCGTGCAGACTCCGCACAGACAGTGACCCAGCGGGGAATCGAACCCGGGACCCTGGCGCTGTGAAGCCACAGTGCTAACGACTATGCTACCGTGCTGCTACCATGCTGGCGGAAGGGCACTGTAATTGCAGTTTGCAGTTTTCATGATAACATGTTGGACTTTTATTCAGTAACTCTCGCAATTAGCCCTTCCCGGAGGTGTGAATGGATCCTGTGCCACACCTCAGCTCTGAAAGGGGCCCCCAGACCATAATATTAAGCACAAGTCAAAATTCCAAACCTATCATTGACCGGTGGTTGCTGGAGGGAGGATCACACAATACTACACGATCGTCACTTATTAACATCTTTTTGAAGTCTGTAATCTGGCAGTAAAATGGTGTGTGTTTAGGATTTCTTTCATTCTCTCCGCTGGTGCCCTTTTGGGCGACAACACGGTCCAATAATTTCATCCTCAAACAAAAGCAAAAAGCAGTCAATGCTGAAAATTAAAAATGGGAATAACAAACAATGGGAACACCACTCCGATTTGGCAGCCTCTGTATGAAAGGTATCAACCTGAAACATTAATTCTCATTCCCCCTCCCCGATCCCTCTCTCTCTCTCTCTCTCCACACACATGTTGCCTGAGTGTCTTACAGCATTTTCTCTCATTTTCATTCCAGTTTTTTGTCAGGGATATTTAATTCCCAATCTGGCCCGAGTTTTAATCAAGGCCACGTTATCATGTGCCTCAATTTCAATTCGTACCTCTTCATCTTTTACTTTTAATGCTGATGCTTTGCACAATTATGTACAAAAAGTGTAAACCTTGATCGATTTGTACCCCTCGTTTACATTCCCCCCCACCCCCCCACTGACTCATTCTCCTTCACTTGCCCCATTGGCGGAGCGTTATCCCCCGCTTTACTGACTCATTCTCCTTCACATGCCCCATTGGCGGAGCGTTATCCCCCGCTTTACTGACTCATTCTCCTTCACATGCCCCATTCGCGGAGCATTATCAGGCAACATTTGACACCAAGGGGATGTTGCTGCAGCTTGTTCCGAGAGGTAGGTTTTGAGGAGCTCCTCCAAGGAGGAGAGGCTAAGAGGAAGAGAAAGTAATCAAAGGAATGCCAGAACTTTAGGGCCTAAGCCGCTGAAGACGTGGCCAGCAGTGACGGAGTGATTGAAACCTGGGATCTGCATGAGGCGTGAATTGGAGGAGCACAGAGACAAAGGGTCATCATTGGAGGAGACAAAGGGTCATCTGGACTCGAAACGTTTGCTCTTTCCTCCCCCTGCAGGCGCTGCCAGACCTGCTGAGATTTTCCACCATTTTCTCTTTGGTTCCGACTATCGCCTGGCTGGCCGGCCTCGGGTTTGTGTTGGGGGGGAGCCTGGAATCGGGACACCTGTGACCACAGAATCATAACGCAACAGAAGAAGGCCATTCGACCCATTGAGCCCTTTCCAGCGGTGGGGACTAAATAGGATGGGTCAAAAATACCGAACCTTTAGGTCAGCACGGTGGCGCAGTGGGTTAGCCCTGCTGCCTCACGGCGCCGAGGTCCCAGGTTCGATCCCGGCTCTGGGTCACTGTCCGTGTGGAGTTCGCACATTCCCCCCGTGTCTGCGTGGGTTTCACCCCCACAACCCAAAATATGTGCAGCGTGGGTGGATTGGCCACGCTAAATTGCCCCTTAATTGGAAAATATGAATTGGATACTCTAAATTTATAACAAAAAAATGTTGAACCTTTTAAAGGGAAACTAAGATCTCCCTATCAAAACAAAGTTGCTAAATCAAAGCAGTCATCACAAATGATCTGAACTGATATGTGGTCTGTCAGATTAAAGGGAAAATGTTTTAATTAAACCAGCTAAGAGGGTGACCCCTCCCACAGTGTTTTGCCCTATGTTTAAGGGGGTACTTTGGTGTTACAGCCCTGTCACATCCTCCGTACAGATGATGTTAAATATAATATTTTCTGATACTTTGTTTTTTTAATTAAAAGGAAAAACTGAAATCTGAAACCACAACGTGCAGCCTGTAGTACGTGTTGAAAGGGCGGCTATCAGACAAACCTGACTTCACGTCAGGTGAAGGGCAGGATCTCCCAGCTGGCAGTGTTTTCGTGCCCTGCTACCCCTGGGCCAAATCTGATAGGGTGGCAGCTCTGCCATCCCGGCATGAGCGAGCTGCCAAGGACCGAGACTTCACGCAGTCCCCCCGATTCTGGGACCTCGGATCGAGGGCTAGGTAAGTGCAGGGGGTGGGGTCTCATGGTGGGGAGGGGAGGTTACATCTGGGGAAGGGGGTAGAGGGAGAGGAATAGGGGGTCTTGATGGAGAGGACAAGACTGGAGGGAGCACCTGTAGGGGACAGACCCTGGGATTGGGAGAGGCTGGCGGGGGCTGGGGGGTGGGGGTGAGGGGTACCGATGTGGAAATGGGACCTTTGAGGGAGGTGCACCTACCTTCCTGCCTGATGCCCAAGCACCGTAAAACCAGGGCTTTTGTCTCCACCCCCCCTCCCCACCCACCCTTTAACTCCTCCCCGGTGAGACGGGTAGCTGTACGCAAGTGGCCTATATTTGAGAACTGGGGCTTTTTTAAATAGAATGCCTACTGTGCAGAAGAAGGCCATTCGGCCCATTGAGTCTGCACCAAATGTATCAAAGAGCAGCCTGCCTACACCCATGCCCCCAAGCTAACCCGTAACCCATCAATCCTATCAAAGAGCACCCAACCTAAGCCCAACCACCCCCCTGCCCTTTCCCCATAACTGCACCTAACCTGCACATCTTTGGCCTGTGGGAGGAAACCGGAGCTCCCGGAGGAAACCCACGCACACACGGGGAGAAAGTGAAAACTCCACACAGACAGCCACCTGAGGCCTGAATTGAACCCTGGTCTCCGGCGCTGTGAGGCAGCAGTGCTAACCACTGTGCCACCATGTTGCATGCAGGGGTGAGGGTGAGCATGTCTCTCTAGGCCACTGAGATGGAGCTGGAACGCATTGAGATTATGAAGGGATTCCTTCAACTCTTTGTCTCGTTCACCTTCCATCCGACACAGCTGACAACATACCTCCTTTGAGGTAAGCTAATATCTCACATTTCTCTTGACGTGGTTTGATGTCACATTTTGTTTGATAAAGCTTCTGCGAAGTGCCTTTGGAGGATTAACTATGTTGAAGGTGATACGTAAATGCAAATTGTTGTTCTGAGTAGCACCCTGAAGTAGATAAAATCTGACGGGTGTCACTGATTTCCTTCCTAGCGAAATGATTGCCTCCCCCCCCTCTCTCGCAAGAGCCTAAAGCCTAACGATAGGAAGAAAAACCTGGCACATGGTTAGCACTGCTGCCTCACGGCGGCGAGGACCCGGGTCCGATCCTGGTCCCGGGTCGCTGTCCGTGTGAAGTTTGCACATTCTCCCCGTGTCTGCGTGGGTCGTACCCCCACAACCCAAAACTTTGTAGGGTATGAGGATTGGCCACGCTAAATTGCCCCCTAATTGGGTAAAAAACAGAATTGGGCACTTTCACAAACCTAGGTTGTCCCTGAAAGCTGTAGCACCAATGAAGTACTTTTTAGAAATTTACTCTCCATTGTAATGTAGAAAACTTAAAATTAAGCACAGCAAGATCCCACAAAACACAATGAAATGATCGGCAGACAATCTGTTTTTTTGGTGGTTGGGGGGTAAATATTGGTCTGGGCACCGGGTTAAGCTCCCGAATCATCCCTGGCATAGTGGCCCCTGGGATTCTGAGGTGGCAGATTAGGTTTAATGTCTTACCCAAAGGACTGAGCCTCTGGCAGTGTAGCACCCCCTCCCTGCGTTCAGGTGACTGGAGCGGGACTCACACACACTCCCTTCTGACTTGGAGGTGAGTCCCATTGAGCTACAGCTGACAGTAGAAGGTTGTGGCCGTTTAAGAACATAGAACATAGAACATTACAGCGCAGTACAGGCCCTTCGGCCCACGATGTTGCACCGTCCTGTGAAACCCTTCTAAAGTCCCTCTACACTATTCCTTTATCGTCCAAATGCCTATCCAATGACCATTTGAATGCCCTTAGTGTTGGCGAGTCCACTACTGTTGCAGGCAGGGCATTCCACGCCCTGACTACTCTCTGAGTAAAGAGCCTACCTCTGACATCTGTCCTATATCTATCTCCCCTCAATTTAAAGCTATGTCCCCTCGTGCTGGACATCACCATCCGAGGAAAAAGGCTCTCGATGTCCACCCTATCTAATCCTCTGATCATCTTGTATGCCTCAATTAAGCCCCCTCTTAACCTTCTTCTCTCTAACGAAAACAGCCTTAAGTCCTTCAGCCTTTCCTCATATGATCTTCCCTCCATACCAGGCAACATTCTTGTAAATCTCCTCTGTACCCTTTCCAATGCTTCCACATCCTTCCTATAATGTGGCGACCAGAACTGCACACAATACTCCAAATGCGGCCGCACCAGAGTTTTGTACAACTGCAACATGACTTCATGGCTCCGAAACTCAATTCCTCTACCAATAAAAGCTAACACACCGTACGCCTTCTTAACAACCCTCTCAACCTGGGTGGCAACTTTCAGGGATCTATGGACATGGACACCGAGATCTCTCTGCTCGTCCACACTACCAAGAATCTTACCATTAGCCCAGTACTCTGTCTTCCTGTTATTCCTTCCAAAATGAATCACCTCACACTTTTCTGCATTAAACTCCATTTGCCACCTGTCAGCCCAGCTCTGCAGCTTATCTATGTCCCTCTGTAACTTGTAACATCCTTCTGCACTGTCCACAACTCCACCGACTTTAGTGTCATCTGCAAATTTACTCACCCATCCTTCTACGCCCTCCTCCAGGTCATTTATAAAAATGACAAACAGCAACGGCCCCAAAACAGATCCTTGTGGCACACCACTAGTAACTGGACACCAGTCAGAGCATTTCCCATCAACCACCACTCTTTGAGAAGGCAACAATCGGCACTTTTTCTTAATGCGGAGGCTGGGAGGGGGAGTCATTTTACTTTGTGGAATCTCTGCTCCCTCACAAAGTAAGATCCTCCTTTAATACTCAACGTGTTTGGCAGCTTCTCAGATTGGGTTATTGGTAAATGTTCCAAAACCCAGGGCGCGTGCTCAGTGGCTGCTCTGACTGTGGGTTAGTAATGCATCCGACAACTGATCATTACCTGTCCAAAGGAATGTCCCATAGGTTTAGTCTGGGGCTACTCTTAATCTTTTTTGTGATAAGTCTGAATGAAAACATAAGATTACATTTCACAACACATGCATGATAAAAGTTTCTACTGTAACTGGTTCAGTAAATGCCAAACGCACAACGTTTCACCAACAATCGATGTTAGTCTTTCATTTTCCTTCACTCCCATCGTTGTTCCTTAACCTTCCCGCAGCACAGTTGGGTTGCCAAGCTAGGGGGCGTCATCACGCGATCCCTGACCATCGACTGGTCTGCACTCTTCTCATTGGTCACTCGACAGGTCCACCTCCATGGTGGCCCACTCTTCCTCAGACAATTGGAATCCCCTCCTCCTCCCCAGCCCCATCTCCAATCTCTCTCTCCACTTACCATGCTCTGTAGGGTTTTGGCAATCACAACTTGCATGTTTTGGTCCATGGGTAGAGATGCCAAGGTAATGCAGTGGTGTTCTGGGTAACCTAGAAGATCTCCCACTCTGACCACGTGCCAAAAGCACATCGGAAGGATTTACAAGTTTTTAAAAATAAATTTAGAGTACCCAATTAATTTTTTCCAATTAAGGGGCAATGTAGCATGTTCAATCCACCTACCCTGCACATCTTTGGGTTGTGGGGGTGAGACCCACGCAAACACGGGGAGAATGTGCAAACTCCACACGGACAGTGACCCAGAGCCGGGATTGAACCTGGGACCTCGGGGCCGTGAGGCAGCAGGGCTAACTCAATGTGCCACCGTGCTGCCCACCGAAGGATTTACAAGTTGATTGTCAGCCTGTTTGGCCAGGTTGTGAACGCACCTTCCTCAGCCATCAAGTAATGGGGTGGGACTCGAACACAGAGCTTCCAGCTCGAAGCAGAGACGTCAATCGCTACTCCACAAGACCCCCCCCCCCCCCCCCCCCCCCCACCCCCTCCAATCTGGTTCACATTAAAAAAAGTAAGCACTTCTTTGAACATCCCGATGATTATTTCCCCACGTTTGTTGGCAGCAGTTTCCTGGAGATTAATCTCCAGTTCCTGGTGACTCCAGGGAAAGTCCGGAGAGTCGGCAACTCTATTCCACGCCAGCAGCCCCCGGGTTGTCTAGTTTTCTTATCATCACCGAGATACTGTGGCCAAATTTCTACACCAAAGTTACACCAACTCCCCGTGGAATGACTCCAAAAGTCTCTTGGGGGCTTCTCGCTGGGGCCACCTCTCCCCACCACCTCCAGCAGAAAACAGTGAAGTTGATCAAAAGGAAAGGCAGGCTTGCATTTATATAGCACCCTTTATGACGACAGGCCATCCCGAAGCACTTTCCAGCCAATGTTGTCATGTAGGAAACGCACGAGAAGATCCCGCAATCAGCCAAATGATAATGGACCAGATCATCTGTTTTTCTGATGTTGACCGAGGAGTCACATAAGTGAGCAGAATTGGTCTAACGCAAGGATCAAACTAAGAGCCACATACGATAAACTTCTCGAACATTCGAGAGTCACAATCTATGGACAATCGGTACGTGTATTCAAGGTGACTGTTTTGCTTAACATCCACTGTACAAAAAAATTATACTCATCTTAAGTCAAATGATAGTTACAGTTATTGGGGCAAATCACAGCTAGAGGTGGAGGCCTTGTGAGTCTCCATCGTAGAACCGCTGCAGTGCCGAAGGAGGCCATTCGGCCTTTCGAGTCTGCGCCAACCCTCCGACGGAGCCCCCAAGCTAACCAGTAACCCAATAACGCCACCTAATCTTTTTGGACACGAAGGGGCAATTTAGCGTGGCCAACCCACCTCACCTGCATACCTTTGGACTGTGGGAGGAAACCTCCGTAGACACAGGGAGAATTTGCAGACTCCACACTCGAGGCCGGAATTGAACCCGGGCCCCTGGAGCTGTGAGGCAGCAGTGCTAACCACTGTGCCACCGTGCCATCATGGATACAAGTCTTTGAAAATCCGGGAGCAACAGGGGCTGCAAGTCAGGGGGTCAGCAGCGAGTGGGTGGGTTAAGGGGGCAGGAGATGCCGCTCCGAAATGGCGCTGATCAGGTCATGTGACTTAAGTCAGAGCAGCGGGTAATTACTTTAAAGGGAACTGAGCAATGGCAAAGTGCCTTTACGTTTTCCAACCTGCCAGGTTGCTGGCACAGCAGGTGAGCAGTGCACCTGGGAAAGAGGCATTGCCAATGTAAAAAGGCTTTTGAATGCCATATTGACCACCCCAATGGCTGTACCCACCTCAGCCACGGGGGTTTCTGATCTCACTCTCACTCCGACCCTGATAAGGTGACAGGCACCAGGAGGATTTCAAAGTGGTCAACCCAACGACGCTTTCCCTATTTTTCCGGACCCCGATCCCATCTCCACCGGACTGGGAAAATTCCACCCAAAGTGCAAGTTAATTGCCTGACTTAGGGCGGCAGGGTGGCACAGTGGTTAGTACCGCTGCCTCACAGCTCCAGGAACCAGGGTTCAATTCCGACCTCGGGTGAGTGTAAGTGTGGAGTCTGCACGTTCTCCCCGTGTGTGCGTGGGTTTCCTCCGGCCACCCCGGTTTCCTCCCACAGTCCAATGGTGAGCAGGTTAGGTGGATTGGCCGTGCTAAATTGCCCTTAGTGTCCAAAAGGTTAGGGGGGGGGGGGGGTTACTGGGTTATGGGGGTAGAGAGGAGGTGTGGGCTAGGGTAGGGTGCTGTTTCCAATGGCCGGTGCAGACCAGATGGGTCAAATGGCCTTCTGCACTGTAAATTGTAAATTCTATGTGACTTAGCAAATCAAGAAATGGTTCTGTTTGTAGACGGTTGAATGTTCAGAGAGCTTGACTGAAATGATGAGAACAATGTACCTGAAATGAGAATGAGAAATCTTTTGCTTCTGTCTCTGAGACCAAACTACCTGGAGCCACAATTGATGCATAAAAGAGCAGCAATTTGGCCACCTCTGGCCTAATATCTTCGTCTGAAAGACAGCACGTCCAGCAGTGCAGCACTCTCCCCGGAGTGGACTGTGGGTGGGTGTCTAGATTTATGAGCTACAATTCTGGAGGGTGACTTGAACTCATAACCTTTTGACTCAGAAGCAAGAGTACCACCCCCGAGCCCCTAACAGCACTATGGGTGTGCCTACGCCACATGGACTCCGGCGGTTCAAGAAGGCAGCTCACCACCACCTTCTCAAGGACAACTGGGGATGGACAATAAATGCTGGTCGAGCCAGCGACGTCAACATCGCGTAAACGAACAAAACAAAATCGGATAGCTCTCTCAAAGAGCCAGCGCAGGCAATGTGGGGCCGAATGGCCTCTTCCGCCACCCTCAGATTCTTTGAAGTTTGTTTTCATCTGTAGTCACGTATCATCCAATACATGTATTACCAAAACATGCTGGTAATTGGTTGAAGTTGTTGCTGATGTGTTTCGGACCCCCCACCCCCCAGACGTATCCTGAACACGCCTGGTATTCTCTTCATGCTCTTGTTATTTCATAAAATGCTGAACCAGTACACTAGGCAGGCTCGCTGATGGGTACTAACAAGCTGTAAATGAAGCGATGATGCTCAAAGTACCTAGAGCGGCAGTCAGAAATGCCAAATGATTAGCCTGCAAGGAGTTGTTTTTAAAAATAAAACAACACATAAATGTCGTAAAACAACTTCATTGCGCGGTAAGATACGAGGGTGTCATTTGGTCCAGCGGGAAGTACAAGAAAGTCAGGCGGAGCGAAAAATGAGTCACCATCGACGTACTTTCTGGCACCGTCTAAAACTAATTTATACCCCGTTGCGTGTAACTGTATATCTGAGAGGAGCAACATGCCCTGGGGCTGTGGTACGTCTCAGTTTGGTGGCAGGACCAGGTTTTACGTGTTTGCGTTTGCGAGAGAATAGGTTGAACTGGGAGCGTTCCCATCGCTGTCTTGTCTCATCATATGGCGGCTGGCAATCAGAGTTTTACTTCTGTCTCCCCCCCCCCCCCCCCCCCCCCCCCCCACACAATCCATTAGCTCTCCTCGGATTGCTCAGGGTTTCGCTGTTCTGACTTGCTGCGGGATCTGCATATTTGGAGATGAAACAGTCAGCTTTAATCTCCACAATCACCGTACGCAATTCCATTATCTGCTTTTGCCCAAGTACAGGAGACCTCACAGCGAGCGAAGCTTTCCAACACAGCAGCGCACTGCAAGGAAGAGCAGGAATTTGCATTTATATAGCTCCTTCAGCATCCTCAGAATCCGTCCAAAGCGCCTTACCGCCGATGAAATACTCCTGAAGTAAAAAAAATGGAGAAAGCTGGAAGTACTCAGCAGGTCAGGCAGAATATGTGCAGGGAAAGAGTTAACATTTAATCTCTGACGTGAGATCACAGATTTTGTTTGTCTCTCCATTGATGGTGCCTGGTCTGCCGACTATTTCCAGCATTTTTTGTTCATATTTCAGGTTTCCAGCGTCTGCAGTATTTTACTTTAGTTGTAGTACTTTTGAAGTTTGGCCGTTGATAGTGATATGAGAAAACGCAGCATCCATTTTGCGCACAGCAAGCACCCACAAACAGTAATGTGCGAATGAACAGATAATCTGTTTTCATGATGTTGGTTGATGTTATTGTGGTTATATGCATCACTGTAGATACACAAGGGGTTAATGTAAGTACACATAGACTAGCTAGACACTAGAGGGAGCACCAGAGACATGACACACAGACACTCAACCAATAGGTCAGTAAGATAGGACATGACCAATGGGCATTCACGATACACACAGAGGTGACACTACCACAGGGGGGGCATTACACCAACCCATATATAAAGGACACAGCACACATGATCTTCCTCTTTCCAGTGGAGACACTCAGTGAGTACAGACACAGGGTTGATTGAGCATCACACCCACCACGTGGATTGTAGCAGACTGGTTCGTCAGTCTGAGTAGCTATAGAAGGATTAATAGTAGAGGCGAATCCGAGTAGGAGAATTGTAAATAGTTCAACAAACGTGTTGAAGTTATCTCCACGTCTGAACCTTCCTTTGTCAGAGTGAACATCAAGGAAGCAGCTTATGCTACGCCAAGAGCCTAACAAGACAGTTATTTTCTTCTGTTCAACATAAATGTATTAATCAGGGCGACACGGTGGCGCAGTGGTTAGCACTACTGCCTACGGCGCCGAGGTCCCAGGTTCGATCCCGGCTCTGGGTCACTGTCTGTGTGGAGTTTGCACATTCTCCCCGTGTCTGCGTGGGTTTCACCCCCACAACCCAAAGATGTGCAGGGTAGGTGGATTGGCCACGCTAAATTGCAACTTCATTGCAGCACGGTAGCATAGTGGTTAGCACAGTTTCTTCACAGCTCCAGGTCCCAGGTTCGATTCCGGCTTGGATCACTGTCTGTGCGGAGTCTGCACGTTCTCCCCGTGTCTGCGTGGGTTTCCTCCAGGCGCTCCGGTTGGCTCTCACAGTCCAAAGATGTGCAGGTTAGGTGGATTGGCCATGATAAATTGCCCTTAGTGTCCAAAAAGTTTAAGTGGGGTTACTGGGTTACAGGGATAGGTTGAGTAGGGTGCTCTTTCCAAGAGCCAGTGCAGACTCGATGGGCTGAATGGCCTCCTTCTGCACTGTAAATTCTATGAATTATTAAAAAAATAAATGTATCAACACAGCAGAAGGATTGGTGAAATAATAATGTGCCCTTCATTTGAAGATACGTCTATACACAAATAGCATTATCTATGAGGCTAAGTCTAGATGTCTAACTTCTATCATCTGCTACTACTTAATACAAGTCATGTGACAATACATCACTTCCTGTTGACGTCATAGCGATTGACAGTAGTTTACAATACTGTCTTAAAGATACATGCACATCATACCACAACGGTTGCGCCATCAATGTTTAATTGACCTGGGGAACCAGGGAGATGCAGAGAAAGAGGGGGAAATTGGAGGGATGAGTCAGTCCAGGTGACAATTTAACACCCCTTGTCAGGTCTTTCAAAAGCAGGATTGGATTGAAGCTTTACGATGGTTGGTGAATGCTTACCTTTCAGATTGGTGATGAAGGAACATTTAAACAAAAATGTTAAATACAATCTGATTAATGGTGTAGAAATAATGGAGTTCCTTTCTGGAGGGATAGAATTTAAAAGGGGCAGAAATTATGTTACACTTGCACAGAAACCTTGATTGGGTCACACTTGGAGAACCGTAGACTGTTCCCGTCTCCATATTGCCAGATATTATAAAAGCACTGGAGAGGGGGGTAAAAAGATATTTAGTAGCATGGAAGCAGGATTGAGGGTGGAAGCTTGTGTTCCTGCTGGGGGCGAGCTTGGAGGCAGGAAGGGCATGTGGTTGGGTGGGGTGGTGCACAGCAGAACCCTGTAACCTTCCCAACTCTGCCAGAATTAGGTTCTGGGTGGGAAGGCCCATGGTCGACTGTCCGCTGCTAATTGAGGCCTGTAAGTGACACATTACTGACCACTTAACGGCCTCATGGCAGTGACGCCATGAGCGTAATCCTGTGCGTGCCGCTTGTCACTGTTGTAATATGCCTTTAAGCGTTGGACCATGACATCACTAGAAGGGAAACAAGTCAAGTGATCCTGTCTTAGTTTAACTTTTGGTTTTGAGCAGCGCACACAAACACGCACAGCTCTGCTGCTGATATCTTCAAGCTTTCTACCTTCACCTGGCTGTTCTCTGTGCCTCGTCCACATAAATAAACCCACAATTTACACGGTCCCTTGTCCCCCCCCCCCCCAACTCCTCCCACACACACGCACACACATACCTTTGGCCTGGGTGACTCTGCGATCCTGGGATTCCAGTAAGTAATTTTCCAGCAGCAACCATCACCTCCCCCAGAGACTGGCAGCTGTTGGGAGGTGAAGCTTCTGACCCTGGGGTCTTGATGCCTTGCTGCTGGCCTCGCCACTGCCTGATTGGCTTGTGACTTGGCGGGCCTTCTTGAAAAGAGGCAGAGGCAGTGACGGCCTCCCACTGGCCAGACATCTGATGCCTCAACAAAATTCCGCCTTGAGAGTTTACAGGGCCTGGGAAAGATTGAACAGGCTGGGTCTCTTTCCTTTAGAAAAGAGAAGGATTGGGTTGGTGGAGAGGTGGCTTGATAGAACTCGAAATTAAGGCTGTGATGGGATTAATGTAGAGAAGACGTTTCCACTCGTGGGTGAGTCCAGAACTAGGGAGCCATAAATATAAGATAGTCACTGATAAGTCCAATAGGGAATTCGGGATAAAGCTGTTTACACAGACAGTGGTGGGAATGTGGAACCCACTACCACAGGGAGTGGCTGAGACATTGAAGGGAAAGCTGGATGAACAGATGGGGTAAAATGAACAGAAGGATAATTCGATAGGTCGAGATCCGAGTAAAGGGAGGGAAGAGGTTCATGTGGAGCAGCACGGTAGCATGGTGGTTAGCATAAATGCTTCACAGCTCCAGGGTCCCAGGTTCGATTCCCGGCTGGGTCACTGTCTGTGCGGAGTCTGCACGTCCTCCCCGTGTGTGCGTGGGTTTCCTCCGGGTGCTCCGGTTTCCTCCCACAGTCCAAAGATGTGCGGGTTAGGTGGATTGGCTATGCTAAATTGCCCGTAGTGTCCCAAAAAGTAAGTTTAATGGGGGGGGGGGGGGGGGGGCGGTTGTTGGGTTACTGGTATAGGGTGGATACGTTGACTTGAGTAGGGTGATCATTGCTCGGCACAACATCGAGGGCCGAAGGGCCTGTTCTGTGCTGTACTGTTCTATGTTCTATAAATAATGGCATGAATCAGAAGGGCCGAGTGGCCTGTTTCTGGGCTGTAAAATTGATGTAATAAAATGGAAAGAGAATATCCTTTTGTGTTCAATCAACAAGTCAATAAAAACGGTGATGTTTTTCGGCGGTTGGTTTACACAAAAAGCAGGGATGTGACAGGAAGTGAAAAGCAGCCCATTGTCTGGCACCTTGGCTGCCTCTCCTCGCTTCAGTATCGCAGCCTGAAATTGAAAGTTATGCGATATTTGGTGAAGATTGTGTCGATCGGATCTGGCTGTCAGTTCTTGAAATGCTGTGATATGAATACTGATAACCATTGTTGTAGCTGAGGGATGATAAGACAAACTGACCGGGGAGGACAATCCAGGCCAGTGTTCCACAGAGTAACCAATTACAAATCGTTAGTATGTAAGTGTAGCAAGTGATTAGGAAGACAAAAGAAACGTTGTTGTTCATTACAATGGGGAATGGGATATAAAAGTAGGTATGCTTTCTGACCGTTGTGTGGGGTATTGAAAATGAAATGAAAATGAAAAATCGCTTATTGTCACGAGTAGGCTTCAATGAAGTTACTGTGAAAAGCCCCTAGTCGCCACATTCCGGCGCCTGTCCGGGGAGGCTGGTACGGGAATCGAACCGTGCTGCTGGCCTGCTTGGTCTGCTTTAGAAGCCAGCGATTTAGCCTGGTGAGCTAAACCAGGGGAGACCATCAGCAGGATTCTCCGTTGGCGGGATCCTCCAGTTCGCTGGTAACGCACCCACGCCCGCGGGTCTCCCGACGGCCTGGGGTGGCCACAATGGGGAAACTCCTTTGGCCGGCTGCGGGAGAATCCCGCCGGAAAATGTGGCTGGCGGACGGGAGAATCCTGCCCCATATCCGGCGTACCACGTGCATGAAGGCCCGCCTTCTCAAACTCGCCCCTCGCCTGAGGTGTGGTGATCCTCCGGTTAAACCACCACCAGTCAGCTCTCCCCCTCCGGGGAAAACGGCCTGTGGTCATCTGAGACTATGGCAGCTTTACCTTTATCTCACTGTGTGCAATTTGGTCACCTTACTTGGGAAGGGATGTAATGGCATTAGCAGCAGTTCAGAGAAGACGTCACTAGTTCCTGGGATGAAGGGGTTGTCTTATTCTGTTATCATGGGGGTTTAGGGCAGCACGGTGACGCAGGGGGTTAGCCCTGCAGCCTCACGGCGCCGAGGTCCCAGGTTCGATCCCGGCTCTGGGTCACTGTCCGTGTGGAGTTTGCACATTCTCCCCGTGTTTGCGTGTGTTTCACCCCCACAACCTAAAGATGTGCAGGGTAGGTGGATCGGCCATGATAAATTGCCGTAATTGGAAAAAAATAATTGGGTACGCTAAATTTATTTTAAAAAAATCATGGGGGTTTATCCCAGACTTAGGTTGGCTTCTTATTGTAGAAGAGATCTTGTTGGAGGCAGTGGAGTTTGTTCAAAATACATTGATTTACATGCTCACTATTGTCAAAGGTTAAATAAGACTAACATGCAGCTAGAGCTGCTCTCTGAGACGCTACTCTTGGCGAGTGAGCAAATCCAATCCCCACCTCACTCCATCCCGGCCAATCACTTAAGTGTTGGAAACACTCAAAGCATTAACAGGAAACAAGTGGAAATGGAGAAGGCTCTGTATGAGCAGAAAAACCACAATGGATGGTGGCTTTGGACTAGAAACCGAGAGAAAAAAATGTACAGATGACCAAATTTTATTGAAGACACATGTCAGGAGTATTCTGCCTTTCCATTTCTTCACTATCCATTTTCAGAATTTTGTGTTCTCCCCTCTTAATAGGCGCAAAATAACCAAATGAAATACTTTCTTCATTGGTCAGGCCTCAGATGGATTACTGTGTCCAATTCTGGGCACCGCACTTTGGGAAGGAAGTCAAGGCCTGGGAGAGGGTGTGGAAAAGATTCACCAGAAATGTGCCAGGAATGAGGGACTTCAGCTAAGTGACAGACAGGAGAAACTGGGATCGATATTAAATTCTCATCCTCCTTTGCATATTGCTCTGTGGCCTCGCTTTCCTTATCTTTGTAATCTCCTCCAGTCTCCATGATACCTCTTCCAATTCGGGCCTCCTCAACATCCCCGATATAAATTGCTCCACCGTTGGCAGTGATGCCTTCAGCCTGAGTCCCAGGTTCTGGAATTCCCACTCACTGCTCCTTAAAACCTGCTTCTTTGGCCAAGCAAGTTTTGGACCATGGGCTCGTACGAACCGCCACGCCGCACCCGAAAAGTAGCTCGCCGTGACGCAGCGTGGTCGAAAAGTAGCTCGCCGTGACGCAGCGTGGTCGAAAAGTAGCTCGCCGTGACGCAGCGTGGTCGAAAAGTAGCTCGCCGTGACGCAGCGTGGTCGACAGAAGCCGGGAGACCCAGCTCTGCCTTGCGAGATCTATCGGCACTCGTGGGGGTCTCCCAGAGGATCGGAGGCCCCCAGGGTGGTACCCTGGCAATGCTGGTGCCCCCTGGCACCTCCAGCCTGGCACTGTCAAGGCACACAGGTGGCACTGCCAAGGTGCCAAGCTGGAATTTTTTGTGCAGTGTTAATCATGCCGGGGTGCCCTGTGCGGGTGCGGGGTAGCCCCAGGGACCATTCCACAGTGCGCTGGGGCTTGGAAGGGGGTTGGGCATCGCTTTGGGGGCTGTAGAGTTCAGGACACCATTTAAAGATGCTCCATATTGCACAAAACGGGGCTATGTACAGCCTCGGCCGCGAATTCCCCGCTGACGTCCCCTATCTAACCGGGGTGCCGTTTTATAGCGTTGTGCTTCTCAGCGCTGCGAGAGCTGGGAAACACGTGGCTAAACCCTCGCTATGGGACTTTATTCCCATTTAGTTAAACCCCGCCCCATGTCTTGGTGTCACAATTTGCTTTATAGCATGCCAGTGATGAGTCCAAGAACATTCGATTAAAGGTGCTAAAGCAACGCAAGTTGTTCTCCTTGGAGCAGAGAAGGTTAAGGGGAGATTTAATCGAGGCGTTCAAAATTATTATTTTTAAAAAATAAATTTTGAGTACCCAATTCATTTTTTCCAATTAAGGGGCAATTTAGCGTGGCCAATCCACCTAGCCTGCACATCTTTGGGTTGTGGGGGTGAAACCCACGCAGACACGGGGAGAATGTGCAAACTCCACACGGACAGTGACCCAGAGCCAGGATCGAACCTGGGACCTCGGCGCCGTGAGGCAACAGGGCTAACCCACTGCGCCACCGTGCTGCCCAGCGTTCAAAATTATGAAGGCTATGTAAGGCGCAACTGTTTGCGATGGCAGAATGGTACCAAGAGAGACAGATTTAAGATAATTAGCAAAATAAACAGAGGGCGACATTGAATGTTGTGTGCTCAGTTATGATCTGGAATGCTCTGTTTGAAAGGGCGGTGGAAGCAGGTTCTGTAGAAACTTCCAAAGTGGGAGCTGGAAAAACTGGCAACACTGCGGGAAAGAGTGAAACTTACGGGATACATGTTTTGAAGAGTCGTCACAAGTCGGATGGGCTGAATGGCCTCCTCCTTTGCTGTATCGGACCATCCTCCGGCCTCGCTCTCGTCCCGGGCACGGTGCCTGGCCCAGAGAGCAGGAAACCCAGGATCTGCATCATCTGTAAGTGGCCGTTACTAACATGGGAAAATCGCCTGTGAGCTCTTGCTGGCACGTTTCCCGGTTTCCCATTGGGAAATGTCTGGTCCGAAGGAGGCACTAAAACTGTGAACTTGGCAGAGGAAACAAAACTAGCCCCAATCAACTGTACTCTGAAGATTAAGAAGCGATTTGACGTTTTGGATGTAATTGTTTCTCTGCAGCTGGTAGTTATGTAGACATTTTTTATTTTTAGACTTGAAGCACTCATGTCAAAAGGTAAGTGGGCTCGTGCTATATTGAGCCAAACCTATTCTTGAAGTGACAGAAATAGGAACACACAGATGGACGAAGACGGCGAATCCTCATAGGCCCTGAATTGAAGTAATGGAATCTTGCCAGAACCATGACATGTAAACTGTAACCAGCATATATTTAGACTTAACTCCCTTAAGGCTGTTGCTTTGACTACACAGGCCTCTTTGCCAACAAGAAAAATCCCGATATATATATATATCAGTGCTCAGGCAAACATTGAAGATTTACTACTGCGACATTTTACTTTTGGGAGCATGAAATGAAAATCGCTTATTGTCACAAGTAGGCTTCAATGAAGTTACTGTGAAAAGCCCCTAGTCGCCACATTCCGGCGCCTGTCCGGGGAGGCTGGTACGGGAATCGAACCGTGCTGCTGGCTTGCTTGGTCTGCTTTAAAAGCCAGCAATTTAGCCTGGTGAGCTAAACCAGGGGAGACCATCAGCAGGATTCTCCGTTGGCGGGATCCTCCAGTTCGCTGGTAGCGCACCCACGTCCGCGGGTCTCCCGACGGCCTGGGGTGGCCACAATGGGGAAACTCCTTTGGCCGGCTGCAGGAAAATCCCGCCGGAAAATGTGGCTGGCGGACGGGAGAATCCTGCCCCATATCCGGCGTACCACGTGCATGAAGGCCCGCCTTCTCAACCTCGCCCCTCGCCTGAGGTGTGGTGATCCTCCGGTTAAACCACCACCAGTCAGCTCTCCCCCTCCGGGGAAAACGGCCTGTGGTCATCTGAGACTATGGCAGCTTTACCTTTATCTCACTGTGTGCAATTTGGTCACCTTACTTGGGAAGGGATGTAATGGCATTAGCAGCAGTTCAGAGAAGACTTCACTAGTTCCTGGGATGAAGGGGTTGTCTTATTCTGTTATCATGGGGGTTTATCCCAGACTGAGGTTGGCCTCTTATTGGAAAAGAGATCTTGTTGGAGGCAGTGGCCTTTGTTCAAAATACATTGATTTACATGCTCACTATTGACAAAGGTTAAATAAGACTAACATGCAGCTAGAGCTGCTCTCTGAGACGCTACTCTTGGCGAGTGAGCAAATCCAATCCCCACCTCACTCCATCCCGGCCAATCACTTAATTGTTGGAAACAAATCGCTTATTGTCACGAGTAGGCTTCAATGAAGTTACTGTGAAAAGCCCCTAGTCGCCACATTCCGGCACCTGTCCGGGGAGGCTGGTACGGGAATCGAACCGTGCTGCGGGTCTGCTTTAAAGGCCAGCGATTTAGCCGAGTGAGCTAAACCAGCCCCTTTTGTTGATTGTTGTTATTTGAATTTTGTAACTATACTGGGGCCGACGTTAACTCAATCACACTGGGTGGGAACGCCTCGGGATCAGGTGAAATGCTGATTTTTATACCCCACCCAATGGCGACAATATTAGCGGGGGAATCCAGCCCCAAGGGGCACAGATTAAAGATACGCGAGCTCCCATTTCAGACCGAGGTGAGGAGGAATTTGGTCTCACAGAAGGCCATAAGCCTTCGGGATTCTATCCCCCAGAGAGGCTGGGCCATTGAGTAGACCCAAGGCTGACTTAGGGCAGATTTGTGAGGCACAAGGGAGTCAGTGTTCTGGCAAACAGGAGTTAAGGCCTCAGTCAGATGAACCATGATCTCGTTGAGCGGTGGAGCAGGCGAGAGGGCTGAATGGCTGCTTCTATTGCTCAAGCGGTTTCTCATTCGCCCATCTGCAAGCTGATAGGATTGGGTGCAATGTCTGTTTGGCAGCCCCCCCCCCCCCCCACCCTCTCCATTGAAACTAACCGGTAACATTGGACAGGCTGCACAACGAGGAAGCCACCTGATTCTGTGGAACCCTCCTCCAACAAAGAATTTGGTTAGAATTGCTTCATACCTGCGCACGATTGATTGAGATCATAGGTCAACCGGAGTCCAATTCTGGGCACTGCATTTCAGGAAGGATGTGAGAGGGTGTGGAAAAGATTAATTAGAATGATTCCGGGACTGATGGATTTCAGTTCTGTGGATAATTTGGCAAAGCTGGGGCAGTTCTCTTTAAAGAGAAGGTTGAAAGATCTGTTAGCGGGATCTGGACAGAGAGCAATTGTTCCCATTGGCAGGACCAGAGGATTCAAAGAAATGGGCAAACGAACCAAAGACAACAGAAGGAAACCCTTCTTTTACACAGCGGGTGGTTAGGATCCTGGAATGCACCATCTGAGAGAGGGTGGTGGAGGCAGGTTCAAACATGGCTTGCAAAGGGGACTTGGATAAGCACTTGAAGGGGAAGGAATTGTAGGGCTAGGGGGAGAAGGAGGGGCTGAGTTGCTCTTGCAGAGAACTGGCAATGGCGCAATGGGCCAAATAGCCTCCTGTGCTGTCACCGTTTCCTGATGGGTGGCTGGCTGTGGCAATGGGCGGGAGGTGAAGTAATATATTAGCAGATACACAAGTCATTAGCCAGTAGTAATTCTGTTTCTCTGCGCACAAGAAACCCCAGTAAATGTCTGCCGTACCATTTTGTTTCAGTCAATATTTGTGCCATAGGTAAATATATCTGCTCATATTAAGTACTCTTCTGTTGGGCTTTCCGTTTGTCGTTACCTGGGGTTGCCACGTGGTCATTTGATGGATAAGAGGTGACGCAATGTGTACCTTGAATCCCTTGATTCAGCCCCAGTGACTGTGAGGCACTGACACGCACCTGTTGGGCTGAATGGCTTGTTTCTGTCCTGCACACTCTCTGTGAGGGTATCGTTCAGATTAAGACATTGGTCTCGATGCATTGGCCCCAGTTGATGGGGTCAGTCAGTAGGTTAGGGAAAGCCATTTGTCAGCTCTTCAGCAGGTTAAAGCATCGTTAGGAAAAGACTTGGCCAGAAGAGGAGAGAGAGAGAGAGAGAGAGAGAGACAGGCATCGGCAGGGAATTCTCCATCTTGGGGTGCAGGCAGTTGAAGGCGCGACTGTCAGTGCCGGAGAAATTCAGAATCAGGCGGGGGAGAGTGGTGTGCAAGAAATCCAGAATTGGAGGGCGAGGGGAACCTCCTCGGAGCCTTGTAGGGCTGGAGGAGATCACAACGACCGCCGGTGGGCAGCTTTGAAATCAAAGAGTTGAATTTTTAAAATGTGGGAGCTGTTGAGGATCAGGAATCCAGATTGTTGGTGACTGGGTTAGTTTTTATTTGTATATTTTTAAAACACAAAACTAGCCAAGAAAAGTTTAATCGAAAACCCTTTGTTTGTTTGTGTAAGTTTAAGTGAAGTGCATTATTTGTAGTCTTTTGGAGCAATATTTTGAAAGCAGATCTGGCCAGCGTTCTCTCAGCCAAACTCTGCTCCATATAGTTGCACCATATTTCCTCCTATTTTTAATGGCCTGATTCTGTTTATGTTGGAAAGCGGGATAGTTCATTTCGAGTATTGTGTTACTGTTAACTTAAACAAGCCTACTTACTCTACAGTATGTGCCTCCTTGCTAATGGAAGTCACTCAGGAAGATTCTTTAAATGTTACTGCAGTGAGGACATGTCAGTTTGGTGAAAAACTTATCGACAGGCAATGTTCCTCCCCATTATCGCCCTCCCTTGTCAAGGCCCTCGTTAGTTTCCTCCCTTTAGTTCTTAACTCGTTCAGAGTTGGTTTTATGAGTAGTGCATATCCTACAACATAAGAAACGAAGGGCAGCACGGTGGCGCAGTGGTTAGCACTGCAGCCTCACGGCGC
The DNA here is from genome assembly GCF_902713615.1 of Scyliorhinus canicula. Taxonomy (NCBI): domain Eukaryota; kingdom Metazoa; phylum Chordata; class Chondrichthyes; order Carcharhiniformes; family Scyliorhinidae; genus Scyliorhinus; species Scyliorhinus canicula. Next base: position 154,274,485 of record NC_052159.1, read on the forward strand.
CGAGGTCCCAGGTTCGATCCTGGCTCCGGGTCCCTGTCCGTGTGGAGTTTGCATATTTTCCCTGTGTTTGCGTAGGTCTCACCCCCACAACCCAAAGATGTGCAGGGTAGGTGGATCGACCATGCTAAATTGCCCCTTAATTGGAAAAAAATGAATTGGGTACTCTAAATTTATATTAAAAAAGAAGAAACGGGAGCAAGAGTAGACCATTCGGCCCCTCGAGACTGCTCCACCATTCAATAAGATCGTGGCTGATCAGACTGTGGCCTCAACTCCACTTTCCTGCTTTAAGCCCTTGACTCCCTTGTCAATTAAAAACCCGCCTATCTCCACCTTGAATATATTCAATGACCCGCAGCCTCCATGGGTCTCTGCGGAAGAGAATTCCTCGCACCAATGGCCCACTGAGGGAAGTCAGTCCTCTTCATCTCCGTCTTAAAAGGGAGACAACAGGCACCAAATGTGTTTGGGACTGGCGTGCTTTCACGCTGGCGTTGTGGAGAATGGGGCGTGGCGGGCAGATTCAGGCTGGGCCTTCATCTGTATCCCATTAGCCGGATGCAAATCAGTTTCATGCCGACCTCCAGCTTGTTTCCTGAACTCCCACGGCAGATGCCAATGCAAGATCCCGCAGGAAATCCACACCGACGGAAAACCAGGGCTGGATTCTCCGACCCCCGAAATCGCGTTCAGCGACGGGCAGAGAATCCCCGATGACATTGAAATCAGGGGCGGCTCGCCTTTCATAACTCTGCCCCCCCGGGAGAGCAGCGTTACTCGAGGAGTACTCCGCACACCGCATTCACGGCCTCCAAACGTTGGTTGAGGCCAGCCTCGCGATGCTCCGTCACCAAGCGGCCGAGTTCCTGACGGCGCGGGCCTCTCACGGTCTCACCCGACGAGAACGTGGCACGGCGGCTGCGGACTCAGTAAGTGCCGCCACAGTCAGGGGAGGGTCGATCCGCGCGGGCGGGGGGGGGGGGGGGGGGGGGATATATTCAGGGTTGGGGGCACTGTGGGGGCGCGGTCCAGGGAGCGCGAGCCAGCCCAAGGGGGGACTATTTCGCAGGCCGGGTCCACGAGCAGCATCCGCGGCCGCTGTAGTCCGCCACCATGCGCACGCGGCCACGGACCCGCCAACTCTCCAGGCCGAATCGGCAGCGAGAGCTGAGAGCCCTACGCTGCCTGGCTGCTAGACCCCCCCCCCCCCCCCCCCCCCGCCAGAACAGGGGATCGGTGGCCATTTTGCGCCAGTTTTCCTGCCGTAAAACACCACTATTTTCATGCCGACGTGGGGACTTAGTCTCCAGAACAGAGAATCCAGCCCCCACTATTTGGACTCTCTCCACTCCTGCCTGCCATGGAACCCGCCGGTGGGACCACGGGAGAATTCCGCCCCTACTTCTAGATTCCCCACAAGAGGAAACATCGTCTGGCTGTCCACCTTGTCAAACGCTCTCAGAATCCTACATGTGGATCAGTTCATGGGGTTTGGTAGGAGTGGTCACTGTGACTGACATGTGCCGCACCTGGAGGCAAGTCCTTGGGTTTGTTGTCCGCTGATGCTTCATCGCAAGCTGTTTCCTTGGCCGATTTTCTCAGTGCCATAGTTTATCACTCTCGGGGGGAGGCCAGAGCGAGGAGGTCCTAAATGTCTGTCAGATCCGAAACAGGAATGGCACTTTTGGCGTTGTTCAGAACCACACGGGAGCCATTCAACCAACTGAGCTGGCCGGACCTCCCAGGAGTCTTTGTAAAAGAAAGAATTTGTGGGAAAAAAAACTCGAACTTGTTGTTACAGCTGCCGTGAAAACTGTGAACAATCTGTCAGAGTGGAGTGTCAATTAACAGACCTGTTTACTTTGTGAATGTAATCCGTGAAGAAAATCACATTCTACAAGACTCAATTACCTTTTTCACCCCTCATCTTTCTCCCCCTTTCTCCTGAAGGAGGTGACTCGTGTTGAGTTGCAATTCACATTCTTCTGTATCCTAACCCAGAACAGCAATTTACATTTGCATAGCGCCTTTCATGTAGTGAAAGCACCCCAAAGCATTCTGGTAATCTGACAGAATTTGAGGCCGGATGCCATATATTGGAACAGGTGACCAAAGGTTTGGTCAGAGAGGTAGGTTTTAAGGAAATTCTTAAATGAAGAGAGAGAGGGGCTGAGTGGTTTGGAGAAAAAAACTCCGGAACTTAGGGCCCAGGCGACTAAAGGCACAGCTGCTGATCATGAAGTGATCAGTGATCATGAAGGGGGCAGCACGGTAGCACAGTGGTTAGCACGGCTGCTTCACAGCTCCAGGGTCCCAGGTTCAATTCCAGCCTTGGGCCACTGTCTGTGCGGAGTCTGCACATTCTGCCCGTGTCTGCGTGGGTTTCCTCCGGGTGCTCCGGTTTCCTCCCACAAGTCCAAAGATGTGCAGGTTAGGTGGATTGGCCGTGCTAAATTGCCCCTAAGTGTCCCACAGGTTAGGTGGGGTTACTGGGTTAGGGTGGAGGCGTGGGACGCTCTTTACAAGGGCGGGTGCTAACTTGATGGGCCGAATGGCCTCCTTCCGCACTGTAAATTCTGTGATTCTGTGATGGAAATTGGGGATGCCTAAGAGGAGAGAATTCATAGAACATTACAGCATAGAAAGTGGCCATTCAGCCCATCAAGCCAGCTAGTCTTATTCTCCCCGCTCTTTCCCAAAGACCCTACAATGTTTGACCCAACACCCTTCCATATCCACCACCCTATCAGGCTGTGTCTGCCAAACCCCAACCACTAGTTATGGCAAAACATTTTATACAGTCCGAGCTATGTAGGTCTGCTTCAGCAAACCTCTCTGCTTTACTTCTTTTAAGCCTTTAAAGAGGGCGATCCATCGCCGCCTCAGTACCTCCTCCCGTGTTGTCGGAGACCCGCAAAGACCGGGACAGGTTGAAAATGAAAATGAAAATCGCTTATGGTCACGAGTAGGCTTCAATGAAGTTACTGTGAAAAGCCCCTAGTCACCACATTCCGGCGCCTGTCCGGGGAGGCTGGTACGGGAATCGAACCGTGCTGCTGGCCTGCTTTAAAAGCCAGCGATTTAGCTCAGTGAGCTACACCAGCCCCTAAACCAGTTGCAGAGCTGGAGGAGGTTACAGAGATGGAGACTGGCCGGGCCAGGGAGGGATTCGAAAACTAGGCTGTGAATCTTTGCCATTGCAAAGCGCGCTGCAGGGGTGGGGGATTACAGGGGAGGGGGGGGGGGGTGCAGGTTGGGGTGGGGGTGAAAAATCCGTCCCAATTCTTCCCTGGCCTTCACACACCTTTCAGTGGGAGGGGGCACTGGATAGCGATTCGGGAACCGGGCACGGTGACTCATTCTCCCACTTCCCTGAAAGGGTGCTGGGCCTGTGTGTGGGCTGAGTGCCATGTCTTGTAATACCTGTGTGCCCTCTGGCCAAACCACATCCAGAGGTCAGCTGTTTTAGAAAAACGTCTCTGCCCGTCCCGGGTTATGATTGATGCCAACACCAACTAAAACATCACAGAACCACCTTCCACTCCGATAAACAGGCAACTCACAACCCAGCGAGGAAATTCCGGAGGGCGCAATGATTGTCTTATTTTCCGCTTAGTTTCCTGAAATGTGGCGGGATTTCAAAGTCCTTTTATTTTTCAATTCCTGCATTCGTTTGGATGGCGCGTGTTTTTCGTTTTCATCTTTTGGCTGTGATGGCATCGCCAGCCAGGCCAGCATTTCCATCCCTCATTTCCCGTGAGGAAGTGGTGGTGAACCACCGCCTTTAATCAACGCATGGCCTGGGTAGGAACATGGTACTGAAGCAGGGGTAGGCCGTTCGGCCCTTCGAGCCTGCTCGGCCATTCGATGAGATCATGGATGATCTGACCGTGGTTTCAATTCCACTTTCCTGCGTTCGCCCCAGAACCCTTGTCTATCAAAAATCCGCCCAACTGAGCCGTCAGGATATTCAATGACCCGGCCTCCACTGCTCTCTGAGGAAGACAACTCCACAAACTAATAATGACCTTCCGGGCGATAAAGCTTCTCCTCCTCCCAGCCTTGAAAGAGGATCCTGTCATTATATAACTATGCCCCCTTTGGCCTAATCTCCCCCACAAGAGGAAACATCCTGGCATCTATCCTACCGAGTCCCCTCAGGATCATTGGAATACCCAGAGTGTTGTTACAAAGTGTGCTCCAAGACTTTAGTGATGTTGGTTCAGGGATAAATGTCGGCCTGGACGCCAGGGCGACCTCACCAATTTAGAGTGCCCAATTTTTTCCAATTAAGGGGCAATTTAGCTTGGCCAATCCACCTATCCTGCACATCTTTTGGGTTGTGGGGGTGAAACCCACGCACACACGAGGAGAATGTGCAAACTCCTCACGGACAGTGACCCAGGGCCGGGATTCGAACCCGGGTCCTCAGCGCCATAGGCAGCAATGCTAACCACTGTGCCACCGTGCTGCCCCACCTACTCTTTCTTTAGAGTAGCCCAATGGCGGATGTCAAGGACACTTGCGCGTGGTTGCGCCCAGCATTGCTGGGGGAAGAAATTAAATGCATCAGGTGACATAATTCCATTCCCAAAACATCAAAATATTCCTGGCCCCAAAATGTAACAAACTTTGACGGGTGGTGCGATTAAACTGCTCTTGTGGCCGACAGGAATTATGAGTGAATGGCGTGGAGCTTGAAATCTAGCAGAAACGGTCCTGTTTATTCTTGAAGTGTGAGTAATCCAGAATGAGTAATGCAGGAATTCAGTCAATTGTATTCAGCCTCCTACTCCCATTCCAGATAGTTTACCTGACTGGGCGAGTGGGCTTGTGTGGTTAATACGCCAGGTTGGTTGGTGTTTTGATGTGGTTTCTGGGCTTCCATTAAGTCTATTCCTTTCAACAGCTCAGCACAGGCAATGACTTAATGAAACAATTTAGAGGGAATTGCCGCAACGTTCTGTTATTCTTAATTATAGCCTGACTTGTGTCAGAGTTGTATAAACACGAGCCATTGAATTGTGTGACGGATCTGGCAAGTTGAGTTCCATCTATTCCGATTATTTTGAACGTTTAATTTTCATCAGTGCTGTGACACACAGAGTCAACAATTAAATTCTGATGGAAAAAGAATCGCGCTCCTGGCAGCTACATCTTTGCTTTCATTTCGCATCACACCTACCTACGCATCTGTGGTAAAGAATAGTTTGGTTCAGGTGTCTACTGTGGAGCCTTGTTTTCGCCGTGAGTCAGGCGGTTGTGATTCATGTCCAATCCAAAGACTTGAGGAGGAATTCTGAGCTGACGCACCCATTGGAGGGAGACCTGAGAGAGTTGTTGCCGGAGGTGCCGGCTTCCGAATGGGATTCTAAAACGAGGACCCCATGAGTGGATACAAAAGCTCCCACAACGATTGATTCCTTCATGGGGCCGAGGTCCCAGGTTCGATCCCGGCTCTGGGTCACTGTCCGTGTGGAGTTTGCACGCTCTCCCTGTGTTTGCGTGGGTTTCGCCCCCACAACCCAAAGATGTGCAGGGTAGGTGGATTGGCCACGCTAAATTGCCCCTGAATTGGAAAAAATTAATTGGGTACTCTAAATTTATAAAACAAAACTATTGATTTCTAAGAAGAGCAGAGGAGTTCTCCGCGATGTCCTGACCAATATTTCTTCCTCAGCCAACATTACTGTGAAAAAAGATTGACTTAATCGGATTTCTATTTGCTTGTCAGACGCCGCATTATAATAGTGATTCCCCCTCCTCCTCAAGGTTCCCTGTCCTCAGAGCGCATTGGGGACTTAATGGGTTGGCGCATGGTTAGGTTTGGTAAAGTACTGCTGCGGTTTGCCGTTGCCCTCTCCAGGCTGACCAGGAACCCCCTCCCACTCTTTCCGCTCGCTGTCGGACGTACTGGAAGGATTTACAGGCTGATATTCAACTCGTTTGGCCATGTTGCGAATGGACCTTCCGTGGCTATCGAGCCCTGAAGTGGGACTAGAACCCAGAGCAGGATCCCAGGAAGGATGCTGCCACTGCATCACATGACCTTCCCCAGGACAGTGATTATTTCAAAAGAAATTCAATTCTGGCCTTGGGTGACTCTGTGTGGAGTTTGTACGCCTGTCCAGTGTCTGGGTGGGTTTCCTCCGGGTGCTCCGGTTTCCTCCCACGGTTCAAAGATGGGCAGGTTAGGTGGGGTTACGGGGATGGGGGGGGGGGGGGGGGCGAGTGGGCCTTGGTCGGCCGCTTTTTCCGAGGCTCGGTGCAGACTCGATGGACCGAATGGCCTCCTTCTGCACAGTAGGGATTCTATGGATTAGCTGCCAAGCACTTTGGGATGACTTGATGTTGTGAAAGGTCATAGAATCACAGCATTTACAGTGCAGAAGTAGGCCATCCAGATGCACCGGCTCTTGGAAAGAGCACCATATTTAAGCCCACACTTCTAACCTATCCCCGTCACCCAGTAACCCCGCCTACCCTTTTTAAACACGAAGGGTAATTTAGCGTGGCCAATCCACCTAACCTGCACATCTTTGGACTGTGGGAGGAAACTGGAGCACCCGGAGGAAACCCACGCACACACGGGGAGAATATGCAGACTCCACACAAACAGTGACCCGAGCCGGGAATCGAACCTGGGAACCTGGAGCTGTGAAGTAACTGTGCTACCAACTGTGCCCAATGCTATAGAAATGTTCATATTTACATTCTTTTACCTAACAGTGGTTAAAAGGCATCTTTTTAAAAAGATTCTAACCTTGATGAATTATTTCATGCACACAGTTCGAACTGAAGGATTTCTTGCAAGAGTTCGGGAAGTATTTTTAGCTTCAGAGGCGGAGAGACATGGGGAGAGAATTTGAAAGCTATGGGCCCAATGATGGGGTGATGGCAATCAAAGATGTGCAAGAGACCACAATGGCAGGAGTGCAGGGATCTCGGAGGGTGGGAGGGCTGGAGGAGGTTGCAGAGACAAGGAGGGAAGAGGGCAAAGCTAAGGAGGGATTTGAAACCAAAAGTTGAAAATGTAAAAATCCAAGAAACCTGGGCTGGAGAGGCATAGTCTGTTGGCTACTGCCCAGGTCGTGTGTGGTTTAGGCTAGGCAGAGTGATCCTATTCTGTGATAGCTGCCAGTCAAACAACAAGCCACTTCTCGCTGCCCAGGTTTGTGAGCAAGTTGCTGAGGAGATATGCACTTTGGAACAAGGCAAGTCAGCCGGCAGGAACGCCAGCAAGCAGGGACACAGATCTTAGATACCGCCAATTGGTGAACAATCCCGCGGCGGGGGGGGGGGGGGGGGGGGGGGGGTGGATGAGAATCTTCTTCTTCGCAGGAAGTTGTCATAATCTAGAATTTGGGGTGGTGGGGGCAGATCCAGTAGCAATTTTCAAAAAGGACTTGGAACGGAACTTAAAAAGTAAAACTATTGCACAGTTAAGGGCAAATCGGATAGCTGTTCCAAAGAGCTAGCACAGTCCTGGTAGGCCGAACAGCCTCCCGGGCGATGCTATTGTACAATAAATCCCCTTCAGGAGGGAAGGAACAAAGGGAAACATGAGGGCGGGGCACGAAACAAACTAACAAAATGATGGATTGCAAAGATGCAACATTGTTACAAAATCATTAATATTTGATGTAGTTGGGTTCTGGCTCAATTAATCTATTTCACTAAAATGGGTTTAACTGCTAACTGACTGGGAAACAGTATCAAGTCTACACTCGTCTGCACCCGATGAGGCTCTGATTGCAGAACACCCTTAAAACCTGAGCGACTGTTACTGTGGAAACATTGCTGCAAAGATACATTATTGTAGAAATAAAGTCCTCACGTCTTTCATGTTTATCATCAGCCTGATTAGAGCCTCCTTTTGTTAGATTATAACGAGAGATTCCCTCCCTGGCTTTCACCCGGATCAACTGCGGAGAACTAGTTATTATGAAGACTCGTGAAATTAGACATTTCAAACAATAAATTATATGAGTTTAATGTTATTTACTCATTACCTTCAGTGCATGGGAATGGAATTGGCTTCTTGTTTGGGGACTGCGTTCTGAATGAAGAATAACTAGAGTAGACACGATCCACTCTTGCCTGTCTCCCCTCCTTTGTGTGCACTGTAATTATCATATTTTTAAATCAATCGGCGCCAAAGAAAAGTTCAATAGGTTTAAACTCTGGAATTCCCTTCCTAAACCAGTCCAACTTGCTGTCTCTCTTCCCCCCCTTTCTTTAAGGAGCTCCTGACACCCTAACCTCTTCGACCAAGTCCTTTGTCCACCTCACCTCGTGTCTCTTCATGAGATTTGGTGTCAAAATATTTTGGCAATGCCCCTGTGAAGCACCGTGTGATGTTCTAATCTGTTAATGGTGCTGTAGAAGTGAATGTTGCCGCTGCTGTAGTGGCGTTTAACACGCTGTCCTGAATTTGGGATTGGGAAGATTGTTGGTCAGAGGCTGATGTGGTGCTGGAAAAAGAATAGATCCAAGAGGCTGTTTATTAAACATACTTCTCCACTGTAGCAAGCATCTGGGTGGCACGGCAGCGCAGTGGTTAGCACAGTTGCTTCACAGCGCCAGGGGTTCGGGTTCGATTCCCGGCTTGGTCACTGTCTGTGCGGAGTCTGCATGTTTTCCTTGAGTCTGCGTGGGTTCCCTCCGGGTGCTCCGGTTTCCTCTCACAAGTCCCGAAAGACGTGCTTGTTGGGTGAATTGGACATTCTGAATTCTCCCTCTGTGTACCCGAACAGCTGCCGGAATGTGGCGACTAGGGGATTTTCACAATAACTTCATTGCAGTGTTACAATGTAAGCCTACTTGTGACAATAATAAAGATTGTTATTATTGGTTGCATTTTTAATTCAGGAGGGATGGAATTAAATATCTTGCATTTCTATAGCACTTTCACAACCTTGATGTACATGGTCAGCCGGACCTCTCCCACACCGCTCGCAAATATCCTCTACCGCCGGGCAGCTCGGTGGCCCAGTGGGTTAGCCCTGCTGCCTCACGGCACCGAGGTCCCAGGTTCGATCCCGGCTCTGGGTCACTGCCCGTGTGGAGTTTGCACATTCGCCCCGTGTCTGCGTGGGTTTCGCCCCCCACAACCCAAAGATGTGCAGGGTAGGTGGATTGGCCACGCTAAATTGCCCCTTAATTGGAAAAATGAATTGGGTACTCTAAATTTAAAAAAAAAATCCGCTAACCTCTCGAACAACCGGCTCACCCTTGACCTCATCAGGTACGTCCTGTGCACCACCTTTAATTGTATTAACCTCAGTCTCACACGCAAAGCCAAAGCATTCATCCCCCACAACGCCTCAAATCACAGTCCCTTCTCCAGCTCCTCCCTCCACTTGGCCTTGACCCCCTCCAACACCTTATCCTTCCATAAATCGCCGAGATGACCCCCTCCCGCTCCACCTCATCACTGACAACATCGCCTCCAACAACGAGGAGGGCAGTTGGGAACACCTTCCGGAAACGTTGGGAACACCTTCCTTGCAAAATCCCGCACCTGCATATACCTGAAGGCCTCTCCCCATGAAATCCCAAACATCTCGGTCAACCCCTCAAAGCTCGCAAACCGCCTTCCAAGAAGAAGTCGGTCACTTCCACCAACTCACATCGCTCCTCACATCCCTCAAACCAAGCATCCAGTCTCGCCAGCTCAAACACATGATTCTCACGGATCGGCATCAGTCTCGACCCCGCCCCGGGTTAACTCGGAGGGTGACTTTGCTCCATTTAAACCCTCGGGTTGGATATTGTAAAGGCAGACCCAGGAGCCAGTATGGTGAATTTTTGAAGGATGTTTCCCACGGACTCTTGCTCAATGGAGAAGGGGAATTCGGGATTTGAGGCAGATTGCAGATTTTCCGATTGTCTTGTTTAGAATGGGAAATTTAGGAATGCTGTGATTCAGTCTGATGAACTTTGAGCCTAATTCTTCATGCCGGGGGAGGGGGACCCGACGTGCCAACCAATGAGCACCTTTTTCACCTGTGGTATAAATTGTGGTAGTTTGAAATTTGGAATTCTTGCATTTGTCCTAAATAATGCAAGACTAAGGGCTTCGGCAACAAGATTCAAGCCTGGTTAAGTTAAATTAACCCATAGAATTACAAGACTTGGAAAATGCGTTGGTAAGAGATGGTTGAGATCTCGTGGTGAAATGTAATTGGATTGTTCAAACAGAAAAAAAAGTTATGAAGGAAAGGAAATTGACAAAAGGAAATAAATATCTAGAAATGTTGATTTGTAGCTAATGGACGGAAAGAAATGGCGTGAGGTTGAAGAAATTGTTTTAATTATTCCTCATTTATTTTACAAAGTAAGAAGTCTTACAACAGCAGGTTAAAGTCCAACAGGTTTGTTTGGAATCACTAGCTTTCGGAGCGCAGCTCCTTCCTTAGGCGAGTCTCAGCTCAGGAAGGAGCAGCGCACCGAAAGCTAGTGATTCCAAATAAACCTGTTGGACTTTAACCTGCTGTTGTAAGACTTCTTGTTGTGCCCACCCCAGTCCAACGCCGGCACCTCCACATCATTATTTTACAAAGACAACTCATTCATTACAGCAATATCTTGCATTTATATAGTACCGTTAACGTAAAAGATCCCAAGGTCTTTGATGTGAATTTTGACAATGAGCCATTTAAAGAGATATCCGGTAGATGTGGTTGATGCGCAATCAATAACTACTGAAAAGAGGATGTAGTCCGAATTGACGGCTTTAATCAACAAGATGTTTCCCCAGCAGCTCGAGTACAGAAAGAGGCTGGCTGCTGGGAAACACGGGCTCTTATACCCCGCCTCACTGGGCGGAGCTACCTTACGTTCCGACCAATGAAATGCAAACACTTGGGCCATTAAGCAGCGAGCCTTCTCCACCAATGGTAGCTCACACTCCCAGGTACCGTAGTACCTCTAGTCATATTACCACATTGGTCAAAGACGGCGGTTTTAAGTCTTGGAGGAGAGAGAGAGAGGTGGATTTAGGGAGGGGATTCCAGAGCTTGGGGCCCTGGCAGCTGAAGGCATGGCCGCCAGTGGTGGAAACGGGGGGGGGGGGGGGGGGGGAATCCGCAAGAGTTTGGAATTGGAGAAGCGTAGAGATCTTGGAGGGCTGGAGGAGGTCACAGAGCTGGGGAGGTGGTCCAAGACCATGGAGGGTCTTTGGAAACCAGAATGAGAATTTAAAAATTAGAGCTACTGCCTAACTGGGCATCAGTGTAGGTCAACCGTTACTAGTCTGCCTGTTGGTGAATGGAAAATGTGCCTACAGTTGCAGTCAGGCGAAACAACAGACATGTGTTTACAATACATATGGTTGCACAGAATTCAGTTAGTGCATTTCCGATTAGTCATTTAGACATTCATTGCCACAAAGCTATGCTGGGAAACAGCTCTTCCTTTAGGGCATGCTTATTTGAGCGCTGTTAACCTTATCAACCCAGAAGGTGGAATTGAGATAATGAGTGCAGTTTTCCATGGTTAATCGACTGCTTGTTGTAGTGTGTGCTTTATGCAGTTTAATTTCCTCTTCGTTCGACAGGGGGGTAATGAAGTCAGGTAATTGTGAAGCGAGACGCTGACGATTCTCGCTGATAATGGTATACATGCCCCTGTTGAAGGTGTTTTTGTTACAATCCCTGTAAAACGTGCAACTGTAAAAATGCACCTTCAGTGACTCCATTAACCAACACAAAAAAGGATTTATTAATAAGTATTGTTCAGCAGCCACGTGGCTGCAGCTTGCTCCCTCCCTGCCTGAGAGAGCCCCACCCCCTGGGGTGATTCCCCACCCAGAGTCCCCATTGGTCTCCAGGCCAGGTGACCCTTGACCTGCTGTGTTGCCCTTAAAGGAACAATCACCGCATCCTTCTCCATTAAGTCCTTTACACAATCTTCAAAACCTAAGTTACGCAATCCTTAATTCGAACTAAACATTATAGACATGGGACAATAATAAATCGAGTCTTTGAGGGCTTTGTCTGTTTCTTGTAGAACGGCCGAATTCTGTTGTCTGAGATGTTTCTATATGATCAACATTAGCAGGAACTGCAGTAACAGGCACGTCTTCTGGCACAGGCAGGTCATTACTATTTGCTTCCATGGAGACATCAGTTACGTTGCCAACCGGTCGACCAGGTACTTTGGTGCGTCTCTACTCCTCAAGTGGTCCATGTGTTTACTAACGATCCCTCATTCCTCCATGTCTACAGGGGTCTGCCCTTAGAGACAATAATTCCAGGGATCTAACTTGATCCAGGACTGAGGTTCCATAAAATGTATTTTATCTGCTTTCCTTTATTGTTGCAATGGTGACGCCTCATTGCTGAGATCATGAGGCTTGTGTGTTAAACAATAACACTTCTGTTGGTAGGCTTTAACTGAGCACAGTTCCCAAATATGGGCCGGGATTCTCCGAAATCCCGGCCAAGTGTTGACACCGGCATCAAAACCGGCGCGAGCGACGCCGGCATCATCGGGCTCCAGTTATTTTCTAGTTGCTTTTGAAGTCTTAAATTTCTGTATTTCTTCCAAGGTGAATCCATCATGTTCTGACTGGACGCATTCATTTCACAAATGGAACCTTCATTTCTCCTTGTCTTAACTTCACTCAAACCCTTTTTTACTTCATTGTTGGTCAAATCTGTCTCCGACAAAGTGTTGATTTATTTTAATCCTACAGTTCTCTTGTTGCCCTTCCTGTGTTATCTTTCATTGCCCTTCTCGTGGGGTCTTTAGTTACCCTTCTTGTGGTGTCTTTTGTGCCTTCCTGGGGTCTTTCATTTCCCCTCCTTCATGGTCTTCCTTTGCCCTCTGGGGTCTTCTAGGGCCTCCTCATTGAGGTCTTTCTTGCCTCTTCCTTGAGGTCTTCATTGCCTATGGACCTTTTTCAAGAGTTGCCCTCTATCTGGGGTCTTCTCTAATGTTCCTGCCAATAGCCGTTTGTTCCTTCTTGCTGTTGCTGCTTTACGTCCATCGCCGTTTCAAATGTATTGTTCACTCTTTCAAGGTATTCCCCTTAAGACTGTGTAGTGATCTTTTTTCACCACAGAGGCTGTAGTTGTTCAGTTAAAGTTGGCTTCCCTTTGCAGGTGTATTTTGCAACTAATGTACCAGTGCAGATACAGAGTGTTCTGAGCTGTTTCTTTTTTGTTTACTCTTAAAGCTACAACACAACTTTCTAGTGCCAGCCGTTTTTATTTTTAGCTTTTGAACCTTTTTTAACTGCAGCAATTCTTTGCCTTTTGTCCAAATTCCTTCTTTTTAAATGTGAAGCCACAGCTCCTCTAGCCGCCAGCTCCGCATGGCCACCTTCTCTTGCTTTTCGACTCTGTACGTTTCTTTTTTAAATCTATGACTGCAGGTCAATTCCGCAGCTTTGTTTTTCTCCCGTCTCTCTCTCTCTCTCTCTCTCAGTTTCTATGATCACTGAGGCTCCCGGACCTGACCGTGTCTGCACCGTATGTACAGGTGCATCTCTGCATTGTGCTCACCCTTATTGTTGGTTCTGACCCAGGGGTCTTGCCGTGTTCTCTTCCTTGCTCACCCGTCTTGTAACTGTCCGCGTTTTCTGATTTTACATTATTCAGGATCTGGCAATATCTCAAATGGACCCATTCACCCAAAGAGAGACAGTCTGGTGAGTATTTCTTTTTCAGGCTTTTAAAATAGGATACTCACGAGCGTCGGGCCAGAGGCAGTGTCATGACAATTTATCCTTCTCGCCAGTTGTCAGGATGCACTTTCTGAGACTCAATGAACACAAAAAGGATTTATTGATAAGAATTGTTCAGCAGCCACGTGCTGCAACTAGCTCCCTCCATGTCTACTGCCTAATAGAGCCCCACCCCCTGGGGTGATTCCCCACTCTGAGTCCCAATTGGTTCCCCCAGGCCAGATGACCCTTAATCTGCTGTGTTTTCCTTAATCTGCTGATTTACCACTTACCGTCCCCCCCTCAACTGATGAATCAGTTCTCCTCCATGTTGAACACCACTTGGAGGAAGCGCTGAGGGTGTCAAGGGTGCAGAATATACTCTGGGGTGGGGGGGGGACGGACGACGACTTCAATGTCCCTCACCAAGAGTGACTCGGTAGTACCAGCACAGACCGAGCTGGCCGGCTCTGAAAGGACATAGCTGCTAGACTGGGACTGTGGCTGGTGGTGAGGGAACCAACAAGGCGGAGAAACATACTGGACCTCATCTGTGCCAACCTGCCTGCCGTCGGTGCATCTGCTCAGTGGGGTAGACTTCAAACAGATCTAGCAATTCAAAGATGGGTATCCATGAGGCGCTGTGAGCAGCAGAATCGTACTCCACCACAATCTGCAACCTCATGACCCGGCATATCCCCCACTCTGCCATTACCACCCAGCCAGGGGACCAACCCTGGTTCATTGAAGACTGCAGGAGAGCGTGCCAGGAGCAACATCAGGCATACCGAAAAATAAAGTGTTAACCTGATGAAGCTACAGGACTATTTCCCTGCCCAACAACATAAGCAGCAAGTATTAGACGGAGCCAAGTGATCCCCAAATCAACGGGTCAGATCTAAGCTCTGCAGTCCTGCCACATCCAGCTCTGAATGGTGGTGGACAATTAAACAATTCACTGGAGGAGGAGGCTCCACAAATATCCCCATCCTCAATGCTGGGGGAGCCCAGCACATCGGTGCAAAAGGCATTAGCTCTTCAGCCAGAAGTGCTGAGCGGATGATCCATCTCGGTCTCCTCCAGAGGTCTCCAGCATCACAGATGTCAGTCTTCAGCCAATTCGATTCACTCCACGTGGCATCGAAAAATGACTGAAGGCACTGGATACCGCAAAGTCTATGGGCCCTGACAATATCCCGGCGATAGTCCTGAAGACTTGTGCTCCAGAACTTGCCGCGCCCCTAGTCAATCTGTTCCAGTACGGCTACAACACTGGCATCTACCCGGCAATGTGGAAAATTGCCCAGATGTGTCCTGTACACAAGAAACAGGACAAATCCAACCCAGCCAATTACTGCTCCATCAGCCTCCTCTCCATCATCAGCAAAGTGACAGAAGGAACCATCAACAGTGTTATCAAGCTTCACTTACTCAGCAATAACCTGGCAGATGGAGAAATTGGAATTCAATAAAAGTCTGGAAATAAAAGTCTAATAATGATCATTGTAAAAATGATTGTTGTAAGGGCAGCACGGTGGTCTAGTGGTTAGCACAACCGCCTCACGGCACTGAGGTCCCAGGTTCGATCCCGGCTCTGGGTCACTGTCCGTGTGGAGTTTGCACGTTCTCCCCGTGTCTGCGTGGGTTTCGCCCCCACAACCCAAAAATGTGCAGAGTAGGTGGATTGACCACGCTAAATTGGCCCTTAATTGGAAAAAATAATTGGCTAATCTAAATTTTAAAAAAAAAAATGATTGTTGTAAAAACCCATCTGGTTCCCTCACGTCCTTTAGGAAAGGAAATGTTCCACCCTTACCAGAAACTGATCTGGACTAGCTATATTTATACTGTGGCTACCAGAGCAGATCAAAGGCTCGGAATCCACGTAACTCACCTCCTGACCCCCCCAAAGCCTGTCTACCATCTACAAGGCACAAGTCAGGAGTGTGATGAAATATCCTCCACTTACCTAGGTGAGTGCAGCTCCAACAATGCTCAATGAACTCGACACCATCCAGGACAAAGCAGCCCGCTTGATTGCTCACCCTTCCACAAACATTCAATTCCCCCCACCACAGACGAACAGTGGCAGCCGTGAGTACCATCTACAAGATGCACTTCAGTAACTCACCAAGGTTCCTTAGGCAACACCTTCCAAACCCACAACCACTACCATCTAGAAGGGCAAGAGCAGCAGATACCTGGTAGCCCTACTACCTGAAGGTTACCCTCCACGTCACTCACCACCCTGACTTGGAAATATATCGCCGCTCCTTCACTGTCGCTGGGGCAACATCCTGGAACTCCCTCCCTAACAGCACTGTGGATGTACCTACATCACATAGACTGCAGCGGTTGAAAAAGGCAGCTCACCACCATCTTCTGAAGGGCAACTAGGGATGGGCAATAAATGCTGGGCTAACCAGCGACACCCACATCCCGTAAATGAAAATTTTAAAATAAATGAAGGGACAATCACCACAGCAATATATGTGGGAATGTAAACGAAGGGGGATATAAAGAGATTGCAAAGGGTCTTTGGACTGATTAAATGACTGGGCAAGAAGCTGTTAGATGGAGTATAATGGGGGTGAAATGTGAAATTATCGGTTGGTTACCTATTTTTCCACACATCTATATTCTTCCAATCACCAATCAACCATGAGAGAACTTGAACTCGGAGCCTTTTTTTTTCCGTTTTTTTAATAAATTTGGAGTGCCCAATAATTTTTTTTCAAATTCAGGGGCAATTTAGCACGGCCAATCCACCTACCCTGCACATCTTTGGGTTGTGAGGGTGAAACCCACGCAAACACGGGGAGAATGTGCAAACTCCACACGGACAGTGACCCAGAGCCGGGATTCGAACCCGGGTCCTCAGCTCCGCAGTCCCAGTGCTAACCACTGTGCCACGTGCCGCCCCCTAGGAACCTTTCTGGCTGCCATACCACAGAAGGAAAAAGGAT
The DNA here is from genome assembly GCF_902713615.1 of Scyliorhinus canicula. Lineage (NCBI taxonomy): Eukaryota > Metazoa > Chordata > Chondrichthyes > Carcharhiniformes > Scyliorhinidae > Scyliorhinus > Scyliorhinus canicula. The sequence continues at coordinate 154,291,123 of NC_052159.1, forward strand.
ACAGAGCGAATACTCCTTACATCAGCAACCTGCATTTATTTAGCCCCTTCTAAGATAATAAAACATCCCAAGCAAATTTACTGGAATGCAAACACCGTGTCGGGGTTTTGGGCAGCATTTGGTGCCCATGCCTAATTGCCCTTCGACTCCATGGCATGCGGTTATTTCAGATGGCATTCACGAGTCAACCACATTGCTGTTTGCGACGTGTAGGCCAGACCAAGTAAAGACAGCAAATGTTCTTTCCTAACTGGCATTGGTGAAGCAGGTGGGTATTTGCAACAGTTGACAATGGACCTTTTAATTCAAATTTCAACATCTCCAGTGGTGGGATTCGAACTGGGTCCCCAGAGCATTGCACTGGGCCTCTGGATTGCTTGTCCAGTGGCAATACCGCTGCCCTCCACAATGAGGATGAACGGGGTGGGGTTTTCCGGTACATTTTCAAGGAAGAGAGAGAGGTAATGGGAGGGAGACGAAAGAGAAAATGCGGGAAAATCTCAGCAGGTCTGGCAGCATCTGTCGGGAGAGAAAAGAGCTAACGTTTCGAGTCCGACGACTCTTTGTCAAAGCTCGAGAGGTTTGTGCGGGTTGCTGTGTTTGCAACATTACAGCGGTGTCTATTCTCCAGAAAAGTACTTCATTGTCTGCAAAGCCCTGGGACGTCTTGAAGTCACTAAAGGTGCTATCTAAATGCACACCGTTATTGCGAAATCCATGACAGCAAAATAGTCCGAAATCGCAGTAAAGTTTGAGCGTCTCAGTGAGTTGTCAGGGGGCTGTTAACGGCTCAAGTATTAAGGCCTTCGGGAGATGGAGGGAGAAAATACTGCTGGAGGGGGAGAGTTTGTTTAACTTGAGAGTTAAGCGCTTAGTTGGAAGAAGGGCTGGAGATACCTTTGTCATTGGGTTTAAACGTTAGTATGTCAGCTTGGAAACCACGAATCATCAGGGTGTTACATACCACGTATATAATCAGTGGCAATCAAGGGGAGGAGTTTGATCTGAAGTTGCACAGAGTAGATGGCCATCCGTGTCCGTATGTCCAGAATGCCTGGGAGTGTTTGCAGGCTGTCTCCTTTCCATCATTAGCATGGATCTTCCTGCTCATGTCCGTGGGTACAAATGAGAGATGGTTGCCCAGACTAGGCTTGCATTCTTCTGGGTAACGGTGAGTATGGGAGGGCTGATCGAATCTAACTTGGGGGAGACGTGATGATGGGGCTGCACTAGTAATCCAGAGGCCCAGGCTAAACTCTGGCGATGCAGGTTCAAATCCCAGCACAGCTGCCCGTGAAACCTAAATTCAGTGAATAAAATCTAGACTATAAAGCTGGTCTCCGTCATGGTGACCATGAGAATAATCATGGATTGTTGTTAAAAAAAAACCCTTCTGGTTCACCAATGTCTCTTTAGGGAAGGAAATCTGCCGCCCTTACCTGGTCCGGCCTACACGTGACTCCTGACCCACAGCAATGCCGCTGACTCTTACCTGCTCTGCTGAGATGGGCAAGCACACAACTCAGCTCAAGGCAATCAGCGATGGCAACAGATCCTGGCCTTGCCAGCAACACCCAACACTGTGCAAAGAATAAAGGAAAAACATTCATGCGTGTAAGACGATTAAAGGATTTGATAGAGTCGGCATTGCGAAAAACTATTTCCTCTGGTTGGGGAGGCCAGAGAAAAATGGGAGAACCTTAAAATTCGAGCCAGACCATTCAGGAGTGATGTCAGGAAACACTTCCTCAGACAAACAGGAATAAAAATCTTGAACTCTTCCCCGCTCCCCCCTCCCAAAAAGCCACTGAAGCTTGGGGATGAATTGATAGTTTAAAATCCGGGATCAATAGACTTTTGTTGGGCAAGGGTGTTGATTGATTTGATTTATTGTCACGTGTACCGAGGTACAGTAAAAAGTCATTGTTCTTTTTAAAAATAAATTTAGAGTACCCAATTACATATTTTTTTCCAATTAGGGGGCAATTTAGCGTGGTCAGTCCACCTACCCTGCACATCTTTTGGGTTGTGGGGGGTGAGACCCACGCAGACTCGGGGAGAACGTGCAAACTCCACCCGGACAGTGACCCGGGGCCGGGATCGAACCCGGGTCCTCGGCGCCGTGAGGCAGCAGCGCTAACCACCCGAAAAGTATCGTTCTGCGTACAGTGCAGACAGATCATTCCAAACATTAAAGGTTTCTCAACCAAGGAGGGTAAATGGCGATGAAATGCACATCAGCCATAAACTAACCGAATAGCGGAACAGGTTGGAGGGGCTGAATGGTCTCTTTATGTTCCTGTGGTTTCTGCAAATAAATTGGCAAATCTACTGGAACTTTCCACTGCTTTCCACATCAGGCAGTGTTGGTCACTGGAAGTGGCTGTCCACGTTGGGGAAAAGCTCCAGCCTCTAGCACTAATGTGACGGCCACAAAACAAAACGTCATTAAAAAGGCAAAGTCCGTAACCAAGTGTTCGAATTCCAGAGTTCAGTGTTGCTACTGCAGAGCTGTGCAGCCAGTCAGCACCCAGCACGTTGTCAGCTCAGCATTCACCTTTACATTTCCTCCTCAAATCCCGTCTTGTCCCCCAACCCACCAAAGGCTTCTTTCAAATCATCGGTTGCTTTTTCTTAACTCGTCCCCGCAGAGGTACAATGCGGATCTCTGTTAATCCTGGTCACAGGGCTTTGACTGTACCAGCGCGGGGGCCCATTAGTATTGAGCAACTCCATTTGAAAATGCTATTGAGTCACAGATCTGTAATTCTTGCCCAAAAGCCTCTTAATTAACACTTCAAAGTATGCCTTTAACAGGGGCGCCTGCTGAGTCTGACCTTTTGCATGCTTTGGAAGTTATTCACTTCAAACCTTCTATCCTAGAGTGTCGCCGGGAAGATTATCTCAGGCCGTGCTTACATGTTTGAAATAGGCAACGTCATTTCCACTGAAGGAGATTTCTCCTGAATTCCCATTTGGACAGGGTGACACAGTGGCACCGTGGCTAACACTTCAAATTCACGTCTCTGTCCCCTTCCTTTTGGGCTGGGTTGCCAGTTGTGCTTGGCCTGGAGGTTACGTCACATGGTCACTCGTCTCCCACAGCCCCTCCCCCACACTGCTGCCATTGGCCTCTCATTGTCGATCTTTGGAAAGCAGCCCCCCATTCCGTCGTCAAGTACAGAATGAACAGGCTCTTTATTGCTCGATTGCGTTCTCCTTGACTGTCAGATAAACACAAATTTTCAATTAATAAATGGACGCATGGTAGGCCAGTGGTTAGCACAGTTGCTTCACAGCTCCAGGGTCCCAGGTTCGATTCCCGGCTTGGGTTACTGTCTGTGTGCGGAGTCTGCACGTCCTCCCCGTGTGTGCGTGGGTTTCCTCTGGGTGCTCCGGTTTCCTCCCATAGTCCAAAGATGTCCAGGTTAGGTGGATTGGCCATGCTAAATTGCCCGTAGTGTAAGGTTAATGGGGGGATTGTTGGGTTACGGGTATAGGGTGGATACGTGGGTTTGAGTAGGGTGATCATTGCTCGGCACAACATCGAGGGCCGAAGGGCCTGTTCTGTGCTGTACTGTTCTATGTTCTATGTATTCAGATAGAATGCCTTTAACTTTATCCGTTTAACATTATTCATCATTCTGATCCTATTTGATGGTTGCCTTCACTTTTTCTGCCTTCTAATTTTGTATACCTCTTTTCTACTTCCTGTTATCAGTTTTGCCTCCCTCCAATCTGACCTCCCTGTCAGGTTCCCGTCCTCCTGCCAATCCAGTTTAAACCTTCCCCAAACAGCACTAGCCAGAGAGGGCAGAGGGCCTAATTTTTAAAATTTTCCTGAAACGTTTGCTTGATTACATTTTACAAATTCTCAGCCATGTGTTGAAATCGCTCCATGTCCTTGTCCCTCCCAAACTCCGTAAACCCCGTGGCCCTCTTGAGATTGCTGGGCAATTCCAACTCTGTTCTCTGGGTGGCACGGGAGCACAGTAGTTAGCACTGTTGCTTCACAGCACCAGGGTCCCAAGGTCGATTCCTGCTTGGATCACTGTCTGTGCGGAGTCAGCACGTTCTCCCCGTGACTGCGTGGGTTTCCTCCGGGTGCTCCGGTTTCCTCCCACAAGTCCCGAAAGACGTGCTGTTAGATGAATTGGACATTCTCAATTCTCCCTCTGTGTACCCGAGCAGGCGTCGGAGTGTGGTGACTAGGGGCTTTTCACAGTAACTTCATTGCAGTGTTAATGTAAGCCGACTTGTGACATTAATAAAGATTGTTATTGAGCACCCCTCACTCCTTTGCTCCAACATTGGCAGCTGCCTGGGTTCTAAACTCCGGAATGTTCTCCCTAATCCTCTCCGACCCCTTCTCTCACTCTCCTCCTTTAAGGCGCCTGTTGAAACCCACCCCTTTGGCCAAGATTTCGGTCACCTGTTCTAATATCTCCTTCTGTGATTTGGCGGCAGATTTTGTTTGAAATGTTGTCCTGTGGAATGCCGTGGGACATGTGCAGCTTTCCCCAAAACGAATGAAGAAAGATCTTGCAGGCGCAGATTCTTACTAAATCATTGTCGCAGATATTCGACCCTTTGAAAGATACAGAACTGAAATAACAAAACAATCGAAGTGCCCTCCCTATTCTCAAGAATGGTTGCTCATTGCGTGTTGCCAATTGGGGGGAAATTTCCATTTTGTGACGGGTACTAGACAAACCCTATTGTGCATTGCCACGTGCACGATTTCATGTTGGGTACATTTAAACTGGAAACATCCTTCCTGGGGGGCGCTAGAGATGTTTGGAAAGTAAAAAGATGTTTGCCGGTGCAAACAGAATGGGTTGAGTAGCATTCTCCTGCACCGTAACAATTCTGTGATTCTGTTTGCAAGCTGTCATGTGACAGTACCTTTAAGAAATGGTTATTTATAAATGGGTATGTATTTCAATATTTGTAGTGAGAGTACCTTTAAGAAATGGGTGTTTATTGCTGCAGTGATGTCAGAGAGTAGTGGAGCTGGGCTGTCTGTCAGCCTTTTACTTTTGTTTTAGGCGGTTTGCTGCAGGCTGTGTTTTAGTTTTGTTTTCAGAGCTGGATAGCTGCAGTCACAGCCAGAAGGTGTATGAGTCTCTCTCTGTAATCTAAAGACTGTAAATTGATCCTGGTGAATTAAAACTAATAACAGTAGTGACTTTAACCTGATGTGCTTCTGGTAAAAGGTGCTTTGAGTCTAATGGATGTTAAAAGGAAAGCTTAAAGGATTACTTAGTGTTGTATTCTTTGGGGGTTGTATTTGAATTAATGGTTGCTAAAATGTTCACTGTATGTTTTAAAAAGGTTAAC